>NC_092088.1:106107071-107307071 GCF_045679555.1 Salvelinus alpinus
GGCGTCTAGATAAACCCTTACCATTCCTAACACCAAGGCTTCTAGATAAACCCTTATCATTCCTAACACCAAGGCCCCTAGATAAACCCTTACCATTCCTAACACTAAGGCTTCTAGATAAACCCTTACCATTCATAACACCAAGGCTTCTAGATAAACCCTTATCATTCCTAACATCAAGGCTTCTAGATAAACCCTTACCATTCCTAACACTAAGGCTTCTAGATAAACCCTTACCATTCCTAACATCAAGGCTTCTAGATAAACCCTTACCCTTCCTAACACCAAGGCTTCTAGACAAACCCTTACCATTCATAACACCAAGGCATCTAGATAAACCCTTATCATTCCTAACACCAAGGCTTCTAGATAAACCCTTATCATTCCTAACACCAAGGCTTCTAGATAAACCCTTACCCTTCCTAACACCAAGGCTTCTAGATAAACCCTTATCATTCCTAACACCAAGGCTTCTAGATAAACCCTTATCATTCCTAACACCAAGGCTTCTAGATAAACCCTTATCATTCCTAACACCAAGGCTTCTAGATAAACCTTTACCATTCATAACACCAAGGCCTCTAGATAAACCTTTACCATTCCTAACACCAAGGCTTCTAGATAAACCCTTATCATTCCTAACAACAAGGCTTCTATATAAACACTTACCATTCCTAACACCAAGGCTTCTAGATAAACCCTTACCATTCCTAACACCAAGGCTTCTAGATAAACCCTTACCATTCCTAACACCAAGGCCTCTAGATAAACCCTTACCATTTCTAACACCAAGGCTTCTAGATAAACCCTTACCATTCCTAACACCAAGGCTTCTAGATAAACCCTTATCATTCCTAACACCAAGGCTTCTATATAAACCCTTACCATTCCTAACACCAAGGCTTCTAGATAAACCCTTACCATTCATAACACCAAGGCTTCTAGATAAACCCTTACCATTCCTAACACCAAGGCTTCTAGATAAACCCTTACCATTCCTAACACCAAGGCTTCTAGATAAACCCTTATCATTCCTAACACCAAGGCTTCTAGATAAACCCTTACGTCACCCAGAAGGCCAGGAGTAAGACTTTCCTTGTCCCTTTTGATGTGAAGGACATTTTCCCCCTCTCTGTCTTTTCCTTTCTAGTCGTACTGCAGTGATCCTGACCTGGTGCTGGAGCTGAAGAACCTCATTGTCATATTTGCAGACACATTACAGGTGAGTCTTATCCAGCTCTTCAGACCGGGTGATTTAAAGATAGTATGAATTAAACCTAGAGCTCTTATAAGGTATGAGTGAAGCAGCTGTTGTTGTCTGTTAATGTTCTGTGTGGAACCCCAGGAAGAGTAGCTGCTGCTTTTACAACAGCTACTGGAGGATCCTAATCCAATACCCAAGCTGTATGGTCATTAACCAATGGGCCAGATTGTGATGCCTCTGGTTTGTAACCTCCCACCCCTCTCTCTCTCTCTGTCTCTGTCTCTGTCTCTGTCTCTGTCTCTGTCTCTGTCTCTGTCTCTCTCTCTGTCTCTCTCTCTGTCTCTCTCTCTGTCTCTCTCTGTCTCTGTCTCTCTGTCTCTGTCTCTCTCTCTGTCTCTGTCTCTGTCTCTGTCTCTCTCTCTTTCTCTGTCTCTCTCGCTGTCTCTCTGTCTCTCTGTCTCTGTCTCTCTCTGTCGCTCTCGCTCTCTCTCTCGCTCTCTATCTAGGGTTATGGCTACCCAGTGAACAGACTGTTTGACCTGCTGTTTGAGATCAGAGACCAGTACAATGAAACGCTGCTGAAGAAATGGGCTGTGGTGTTCAGGGAGATCTTTGAACTGGACAACTACAGCCCTATCCCTGTAGAGACTGAGGAAGAGTACAAGTCTGTGGTTAATAGATTCCCCTTCCACGACGCAGAAATCGAAAAGGTTTGTCCGTCATTCAAACACCCCCTTCAAACACCCCCTTCAAACACCCCCTTCAAACCCCCCCTTCAAACCCCCCCTTCAAACACCCCCTTCAAACACCCCCTTCAAACCCCTCCTTCAAACACCCCCTTCAAACCCCCCCTTCAAACACCTCCTTCAAACACCCCCTTCAAACCCCCCCTTCAAACCCCTCCTTCAAACCCTCCCTTCAAACCCCCTTCAAACACCCCCTTCAAACACCCCCCCTTCAAACACCCCCCCTTCAAACCCCTCCTTCAAACACCCCCTTCAAACCCCCCCAGACTAACTTCACAACATCAGATGTAAATGTCAGCTGCTTGGAACTGTGTGTGTTAAAAGTCAACGGTTCCCTGCTCCTTATCGAGGTCCAGGGGGCTGTAGTTAAATGACCTGGGTTTTATTTGTTGTCGGTCCAACAGCAAGCCTTTCCAAAGAAGCTGCCGATGTCTCAGTCGGTGCCTCAGATCTACGTTCAGGTCAAGGAGTTTATCTATGCCAGCCTGAAGTTCTCCGAGTCACTGCATCGCAGGTGAGTCAGTCAGCTCATAGGCTGCCTCTCAAATCACAACCTATTTCCTGTGTCGTGCACTACTTTTGACCAGGGTCCATTGGGCGTTGGTGAAAAAGTAGTGCACTATGTAGGGAAGTGGTTGCCGTTTGGGACACACTATAAAACGGTTGTATTTAATACTGTGGGTCAGTCTAACGTCTTGTTGTGTGCTATTTGCTTCGTGGGTTTTGCAAATGTCAGTGCTGCACAGTTTGTTATTTACACGAGCATGCTAAGGGTTTGTCTGGTTGGTCAACACCTTTCTCATCCGACTGTTATCTCGGTCAGATGTGTGAGTGTTCAGCTGCCCAAGTCTGCTTGGCTGTTCCCTCACTAGGGTCCCTAGTACAGGGGTTAATAACTGGGAGTCAGAGCCTGGCTGTTCCCTCCCTAGGGTCCCTAGTACAGGGTTTAATAACTAGGAGTCAGAGCCTGGCTGTTCCCTCACTAGGGTCCCTAGTACAGGGTTTAATAACTAGGAGTCAGAGCCTGGCTGTTCCCTCACTAGGGTCCCTAGTACAGGGGTTAATAACTAGGAGTCAGAGCCTGGCTGTTCCCTCACTAGGGTCCCTAGTACAGGGTTTAATAACTGGGAGTCAGAGCCTGGCTGTTCCCTCACTAGGGTCCCTAGTACAGGGTTTAATAACTGGGAGTCAGAGCCTGGCTGTTCCCTCACTAGGGTCCCTAGTACAGGGGTTAATAACTGGGAGTCAGAGTCTGGCTGTTCCCTCACTAGGGTCCCTAGTACAGGGTTTAATAACTGGGAGTCAGAGCCTGGCTGTTCCCTCACTAGGGTCCCTAGTACAGGGTTTAATAACTGGGAGTCAGAGCCTGGCTGTTCCCTCACTAGGGTCCCTAGTACAGGGGTTTAATACCTAGGAGTCAGAGCCTGGCTGTTCCCCCACTAGGGTCCCTAGTACAGGGTTTAATAACTGGGAGTCAGAGCCTGGTTGTTCCCTCACTAGGGTCCCTAGTACAGGGTATAATAACTGGGAGTCAGAGCCTGGCTGTTCCCTCACTAGGGTCCCTAGTACAGGGTTTAATAACTGGGAGTCAGAGCCTGGCTGTTCCCTCACTAGGGTCCCTAGTACAGGGTTTAATAACTGGGAGTCAGAGCCTGGCTGTTCCCTCACTAGGGTCCCTAGTACAGGGTTTAATAACTGGGAGTCAGAGCCTGGCTGTTCCCTCACTAGGGTCCCTAGTACAGGGTTTAATACCTGGAGCCTGCTGTCCCTTGCAGGAGATCAGCGATAAAAAAAAAAATGTCCTTGAATATCTCTTGCTGCAATACAATACCACAGTGGATACAACTTTTATGTCTCTGGAAATGAGTCATTGGAGCTAGTTACATGGTTTTTGCTGTATAAATTAGTCATTGGAGCTAGTTACAGGGTTTTTGCTGTATAAATGAGTCATTGGAGCTAGTTACATGGTTTTTGCTGTATAAATGAGTCATTGGAGCTAGTTAAATGGTTTTTGCTGTATAAATTAGTCATTGGAGCTAGTTACATGGTTTTTGCTGTATAAATTAGTCATTGGAGCTAGTTACATGGTTTTTGCTGTATAAATGAGTCATTGGAGCTAGTTACAGGGTTTTTGCTGTATAAATTAGTCATTGGAGCTAGTTACATGGTTTTTGCTGTATAAATGAGTCATTGGTGCTAGTTACATGGTTTTTACTGTATAAATGAGTCATTGGAGCTAGTTACATGGTTTTTGCTGTATAAATGAGTCATTGGAGCTAGTTACATGGTTTTTGCTGTATAAATGAGTCATTGGAGCTAGTTACATGGTTTTTGCTGTATAAATTAGTCATTGGAGCTAGTTACATGGTTTTTGCTGTATAAATGAGTCATTGGAGCTAGTTACAGGGTTTTTGCTGTATAAATTAGTCATTGGAGCTAGTTACATGGTTTTTGCTGTATAAATTAGTCATTGGAGCTAGTTACATGGTTTTTGCTGTATAAATTAGTCATTGGAGCTAGTTACATGGTTTTTGCTGTATAAATGAGTCATTGGAGCTAGTTACAGGGTTTTTGCTGTATAAATTAGTCATTGGAGCTAGTTACATGGTTTTTGCTGTATAAATGAGTCATTGGCGCTAGTTACATGGTTTTTACTGTATAAATGAGTCATTGGAGCTAGTTACATGGTTTTTGCTGTATAAATTAGTCATTGGAGCTAGTTACAGGGTTTGTGCTGTATAAATGAGTCATTGGAGCTAGTTACATGGTTTTTGCTGTATAAATGAGTCATTGGAGCTAGTTACATGGTTTTTGCTGTATAAATGAGTCATTGGAGCTAGTTACATGGTTTTTGCTGTATAGATTAGTCATTGGAGCTAGTTACATGGTTTTTGCTGTATAAATGAGTCATTGGAGCTAGTTACAGGGTTTTTGCTGTATAAATTAGTCATTGGAGCTAGTTACATGGTTTTTGCTGTATAAATGAGTCATTGGCGCTAGTTACATGGTTTTTACTGTATAAATGAGTCATTGGAGCTAGTTACATGGTTTTTGCTGTATAAATTAGTCATTGGAGCTAGTTACAGGGTTTTTGCTGTATAAATTAGTCATTGGAGCTAGTTACATGGTTTTTGCTGTATAAATTAGTCATTGGAGCTAGTTACATGGTTTTTGCTGTATAAATTAGTCATTGGAGCTAGTTACATGGTTTTTGCTGTATAAATTAGTCATTGGAGCTAGTTACATGGTTTTTGCTGTATAAATTAGTCATTGGAGCTAGTTACATGGTTTTTGCTGTATAAATTAGTCATTGGAGCTAGTTACATGGTTTTTGCTGTATAAATTAGTCATTGGAGCTAGTTACATGGTTTTTGCTGTATAAATTAGTCATTGGAGCTAGTTACATGGTTTTTGCTGTATAAATGAGTCATTGGAGCTAGTTACAGGGTTTTTGCTGTATAAATGAGTCATTGGAGCTAGTTACAGGGTTTTTGCTGTATAGACTATTCTTAGGCGGGCTGTCTCTGGTCATTTCTTGGGTATAGAAAACGTGCAAAAAAGATTTTGAACTATATTTTTTTAATAATACCATATTTGATAACCTAATAATCAATTAAAAGCTGGACAGTCAGGGAGAATAGAAGAAATAAATATAACGGACATTCAGAGCACATGCCCACTGATTGTGGTATAATGTTTTAGCAGAGGAACACCAGCTGTGGCAAAATGCCGAAAAGGTGCTTTACAGCAGCAGAATGTTCTCTCCACTGACAAGATGTCTTGTGTCTTTCTAGCTAAAAGACTGTGTTCGAGTTTACACCTCCTCTTCCAATGAACTGTGGTCCAAATAATGGAACTGTTGACTGTCGTGGTTCAAATCATTCTGGGGGTTTGACTGCTCTGGGGATGATCACTTACATCTCATGGTCTTCACTCTCAGAGTGGCAGAATTGGGATGAAAAGTCTATCTTTTCATCCAAATTAATTGAAGTTTAGGCATAAGGTTAGCAGTGTGGTTAAGGTTAGGTTTAAAAATCACATTTTAGGCAGGGTTTATGACTTTGTGGCTGTGGTAACGAGTGGAAACCATATAATAGGTCAATAGAATAGGCCTACTTTGCTCCTTCCAGAGAGACATCAGGGATTGTAACGTACTCTCTCGGGGTATACTGTCCCCATCCATACAGCCAGCTGGGTTCTCAGTACATCACACAGACGGGGATAAAGAACTCTCCGGGAAGAAGAAAGGCGCGGTTGTATGTTTCATGATTAAAGACCAACAACGTTTAAGGAAATTGTGATAAATAACGTATAATGCTTTCATTTAAGGACCAAAACATTTACAGCTGAAGAGATTGCTGAATAGTTCGGAAGAGATTTTCAATGTACCGATTCCATGACACACAAAACAACACAGAACTTAGAATTGTTTAATTTAAACTGTACAAAATTCTGGCAACCAATAGAAATGTCACTGCTGGGTGATCTGAAAACTCATAGTCAATCGATCAATAATTATAATACTGTTAATCAAAACATGTTATCTTTTAATTTACAATCTGTAGAAACTATGAGAAGAGAAAAGTTCAGAACTTTTGTGAAACATCCCTTTTCTTATCGTTTTTGTTGTGTTTCCAGCTGGACAGAGATCGATGACATGCTCCGGAAATCCACCAACCTGTTGTTGACGAGGACACTGAGTGGCTGTCTACAGAACCTCATCAAGAAACCCCATATAGGACTAACTGAGGTACAGTACATTATTACATATATGACCAAAAGTATGTGGACACCTGCTCGTCCAACATCTCATTCCAAAATCATGGGTTATTATATGTTATTTGGAGTTGGTCCACCCCTCCCACTCTTCTCGGAAGGCTTTCTACTAGATGTTGGAACATTGCTGCGGGAACTTGCTTTCATTCCAATTCATCCCAAAGGTGTTCGATGGGGTTGAAGTCAGGGCTCTGTGCCGGCCAGTCAAGTTCTTCCACACCGATCTCGACAAAGCATTTCTCTAAGGACTTCGCGTTTCAGCAGGGGGGCTTCCTGCTGAAACGGAAAGGGCCTTCCTCAAACTGTTGCCACAAAGTTGGAAGAACAGAATCGATTAGGATGTCATTGTATGCTGTAGCATTAAGATTTCCCTTCACTGGAACTAAGAGGCTCGAACCATGAAAAACAGCTCCAGACCATTATTCCTCCTCCACCAAACTTTACAGTTGGCACTATGCATTCAGGCAGGTAGCGTTCTCCTGGCATCCGCCAAACCCAGATTCGGCCGTCAGACTGCCAGATGGTGAAGGGTGATTCATCACGCCAGAGAACCCATTTCCACTGCTCCAGAGTCCATTGTTAGACCACTCCAGTCGACGCTTGGCATACCGCATGGTGATCTTAGGCTTGTGTGCGGCTGCTTGGCCATGGAAACCCATTTCATGAAGCTCCCGACGAACAGTTCTTGTGCTGACGTTGCTTTCCAGAGGCAGTTTGGAACTTGGTAGTCGGTGTTGCAACCGCAAATTTTTTTATGCTCTACGCGCTTCAACACTCGGCAGCCCCGCTCTGTGAGCTTGTGTGGTCCGTTGTTGTTCCTAGACGTTTCCATTTCACAATAACAGCACTTTCAGTTGACTGGGGCAGTTCTAGCAGGGCAGAAATTTGATGAACTGACTTGTTGGAAGGCTGATATATGACGGTGCCACGTTGAAAGTGACTGAGCTCTTCAGTAAGGCCATTCTACTGCCAATGTTTGTCTATGGAGATCGCATAGGTGTTTGCTCGATTTTATACACGTGTCAGCAATGGGTGTGGCTGAAATAGCCGACTCCGCTAATTGAAAGGTGTCCCGGACAGTTTATTAGGTACAAGTCAAATTGTATTAGCCACATGCGCCGAATACAACCTTACAGTGACATTATTATTTACAAGCCCCTAACCAACAATGCAGTTTAAAAAATAAGAATAAGAAATAAAAGTAACAAGTAATTAAAGAGCAACAGTAAAATAACAATAGCCAGACTATATACAGGGGGGTACCAGCACAGAGTCAATGTGCGGGGGCACCGGTTAGTCGAGGTAATTGAGGTAATATGTACATGTAGGTAGAGTTATTAACGTGACTAATCATAGATGATAACAGCGGCATAAAAAGTGGGGGCAATGCAAATAGTCTGGGTAGCCATTTGATTAGCTGTTCAGGAGTCTTATGGCTTGGGGGGTAGAAGCTGTTTAGAAAACCTCTTGGACCTAGACTTGGCGCTCCGGTACCGCTTGCTGTGCGGTAGCAGAGAGAACAGTCTATGACTAGGGTAGCTGGAGTCTTTTGGCAATTTTTAGGGCCTTCCTCTGACAACGCCTGGTATAGAGGTCCTGGATGGCAGGAAGCTTTGCCCCAGTGATGTACTGGGCCGTTCACACTACCCTCTGTAGTGCCTTGTGGTCGGAGGCTGAGCAGTTGCTGTACCAGGCAGGGATGCAATCAGTCAGGATGCTCTCGATGGTGCAGCTGTAGAACCTTTTGAGGATCTGAGGACCCATGACAAATCTTTTCAGTCTCCTGAGGGGGAATAGGTTGTGTCGTGCCCTCTTCACGACTGTCTTGGTGTGCTTGGACCATGTTAGTTTGTTGGTGATGTGGACACCAAGGAACTTGAAGCTCTCAGAATGGGGCTGTGCTCGGTCCTCCTTTTCCTGTAGTCCACAATCGTCTGCCGTGTCTTGATCACGTTGAGGTTGTTATTCTGGCACCACACGGCCAGGTCTCTGACCTCCTCCCTATAGGCGGTCTCGTCGTTTTCGGTGATCAGGCCGTTGTGTCATCTGCAAACTTAATGATGGTGTTGGAGTCGTGCCTGGCCATGCAGTCGTGAGTGAACAGGGAGTACAGGAGGGGACTGAGGGGCCCCTGTGTTGAGGATCAGCGTGGCGGATGTGTTGTCACCTACCCTTACCACCTGGGGGCGGCCTATCTAGTACAGGGTTGGACCCACCAGAAAAGCTTGAATTCTTCAGGGCATGGATTTCAGATTGCGGCGTACCATTGACACCGGGCAGGATGGGTCCATGGACTCATGCTGCTTATGCCAAATCCTGACACTTCCGTCAGCATGACTCAACAGGACCCGGGGTTTGTCGTACCAGGCAATGTTTTTCCTCTCCTCAGTTGTTGGTGAACGCGTTTCCATTGGAGCCGCTTCTTCTTGTTTTTAGCTGATAGGAACCCGGTCGTCTGCTGCAACAGCCCATCCGTGTCAAGGACCGACGAGTTGTGCTCTCTGAGATCCCGTTCTTCACACCACTTTTATACTGCGCCGTTATTTGTCTGTTTGTGGCTCACCTGTTAGCTTCCTCGATTCTTGCCATTCTGCTTCGACCTCTCTCCCCACAGGATTGCCGCTGCCTGGATGTGGTTTTTGTTTGTCGCACCATTCTTGGGAAACCCTAGACACTCTGTGAAAAGCCCATGAGGGCAGCCGTTTCTGAGATACTGTATCCGGCGTGCCTGGCACCGACGATCGTACAGCGCTCAAAGTCGCTTAGGTCACTAGTTTTGCCCATTCTAACGTTCAATCTAACAGTAACTGAATTCCTCGATGCCTGTCTGTCGGCTTTATATAGAAAGCCACGTGGAACACTGGCACCTAATAAACTGGCCGGCGAGTGTAGATACAGTGCATTCGGAAAGATTTCAGACCCCTTGAATTTCTCCACATTTTCCTACTTTAGAGCCTTATTCTAAAATTGCTTTAAGTTTTTTCCCTCATCAATCTACACACAATACCACATAATGACATCACAATACCACATAATGACATCACAATACCACATAATGACACAGCAAAAACAGAAATGTTTGCAATGTTTGGGTAAAATAATATCACATCTGTGTTTAGGGAGTTTCTCCCATTCTTCTCTGCAGATCCTCTCTGTCAGGTTGGAATGGATTCTTGCCATAGAATCCCGGAATTCAAGCTTTTCGATCTGGTTCAAGTCTGGGCTCCGGCTGGGCCACTCAAGGACATTCAGAGACTTGTCCCAAATCCACTCCTCTGTTGTCTTGGCTGTGTGCTTAGGGTCGTTGTCCTGTTGGAAGGTGAACCTTCGCCCCAGTCTGAGGTCCTGAGTGCTCTGGAGCAGGTTTTCATCAAGGACCTCTCTGTACTTTTCTCCGTTCATCTTTCCCTTGATCCTGACTAGTCACCTAATCCCTGCCCCTGAAAAACATCCACACAGCATAATGCTGCCACCACCATTCTTCACCGTAGGGATGGTGCCAGGTTTCCTCTAGACGTGACGCTCGGCATCAGACCATAGAATCTTGATTCTCATGGTCTGAAAGTCCTTTAGGTGCCTTTTTGACAAACTCAAAGCGGACAGTCATGTGCCTTTTTACTGAGGAGTAGCTTTCGTCTGGCCACTCTACCACCCAGAAATGGTTAAGAAGAAATACTGGACTGTT
This sequence comes from Salvelinus alpinus, assembly GCF_045679555.1. Taxonomy (NCBI): domain Eukaryota; kingdom Metazoa; phylum Chordata; class Actinopteri; order Salmoniformes; family Salmonidae; genus Salvelinus; species Salvelinus alpinus. The sequence goes on from NC_092088.1 coordinate 106,117,483, forward strand.
CTGGAGTGGCCAGAGAAACATATCCAAAACGTATGGCGAGACACCAGCAGTTGGTGGAGGCCAGCGGAAACATTGAAGAATTAGAGCAGTTTGTTGCTGAGGAACCAATGATCAGTAGAAAGGTGCAGCTCATTGATGGCTACAGGAAGCATTTGTTGGCAGTTATCTTGGCCAAAGGCTGTGCCACCAAGTACTTGCTCAGGGGTGCTAATAATTATAAACCTAAGTTTACTAGAAATAGAACTGGTTCTGCAAGGTGTGGTGACCAACATATTTTTGTTCTATTTCATCTTATCTGATAAGGAATTATTTAAGAAAAGTGTAAGGTTGTTGATTTATATTTGCCAGTTGACCCACTTGGTCCCATTTACGTCTCTTTTTGTATTGCAGTTAGTCCAGATCATCATCAACACAACCCATCTGGAGCAGGCCTGTAAATACCTGGAGGACTTCATCACCAACATCACCAACGTCTCACCTGAGACCGTACACACCACGCGGCTCTACGGCCTGTCCACCTTTAAGGTACTGTAGGAAAATCCTTGGGGTATTTCTGTCTGAATTCTCCACCAGACAATATTTTGACAGTTTTGGAAACTTTAGAGTGTTTTCTAACCTAATCGGTCAATTATATGCATATTCTAGCATCTGGGCCTGAGAAATAGTTTGTTTACCTTGGGAACGTTATTTTTCCAAACATAAAAATAGTGCCCCCTAGCTGAAAGAGGTTAAACAAATAAACTTAAGGTATATTCATTAGTCATAGTCTCTTCTCTTGTGTTGCCGCAGGCTCAAAACATGCTTATTGCTGGAATAAGGGAACTGTCATAAACTTTACAGAGCTTCCGGTACTTCAGCGTAGTTCATCAACGTGCACTGACGTAGTCTTACCTGGCGTTCAGCTCATTCTGTCAGTAGTAACCTCCGTCAGTACTGACGTAGTCTTACCTGGCGTTCAGCTCATTGTGTCAGTAGTAACCTCCGTCAGTACTGACGTAGTCTTACCTGGCGTTCAGCTCATTGTGTCAGTAGTAACCTCCGTCAGTGCTGACGTAGTCTTACCTGGCGTTCAGCTCATTCTGTCAGTAGTAACCTCCGTCAGTACTGACGTAGTCTTACCTGGCGTTCAGCTCATTCTGTCAGTAGTAACCTCCGTCAGTACTGACGTAGTCTTACCTGGCGTTCAGCTCATTCTGTCAGTAGTAACCTCCGTCAGTGCTGACGTAGTCTTACCTGGCGTTCAGCTCATTGTGTCAGTAGTAACCTCCGTCAGTACTGACGTACTCTTACCTGGCGTTCAGCTCATTGTGTCAGTAGTAACCTCCGTCAGTACTGACGTAGTCTTACCTGGTGTTCAGCTCATTCTGTCAGTAGTAACCTCCGTCAGTGCTGACGTAGTCTTACCTGGCGTTCAGCTCATTGTGTCAGTAGTAACCTCCGTCAGTACTGACGTACTCTTACCTGGTGTTCAGCTCATTCTGTCAGTAGTAACCTCCGTCAGTACTGACGTAGTCTTACCTGGCGTTCAGCTCATTGTGTGAGTAGTAACCTCCGTCAGTACTGACGTAGTCTTACCTGGCGTTCAGCTCATTCTGTCAGTAGTAACCTCCGTCAGTACTGACGTAGTCTTACCTGGCGTTCAGCTCATTCTGTCAGTAGTAACCTCCGTCAGTGCTGACGTAGTCTTACCTGGCGTTCAGCTCATTGTATCAGTAGTAACCTCCGTAGCACTGACGTAATCTTACCTGGCGTTCAGCTCATTGTGTCAGTAGTAACCTCCGTCAGTACTGACGTGTTGGTGTTCCCTGTCTGGTGTATCCAGGATGCACGACATGCAGCGGAGGGAGAGATCTACACCAAACTCAACCAGAAGATAGATGAGTTTATCCAGCTGGCAGACTATGATTGGGGCATGCCGGAGTCAGACGGCCAGGCCAGTGGATACCTTATGGACCTCATCAACTTCCTCCGCAGCACCTTCCAGGTTTTCACACACCTGCCGGTGAGTTAGCCCCCCCCCCCCCCCCCGCAGGCAGGGGAACTCTGGGAGATGGAGTTTTGTTGTTGTGTGTTATTGTAGTAATTTGTTGTGTTGTTCTTGTATCAGTGTTACGTGGCGGTGGTGACTTGGTGTTACGTGGCGGTGGTGACTCGGTGTTACGTGGCGGTGGTGACTCGGTGTTACGTGGCGGTGGTGACTCGGTGTTACGTGGCGGTGGTGACTCGGTGTTACGTGGCGGTGGTGACTCGGTGTTACGTGGCGGTGGTGACTTGTATCTACTGTGCTTCTCATTGGGTTGAGTGACGCTGTTGATGATATCCACTGTGGCATGGATGTAGTCCTGTACTGCAGTACTGTGTATTCAGGGTTGGAGTCATGTACTGCAGTACTGTGTATTCGGTGTTGGAGTCATGTACTGCAGTACTGTGTATTCGGGGTTGGAGTTGTGTACTGCAGTACTGTGTATTCAGGGTTGGAGTTGTGTAGTGCAGTACTGTGTATTCAGGGTTGGAGTTGTGTAGTGCAGTACTGTGTATTCTGGGTTGGAGTTGTGTACTGCAGTACTGTGTATTCAGGGTTGGAGTTGTGTACTGCAGTACTGTGTATTCAGGGTTGGAGTTGTGTACTGTGTATTCAGGGTTGGAGTTGAGTACTGCAGTACTGTGTATTCAGGGTTGGAGTTGTGTACTGCAGTACTGTGTATTCAGGGTTGGAGTTGTGTAGTGCAGTACTGTGTATTCAGGGTTGGAGTTGTGTACTGCAGTACTGTGTATTCAGGGTTGGAGTTGTGTACTGCAGTACTGTGTATTCAGTGTTATGTACTGCAGTACTGTGTATTCAGGGTTGGAGTTGTGTACTGCAATACTGTGTATTCAGGGTTGGAGTTGTGTACTGCAGTACTGTGTATTCATGGTTGGAGTTGTGTAGTGCAGTACTGTGTATTCAGGGTTGGAGTTGTGTACTGCAGTACTGTGTATTCAGGTTTGGAGTTGTGTACTGCAGTACTTTGTATTCAGGGTTCGGAGTTATGTACTGCAGTACTCTGAATTCAGGGTTGGAGTTGTGTAGTGCAGTACTGCGTATTCAGGGTTGGAGTTGTGTAGTGCAGTACTGTGTATTCAGGGTTGGAGTTGTGTAGTGCAGTACTGTGTATTCAGGGTTGGAGTTGTGTACTGCAGTACTGCGTATTCAGGGTTGGAGTTGTGTAGTGCAGTACTGTGTATTCAGGGTTGGAGTTGTGTAGTGCAGTACTGCGTATTCAGGGTTGGAGTTATGTACTGCAGTACTGTGATTTCAGGGTTGGAGTTGTGTACTGCAGTACTGCGTATTCAGGGTTGGAGTTGTGTACTGCAGTACTGTGTATTCAGTGTTGGAGGTGTGTAGTGCAGTACTGTGTATTTAGGGTTGGAGTTTTGTACTGCAGTACTGTGTATTCAGGGTTGGAGTTGTGTACTGCAGTACTGTGCATTCAGGGTTGGAGTTGTGTAGTGCAGTACTGTGTATTCAGGGTTGGAGTTGTGTACTGCAGTACTGTGTATTCAGGGTTGGAGTTGTGTACTGCAGTACTGTGTATTCAGGGTTGGAGTTGTGTAGTGCAGTACTGTGTATTCAGGGTTGGAGTTGTGTAGTGCAGTACTGTGTATTCAGGGTTGGAGTTGTGTAGTGCAGTACTGTGTATTCAGGGTTGGAGTTGTGTAGTGCAGTACTGTGTATTCAGGGTTGGAGTTGTGTACTGCAGTACTGTGTATTCAGGGTTGGAGTTGTGTAGTGCAGTACTGTGTATTCAGGGTTGGAGTTGTGTAGTGCAGTACTGTGTATTCAGGGTTGGAGTTGTGTAGTGCAGTACTGTGTATTCAGGGTTGGAGTTGTGTACTGCAGTACTGTGTATTCAGGGTTGGAGTTGTGTACTGCAGTACTGTGTATTCAGTGTTGGAGTTGTGTAGTGCAGTACTGTGTATTCAGGGTTGGAGTTGTGTAGTGCAGTACTGTGTATTCAGGGTTGGAGTTGTGTACTGCAGTACCGTTTATTCAGGGTTGGAGTTGTGTAGTGCTAATCCTTATCTTCGGTACCATTTTCATTCTCTTTTAGTTTCACAGAAAACCTCAAGGGAACCAGATCATTCTAGGTTATGACAATGACTTGACATGAAATTAGACTGAAGAGTGACTGGGGAGGATATGAATCGTTAGAGCAAACAAAATGAGAAATGGTCATTTCTGGGGAAGAAAAACTGCAATGAAACTGACCAAAGAGCCAATCACAGTTGGTCAGGAAGTAGCTAGAGGAGACAGAGGACATACACTGTGTTCTTGTTGCTGGTGGAACCCCAAACCAGACCTGTTGGTGGTGGAACCCCAAACCAGACCTGGTGGAACCCCAAACCAGACCTGGTGGAACACCAGACCTGTTGTTGGTGGAACCCCAAACCAGACCTGGTGGAACCCCAAACCAGACCTGTTGGTGGTGGAACCCCAAACCAGACCTGTTGGTGGTGGAACCCCAAACCAGACCTGTTGGTGGTGGAACCCCAAACCAGACCTGGTGGAAACCCAAACCAGACCTGTTGTTGGTGGAACCCCAAACCAGATTTGGTGAAACCCCAAACCAGACCTGTTGGTGGTGGAACCCCAAACCAGACCTGGTGGAACCCCAAACCAGACCTGTTGGTGGTGGAACCCCAAACCAGACCTGGTGGAACCCCAAACCAGACCTGTTGTTGGTGGAACCCCAAACCAGATTTGGTGAAACCCCAAACCAGACCTGTTGCTGGTGGAACCCCAAACCAGACCTGTTGCTGGTGGAACCCCAAACCAGACCTGTTGCTGGTGGAACCCCAAACCAGACCTGTTGCTGGTGGAACCCCAAACCAGACCTGTTGCTGGTGGAACCCCAAACCAGACCTGTTGTTGGTGGAACCCCAAACCAGACCTGTTGTTGGTGGAACCCCAAACCAGACCTGTTGCTGTTGGAACCCCAAACCAGACCTGTTGCTGGTAAAACCCCAAACCAGACCTGTTGTTGGTGGAACCCCAAACCAGACCTGTTGCTGTTGGAACCCCAAACCAGACCTGTTGCTGGTAAAACCCCAAACCAGACCTGTTGCTGGTGGAACCCCAAACCAGACCTGTTGCTGGTGGAACCCCAAACCAGACCTGTTGCTGGTGGAACCCCAAACCAGACCTGTTGCTGTTGAAACCCCAAACCAGACCTGTTGTTGGTGGAACCCCAAACCAGACCTGTTGTTGGTGGAACCCCAAACCAGACCTGTTGCTGGTGGAACCCCAAACCAGACCTGTTGCTGGTGGAACCCCAAACCAGACCTGTTGCTGGTGGAACCCCAAACCAGACCTGTTGCTGGTGGAACCCCAAACCAGACCTGTTGCTGTTGAAACCCCAAACCAGACCTGTTGTTGGTGGAACCCCAAACCAGACCTGTTGCTGGTGGAACCCCAAACCAGACCTGTTGCTGGTGGAACCCCAAACCAGACCTGTTGCTGTTGAAACCCCAAACCAGACCTGTTGCTGTTGAAACCCCAAACCAGACCTGTTGTTGGTGGAACCCCAAACCTGACCTGTTGCTGCTGGTGGAACCCCAAACCTGACCTGTTGCTGCTGGTGGAACCCCAAACCAGACCTGTTGCTGGTGAAACCCCAAACCAGACCTGTTGCTGGTGGAACCCCAAACCAGACCTGTTGCTGGTGGAACCCCAAACCAGACCTGTTGCTGGTGGAACCCCAAACCAGACCTGTTGCTGGTGAAACCCCAAACCAGACCTGTTGCTGGTGGAACCCCAAACCAGACCTGTTGCTGGTGGAACCCCAAACCAGACCTGTTGCTGGTGGAACCCCAAACCAGACCTGTTGTTGGTGGAACACCAAACCAGACCTGTTGCTGGTGAAACCCCAAACCAGACCTGTTGCTGGTGAAACCCCCAAACCAGACCTGTTGCTGGTGAAAACCCCAAACCAGACCTGTTGCTGGTGGAACCCCAAACCAGACCTGTTGTTGGTGGAACCCCAAACCAGACCTGTTGTTGGTGGAACCCCCAAACCAGACCTGTTGTTGGTGGAACCCCAACCCAGACCTGTTGCTGGTGGAACCCCAAACCAGACCTGTTGCTGGTGGAACCCCAAACCAGACCTGTTGCTGGTGGAACCACAAACCAGACCTGTTGCTGGTGGAACCCCAACCCAGACCTGTTGTTGGTGAAACCCCAAACCAGACCTGTTGTTGGTGGAACCCCAAACCAGACCTGTTGCTGGTGGAACCCCAAACCAGACCTGTTGCTGGTGGAACCCCAAACCAGACCTGTTGCTGGTGGAACCCCAACCCAGACCTGTTGCTGGTGAAACCCCCAAACCAGACCTGTTGCTGGTGAAACCCCCAAACCAGACCTGTTGCTGGTGGAACCCCAAACCAGACCTGTTGCTGGTGGAACCCCAAACCAGACCTGTTGCTGTTGAAACCCCAAACCAGACCTGTTGCTGGTGGAACCCCAACCCAGACCTGTTGCTGGTGAAACCCCGAAACCAGACCTGTTGCTGGTGGAACCCCAAACCAGACCTGTTGAAACCCCAGACCAGACCTGTTGCTGGTGAAACCCCAAACCAGACCTGTTGAAACCCCAGACCAGACCTGTTGCTGGTGGAACCCCCAAACCAGACCTGTTGGAACCCCAAACCAGACCTGTTGAAACCCCAGACCAGACCTGTTGCTGGTGGAACCCCAAACCAGACCTGTTGCTGGTGGAACCCCAAACCAGACCTGTTGTTGGTGAAACCCCCAAACCAGACCTGTTGCTGGTGGAACCCCAAACCAGACCTGTTGAAACCCCAGACCTGTTGCTGGTGAAACCCCAAACCAGACCTGTTGCTGGTGGAACCCCAAACCAGACCTGTTGCTGGTGAAACCCCCAAACCAGACCTGTTGCTGGTGGAACCCCAAACCAGACCTGGTGAAACCCCAAACCAGACCTGTTGCTGGTGGAACCCCAAACCAGACCTGTTGCTGGTGAAACCCCAAACCAGACCTGTTGCTGGTGGAACCCCAAACCAGACCTGTTGCTGGTGGAACCCCAAACCAGATCTGTTGTTGGTGAAACCCCAAACCAGACCTGTTGCTGGTGAAACCCCAAACCAGACCTGTTGCTGGTGGAACCCCAAACCAGACCTGTTGCTGGTGGAACCCCAAACCAGACCTGTTGCTGGTGGAACCCCAAACCAGACCTGTTGCTGGTGAAACCCCAAACCAGACCTGTTGCTGGTGAAACCCCAAACCAGACCTGTTGCTGGTGGAACCCCAAACCAGACCTGTTGCTGGTAAAACCCCAAACCAGACCTGTTGCTGGTGGAACCCCAAACCAGACCTGTTGCTGGTGAAACCCCAACCCAGACCTGTTGCTGTTGAAACCCCAAACCAGACCTGTTGCTGGTAAAACCCCAAACCAGACCTGTTGCTGGTGAAACCCCAAACCAGACCTGTTGCTGGTAAAACCCCAAACCAGACCTGTTGCTGGTGGAACCCCAAACCAGACCTGTTGCTGGTGAAACCCCAACCCAGACCTGTTGCTGGTAAAACCCCAAACCAGACCTGTTGCTGGTGGAACCCCAAACCAGACCTGTTGCTGGTGACACCCCAACCCAGACCTGTTGCTGGTGAAACCCCAAACCAGACCTGTTGCTGGTGGAACCCCAAACCAGACCTGTTGCTGGTGAAACCCCAACCCAGACCTGTTGCTGGTAAAACCCCAAACCAGACCTGTTGCTGGTGGAACCCCAAACCAGACCTGTTGTTGGTGGAACCCCAAACCAGACCTGTTGCTGGTGGAACCCCAAACCAGACCTGTTGTTGGTGGAACCCCAAACCAGACCTGTTGCTGGTGGAACCCCAAACCAGACCTGTTGCTGGTGAAACCCCCAAACCAGACCTGTTGCTGGTGGAACCCCAAACCAGACCTGTTGCTGGTGGAACCCCAAACCAGACCTGTTGCTGGTGGAACCCCAAACCAGACCTGTTGTTGGTGGAACCCCAACCCAGACCTGTTGCTGGTGGAACCCCAAACCAGACCTGTTGCTGGTGGCCTGATTTGCTGCTTGCTCTGTACACCAGCTTCCTTATCTTGTATACAATCATTTCCAGCTTTTTTTTCCCGTTCCGTTTTTAAGACGTTGTTTTTCTTAAGGAATGTCTCCTCTGTCTCCCTCAGTGATCTATAATTGATTCCTCTATTGATTTGACGTCCTCTGCCAAGCATGCTGGGTCTGTCTGATTTTCCTTTTCCTGTCCATTTATTGTTGCCATCCTTTCTCTCCTATTCTGGACATCTTTCATTTGTTTGGGTGGTTCTGCTCAGAATAACTGCAATGACCATGCTGCTATGTCGGTAAGTACCCCCCCCCCCTATTCTGCCCCCCCTACTCTGCCCCCCCTGCCCTACTCTGCCCCCCCCTACTTTGCCCCCCCCCCCCCTACTCTGCCCCCCCCCCCCCCCCCCACTCTGTCACCCCTGCCCTACTCTGCCCCCCCTGCCCTACTCTTCCCCCCCCTCCCTACTCTCCCCCCCCTCCCTACTCTGCCCCCCCACCCCTACTCTGCCCCCCACCCCTACTCTGCCCCCCCCCCCTACTCTGCCACCCCTGCCCTACTCTGCCCCCCTGCCCTACTCTTCCCCCCCTCCCTACTCTGCCCCCCCCCCCCCCTACTCTGCCCCCCCCCCCTACTCTGCCCCCCCTGCCCTACTCTGCCCCCCCTGCCCTACTCTGCCCCCCCCTACTTTGCCCCCCCCCCCCCCCCCCCACTCGGTCACCCCTGCCCTACTCTGCCCCCCCTGCCCTACTCTTCCCCCCCTCCCTACTCTGCCCCCCCCTCCCTACTCTGCCCCCCCACCACTACTCTGCCCCCCACCCCTACTCTGCCCCCCCCCCCCCTACTCTGCCACCCCTGCCCTACTCTGCCCCCCCTGCCCTACTCTTCCCCCCCTCCCTACTCTGCCCCCCCCCCCTACTCTGCCCCCCCCCCCTACTCTGCCCCCCCTGCCCTACTCTTCCCCCCCTCCCTACTCTGCCCCCCCCCCTACTCTGCCCCCCCCCCCCCCCCTACTCTGCCCCCCCCCCTACTCTGCCCCCCCCCCACCCCCCCCTACTCTGCCCCCCCCCACCCCCCCCTACTCTGCCCCCCCCCCCCCCCCTACTCTGCCCCCCCCCACCCCCCCCTACTCTGCCCCCCCTACTCTGCCCCCCCCCCCTACTCTGCCCCCCCCCCCCTACTCTGCCCCCCCTGCCCTGTCCAGTTCTGGGTTATGCATGATCATGTCTGTACTGTGGATCTGCCTCCAGGCTTGTTGCTTCCTCCACTTGTGATGATGCTGGACTATAGTAATTTACATACCATCTATCACGTTTAGTTCAAGTTAAATCTAACAGGTTATTTTATCTGTACGTTGTCTATAAACACACACAGGGTGTCGATGACTTTATTTGTACAGCTCCAGTATGTGTAACAGATTGTATGGATAAAAAATGGGGTATAGGGTACCATTTGACCAGGGCCTATGGGGTATAGGGTACCATTTGACCAGGGCCTATGGGGTATAGGGTACCATTTGACCAGGGCCTATGGGGTATAGGGTACCATTTGAACAGGGCCTATGGGGTATAGGGCACCATTTGACCAGGGCCTATGTATGGGGTACCATTTGACCAGGGCCTATAGGGTACCATTTGACCAGGGCCTATGGGGTATAGGGTACCATTTGACCAGGGCCTATGGGGTATAGGGTACCATTTGACCAGGCCCTATGGGGTATAGGGTACCATTTGACCAGGCCCTATGGGGTATAGGGTACCATTTGACCAGGGCCTATGGGGTATAGGGTACCATTTGACCAGGGCCTATGGGGTGCCATTTGACCAGGGCCTATTGGGGTATAGGGTACCATTTGACCAGGGCCTATGGGGTATAGGGTACCATTTGACCAGGGCCTATAGGGTACCATTTGACCAGGGGGTATGGGGTATAGGGTACCATTTGACCAGGCCCTATGGGGTATAGGGTACCATTTGACCAGGCCCTATGGGGTATAGGGTACCATTTGACCAGGGCCTATGGGGTATAGGGTACCATTTGACCAGGGCCTATGGGGTATAGGGTACCATTTGACCAGGCCCTATGGGGTATAGGGTACCATTTGACCAGGGCCTATGGGGTATAGGGTACCCTTTGACCAGGGCCTATGGGGTGCCATTTGACCAGGGCCTATTGGGGTATAGGGTGCCATTTGACCAGGGCCTATGGGGTATAGGGTACCATTTGACCAGGCCCTATGGGGTATAGGGTACCATTTGACCAGGGCCTATGGGGTATAGGGTACCCTTTGACCAGGGCCTATGGGGTGCCATTTGACCAGGGCCTATTGGGGTATAGGGTGCCATTTGACCAGGGCCTATGGGGTATAGGGTGCCATTTGACCAGGGCCTATGGGGTATAGGGTACCATTTGACCAGGGCCTATGGGGTATAGGGTACCCTTTGACCAGGGCCTATGGGGTGCCATTTGACCAGGGCCTATTGGGGTATAGGGTACCATTTGACCAGGGCCTATGGGGTATAGGGTACCATTTGACCAGGGCCTATGGGGTATAGGGTACCATTTGACCAGGGCCTATGGGGTATAGGGTACCCTTTGACCAGGGCCTATGGGGTGCCATTTGACCAGGGCCTATTGGGGTATAGGGTACCCTTTGACCAGGGCCTATGGGGTGCCATTTGACCAGGGCCTATGGGGTATAGGGTACCATTTGACCAGGGCCTATGGGGTATAGGGTGCCATTTGACCAGGGCCTATGGGGTACCATTTGACCAGGGCCTATGGGGTATAGGGTACCATTTGACCAGGGCCTATGGGGTATAGGGTACCATTTAATCAACGCCACCTTCACAAACAGATCTGGGACCAGTCTAATCAACAGATCTGGGACCAGTCTAGTCTAATCAACAGATCTGGGACCAGTCTAGTCTAATCAACAGATCTGGGACCAGTCTAATCAACAGATCTGGGACCAGTCTAATCAACAGATCTGGGACCAGTCTAATCAACAGATCTGGGACCAGTCTAATCAACAGATCTGGGACCAGTCTAGTCTAATCAACAGATCTGGGACCAGTCTAGTCTAATCAACAGATCTGGGACCAGTCTAGTCTAATCAACAGATCTGGGACCAGTCTAGTCTAATCAACAGATCTGGGACCAGTCTAGTCTAATCAACAGATCTGGGACCAGTCTAGTCTAATCAACAGATCTGGGACCAGTCTAGTCTAATCAACAGATCTGGGACCAGTCTAGTCTAATCAACAGATCTGGGACCAGTCTAATCAACCGATCTGGGACCAGTTTAGTCTAATCAACAGATCTGAGACCAGTCTAGTCTAATCAACAGATCTGGGACCAGTTTAGTCTAATCAACAGATCTGGGACCAGTCTAATCAACAGATCTGGGACCAGTCTAATCAACAGATCTGGGACCAGTTTAGTCTAATCAACAGATCTGGGACCAGTCTAATCAACAGATCTGGGACCAGTCTAGTCTAATCAACCGATCTGAGACCAGTCTAATCAACAGATCTGGGACCAGTCTAGTCTAATCAACAGATCTGGGACCAGTCTAATCTAATCATCCGATCTGGGACCAGTCTAATCAACAGATCTGGGACCAGTCTAGTCGAATCAACAGATCTGGGACCAGTCTAGTCTAATCAACAGATCTGGGACCAGTTTAGTCTAATCAACAGATCTCGGACCAGTCTAGTCTAATCAACAGATCTGGGACCAGTTTAGTCTAATCAACAGATCTGGGACCAGTCTAGTCTAATCAACAGATCTGGGACCAGTCTAGTCTAATCAACAGATCTGGGACCAGTCTAGTCTAATCAACAGATCTGGGACCAGTCTAGTCTAATCAACAGATCTGGGACCAGTCTAATCAACAGATCTGGGACCAGTCTAGTCTAATCAACAGATCTGGGACCAGTCTAGTCTAATCAACAGATCTGGGACCAGTCTAATCAACACCACCTTCATGGAGGAGTTAGAACTACAAGTTATTACTGACATTCTATCTGCAGTGGATTCATTCATTGGAACTAAAATATCCCATAATAAACCAGTGATTCCTGATTCCCGTGGCAATCTACAGATGACCAGGGATGTCCATGTTCAGAGGTCTCCTCTAGTTTGATTTGCCATTTTCTAGGACAATGGTTTTGGTTTTCCTATGGGGACTTGGGCATTGTGTAGGGTAGTCTGAAGCACATTGAAGAGATGAGAGGGGATACGTGTCTTGGACAGCATGGACCACCACACAGTCCAACCCATGTATCTGTGGTGTGCTCTCGGTCAGCATTCAGCATGACACAGCCTGGTGTAGCAGTAACCATTAGTGCATGATGTTTCTCTGTGCTCTGTTGGTCTGGTCTGGGCTGGATATGATCGTTATCGTCTGCTTTTTTCCCCTCCCTCTACAACCTCACAACCCTGTCCATTTGAATCCATCATTCTGTTTTGAGCCTCATCTGTGCTGTTCTTCTGCCTGCATGTTTTAAATCCCTGTTCAGAGTCGTTATATAACCTGGTGTTATCTAGAGAACATGGGCCGGCAGCCCACATATATAACCTGGTGTTATCTAGAGAACATGGGCCGGCAGCCCACAGTAATCAATTCCAAATCCTCAGGTATGGTAGAGGAAGCTTTGACTAAATCTGTACTCCCATATTCTATTGACACAGATTCCTCCCTTTTATCTCCCTCTCTCTCTCTCTTTCCTCCCCCTCTGCCTCCTCTCCCCCTCTGTCTCCTCTCTCTTTCCTTTCCCTCTCTCTCTCTCTCTCTCCTCCCTTTTATCTCTCTGTCTCTCTCTCTTTCCTCCCCCTCTGTCTCCTCTCCCCCTCTGTCCTCCTGCAGGGTAAAGTGGCCCAGACAGCCTGTATGTCAGCGTGTAAGCACCTGTCCACGTCCCTGATGCAGATGCTGTTGGACAGCGAGCTGAAACAGATCAGTATGGGAGCCGTTCAGCAGTTCAACCTGGACGTCATACAGTGTGAATGTAAGTGGACTTAATGGGAGTTTAGCCATGCAGTGTGAATACACACACAACTCCCTATCACCCCCATGGAAACGGTCAGGGAGAGGGATTTAATCGTAGAGGGCTACAGTAGATGTCAGTGTGAATGATTGACAATACAGTAATCCCTCGTTTATCGCGGGGGTTACGTTCCGAAAATGACCCGCGATAAGTGAAATCCGCGAAATAGAAAACTTTTTTTTTTTTTACAATTAGCAACTATTACATGTATACAAATACAGTGACTCACGTGTAGGCCGTTTCGTCGACATTATGGGTTTAGGAGATGTTCGAAATTACAAGATAATTTGGCCAACTTAATGTAAATTTGCCAAGCTGTTTTATGTACGTACACATAACTGCACGAGACGACAAAATGATAGCACAATTCGTAGCATGTTTTGATACAAGAAGCGGGAGTGAGTTTTTAGCGAATCAGAATGCAGAGCACAATGCACCAAAAAAAAAAAAAAAAATGCATTATGAAAATCCGCGAAATAGCGAATCCGCGATAAGTGAACCGCGAAGTGGCGAGGGATCACTGTACACACACACAACTCCCTATCACCCCCATGGAAACGGTCAGGGAGAGGGATTTAATCGTAGAGGGATTTAATCGTAGAGGGCTACAGTAGATGTCAGTGTGAATGGAAGTAGAGGGACTATTAGGTAGAGGAGGAGTTGAGCCTAATGTTGACTACATCCCTATTGTCACCCTATTCCCTACATAGTGCACTACTTTATACTACAGCCCTATTCCCTATATAGTGCACTACTTTATACTACAGCCCTATTCCCTATATAGTGCACTACTTTATACTACAGCCCTATTCCCTATATAGTGCACTACTTTATACTACAGCCCTATTCCCTATATAGTGCACTACTTTATACTACAGCCCTATTCCCTATATAGTGCACTACTTTATACTACAGCCCTATTCCCTATATAGTGCACTACTTTATACTACAGCCCTATTCCCTATATAGTGCACTACTTTATACTACAGCCCTATTCCCTGTATAGTGCACTACTTTATACTACAGCCCTATTCCCTATATAGTGCACTACTTTATACTACAGCCCTATTCCCTATATAGTGCACTACTTTATACTACAGCCCTATTCCCTATATAGTGCACTACTTTATACTACAGCCCTATTCCCTATATAGTGCACTACTTTATACTACAGCCCTATTCCCTATGTAGTGCACTACAGCCCTATTCCCTATATAGTGCACTACAGCCCTATTCCCTATATAGTACACTACGTTATACTACAGCCCTATTCCCTATATAGTGCACTACTTTATACTACAGCCCTATTCCCTATATAGTGCACTACTTTATACTACAGCCCTATTCCCTATATAGTGCACTACTTTATACTACAGCCCTATTCCCTGTGTAGTAGAAGTAGTGCACTATGAAGGGAACTGGAGTGCCATTTGGGACACGGACTCTGCCCTCAGAATGCCCTCCGCTAAACGGCTGTGACAGAGCAGAGATGACTCTCCTGTCTCTCTCTCTCTCTCACACACACACACACACACACACACACACACACACACACACACACACACACACACACACACACACACACACACACACACACACACACACACACACACACACACACACACACACACACACACACACACACACACACACACACACACACACACACACACACAGAGGGATAGAGAATAGAGATTCACACACACACACACACACCCCCCTCTAGGAATCCAGTCAGTTGGCTCCTCCCAGGTAATCCTCCTGCTGTTAGTCAGAGAGGTGACCTATGACCCTCTAGCCTCTCCCTTGTCACTCTGATACATCCCAAATAGCACCCTATTCCCTATGTAGTGCACTACTGTCGACCAGAGCCCTGTGGGCCCTGTAAAGGGCATAGGGTCCCATTTGGAACACATTCCTCTACCCTCAAAACGAACTCTGCTGAACAGCTGTGTTGTGATAAATATTTCCTCGTACTTACCTGGAAGCTATTTTCCTACAGGGCAGATCACGGTCATCAGGTGTTTCACGGTCAAGTCTCTTAGTGTTTCACGGTCAAGTCTCTTAGTGTTTCACGGTCAAGTCTCTTAGTGTTTCACGGTCAAGTCTCTTAGTGTGTCACGGTCAAGTCTCTTAGTGTGTCACGGTCAAGTCTCTTAGTGTGTCACGGTCAAGTCTCTTAGTGTTTCACGGTCAAGTCTCTTAGTGTTTCACGGTCAAGTCTCTTAGTGTGTCACGGTCAAGTCTCTTAGTGTGTCACGGTCAAGTCTCTTAGTGTTTCGCGGTCAAGTCTCTTAGTGTTTCACGGTCAAGTCTCTTAGTGTTTCACGGTCAAGTCTCTTAGTGTTTCACGGTCAAGTCTCTTAGTGTTTCACGGTCAAGTCTCTTAGTGTTTCACGGTCAAGTCTCTTAGTGTTTCCCGGTCAAGTCTCTTAGTGTTTCACGGTCAAGTCTCTTAGTGTTTCACGGTCAAGTCTCTTAGTGTTTCGCGGTCAAGTCGCTTAGTGTTTCACGGTCAAGTCTCTTAGTGTTTCACGGTCAAGTCTCTTAGTGTTTCCCGGTCAAGTCTCTTAGTGTTTCGCGGTCAAGTCTCTTAGTGTTTCCCGGTCAAGTCTCTTAGTGTTTCGCGGTCAAGTCTCTTAGTGTTTCACGGTCAAGTCTCTTAGTGTGTCACGGTCAAGTCTCTAAGTGTTTCACGGTCAAGTCTCTTAGTGTTTCGCGGTCAAGTCTCTTAGTGTTTCACGGTCAAGTCTCTTAGTGTTTCACGGTCAAGTCTCTTAGTGTTTCACGGTCAAGTCTCTTAGTGTGTCACGGTCAAGTCTCTTAGTGTTTCACGGTCAAGTCTCTTAGTGTTTCACGGTCAAGTCTCTTAGTGTTTCACGGTCAAGTCTCTTAGTGTTTCGCGGTCAAGTCTCTTAGTGTTTCGCGGTCAAGTCTCTTAGTGTTTCGCGGTCAAGTCTCTTAGTGTTTCACGGTCAAGTCTCTTAGTGTTTCACGGTCAAGTCTCTTAGTGTTTCGCGGTCAAGTCTCTTAGTGTGTCACGGTCAAGTCTCTTAGTGTTTCCCGGTCAAGTCTCTTAGTGTTTCACGGTCAAGTCTCTTAGTGTGTCACGGTCAAGTCTCTTAGTGTTTCACGGTCAAGTCTCTTAGTGTGTCGCGGTCAAGTCTCTTAGTGTTTCACGGTCAAGTCTCTTAGTGTTTCGCGGTCAAGTCTCTTAGTGTTTCGCGGTCAAGTCTCTTAGTGGATGTCATAAGGTGAATGCACCAATTTGTAAGTCGCTCTGGATAAGAGCGTCTGCTAAATGACTTAAATGTAATGTAAATGTAAATGTTTCGCGGTCAAGTCTCTTAGTGTTTCGCGGTCAAGTCTCTTAGTGTTTCACGGTCAAGTCGCGGTCAAGTCTCTTAGTGTTTCGCGGTCAAGTCTCTTAGTGTTTCACGGTCAAGTCTCTTAGTGTGTCACGGTCAAGTCTCTTAGTGTTTCACGGTCAAGTCTCTTAGTGTTTCACGGTCAAGTCTCTTAGTGTTTCACGGTCAAGTCTCTTAGTGTTTCACGGTCAAGTCGCGGTCAAGTCTCTTAGTGTTTCACGGTCAAGTCTCTTAGTGTTTCGCGGTCAAGTCTCTTAGTGTTTCGCGGTCAAGTCTCTTAGTGTTTCACGGTCAAGTCGCGGTCAAGTCTCTTAGTGTTTCGCGGTCAAGTCGCTTAGTGTTTCCCGGTCAAGTCTCTTAGTGTTTCACGGTCAAGTCTCTTAGTGTTTCACGGTCAAGTCTCTTAGTGTTTCACGGTCAAGTCTCTTAGTGTTTCCCGGTCAAGTCGCTCGGTGTTTCACGGTCAAGTCTCTTAGTGTTTCACGGTCAAGTCTCTTAGTGTTTCACGGTCAAGTTGCTTAGTGTTTCGCGGTCAAGTCTCTTAGTGTTTCACGGTCAAGTCGCTTAGTGTTTCACGGTCAAGTCGCTCGGTGTTTCACGGTCAAGTCTCTTAGTGTTTCCCGGTCAAGTCGCTCGGTGTTTCACGGTCAAGTCTCTTAGTGTTTCACGGGCAAGTCTCTTAGTGTTTCACGGTCAAGTCTCTTAGTGTTTCGCGGTCAAGTCTCTTAGTGTTTCACGGTCAAGTTGCTTCGTGTTTCACGGTCAAGTCTCTTAGTGTTTCACGGTGTACCAGCACCACAGTAATATATGAACCTCATGATACTTATGATACCAACATTTCAGGATACCCTGGTACTGTTTTATATGATACTACCAATCTAAAGAACCAGCTGACTCCTGTTATAAAGTAATTTAGTTAATAAATTCACTTAAAATGGTTTAAGCAAAAACATCTGTCTTTTTGTATGCACCGGTCCAATAATGTCCACTTCACCTTCATGCCATCTCCCCTGTGGCAGCTGTAATCAGCCATCACTCACCTTCCAGCCATCACTCACAGCTGTAATCAGCCATCACTCACCTTCCAGCCATCACTCACAGCTGTAATCAGCCACATCACCTTCCAGCCATCACTCACAGCTGTAATCAGCCACATCACCTTTCAGCCATCACTCACTGCTGTAATCAGCCACATCACTTTCCAGCCATCACTCACAGCTGTAATCATCAGCCACATCACCTTCCAGCCATCACTCACCTTCCAGCCATCACTCACAGCTGTAATCAGCCACATCACCTTCCAGCCACATCACCTTCCAGCCACATCACCTTGACGGCCAAACCCGGACGATGCTGGGCCAATTGTTCGCCACCCTATGGGACTCACAATCACGGCCGGTTATGATACAGCCTGGATTCGAACCAGGGTGTCGGTAGTGACTCCTCAAGCCCTGAGATGCAGTGCCGTAGACCGCTGCGCCACTCACGAGTCCCTGTGGGCCAGGGCTGTGACAGCTGAGTCCCTGTGTGTGTCTTGGTCTTGTACCTGGTGCTCTCCTGAGGCCCCTCAGGGCCCCTGATGCAGGGTGAACCAGAGTTCAGCTCCTGGGTTCAGCAGGCCGGTTCATATGTCTCTGAGGAATCTCTTGACCTCTACCAAACGTAGAGTTCTCCAAGATATTTCAGGTCTAGAAGAGGTTTTAAGGTTTATAGGTGATCATGTTGTGTCTTAATCTTAACTTGACTCTGTTTTGATTTAATTTATTCCCACTGTAAAGCCCTTTATATAAAGGTTGACTTATCCCCTGACAGAATACATATAGCTTCTGTAGGCTTATCAGTGACAGCAGGTGATGGTGGTCATTGACTGTTACTGTCTTCTGATCCTGTTCCAGTGTTTGCCAGCTCAGAGCCTGTGCCAGGATTCCAGGGAGACACTTTACAGCTGGCATTCATCGACCTCCGACAGGTAAGCAGTATACCTCTCATCCTACGGCCAACTGTTCCCCTGTCCTGTGACCCAACACAACCTCTCCTACAGCCAACTGTTCCCCTGTCCTCTGACCCAACACAACCTCTCCTGTGACCCAACAAAACCTCTCCTACAGCCAACTGTTCCCCTGTCCTCTGACCCAACACGACCTCTCCTGTGACCCAACACAACCTCTCCTACAGCCAACTGTTCCCCTGTCCTCTGACCCAACACAACCTCTCCTGTGACCCAACAAAACCTCTCCTACAGCCAACTGTTCCCCTGTCCTCTGACCCAACACGACCTCTCCTGTGACCCAACACAACCTCTCCTGTGACCCAACACGACCTCTCCTGTGACCCAACACAACCTCTCCTGTGACCCAACACGACCTCTCCTGTGACCCAACACAACCTCTCCTGTGACCCAACACGACCTCTCCTGTGACCCAACACGACCTCTCCTCTGACCGACTGGTCCCCTCTCCTGTGACCCAACACGACCTCTCCTGTGACCCAACACGACCTCTCCTGTGACCCAACACGACCTCTCCTGTGACCCAACACAACCTCTCCTGTGACCCAACACAACCTCTCCTGTGACCCAACACGACCTCTCCTCTGACCCAACACGACCTCTCCTGTGACCCAACACAACCTCTCCTGTGACCCAACACAACCTCTCCTGTGACCCAACACAACCTCTCCTGTGACCCAACACAACCTCTCCTGTGACCCAACACGACCTCTCCTGTGACCCAACACGACCTCTCCTGTGACCCAACACGACCTCTCCTCTGACCGACTGGTCCCCTCTCCTGTGACCCAACACGACCTCTCCTGTGACCCAACACGACCTCTCCTGTGACCCAACACAACCTCTCCTGTGACCCAACACAACCTCTCCTGTGACCCAACACGACCTCTCCTGTGACCCAACACAACCTCTCCTGTGACCCAACACAACCTCTCCTGTGACCCAACACAACCTCTCCTGTGACCCAACACAACCTCTCCTGTGACCCAACACAACCTCTCCTGTGACCCAACACGACCTCTCCTGTGACCCAACACAACCTCTCCTGTGACCCAACACGACCTCTCCTCTGACCGACTGGTCCCCTCTCCTGTGACCCAACACGACCTCTCCTGTGACCCAACACGACCTCTCCTGTGACCCAACACAACCTCTCCTGTGACCCAACACGACCTCTCCTCTGAAACACAACCTCTCCTGTGACCCAACACAACCTCTCCTGTGACCCAACACAACCTCTCCTGTGACCCAACACAACCTCTCCTGTGACCCAACACGACCTCTCCTCTGACCCAACACGACCTCTCCTGTGACCCAACACAACCTCTCCTGTGACCCAACACAACCTCTCCTGTGACCCAACACAACCTCTCCTGTGACCCAACACAACCTCTCCTGTGACCCAACACAACCTCTCCTGTGACCCAACACGACCTCTCCTGTGACCCAACACGACCTCTCCTCTGACCCAACACAACCTCTCCTGTGACCCAACACGACCTCTCCTGTGACCCAACACGACCTCTCCTCTGACCCAGTAGCACACTGTCCCTGTAGGTCAGGATTAGCCCTACAGTACCCTGACTC
The DNA here is from genome assembly GCF_045679555.1 of Salvelinus alpinus. Taxonomy (NCBI): domain Eukaryota; kingdom Metazoa; phylum Chordata; class Actinopteri; order Salmoniformes; family Salmonidae; genus Salvelinus; species Salvelinus alpinus. The sequence goes on from NC_092088.1 coordinate 106,137,585, forward strand.
CAAGCCAACTGTTATGGATCCATTAAGCCATCACCAGCTCTGCTAACAGCTCTCTCTTACTCTCTATGTGACCTGGTTAATCTGGGCCTCAGGTCAGGAATGGGTTAGTACTGGTACAGCAGGTTGAGGTTACACAGAAGGGAACCAGCATGTCCCCTCTGGGAGGGAGGGAGAGAGGGAGGGAGAGAGAGGGAGGGAGAGAGAGGGAGGGAGAGAGAGAGAGGGAGGGAGAGAGGGAGGGAGAGAGAGAGGGAGGGAGAGAGAGAGGGAGGGAGGGAGCGAGGGAGGGAGGGAGGGAGAATCTTACCGTCTGCAAACATTTGGTTTGTCTTAGGAAGTTGTGGCTGAAATAAATTGTGTTAGCCAGCTAACATACTCATAAAGCACCCTGGGATCACTCACTACTCATAAAGCACCCTGGGATCACTCACTACTCATAAAGCACCCTGGGATCACTCGCTACTCATAAAGCACATTTACAGCTCCTGTATCAGGCCAGATCTGGTGCGTCTGTCGAGAGCTCCTGTATCAGGCCAGATCTTGTGCGTCTAGAGAGCTCCTGTATCAGGCCAGATCTGGTGCGTCTAGAGAGCTCCTGTATCAGGCCAGATCTGGTGCGTCTAGAGAGCTCCTGTATCAGGCCAGATCTGGTGCGTCTAGAGAGCTCCTGTATCAGGCCAGATCTGGTGCGTCTGTAGAGAGCTCCTGTATCAGGCCAGATCTGGTGCGTCTGTCGAGAGCTCCTGTATCAGGCCAGATCTGGTGCGTCTAGAGAGCTCCTGTATCAGGCCAGATCTGGTACGTCTGTAGAGAGCTCCTGTATCAGGCCAGATCTGGTGCGTCTGTCGAGAGCTCCTGTATCAGGCCAGATCTGGTGCGTCTTGAGAGCTCCTGTATCAGGCCAGATCTGGTGCGTCTAGAGAGCTCCTGTATCAGGCCAGATCTGGTACGTCTGTAGAGAGCTCCTGTATCAGGCCAGATCTGGTGCGTCTGTCGAGAGCTCCTGTATCAGGCCAGATCTGGTGCGTCTGTAGAGGGCTCCTGTATCAGGCCAGATCTGGTGCGTCTGTAGAGAGCTCCTGTATCAGGCCAGATCTGGTGCGTCTAGAGAGCTCCTGTATCAGGCCAGATCTGGTGCGTCTGTAGAGGGCTCCTGTATCAGGCCAGATCTGGTGCGTCTAGAGAGCTCCTGTATCAGGCCAGATCTGGTGCGTCTAGAGAGCTCCTGTATCAGGCCAGATCTGGTGCGTCTGTAGAGGGCTCCTGTATCAGGCCAGATCTGGTGCGTCTAGAGAGCTCCTGTATCAGGCCAGATCTGGTACGTCTGTAGAGAGCTCCTGTATCAGGCCAGATCTGGTGCGTCTGTCGAGAGCTCCTGTATCAGGCCAGATCTGGTGCGTCTTGAGAGCTCCTGTATCAGGCCAGATCTGGTGCGTCTAGAGAGCTCCTGTATCAGGCCAGATCTGGTGCGTCTAGAGAGCTCCTGTATCAGGCCAGATCTGGTGCGTCTGTAGAGGGCTCCTGTATCAGGCCAGATCTGGTGCGTCTGTAGAGAGCTCCTGTATCAGGCCAGATCTGGTACGTCTGTAGAGAGCTCCTGTATCAGGCCAGATCTGGTGCGTCTGTCGAGAGCTCCTGTATCAGGCCAGATCTGGTGCGTCTGTAGAGGGCTCCTGTATCAGGCCAGATCTGGTGCGTCTGTAGAGAGCTCCTGTATCAGGCCAGATCTGGTGCGTCTAGAGAGCTCCTGTATCAGGCCAGATCTGGTGCGTCTGTAGAGGGCTCCTGTATCAGGCCAGATCTGGTGCGTCTAGAGAGCTCCTGTATCAGGCCAGATCTGGTGCGTCTAGAGAGCTCCTGTATCAGGCCAGATCTGGTGCGTCTGTAGAGGGCTCCTGTATCAGGCCAGATCTGGTGCGTCTAGAGAGCTCCTGTATCAGGCCAGATCTGGTGCGTCTAGAGAGCTCCTGTATCAGGCCAGATCTGGTGCGTCTGTAGAGGGCTCCTGTATCAGGCCAGATCTGGTGCGTCTAGAGAGCTCCTGTATCAGGCCAGATCTGGTGCGTCTAGAGAGCTCCTGTATCAGGCCAGATCTGGTGCGTCTGTAGAGGGCTCCTGTATCAGGCCAGATCTGGTGCGTCTAGAGAGCTCCTGTATCAGGCCAGATCTGGTGCGTCTAGAGAGCTCCTGTATCAGGCCAGATCTGGTGCGTCTAGAGAGCTCCTGTATCAGGCCAGATCTGGTGCGTCTGTAGAGGGCTCCTGTATCAGGCCAGATCTGGTGCGTCTGTAGAGGGCTCCTGTATCAGGCCAGATCTGGTGCGTCTAGAGAGCTCCTGTATCAGGCCAGATCTGGTGCGTCTAGAGAGCTCCTGTATCAGGCCAGATCTGGTGCGTCTAGAGAGCTCCTGTATCAGGCCAGATCTGGTGCGTCTGTAGAGGGCTCCTGTATCAGGCCAGATCTGGTGCGTCTGTAGAGGGCTCCTGTATCAGGCCAGATCTGGTGCGTCTTGAGAGCTCCTGTATCAGGCCAGATCTGGTGCGTCTAGAGAGCTCCTGTATCAGGCCAGATCTGGTGCGTCTAGAGAGCTCCTGTATCAGGCCAGATCTGGTGCGTCTGTAGAGGGCTCCTGTATCAGGCCAGATCTGGTGCGTCTGTAGAGAGCTCCTGTATCAGGCCAGATCTGGTACGTCTGTAGAGAGCTCCTGTATCAGGCCAGATCTGGTGCGTCTGTCGAGAGCTCCTGTATCAGGCCAGATCTGGTGCGTCTGTAGAGGGCTCCTGTATCAGGCCAGATCTGGTGCGTCTGTAGAGAGCTCCTGTATCAGGCCAGATCTGGTGCGTCTAGAGAGCTCCTGTATCAGGCCAGATCTGGTGCGTCTGTAGAGGGCTCCTGTATCAGGCCAGATCTGGTGCGTCTAGAGAGCTCCTGTATCAGGCCAGATCTGGTGCGTCTAGAGAGCTCCTGTATCAGGCCAGATCTGGTGCGTCTGTAGAGGGCTCCTGTATCAGGCCAGATCTGGTGCGTCTAGAGAGCTCCTGTATCAGGCCAGATCTGGTACGTCTGTAGAGAGCTCCTGTATCAGGCCAGATCTGGTGCGTCTAGAGAGCTCCTGTATCAGGCCAGATCTGGTGCGTCTAGAGAGCTCCTGTATCAGGCCAGATCTGGTGCGTCTGTAGAGGGCTCCTGTATCAGGCCAGATCTGGTGCGTCTGTAGAGAGCTCCTGTATCAGGCCAGATCTGGTGCGTCTGTCGAGAGCTCCTGTATCAGGCCAGATCTGGTGCGTCTGTAGAGGGCTCCTGTATCAGGCCAGATCTGGTGCGTCTGTAGAGAGCTCCTGTATCAGGCCAGATCTGGTGCGTCTAGAGAGCTCCTGTATCAGGCCAGATCTGGTGCGTCTGTAGAGGGCTCCTGTATCAGGCCAGATCTGGTGCGTCTAGAGAGCTCCTGTATCAGGCCAGATCTGGTGCGTCTAGAGAGCTCCTGTATCAGGCCAGATCTGGTGCGTCTGTAGAGGGCTCCTGTATCAGGCCAGATCTGGTGCGTCTAGAGAGCTCCTGTATCAGGCCAGATCTGGTGCGTCTAGAGAGCTCCTGTATCAGGCCAGATCTGGTGCGTCTGTAGAGGGCTCCTGTATCAGGCCAGATCTGGTGCGTCTAGAGAGCTCCTGTATCAGGCCAGATCTGGTGCGTCTAGAGAGCTCCTGTATCAGGCCAGATCTGGTGCGTCTGTAGAGGGCTCCTGTATCAGGCCAGATCTGGTGCGTCTAGAGAGCTCCTGTATCAGGCCAGATCTGGTGCGTCTAGAGAGCTCCTGTATCAGGCCAGATCTGGTGCGTCTAGAGAGCTCCTGTATCAGGCCAGATCTGGTGCGTCTAGAGAGCTCCTGTATCAGGCCAGATCTGTCTTTAGGCCAGGGAGGGTTGACCTCCGATGAGGAGAGACATCCCAACGTCTCTCTGCTAATTACTGCACGGCACTGCTTACCTGATGTTTTAAATATGAAACTATCTAAAAGAGTAGTGAGGTGTTGGAGTCCCTAAAGGAGAATCCTCTTGGCCTGGTGACCTGTGGTGACCTGTGGTGACCTGTGGTGACCTGTGGTGACCTGTGGTGACCTGTGGTGACCTGGAAGTTGAACCCTAATGCATAGTGCATGTTACCGTTCATTCACCATGCCTCATTCCACTGGATAAGATCCTTGGATACGGTGTGAAGATGAGACCCTACAATCACAAACATTTGTCTCTCAATATGCATTCTACCGTGCGCCACACTGTCATGCTCAGACCACGTTCTTGTGAGGATGAGAGTGTGGAGAACACATAAACAGTTTGAGATCCTTCCATTCTACTCTGCTGATTGGGTCAGGGAGGGGAGAAGAGACCTGGGAACAGTTTGAGATCCTTCCATTCTACTCTGCTGATTGGGTCAGGGAGGGGAGAAGAGACCTGGGAACAGTTTGAGATCCTTCCATTCTACTCTGCTGATTGGGTCAGGGAGGGGAGAAGAGACCTGGGAACAGTTTGAGATCCTTCCATTCTACTCTGCTGATTGGGTCAGAGAGGGGAGAAGAGACCTGGGAACAGTTTGAGATCCTTCCATTCTACTCTGCTGATTGGGTCAGGGAGGGGAGAAGAGACCTGGGAACAGTTTGAGATCCTTCCATTCTACTCTGCTGATTGGGTCAGGGAGGGGAGAAGAGACCTGGGAACAGTTTGAGATCCTTCCATTCTACTCTGCTGATTGGGTCAGAGAGGGGAGAAGAGACCTGGGGAACAGTTTGAGATCCTTCCATTCTACTCTGCTGATTGGGTCAGAGAGGGGAGAAGAGACCCAAGAAGAGTCCCCAATCACTGTCCTGAGATATTTATTTAGACCAGAGGCCAGAGTGCTCCCTACTGGCCCTCCAGCACCATCTGGTCTCCCATCCAGGGACCGACCAGGACCAACCCTGCTTAGCTTGAGGCCAGCCAGCAGTGGGCTGCAGGGTGCTATACTGCTGTCTTTTTCCTCACTAACTCCCAGAATAATGTCCTCTCTGTGTGTTGATTCAGCTGCTGGACCTGTTCATGGTGTGGGACTGGTCTACGTACCTGGCTGACTACGGACAGTCCACCTCCAAGTACCTCCGGGTCAACCCCTCCACTGCACTAGCACTTTTGGAAAAGTGAGTACTGCCGTTTCTACTGTCTTTACTCAATGTGTAGTCAGTTTCTACAGTCTTTACTTAATGTGTAGTCAGTTTCTACTGTCTTTACTCAATGTGTAGTCAGTTTGTAGTTCTACTGTCTTTACTCAATGTGTAGTCAGTTTGTAGTTCTACTGTCTCTACTCAATGTGTAGTCAGTTTGTAGTTCTACTGTCTTTACTCAATGTGTAGTCAGTTCTACTGTCTTTACTCAATGTGTAGTCAGTTTGTAGTTCTACTGTCTTTACTCAATGTGTAGTCAGTTTGTAGTTCTACTGTCTTTACTCAATGTGTAGTCAGTTCTACTGTCTTTACTCAATGTGTAGTCAGTTTGTAGTTCTACTGTCTTTACTCAATGTGTAGTCAGTTTGTAGTTCTACTGTCTCTACTCAATGTGTAGTCAGTTTGTAGTTCTACTGTCCTGGTTAGACCGAACTTAGTCAGACTGTCTTCTCTAACCCGCTAGAGTGCTTAGTCTGGCCTGTATCTGTTATCTACATATTCACTACTAGACCTCTTAGTCTGTATCTGTTATCTACATATCTACATATTCACTACTAGACCTCTTAGTCTGTATCTGTTATCTACATATTCACTACTAGACCTCTTAGTCTGTATCTGTTATCTACATATTCACTACTAGACCTCTTAGTCTGTATCTGTTATCTACATATTCACTACTAGACCTCTTAGTCTGTATCTGTTATCTACATATTCACTACTAGACCTCTTAGTCTGTATCTGTTATCTACATATTCACTACTAGACCTCTTAGTCTGTATCTGTTATCTACATATTCACTACTAGAACTCTTAGTCTGTATCTGTTATCTACATATTCACTACTTCTTCTTTTCTCTTGTCTACTTGACCTTTGAACCTCTACCATGCAGAGTCTACAGGGGGTATGTTATACATTTTGGCTTATTTGTTTCTTCCCATAGTCTGGTGTCCATTGAAAGTAATTTACTCCATTTGGGTTAAGGGTCATTTATACCATATGGGTTAAGGGTCATTTATACCATATGGGTTAAGGGTCATTTATACCATATGGGTTAAGGGTCATTTATACCATATGGGTTAAGGGTCATTTATACCATATGGGTTAAGGGTCATTTACACCATATGATTTAAGGGTAATTTACTCCATATGGGTTAAGGGTCATTTACCAAATAAAAAAGTCTCTATTCTTTATGTGGGCAATAATCCCCCTCTCTCCCCCTCCCTTACTCTACCTCCCACCCTCCCTCTCTTTCATTTCTCTCCCTCCCTTTCCATCTCTCTCCCTCTCTCCATCTCTCTCCCTCCCTTCCTCCATCTCTCTTTATCTCCCTCTCTCTCTTTCCATTTCTCTCTCCCCTCCAGAATGAAGGACACCAGTAAGAAGAACAACATATTTTCTCAGTTTAGGAAGAATGACCGAGACAAACAGAAGCTGATTGAGACCGTGGTGAAACAGCTGAGGAGCCTGGTCAATGGGATGTCTCAACACTCCTAGAACAGAGATGGACAGACAGACACACAGATGGACAGACAGACACACACACACACACACACACACACACACAGACAGACAGACACACACACACACACACACACACACACACACACACACACACTAACCAACCATCACCTTTCAGTTTCACCAGATTCGCTGCATATTGTAAATAAGGAGAAGACGACACACAGAAACAGACGAGACATCGAGCTAAAACAGTTTCTTCTGTCGGGAGAAAAGAGTGAAATGTTTTAAATGTATTTTCTAAAGGCTCAGAATACTATGTTTTGTATAAAGTGAGAGTGCAGTGATTTGTGTCACCGCGGTGTCGCGGTGGTGATGTAAGGAATGTAAAGATGGCATCTCAGATGAAGACTGAACAGGAAACTGATGTTCACTAGGTGAAGTGGCCCAGATAAGGGACTGAGCCATCAAATATAGGCTCCAATCCCCCGAGCCCTATGGACCCTATCCGCCCTGCTCTAAAGTAGTGCACTATATAGGGAATAGGGCCCTGCTCTAAAGTAGTGCACTATATAGGGAATAGGGCCCTGCTCTAAAGTAGTGCACTATATAGGGAATAGGGCCCTGCTCTAAAGTAGTGCACTATATAGGGAATAGGGCCCTGCTCTAAAGTAGTGCACTATTAGGGAATAGGGCCCTGGTCTAAAGTAGTGCACTATTAGGGAGTAGGGAGCCATTTGGGACACGTCCTGGAAGATCTCTACAACGCTCCATAGTGCAGTCCTGGGTGGAGTTAGTTTCTACTGTAAATATGTTGGATATTTAACACTACAGAGAATCACGCTGGCTGTGTCACAAATGTCATTTCCACAGGGCTCTGGTCAATGCCAGGGATGCCCTCGCGCCCTGTCTCTGCCAGTCATTCAGCTCGCTGTCTCTGCCAGTCATTCAGCCCAGCTTGAATCAAACAGCTTTGATTATTAGTGTCCAAATGACCTGCATGAACATGGTTCCACTGTTTAAACCCATTACGGGACAGAGACCTTTGTTAATTTACACTCAAACTATTATCTTTTGACAAGAAAGACACCGAAAATCATGTTTTTTGTATCAGCCATTATTAGCTAAATCAATTTCTTGCATCCAAAATTATACTTGTTTTTGTTCCTCAGGTGAAATGAAAAGCTTTTGGTTTCAAACGCTTTAGAATCTACCGCTAAGACATTTCAACAAAGCAATAATGATCTAGTCCACCCGCAGGTTCTGCTTAAAGAACGACTTCCGTCTCGAATCTCAAATCACATTTCATAGTTGGAATTATGGTTTTTAAATCTGTGCTACTTTTTAACAGGCATTTTGCACTGAATAGCTATTATTTCAGTTAGCCTTTTTTTCATAGTTGCTTGTAAATGTCATTGTACAAACTGCATATTTTGTAAAGACAATAAGAATGAGTTTTCCTTCTGTTACGAATAAAAGGAGTTTGTCGTTCTGAAATGAAATCTCTTAAATCTAGTCTTTCAATGAATTAAATTATAACTGCGATTAGTCAATACATCACCTGGGTGAGAAATGTCATTTCTCTCCATTTTTTTGTTCCCAGTGAAATCCCTATTGAATAACCCGCTCGACATTCCAATGGGAAATGAACTGAGTGTTCGTTAGGATGGACTGGCGTGGCGGGAAAGAGAATATGCCCCCCTGTGTAACCCAAGTCTATTTGTTTTTATTTGTGTGCGGTAATAAAAATGTGTTCACTCAATCAAACGCAGACTGGTGTGTGTATATATATCAAGGCATTTTAAATTGTAAGTATTGACAGAAATGGTTGCGTTGTTGACATGAAGTTGATACAGATTTACATCTTGTCTTTATGGGAAGCTAGTAGCTAGTTTATCTCTGTGAAACGAGAAGCAGACCTAGAGGAGGAGGGCACGATCACTGGAGATGGGAGGGATAACACCGTCCTCGGCCCGGCCAGGCAGACGAACGTACGCAGTCCTAGCTCCCCCTGCAGAGTACAAGACCCGGTGCAGAGAGGGATCTGTCGTGCTCTCTCAGCCAGCAGGCAGAAATACTGTGAAGGACCCAGCTGTGAAGGTTTCCCCCGTAAAGCGGTTTAGGCTACCTGACTGAAACGGATTAGATTATGTTAGTAGTTGACAGTAGATACCTGACTGAAACGGATTAGATTATGTTAGTAGTTGACAGTAGATACCTGACTGAAACGGATTAGATTATGTTAGTAGTTGACAGTAGATACCTGACTGAAACGGATTAGATTATGTTAGTAGTTGACAGTAGATACCTGACTGAAACGGATTAGATTATGTTAGTAGTTGACAGTAGATACCTGACTGAAACGGATTAGATTATATTAGTTGTTGACAGTAGATACCTGACTGAAACGGATTAGATTATATTAGTTGTTGACAGTAGATACCTGACTGAAACGGATTAGATTATGTTAGTAGTTGACAGTAGATACCTGACTGAAACGGATTAGATTATGTTAGTAGTTGACAGTAGATACCTGACTGAAACGGATTAGATTATATTAGTTGTTGACAGTAGATACCTGACTGAAACGGATTAGATTATGTTAGTAGTTGACAGTAGATACCTGACTGAAACGGATTAGATTATGTTAGTAGTTGACAGTAGATACCTGACTGAAACGGATTAGATTATATTAGTTGTTGACAGTAGATACCTGACTGAAACGGATTAGATTATATTAGTTGTTGACAGTAGATACCTGACTGAAACGGATTAGATTATGTTAGTAGTTGACAGTAGATACCTGACTGAAACGGATTAGATTATATTAGTTGTTGACAGTAGATACCTGACTGAAACGGATTAGATTATATTAGTTGTTGACAGTAGATACCTGACTGAAACGGATTAGATTATGTTAGTAGTTGACAGCAGATACCTGACTGAAACGGATTAGATTATGTTAGTAGTTGACAGTAGATACCTGACTGAAACGGATTAGATTATGTTAGTAGTTGACAGTAGATACCTGACTGAAACGGATTAGATTATGTTAGTAGTTGACAGTAGATACCTGACTGAAACGGATTAGATTATGTTAGTAGTTGACAGTAGATACCTGACTGAAACGGATTAGATTATGTTAGTAGTTGACAGTAGATACCTGACTGAAACGGATTAGATTATGTTAGTAGTTGACAGCAGATACCTGACTGAAACGGATTAGATTATGTTAGTAGTTGACAGTAGATACCTGACTGAAACGGATTAGATTATGTTAGTAGTTGACAGTAGATACCTGACTGAAACGGATTAGATTATGTTAGTAGTTGACAGTAGATACCTGACTGAAACGGATTAGATTATGTTAGTAGTTGACAGTAGATACCTGACTGAAACGGATTAGATTATGTTAGTAGTTGACAGATACCTGACTGAAACGGATTAGATTATGTTAGTAGTTGACAGTAGATACCTGACTGAAACGGATTAGATTATGTTAGTAGTTGACAGTAGATACCTGACTGAAACGGATTAGATTATGTTAGTAGTTGACAGCAGATACCTGACTGAAACGGATTAGATTATGTTAGTAGTTGACAGCAGATACCTGACTGAAACGGATTAGATTATGTTAGTAGTTGACAGCAGATACCTGACTGAAACGGATTAGATTATGTTAGTAGTTGACAGTAGATACCTGACTGAAACGGATTAGATTATGTTAGTAGTTGACAGTAGATACCTGACTGAAACGGATTAGATTATGTTAGTAGTTGACAGCAGATACCTGACTGAAACGGATTAGATTATGTTAGTAGTTGACAGTAGATACCTGACTGAACGGATTAGATTATGTTAGTAGTTGACAGTAGATACCTGACTGAAACGGATTAGATTATGTTAGTAGTTGACAGTAGATACCTGACTGAAACGGATTAGATTATGTTAGTAGTTGACAGTAGATACCTGACTGAAACGGATTAGATTATGTTAGTAGTTGACAGTAGATACCTGACTGAAACGGATTAGATTATGTTAGTAGTTGACAGTAGATACCTGACTGAAACGGATTAGATTATGTTAGTAGTTGACAGCAGATACCTGACTGAAACGGATTAGATTATGTTAGTAGTTGACAGCAGATACCTGACTGAAACGGATTAGATTATGTTAGTAGTTGACAGCAGATACCTGACTGAAACGGATTAGATTATGTTAGTAGTTGACAGTAGATACCTGACTGAAACGGATTAGATTATGTTAGTAGTTGACAGTAGATACCTGACTGAAACGGATTAGATTATGTTAGTAGTTGACAGTAGATACCTGACTGAAACGGATTAGATTATGTTAGTAGTTGACAGCAGATACCTGACTGAAACGGATTAGATTATGTTAGTAGTTGACAGCAGATACCTGACTGAAACGGATTAGATTATGTTAGTAGTTGACAGCAGATACCTGACTGAAACGGATTAGATTATGTTAGTAGTTGACAGTAGATACCTGACTGAAACGGATTAGATTATGTTAGTAGTTGACAGCAGATACCTGACTGAAACGGATTAGATTATGTTAGTAGTTGACAGTAGATACCTGACTGAAACGGATTAGATTATGTTAGTAGTTGACAGTAGATACCGGACTGAAACGGATTAGATTATGTTAGTAGTTGACAGTAGATACCTGACTGAAACGGATTAGATTATGTTAGTAGTTGACAGTAGATACCTGACTGAAACGGATTAGATTATGTTAGTAGTTGACAGCAGATACCTGACTGAAACGGATTAGATTATATTAGTAGTTGACAGTAGATACCTGACTGAAACGGATTAGATTATGTTAGTAGTTGACAGTAGATACCTGACTGAAACGGATTAGATTATGTTAGTAGTTGACAGTAGATACCTGACTGAAACGGATTAGATTATGTTAGTAGTTGACAGCAGATACCTGACTGAAACGGATTAGATTATGTTAGTAGTTGACAGCAGATACCTGACTGAAACGGATTAGATTATGTTAGTAGTTGACAGCAGATACCTGACTGAAACGGATTAGATTATGTTAGTAGTTGACAGTAGATACCTGACTGAAACGGATTAGATTATGTTAGTAGTTGACAGCAGATACCTGACTGAAACGGATTAGATTATGTTAGTAGTTGACAGTAGATACCTGACTGAAACGGATTAGATTATGTTAGTAGTTGACAGTAGATACCTGACTGAAACGGATTAGATTATGTTAGTAGTTGACAGTAGATACCTGACTGAAACGGATTAGATTATGTTAGTAGTTGACAGTAGATACCTGACTGAAACGGATTAGATTATATTAGTAGTTGACAGTAGATACCTGACTGAAACGGATTAGATTATGTTAGTAGTTGACAGCAGATACCTGACTGAAACGGATTAGATTATGTTAGTAGTTGACAGTAGATACCTGACTGAAACGGATTAGATTATGTTAGTAGTTGACAGTAGATACCTGACTGAAACGGATTAGATTATGTTAGTAGTTGACAGTAGATACCTGACTGAAACGGATTAGATTATGTTAGTAGTTGACAGTAGATACCTGACTGAAACGGATTAGATTATGTTAGTAGTTGACAGTAGATACCTGACTGAAACGGATTAGATTATATTAGTAGTTGACAGTAGATACCTGACTGAAACGGATTAGATTATGTTAGTAGTTGACAGTAGATACCTGACTGAAACGGATTAGATTATGTTAGTAGTTGACAGTAGATACCTGACTGAAACGGATTAGATTATGTTAGTAGTTGACAGTAGATACCTGACTGAAACGGATTAGATTATGTTAGTAGTTGACAGCAGATACCTGACTGAAACGGATTAGATTATGTTAGTAGTTGACAGTAGATACCTGACTGAAACGGATTAGATTATGTTAGTAGTTGACAGCAGATACCTGACTGAAACGGATTAGATTATGTTAGTAGTTGACAGTAGATACCTGACTGAAACGGATTAGATTATGTTAGTAGTTGACAGCAGATACCTGACTGAAACGGATTAGATTATGTTAGTAGTTGACAGCAGATACCTGACTGAAACGGATTAGATTATGTCAAACATAGCTGTGGTAGTAGGGGTGGTGTAGCACCTCCTAAAACATCTGAACTAAAATAAATACAAATATTTAAAATATTTTGGGGGGGATTTTTTTTCTTCTCACAAGGTAGTGGGCCTTTACTAGTCCTGCATTAGCAGGCTGATGGAGCCGTCTGTAGCGCGCGCCCCCCCCCCAAAAAAAAAAATCTGGGGCCCCCTAAACATAGGCTGAATAAAAAAGTAATATTGTTAGGTATCATGACTGAGGATAAGACCCAAATGCAGACAATTCAAATCACAGACTTTTATTGACAAAACGGGGCAGGCAGAGGTCAGTAATCCATGGCAGATTCAGAAAGGTACAGAACAGCAGGCAGGCTCAGGGCAGGTAGGGTCAGGGCAGGCAGGGTCAGGGCAGGTAGGCTCAGGGTCAGGGCAGGCAGGGTCAGGGCAGGTAGGCTCAGGGTCAGGACAGGCAGGGTCAGGACAGGCAGGGTCAGGACAGGCAGGGTCAGGGCAGGCAGGGTCAGGGCAGGCAGGGTCAGGGCAGGCAGGGTCAGGGCAGGTAGGCTCAGGGTCAGGACAGGCAGGCTCAGGGCAGGTAGGCTCAGGACAGGCAGGGTCAGGGCAGGCAGGCTCAGGGCAGGCAGGGTCAGGGCAGGCAGGGTCAGGGCAGAGGGTCAGGGGCAGGGTCAGGGCAGGTAGGCTCAGGGTCAGGGCAGGCAGTCTCAGGGCAGGTAGGCTCAGGGTCAGGACAGGCAGGGTCAGGACAGGCAGGGTCAGGACAGGCAGGGTCAGGGCAGGACAGGCAGGGTCAGGGCAGACAGGGTCAGGGCAGGCAGGGTCAGGGCAGGCAGGGTCAGGGCAGGCAGGGTCAGGGCAGGCAGGGTCAGGGCAGGCAGGGTCAGGACAGGCAGGGTCAGGGCAGGCAGGGTCAGGGCAGGCAGGCAGGGTCAGGGCAGGCAGGCAGGGTCAGGGCAGACAGGGTCAGGGCAGGCAGGGTCAGGGTCAGGGCAGGCAGTGTCAGGGAGACAGGCAGGGTCAGGGCAGGGAGAAGGAGGTTTAATCCTTGATACATGAAAAGTGGGATTTTAGAGATGGCGAAAGGGACGATAAAATTGTGGGACAGTTTGTGGGACTCAGCCCGGAGGGGACAGATCCCGAGTGGACAGCCATACCCTCTGCCCGAGACGGTAGCGGAGAGAGACGGTAGCGGGGAGAGACGGTAGCGGAGAGAGAAGGTAGCGGAGAGAGACGGTAGCGGGGAGAGACGGTAGCGGGGAGAGACGGTAGCGGGGAGAGACGGTAGCGGAGAGAGACGGTAGCAGGGAGAGACGGTAGCGGGGAGAGACGGTAGCGGGGAGAGACGGTAGCGGGGAGAGACGGTAGCGGGGAGAGACGGTAGCGGGGAGAGACGGTAGCGGGGAGAGACGGTAGCGGGGAGAGACGGTAGCGGAGAGAGACGGTAGCGGGGAGAGACGGTAGCGGGGAGAGACGGTAGCGGGGAGCAGGGATCCGGTGGCGGTCCACCTGTCGTATTGAGGAGAGCAGACAGAGCTCTCTTCCAGGTACGGCGACAGCGGCGGACGAATATCTGGGCCGATGGTATGCTGACCTCTTCCTCTTGCTAAGGAAATAGCAGGCGCTGATGACCCGTCTAACACTCGAAAGGCGAGAGACCAGTCGCAGGGGAAGGTGTTGTGGGCGTATTCAACCCACAAGAGTTGCTGGCTCCAGGTGATGGGGGTTGGCGAAGACGAGGCAATGAAGTCGTCTCCAGGTCCTGATTGGCTCGCTCCGACTGGCCGTTCGACTGGGGGTGAAACCCGGAGGACAGGCTGGCCGACGACCCAATGAGTGTGCAGAACGCCTTCCAGAACCGGGATAATATCCCTGGAGCCAGCGGCTTTGGAAAACCTGTCCACCATCATACTCATTCCAGGGTTTTTCTTTATTTTTACTATTTACTACATTGTAGAATAATGGTGAAGACATCAAAACTATGAAATAACACATATGGAATCATGTAGTAACCAAAAAAGTGTTAAACAAATCAAATTTATTTTGGCGGCTGGGGAGGGTGGAAAAACCTTTTGTTGTAGTACTTACTCTAGCTGTATTATATTGTACTGTTGTTGAATAATTAAAATATATATATGAAAAATAAAAAGGAAAGAAATTCCACAAATTAACTTTTAACAAGGCACACCTGTTAATTGAAATGCATTCCAGGTGACTACCTCATGAAGCTGGTTGAGATAATGCCAAGAGTGTGCAAAGTTGTCATCAAGGCAAAGGGTGGATACTTTGAAGAATTTCAAATCTCAAATATATTTTTGATTTGTTTAACACTTTTTTGGTTACTACATGATTCCATATGTGTTATTTCATAGTTGTGATGTCTTCACTGTTATTCTACAATGTAGAAAATAGTAAAAATAAAGAAAAACCCTTGAATGAGTAGGTGTGTCCAAACGTTTGACTAGTACTGTATATACAGGATGTAAAGTCTGTTATTTATATACAGGATGTAAAGGCTGTTATTTATAGAGAATGTATTTACAGGATGTAAAGGCTGTTATTTATAGAGTATGTATTTACAGGATGTAAAGTCTGTTATTTATATACAGGATGTAAAGTCTGTTATTTATAGAGTATTTATATACAGGATGTAAAGTCTGTTATTTATATACAGGATGTAAAGTCTGTTATTTATATATACAGGATGTAAAGTCTGTTATTTATAGAGAATTTATATACAGGATGTAAAGGCTGTTATTTATAGAGCATTTATATACAGGATGTTTATATAATGACCAGGTGATGAGGGAATTGTGTAATAGAGTTTACCAACCTGAAACATTCTTTTTGTCCTCGTTGATGTTTTAAATTGGTATATTTGATAAAGTTAATCAATTTGAATAGTTTCCCATTGTACCTTTTGAATAAAAAGGAGCTTCCCCTGTCGGTGAAGAAGCCAGAAACAGACCAAGAAACTTTGACTCAGTTCCAAATGACATGCTATCCCCTTTATAGTGCACTACATTTGACCAGGTAGTGCACTATGAGGGAGGGGGGGGCTGGTCTAAAGTAGTGCACTATATAGGGAATAGAGTGGTATTAGGGACGTGTCTTCCTTTCCACCCGGCGATGTGTTATGAGGTAATAACCAGCTGGCATCAAAGATCAGTGGTTGGCCCAACCTATTTACACACTACACCCGTTCTACATCCCCCTTTCTCTCCTCTCACACCTTTTCATTTCAATACAAATCTGACTTCATAAATGGCCCATTGTTTCCCATTCAACTAAAAAAACAACACTTGAGGGTGTTTTTTCACAGGATGGATAAAACTCCACCTACCGAGCCTCCCGCCCTTAACAAGCCCAGAGAAGTTAAACCTGACAGGGGGAATGGCTGCACCTAGAGCCGCTGGGTCGGTCGAGGGACTTGGAGGGACTGACCTCTGGGTGAACCGCTGAGCGGTGCCTCTCCTGACTCCGCCCTCTCCTGTTGTGACAGCACCTCCGACTGCACAGACGTCATGCAAACCTACAAATCAAATCTCCTCCCTCTAGAATTGGACAGAGGAGCCCTTTGCGCAGCGCATGAGAGAGACACATCGAGGTTTTAATGGATGTATGGTCATTATTATTTTTTTACTGTGAATGAATGATGCTACAACTAGTTTGATCTGTCTTAAATTATCCTAGTGGGTAGTTTACATAGGCTACTAGTGATAATATATATTAAATTATCCTAGTGGGTGGTTTACATAGGCTACTAGTGATAATATATATTAAATTATCCGAGTGGGTTACATAGGCTACTAGTGATAAAATATATTAAATTATCCTAGTAGGTTACAGGCTAGTAGTGATAAAATATATTAAATTATCCGAGTGGGTTACATAGGCTACTAGTGATAAAATATATTAAATTATCCGAGTGGGTTACAGGCTAGTAGTGATAAAATATATTAAATTATCCTAGTAGGTTACATAGGCTACTAGTGATAAAATATATTAAATTATCCGAGTGGGTTACAGGCTACTAGTGATAAAATATATTAAATTATCCGAGTGGGTTACAGGCTAGTAGTGATAATATATATTAAATTATCCTAGTTGGTTACATAGGCTACTAGTGATAATATAAAGTAAAAGGCTCCAATTAAAACGTTTTATTCCAACAAGTGGGAAGCCATTTTATCTCTTGACCCAATTACACGGTAACCGCTTTATTTGATTTGTGTGATTGACCGACAGCGGGAGATAATAACCGTTCTGCTGTAATTGCTGCTTGGTGTTCGTTCATGCTCGGTCCCGGTCCCCTATCTCGTTATCTGATGGACAGTGAACTTGGCGAGGTTGGTGCGCGGGAGTTCACCGAGATGTCAGGGTCCGTGATGTAGGGCACTGGCAGGTCAGCGCCAGCGCTTGGGAATGAGGAGAGGTCCCCCTCCCGGCGTTGCAGAGCCTCTCCGGCCTCCAGCTAATCGCTGACGATGCGCCCCCCTGACACAGACCTCATCTCTCTCAATCTCTTTCTCTGTTTCTACTCTCACACACAGACAGAGAGGCGCGCGCGTAATAGCTATGCATTTTGTGGGACCGGGAAGCACGAAAAACATCCCCGGTGGCCATTTGGTCTAATCGAAAGGAAATATATGATTCGTCACGGGTCAGATGGTGTTTTTTTTATAGGTTATTAAAAGACGTGTATTAAAGACCACCTGGATATAAGAGTTAAATGATGTGTCCTTCGGGACTGTTGTGAAGATACAGTGATGTACTCTTGAACTTCAGCTGACACCAGTGTGGACGAGAGGAAGGACATGATATCACTGAACTATTTCACACAATGTTCTTATTCACCGGGGGGCCGCTTTGTTATAACCTATATGGCCTCTAAGGTGTAGTGAGGTAATGCCATAATACACGCCCTTCGGTGTCTTGGATAGGCTATGTGGTTGAAATATTTTAATCAAGAAATGTGCATTTAAACGACTGAGAATATCCTGATTATTTATGGGCTATTTCTCCTCAAGCTATTAGCATGGATTACTACATACATAGTGACGAGGTGAACTGCAGGGCAACGCGTCAGCACCTCGGTGCGACCCGACAGAGAGAGAGAGATGCGCGGGAGTTCACCGAGATGTCAGAGTCCGTGATGTAGGGGCACTTCCTAACCTCCTGCCCAATGTATGACCATATTAGAGAGACATATTTCCCTCAGATTACACAGATCCACAAAGAATTAGAAAACAAATCCAATTTTGATAAACTCCCATATCTACTGGGTGAAATACCACAGTGACCAATCACAGCAGCAAGATGTGTGACCTGTTGCCACAAGAAAAGGGCAACCAGTGAAGAACAAACACCATTGTAAATACAACCCATATTTATGCTTATTTATTTTAACTTGTGTGCTTTAACCATTTGTACATTGTTACAACACTGTATATAGACATAATATGACATTTGTAATGTCTTTATTGTTTTGAAACTTCTGTATGTGTAATGTTTACTGTTCATTTTTATTGTTTATTTGACCTTTGTATATTATCTACCTCACTTGCTTTGGCAATGTTAACACATGTTTCCCATGCCAATAAAGCCCCTTGAATTGAATTGAATTGAATTGAGAGAGACAGAGAGAGAGAGAGGGGGGGAGACAGAGAGAGAGAGAGGGGGGGAGAGACAGAGAGAGAGGGGGGGAGAGACAGAGAGAGAGAGAGGGGGGAGAGAGAGAGAGAGAGAGAGACAAAGAGAGAGAGGGGGAGAGAGAGAGAGAGAGGGGGGAGAGACAGAGAGAGAGAGACAAAGAGAGAGAGAAAGAGAGAGAGAGACAGAGGGAGAGAGACAGAGAGAGAAAGAGAGAGAGAGGGAGAGAGAGAGAGAAAGAGAGAGAGAGGGAGAGAGAGAGAGAGAGAGAGAGAGAGAGGGAATGGGGGAACGGGAAATCTAGAACGTGTCGCTGTAAAATGTGGAGCCACGCTGTCTCCTGCTTGACTGGCTGAGTCGTCTGTCCGCTCCATGTTATAGCTGTCATAAAAACAGTGATTCCAAAGCCACTGGGTTGGTTCCGCGGTGTTTACTTGACATGTTTAGCCTCCCGGTAACCTTGTTAACACCAAGTTTTTGTTTTTTTCCCACCAACTGACCCAAGTTTGAACTCACTGCAAGCAAGATATCATTTTTTATAACAGAGGCCCTTCCACAGATACAGACGGAGCAGCGTCACCGACTGCAGAGGGAAACGGTAGTCGAGACAGACAACAGGTTAAAGTCTCATTCTAGATTAGACAAGTTTAACCAGGCGACACTACGTCACTGAACATCTCCAACTCTCAAAAGGAAAAACGTGTCAGTTTCGCCTCCAAAACAACTGTCCTTAATTCGTATAACCTAATACAATACAAACAACTTAGTTATTATTCCAACAAAATGCTGGATTAAAAGCTTTCACACGATTGTTTAATGATTTAATTTGACCACATTCAGCTGTATTTAAATGCATGAGTCGAATAAAGCAAAGACGTGTGTTGTAATTTAAAGAGGATTAAGGAAATGATTTAAATTCGGAGCCAACAGCGCTAATTGAAATGTGTTGAAAGCTGGTCAATTAAGACCCGCCCCGGGCATTACACGCAGAACTCATCACATGTAATGAGGCTAAACTGCGGAATATTTGCAACAAAGAACCTTTGGATGGTTCCTATTGTTAGAGGTACTTAACACCTTTTCAGAGTTAAATCCCTGATTGTGCGTCTGCAACAGGAGGTGGTATTAAAATGCGCCTGTAACAAATGGGGTTTTTGGAGAGGCTGCAACTCCGTGGGCGGAGCGAGATGACACAACAATTAAAGATGAACTTTGTGTGAACTAATTTCTGTCGCCAAGCCAAAGGTAACAGGAGGCCGAGACCTGGGGAAAAGGGTATAAAAAGGCCGTAGAAACACCCATACGGTTCAGAAGCAAACAATCTCTTGCTCCCACCTAAAAGTCCTCACAAAGTTTATAGTTGGTTTGGGTTACGCGCACTAGTACAATGGCTTTGAACACGTTGCTGGCGACCCTTCTTTGCACGATTGTGCTTCCAATCTTTCTCTTTTTAGTCGCGGTGAAGTTATGGGAGGTTTATTTGATCCGTGGTCGGGATCCCAGCTGTCCAGCCCCTCTTCCTCCTGGATCCATGGGCTTACCTTTCATCGGAGAGACGCTCCAACTCCTTCTCCAGGTCATTTTATAACCCTTTCAAACGTAATAATAGTCATATTGTATAATATTAACCTGTTAGTGTATATATATCTTCCGTTGATAATAAACATTGTATTTATTCCTTTTTTTATTGCAGAGGAGAAAGTTCCTGCGGATGAAACGGCAGAAGTATGGATGCATTTACAGAACGCATCTCTTTGGCAACCCCACGGTGCGCGTCATGGGCGCGAACAACGTCAGACACATTCTGCTGGGGGAACATAAACTTGTCGCGGTGCAGTGGCCCGCTTCCGTCAGAACTATTTTGGGATCGAACACGCTCTCCAATATGCACGGGACCCAGCACAAAAACAAGAAAAAAGTGCGTAGATGGTTTAAACTTTATTTTTTTTGCATGAATAAACACCTTTAACGTAGCAAATTAAATGTATTATTTTACGCATAGATATTTGGCTAAAATAAGCACCTATTTAAAGCTTTCTTTTAATGTCCCTCCCGTCTTAACGGAACGTTGCTCCTGTATTTCAGGCTATAATGAGAGCGTTCTCCCGGGATGCCTTGGAGCACTACATCCCGGTGATCCAGGAGGAGGTGAGGAGCGCCGTGAGGGAATGGCTACAGAAGGACTCCGACGTTCTAGTCTACCCCGAGATGAAGCGCCTCATGTTCCGCATCGCCATGAGGATCCTCCTGGGCTTCGACCCGGAACAGATCCAGACCGACGAGCACGAGCTGGTGGAGGCTTTCGAAGAGATGATCAAGAACCTTTTCTCCCTGCCGGTAGATGTCCCCTTCAGCGGCTTGTACCGGGTAAATAGCGGTGCACTCAATTCTAATTCTATGACGTTTTTTAAAAACAATGTATTTAGAATATTGTCAGGGCCTAAATTAATGTTTAAAAAAAAAAATACATCTCTTTTATCTACAGGGATTGAAAGCCCGAAATTTAATCCACTCCAAAATCGAGGAGAACATTCAGAGAAAAATAGACAGTGGAAAAGAGGTGAAACACAGAGACGCGCTACAACAGCTGATCGACATCAGCAGGAACAGCGACGAGCCATTCAGCATGCAGGTAATACTCTATACATGTATCCCCATTCAGCATGCAGGTAATACTCTATACATGTATCCCCATCTTCAACAACAGAGACGTTGGGGGCGGCAGGTAGCCTGGTGGTTAGAGCGTTGGGGGAGGCAGGTAGCCTGGTGGTTAGAGCGTTGGGATAGCAGGTAGCCTGGTGGTTAGAGCGTTGGGGGCGGCAGGTAGCCTGGTGGTTAGAGCGTTGGGGCGGCAGGTAGCCTGGTGGTTAGAGCGTTGGGGCGGCAGGTAGCCTGGTGGTTGGGGCGGCAGGTAGCCTGGTGGTTAGAGCGTTGGGGCGGCAGGTAGCCTGGTGGTTAGAGCGTTGGGGCGGCAGGTAGCCTGGTGGTTAGAGCGTTGGGATAGCAGGTAGCCTGGTGGTTAGAGCGTTGGGATAGCAGGTAGCCTGGTGGTTAGAGCGTTGGGGGCGGCAGGTAGCCTGGTGGTTAGAGCGTTGGGGGCGGCAGGTAGCCTGGTGGTTAGAGCGTTGGGGCGGCAGGTAGCCTGGTGGTTAGAGCGTTGGGGGTGGCAGGTAGCCTGGTGGTTAGAGCGTTGGGGGCGGCAGGTAGCCTGGTGGTTAGAGCGTTGGGGCGGCAGGTAGCCTAGTGGTTAGAGCGTTGGGGGCGGCAGGTAGCCTGGTGGTTAGAGCGTTGGGGGGGCAGGTAGCCTAGTGTTTAGAGCGTTGGGATAGCAGGTAGCCTGGTGGTTAGAGCGTTGGGGCGGCAGGTAGCCTAGTGGTTAGAGCGTTGGGGGGGCAGGTAGCCTAGTGTTTAGAGCGTTGGGGCGGCAGGTAGCCTAGTGGTTAGAGCGTTGGGGCGGCAGGTAGCCTGGTGGTTAGAGCGTTGGGGGCGGCAGGTAGCCTGGTGGTTAGAGCGTTGGGATAGCAGGTAGCCTGGTGGTTAGAGCGTTGGGGCGGCAGGTAGCCTAGTGGTTAGAGCGTTGGGGGGGCAGGTAGCCTAGTGTTTAGAGCGTTGGGGGGGCAGGTAGCCTAGTGGTTAGAGCGTTGGGGCGGCAGGTAGCCTAGTGGTTAGAGCGTTGGGATAGCAGGTAGCCTGGTGGTTAGAGCATTGGGGGCGGCAGGTAGCCTGGTGGTTAGAGCGTTGGGATAGCAGGTAGCCTGGTGGTTAGAGCGTTGGGGGCGGCAGGTAGCCTGGTGGTTAGAGCGTTGGGGCGGCAGGTAGCCTGGTGGTTAGAGCGTTGGGGGCGGCAGGTAGCCTGGTGGTTAGAGCGTTGGGATAGCAGGTAGCCTGGTGGTTAGAGCGTTGGGGCGGCAGGTAGCCTAGTGGTTAGAGCGTTGGGGCGGCAGGTAGCCTAGTGTTTAGAGCGTTGGGGGGGCAGGTAGCCTAGTGGTTAGAGCGTTGGGGCGGCAGGTAGCCTAGTGGTTAGAGCGTTGGGATAGCAGGTAGCCTGGTGGTTAGAGCATTGGGGGCGGCAGGTAGCCTGGTGGTTAGAGCGTTGGGATAGCAGGTAGCCTGGTGGTTAGAGCGTTGGGGGTGGCAGGTAGCCTGGTGGTTAGAGCGTTGGGATAGCAGGTAGCCTGGTGGTTAGAGCGTTGGGGCCAGTAACCGAATAAGAATTTGCTCTTAACTGACTTGCCTAGTTAAATTAAGGTTAAGTAAAAAAATTAATAAAAAAACGTGCATTTATCAAGTTATTTTTCATGCATGAATAAATAGATGATGAATGTACATTTAAACCAGCTATACGAATCTTTGCTCAGTGAGTAAAAAAAAAAAAAATTCTCTATCTGAAGGCAATTAAGGAGTCAGCCACAGAGCTTTTATTTGGAGGCCATGAGACCACTGCCAGTACAGCCACCTCGCTGGTCATGTTCCTGGGACTCAACCCTGACGTGGTCAACAAACTCAGACAAGAACTGCACCAGCAGGTAACAACCCGTTATTTATAGCTGGAAAACATCAATATCCACTCATTTACTTTCACATTGATAATGTACTTTAGATCTCATTGGCTTATGGATTGATTGTGAAATAATACTCTCTCTCTCTCTCTCTCACTTTCTCTCTCTCTCTCTCACTTTCTCTCTCTCTCTCTCGCTTTCTCTCTCTCTCGCTTTCTCTCTCTCGCTTTCTTTCTCTTTCTCTCTCTCAGGAGGAACGAGGTGTGGATCTGCTGGGTCAGAATGTGAACATGGAGGTGTTGGAACAGTTAAAGTATACCGGCTGTGTGATCAAAGAGACGTTGAGGATGAACCCTCCTGTTCCCGGAGGCTTCAGAGTGGTACTGAAGACTTTCCAACTCAATGTACGTTCCCCTTTTTACCAGAGGATTTAAATACAATACTAATCTGTCAATTTGATATCTTTTTGACGGGATCGTCAGAAACTCCAGACCTGCTGTCTTAACAACGCTGTGTTATTCTATGTTTCCAGGGTTACCAGATCCCCAAAGGCTGGACCGTCATCTACAGTATCTGTGACACCCACGACGTGGCCGACGTGTTCCCCAACAAAGAGGAGTTCGACCCGGAGCGTTTCATGGACGGATCCTCCGAGGACTCCTCGCGCTTCAACTACATCCCGTTCGGCGGCGGCTCCAGGATGTGCGTGGGCAAAGAGTTCGCCAAGGTCCTCCTTAAGATATTCCTGTTGGAGCTGACTCTGCGATGTGACTGGACTCTATCGAACGGCCCGCCGACCATGAAGATCGGCCCTACGGTCTACCCCGTTGATAACCTGCCCACTGTGTTCCGCCGTCACAGCCGCACCTAGTGACCATTAAAAACACACCTCCATATTAAAGCTATGAAATTGTAAATATATAAATATTGTAATGGGGTTTTTAGATGAAATGATTCATATGTTAATACAGAGTTGTGTATATGTCGTGTTTTATAGAAACAAACGACACTATCTGGTGGACCACTGACATTCCTTTAAAGTGTCTATGTACATTTTGTTAATTTTTGTTATATAGCTGTTCATATCTTACTGCAGCTTATTTATATTACATGTTGTTGGACTTTATTTAATAAAAACATGTTTTGTCAATAAATGTTGTTGTGACATTGAGACCTGGTATTTCAGACTAAATCTAAACAAACATATCCTCAAAGAAGTTTCCACTTTCCCTCACGGTCTGTAGACTGTAGTCACGGTCTGTAGACTAGACTGTAGTCACGGTCTGTAGACTAGACTGTAGTCACGGTCAGTAGACTAGACTGTAGTCATGGTCTGTAGACTGTAGTCACGGTCTGTAGACTAGACTGTAGTCACGGTCAGTAGACTGGACTGTAGTCACGGTCAGTAGACTAGACTGTAGTCACGGTCAGTAGACTAGACTGTAGTCATGGTCTGTAGACTGTAGTCACGGTCTGTAGACTAGACTGTAGTCACGGTCTGTAGACTAGACTGTAGTCACGGTCTGTAGACTAGACTGTAGTCACGGTCTGTAGACTAGACTGTAGTCACGGTCAGTAGACTAGACTGTAGTCATGGTCTGTAGACTGTAGTCACGGTCTGTAGACTAGACTGTAGTCACGGTCAGTAGACTGGACTGTAGTCACGGTCAGTAGACTAGACTGTAGTCACGGTCAGTAGACTAGACTGTAGTCATGGTCTGTAGACTGTAGTCACGGTCTGTAGACTAGACTGTAGTCACGGTCTGTAGACTAGACTGTAGTCACGGTCTGTAGACTAGACTGTAGTCATGGTCAGTAGACTAGACTGTAGTCACGGTCTGTAGACTAGACTGTAGTCACGGTCAGTAGACTAGACTGTAGTCATGGTCTGTAGACTGTAGTCACGGTCTGTAGACTAGACTGTAGTCACGGTCAGTAGACTGGACTGTAGTCACGGTCTGTAGACTGGACTGTAGTCACGGTCAGTAGACTAGACTGTAGTCACGGTCTGTAGACTAGACTGTAGTCACGGTCTGTAGACTAGACTGTAGTCACGGTCTGTAGACTAGACTGTAGTCACGGTCTGTAGACTAGACTGTAGTCACGGTCTGTAGACTAGACTGTAGTCACGGTCTGTAGACTAGACTGTAGTCACGGTCTGTAGACTAGACTGTAGTCACGGTCTGTAGACTGTAGTCACGGTCTGTAGACTGTAGTCACGGTCTGTAGACTAGACTGTAGTCACGGTCTGTAGACTAGACTGTAGTCACGGTCTGGAGACTGTAGTCACGGTCTGTAGACTAGACTGTAGTCACGGTCTGTAGACTAGACTGTAGTCACGGTCTGTAGACTAGACTGTAGTCACGGTCTGTAGACTAGACTGTAGTCACGGTCTGTAGACTAGACTGTAATCACGGTCTGTAGACTAGACTGTAGTCACGGTCTGTAGACTAGACTGTAGTCACGGTCTGGAGACTGTAGTCACGGTCTGTAGACTAGACTGTAGTCACGGTCTGTAGACTAGACTGTAGTCACGGTCTGTAGACTAGACTGTAGTCACGGTCTGTAGACTAGACTGTAGTCACGGTCTGTAGACTAGACTGTAGTCACGGTCTGTAGACTAGACTGTAGTCACGGTCTGTAGACTAGACTGTAGTCACGGTCTGTAGACTAGACTGTAGTCACGGTCAGTAGACTAGACTGTAGTCACGGTCAGTAGACTAGACACTGACAGTTTTTCAGACACGGCGATTCTACTTTATAAAGAAAATCAGTAAGTCAGGGAGGTAAAAAAGAAATACATCTGGATTCAATGATGAATATCAATATAAACAGGGGGGGTGGATGGTATGATGACACAGCCAGGACCTATAGACCTGTATAATAACAGGGGGGGTGGATGGTGTGATGACACAGCCAGGACCTATAGACCTGTATAATAACAGGTGGGGGTGGATGGTGTGATGACACAGCCAGGACCAATAGACCTGTATAATAACAGGGGGGGGTGGATGGTGTGATGACACAGCCAGGACCTATAGACCTGTATAATAACAGGGGGGGTGGATGGTGTGATGACACAGCCAGGACCTATAGACCTGTATAATAACAGGGGGGGGTGGATGGTGTGATGACACAGCCAGGACCTATAGACCTGTATAATAACAGGTGGGGGTGGATGGTGTGATGACACAGCCAGGACCTATAGACCTGTATAATAACAGGGGGGGGTGGATGGTATGATGACACAGCCAGGACCTATAAACCTGTATAATAACAGGTGGGGGTGGATGGTGTGATGACACTGCCAGGACCTATAGACCTGTATAATAACAGGGGGGGGTGGATGGTGTGATGACACAGCCAGGACCAATAGACCTGTATAATAACAGGGGGGGGTGGATGGTGTGATGACACAGCCAGGACCTATAGACCTGTATAATAACAGGGGGGGGTGGATGGTGTGATGACACAGCCAGGACCTATAGACCTGTATAATAACAGGGGGGGGGGGGGGGGTGGATGGTGTGATGACACAGCCAGGACCTATAGACCTGTATAATAACAGGGGGGGTGGATGGTGTGATGACACAGCCAGGACCAATAGACCTGTATAATAACAGGGGGGGTGGATGGTATGATGACACAGCCAGGACCTATAAACCTGTATAATAACAGGGGGGGTGGATGGTGTGATGACACAGCCAGGACCTATAGACCTGTATAATAACAGGGGGGGTGGATGGTGTGATGACACAGCCAGGACCAATAGACCTGTATAATAACAGGGGGGGTGGATGGTATGATGACACAGCCAGGACCTATAAACCTGTATAATAACAGGGGGGGGGGGGGGGGGTGGATGGTGTGATGACACAGCCAGGACCTATAGACCTGTATAATAACAGGGGGGGTGGATGGTGTGATGACACAGCCAGGACCTATAGACCTGTATAATAACAGGGGGGGGGGGGTGGATGGTGTGATGACACAGCCAGGACCTATAGACCTGTATAATAACAGGGGGGGTGGATGGTGTGATGACACAGCCAGGACCAATAGACCTGTATAATAACAGGGGGGGGTGGATGGTGTGATGACACAGCCAGGACCTATAGACCTGTATAATAACAGGGGGGGTGGATGGTGTGATGACACAGCCAGGACCAATAGACCTGTATAATAACAGGGGGGGTGGATGGTATGATGACACAGCCAGGACCAATAGACCTGTATAATAACAGGGGGGGTGGATGGTGTGATGACACAGCCAGGACCTATAGACCTGTATAATAACAGGGGGGGGGGGGTGGATGGTGTGATGACACAGCCAGGACCTATAAACCTGTATAATAACAGGGGGGGTGGATGGTGTGATGACACAGCCAGGACCAATAGACCTGTATAATAACAGGGGGGGGTGGATGGTGTGATGACACAGCCAGGACCTATAGACCTGTATAATAACAGGGGGGGTGGATGGTGTGATGACACTGCCAGGACCAATAGACCTGTATAATAACAGGGGGGGGGTGGATGGTGTGATGACACAGCCAGGACCTATAGACCTGTATAATAACAGGGGGGGTGGATGGTGTGATGACACAGCCAGGACCTATAGACCAGTATAATAACAGGGGGGGGGTGGATGGTGTGATGACACAGCCAGGACCTATAGACCTGTATAATAACAGGGGGGGTGGATGGTGTGATGACACAGCCAGGACCTATAGACCTGTATAATAACAGGGGGGTGGATGGTGTGATGACACAGCCAGGACCTATAGACCTGTATAATAACAGGGGGGGGGGGTGGATGGTGTGATGACACAGCCAGGACCTATAGACCTGTATAATAACAGGGGGGGTGGATGGTGTGATGACACAGCCAGGACCAATAGACCTGTATAATAACAGGGGGGGTGGATGGTATGATGACACAGCCAGGACCTATAAACCTGTATAATAACAGGGGGGGGGGGGGGTGGATGGTGTGATGACACAGCCAGGACCTATAGACCTGTATAATAACAGGGGGGGTGGATGGTGTGATGACACAGCCAGGACCAATAAACCTGTATAATAACAGGTCGGGGTGGATGGTATGATGACACAGCCAGGACCTATAAACCTGTATAATAACAGGGGGGGTGGATGGTGTGATGACACAGCCAGGACCTATAAACCTGTATAATAACAGGGGGGGGGGGGGGGTGGATGGTGTGATGACACAGCCAGGACCTATAGACCTGTATAATAACAGGGGGGGGGGGGGGGGGTGGATGGTGTGATGACACAGCCAGGACCTATAGACCTGTATAATAACAGGGGGGGGGGGGGGGGGGATGGTGTGATGACACTGCCAGGACCTATAGACCTGTATAATAACAGGGGGGGTGGATGGTGTGATGACACAGCCAGGACCTATAAACCTGTATAATAACAGGGGGGGTGGATGGTGTGATGACACTGCCAGGACCTATAGACCTGTATAATAACAGGGGGGGTGGATGGTATGATGACACAGCCTGGACCTATAGACCTGTATAATAACAGGTCGGGGTGGATGGTGTGATGACACAGCCAGGACCTATAGACCTGTATAATAACAGGGGGGTGGATGGTATGATGACACTGCCAGGACCTATAGACCTGTATAATAACAGGGGGGGGGGTGGATGGTGTGATGACACAGCCAGGACCTATAGACCTGTATAATAACAGGGGGGGTGGATGGTGTGATGACACAGCCAGGACCTATAGACCTGTATAATAACAGGGGGGGTGGATGGTATGATGACACAGCCAGGAACTATAGACCTGTATAATAACAGGGGGGGGGGGTGGATGGTGTGATGGCACAGCCAGGACCAACAGACCTGTATAATAACAGGGGGGGGGGGTGGATGGTGTGATGACACAGCCAGGACCTATAGACCTGTATAATAACAGGGGGGGTGGATGGTGTGATGACACAGCCAGGACCTATAGACCTGTATAATAACAAGGGGGGTGGATGGTGTGATGACACAGCCAGGACCTATAGACCTGTATAATAACAGGGGGGGGGTGGATGGTGTGATAACACAGCCAGGACCAATAGACCTGTATAATAACAGGGGGGGTAGATGGTGTGATGGCACAGCCAGGACCTATAGACCTGTATAATAACAGGGGGGGTGGATGGTGTGATGACACAGCCAGGACCTATAGACCTGTATAATAACCTGGGGGGGTGGATGGTGTGATGACACAGCCAGGACCTATAGACCTGTATAATAACAGGGGGGGGGGGTGGATGGTGTGATAACACAGCCAGGACCAATAGACCTGTATAATAACAGGGGGGGTAGATGGTGTGATGGCACAGCCAGGACCTATAGACCTGTATAATAGCAGGGGGGGTGGATGGTGTGATGACACAGCCAGGACCTATAGACCTGTATAATAACCTGGGGGGGTGGATGGTGTGACGACACAGCCAGGACCAATAGACCTGTATAATAACAGGGGGGGTAGATGGTGTGATGGCACAGCCAGGACCTATAGACCTGTATAATAACAGGGGGGGTAGATGGTGTGATGACACAGCCAGGACCAATAGACCTGTATAATAACAGGGGGGTGGATGGTATGATGACACAGCCAGGACCAATAGACCTGTATAATAACAGGGGGGGTAGATGGTGTGATGGCACAGCCAGGACCAATAGACCTGTATAATAACAGGGGGGGGGGGGGGTGGTGATGACACAGCCAGGACCAATAGACCTGTATAATAACAGGGGGGGGGGGGGGTGGATGGTATGATGACACAGCCAGGACCAATAGACCTGTATAATAACAGGGGGGGTAGATGGTGTGATGACACAGCCAGGACCAATAGACCTGTATAATAACAGGGGGGGTAGATGGTGTGATGACACAGCCAGGACCAATAGACCTGTATAATAACAGGGGGGTGGATGGTGTGATGACACAGCCAGGACCAATAGACCTGTATAATAACAGGGGGGGTGGATGGTATGATGACACAGCCAGGACCAATAGACCTGTATAATAACAGGGGGGGTAGATGGTGTGATGACACAGCCAGGACCAATAGACCTGTATAATAACAGGGGGGTGGATGGTGTGATGACACAGCCAGGACCAATAGACCTGTATAATAACAGGGGGGGTGGATGGTATGATGACACAGCCAGGACCAACAGACCTGTATAATAACAGGGGGGGTGGATGGTGTGATGACACAGCCAGGACCAATAGACCTGTATAATAACAGGGGGGTGGATGGTGTGATGACACAGCCAGGACCAATAGACCTGTATAATAACAGGGGGGGTGGATGGTGTGATGACACAGCCAGGACCAATAGACCTGTATAATAACAGGGGGGGTGGATGGTATGATGACACAGCCAGGACCAATAGACCCGTATAATAACGGGGGGGAGGATGGTGTGATGACACAGCCAGGACCAATAGACCTGTATAATAACGGGGGGGAGGATGGTGTGATGACACAGCCAGGACCAATAGACCTGTATAATAACGGGGGGGAGGATGGTGTGATGACACAGCCAGGACCAATAGACCCCACTATGTAGGGGGCCATTTTGGGACATACCCAGAGATATAGTGCCCTGTTACTGGTGAGAACTTGAAAAGGACTTGATATTTCATGACCTGGAGTCAATGAGAAAGTTCCTAACTGCATGTACATGTCTGGTGCCCTCTTTAAAACCTCTTAAGGATCTGCCCCTTTTTTCAATTTTCACCTAAAATGACAAAACCCAAATGTAACTGCCTGTAGCTCAGGACCTGAACCAAGGATATGCATATTATTGGAACCAATTGAAAGGAGACACTTTGAAGATTGTGGAAATGTGAAATTAATGTAGGAGAATATAACACATTAGATCTGGTAAAAATAATACAAAGAAAAAAAACTGCATTTCTTTTCCTTTTTTCTTGTACCATCATCTTTGAAATGCAAGAGAAAGGACATAATGTATTATTCCAGCCCAGGCGCAATATAGATTTTGGCCACTAGATGGTAGCAGAGGATGTGCAAAGTTTAGGACTGATCCAATGAACCATTGCATTTCTGTTTAAAATGTTGTATCAAGACTGCCCAAATGTGCCTAATTGGTTTACTAATACATTTTCAAGTGCACTCTCCTCAAACAACAGCATGGTATTCTTCCACTGTAATAGCTACTGTAAATTAGACAGTGCAGTTAGATTAACAAGAATGTTAAGCTTTCTGCCAATATCAGATATGTCTATGTCCTGGGAAATGTTCTTGTTACTTAAAACCTCATGCTAATCACATTAGCCTACGTTAGTTCAAACGTCCTGCTGGGGACCCACCGGTCGTGTATTAACCCCCTGGCCAATCATATCAGACTCTTAACCCCCTGGCCAATCATATCAGACTCTTAACGCCCTGGCCAATCATATCAGACTCTTAACCCCCTGGCCAATCATATCAGACTCTTAACGCCCTGGCCAATCATATCAGACTCTTAACCCCCTGGCCAATCATATCAGACTCTTAACGCCCTGGCCAATCATATCAGACTCTTAACGCCCTGGCCAATCATATCAGCCTCTTAACCCCCAGGCCAATCATATCAGACTCTTCATCCCCAGGCCAATCATGTCAGACCACCCCCAGGTGGTAAGGGTAGACAACAACACATCTGCCACGCTGATCCTCAACACGGGGGCCCCTCAGGGGTGCGTGCTTAGTCCCCTTCTGTACTCCCTGTTCACCCACGGCTGCATGGCGACACATGACTCCAACACCATCATTAAGTTTGCCGACGACACAACGGTGGTAGGCCTCATCACCAACAACGATGAGACAGCCTATAGGGAGGAGATCAGTGACCTGACAGTGTGGTGTCAGGACAACAACCTCTCCCTCAACGTGAGGAAGAAAAACGAGCTGATTGTGGACTACAGGAAAAAGAGGACAGAGCTACAGCTGCACCATCGAGAGCATCCTGACTGGTTGCATCACCGCTTGGTATGGCAACTGCTCGGCATCCGACCGCAAGGCACTACAGAGGGTAGTGCATACGGCCCAGTACATCACTGGGGCCAAGCTTCCTGCCATCCAGGACCTTTATACCAGGCGGTGTCAGAGGAAGGCCCCTTAAATCATTAAAGACTCCAGCCACCCTAGTCATAGACTGTTCTCTCTGCTACCGCACAGCAAGCGGTACCGGAGCTCCAAGTCTATGACCAAAAGGCTCCTTAACAGCTTCTACCCCCAAGCCATCAGACTGCTGAACAGTTAATCAAATGGCTACCCAGACCCCTCTTTTACACTGCTGCCTCTTGCTGTTTATTATCTATGCATAGTCACTTTACCCCTACCTACATGTACATATTACCTCAATGACCTCGACTAACCTGTACCCCCGCACATTGACTGTACATATTACCTCAATGACCTCGACTAACCTGTACCCCCGCACATTGACTCGGTACTGGTACCCCCTGTATATAGCCTCATTACTAACCTGTACCCCCGCACATTGACTCGGTACCGGTACCCCCTGTATATAGCCTCATTACTAACCTGTACCCCAGCACATTGACTCGGTACCGGTACCCCCTGTATATAGCCTCATTACTAACCTGTACCCCAGCACATTGACTCGGTACCGGTACCCCCTGTATATAGCCTCATTACTAACCGGTACCCCCGCACATTGACTCGGTACCGGTACCTCTCCTGTATATAGCCACGTTATTTTAATTTTATTGTGTTACGTTTTTTCTTACTTTAATTAATTTAATTTAGCTTCTTTTTTTTGCATTTAAAAAAAAACTGATTTAAAAAGAACATCTGCATTGTTGGTTGGTTGTAAGTAAGCATTTCACGGTGAGGTATTCAGCGACGAGATTAGATTTGATATCAGACTCTTAACCCCCCCCCTCCCCCGGCCAATCATCTCAGCCCCCCAGCTCTCATTGGGATGGCCCATTGGCAGCCCATTGCTATTATTCATAATCACAGGGGCTTTTCTCAGGTCCCCACAGGTCACACAGAGGTCAGTGATCTGAGGAAGCAGGCTTTGACACGTTAAAGAGACAGGAAGCAGCTAGAGTTGAACATGTTCTGTTGCTGTTTGAAACGAGCATAACTTTGTGATATCGTACTGAATCATGCGGTATTTGAACCATATGATATTGTATAAAAAGGACTGAATGCAAAACAGAAAGAAGGCATTTTGTTGAGTAGGAAAAGGACTTACAGTAGCAGCTAGCAGCTAGCGGGTTAGCGATGAGGTAGCGAGTAACAGCTAGCAGCTAGCGGGTTAGCGGTGAAGTAGCGAGTAGCAGCTAGCGGGTTAGCGATGAAGTAGCGAGCAGCTAGCGGGTTAGCGATGAGGTAGCGAGTAGCAGCTAGCGGGTTAGCGATGAGGTAGCGAGTAGCAGCTAGCGGGTTAGCGATGAAGTAGCGAGTAACAGCTAGCGGGTTAGCGATGAAGTAGCGAGTAGCAGCTAGCGGGTTAGCGATGAAGTAGCGAGTAGCAGCTAGCGGGTTAGCGATGAGGTAGCGAGTAGCAGCTAGCGGGTTAGCGATGAGGTAGCGAGTAGCAGCTAGCGGGTTAGCGATGAAGTAGCAGCTAGCGGGTTAGCGATGAGGTAGCGAGTAGCAGCTAGCGGGTTAGCGATGAGGTAGCGAGTAGCAGCTAGCGGGTTAGCGATGAGGTAGCGAGTGATGCTGTAGCCGAGATGTCTACTTCACTCAACATCATATTAACTTCCAAAGTCCACACAGTTGGATATGACAATGACTGTATATATGAGATGATAATGGTTCTGAATGAGAGGGATGACTGGTATTTTCCAGAATGTCTGAGGTCAATGCAACATAGTCTGGTAAAGTGTAAAATGCCTTGAAAAGGGAAACGTATTGAAGTAGATACTGGAGCAGTTCTCCAAATGAAATTGATAGTGTCTTTGTTCATCATGTTGAACATAGTCATTGTTCTTTATGTATTCTGCACTATTTGGACAAGAGATAAGCTTGAGGTGTCACCCTGATGTGAAGGTCCCACCCAACACAGTTCAACTCCTGTCTCTCGTCACAGTCACCCTGATGGGAAGGCCCCACCCAACACAGTTCAACTCCTGTCTCTCTTCACAGTCACCCTGATGGGAAGGTCTCACCCGACACAGTTCAGCATTCCTACACTAATATATTCTCTACTAGTACAGCATTCCTACACTAATATATTCTCTACTAGCACAGCATTCCTACACTAATATATTCTCTGCTAGTACAGCATTCCTACACTAATATATTCTCTACTAGTACAGCATTCCTACACTAATATATTCTCTGCTAGTACAGCATTCCTACACTAATATATTCTCTACTAGTACAGCATTCCTACACTAATATATTCTCTACTAGTACAGCATTCCTACACTAATATATTCTCTGCTAGTACAGCATTCCTACACTAATATATTCTCTGCTAGTACAGCATTCCTACACTAATATATTCTCTGCTAGTACAGCATTCCTACACTAATATATTCTCTACTAGCACAGCATTCCTACACTAATATATTCTCTGCTAGTACAGCATTCCTACGATAATATATTCTCTGCTAGTACAGCATTCCTACACTAATATATTCTCTGCTAGTACAGCATTCCTACGATAATATTTTCTCTGCTAGTACAGCATTCCTACACTAATATATTCTCTACTAGTACAGCATTCCTACACTAATATGCACACAAGTGTTAAGAACACTTGCTCTTTCCATGACAGACATTCCAGGTGAAACCAGGTGAAAGCTATGATCCCTTGCTGATGTTACTGTTAAATCCACTTCAATCAGTGTTTGGGAGTAGTAGTAGTGTTTGGGGTAGTAGTGTTTGGGGGTAGTATAGTAGTGTTTGGGGGTAGTAGTAGTGTTTGGGAGTAGTAGTGTTTGGGGGTAGTAGTGTTTGGGGGTAGTAGTAGTGTTTGGGGGTAGTAGTAGTGTTTGGGGGTAGTAGTATTGTTTGGGGGTAGTAGAGTAGTGTTTGGGGGTAGTAGGGTAGTGTTTGGGGGTAGTAGGAGTGTTTGGGGGTAGTAGTAGTGTTTGGGGGTAGTAGAGTAGTGTTTGGGGGTAGTAGAGTAGTGTTTGGGGGTAGTAGGGTTGTGTTTGGGGGTAGTAGGAGTGTTTGGGGGTAGTAGTAGTGTTTGGGGGTAGTAGAGTAGTGTTTGGGAGTAGTAGTAGTGTTTGGGGTAGTAGTGTTTGGGGGTAGTATAGTAGTGTTTGGGGGTAGTAGTAGTGTTTGGGAGTAGTAGTGTTTGGGGGTAGTAGTAGTGTTTGGGGGTAGTAGGAGTGTTTGGGGGTAGTAGTAGTGTTTGGGGGTAGTAGAGTAGTGTTTGGGGGTAGTAGAGTAGTGTTTGGGGGTAGTAGAGTAGTGTTTGGGGGTAGTAGAGTAGTGTTTGGGGGTAGTAGAGTAGTGTTTGGGGGTAGTAGTAGTGTTTGGGGGTAGTAGAGTAGTGTTTGGGGGTAGTAGGAGTGTTTGGGGGTAGTAGAGTAGTGTTTGGGGGTTGTAGTAGTGTTTGGGGGTAGTAGAGTAGTGTTTGGTGGTAGTAATAGTGTTTGGGGTGGTAGAGTAGTGTTTGGGGGTAGTAGTATTGTTTGGGGGTAGTAGTATTGTTTGGGGGTAGTAGTATTGTTTGGGGCTTGTAGTAGTGTTTGGGGGTAGTAGTGTTGTCTTGGGGGTAGTAGTATTGTTTGGGGGTAGTAGTATTGTTTGGGGGTAGTAGTATTGTTTGGGGGTAGTAGTAGTGTTTGGGGGTAGTAGAGTAGTGTTTGGGGGTAGTAGAGTAGTGTTTGGGGGTAGTAGGAGTGTTTGGGGGTAGTAGTAGTGTTTGGGGGTAGTAGAGTAGTGTTTGGGGGTAGTAGAGTAGTGTTTGGGGGTAGTAGAGTAGTGTTTGGGGGTAGTAGTAGTGTTTGGGGGTAGTAGAGTAGTGTTTAGGGGTAGTAGAGTAGTGTTTTGGGGTAGTAGTATTATTTTGGGGTAGTAACAGTGTTTGGGGGTAGTAGTAGTGTTTGGGGGTAGTAGTATTGTTTGGGGGTAGTAGTAGTGTTTTGGGGTAGTAACAGTGTTTGGGGGTAGTAACAGTGTTTGGGGGTAGTAGTAGTGTTTGGGGGTAGTAGTATTGTTTGGGGGTAGTAGAGTAGTGTTTGGTGGTAGTAATAGTGTTTGGGGTGGTAGAGTAGTGTTTGGGGGTAGTAGTATTGTTTGGGGGTAGTAGTATTGTTTGGGGGTAGTAGTATTGTTTGGGGCTTGTAGTAGTGTTTGGGGGTAGTAGTGTTGTCTTGGGGGTAGTAGTATTGTTTGGGGGTAGTAGTATTGTTTGGGGGTAGTAGTATTGTTTGGGGGTAGTAGTAGTGTTTGGGGGTAGTAGAGTAGTGTTTGGGGGTAGTAGAGTAGTGTTTGGGGGTAGTAGGAGTGTTTGGGGGTAGTAGAGTAGTGTTTTGGGGTAGTAGAGTAGTGTTTGGGGGTAGTAGTATTATTTTGGGGTAGTAACAGTGTTTGGGGGTAGTAGTAGTGTTTGGGGGTAGTAGTATTGTTTGGGGGTAGTAGTAGTGTTTTGGGGTAATAACAGTGTTTGGGGGTAGTAACAGTGTTTGGGGGTAGTAGTAGTGTTTGGGGGTAGTAGTATTGTTTGGGGGTAGTAGTGTTGTCTTGGGGCACGTTTACGTTTTAAGAACAAAATAAGTTAATAAATCGTCTTAAGGATCCGCCCCCTTTTAAAAAAAAATCGCCTAAAATGACATATCCAAATCTAACTGCCTGTAGCTCAGGACCTGAAGCAAGGATATGCATAATCTTGGAACCATTTGAAAGGAAACACTTTGAAGTTTGTGGAAATGTGAAAGGAATGTAGGAGAATATAACACAATAGATTTGGTAAAAGATAATACAAAAAAAAAAAAAAACGTTATTTTGCATTTTTTTTGTACCGTCATCTTTGAAATGCAAGAGAAAGGCCATAATGTATTATTCCAGCCCAGGTGCAATTTAGATTTTTGCCACTAGATGGCAGCAGTGTATGTGCAAAGTTTTAGACTGATCCAAATAACCATTGCATTTCTGATCAAAATGTTGTATCAAGACTGCCCAAATGTGCCTAATTTGTTTATTAATAACTTTTCATGTTCAAAATGTGCACTCTCCTCAAACAATAGCATGGTACTATTTCACTGTAATAGCTACTGTAAATTGGACAGTGCAGTTAGATTAACAATAATTTAAGCTTTCTGCCAATATCAGATATGTCTATGTCCTGGGAAATGTTCTTGTTACTTACAACAAGGTAAGTAACAAGGTGCGGGGCAGCTGGGTGGTTGGGGGGGCTGGATGGCTGGGGGCAGGGATGGTCGGGCCGGGTTGGCGGGGCCGGGTGGCTGGGGGGTGCGGGGCGGAAGGGGCTGGGGGGCTGGGTGGCCGGGGGGCTGGGTGGTTGGGAGCAGCCAGGGTGGCCAGGGGGCTGGGGGACTGGGGGGCTGGGGGGCTGGGTGGCTGGATGGTTGGGGGGGCTGGGTGGCTAGATGGTTGGGGGGGCTGGGTGGCTGGGGGGGCTGGGTGGCTGGATGGTTGGGGGGGCTGGGTGGCTGGATGGTTGGGGGGGCTGGGTGGCTGGGGGGGCTGGGTGGCTGGATGGTTGAGGGGGCTGGGTGGCTGGATGGTTGGGGGGACTGGGTGGCTGGGGGGGCTGGGTGGCTGGATGGTTGGGGGGGCTGGGTGGCTGGATGGTTGGGGGGGCTGGGGGGCTGGATGGTTGGGGGGGCTGGGGGGCTGGGTGGCTGGGGGGGCTGGATGACTGGGGGACTGGGGGACTGGGGGACTGAGGGGCTGGGTGGCTGGATGGTTGGGGGAGCTGGGTGGCTGGATGGTTGGGGGGGCTGGGTGGCTGGGGGGGCTGGGTGGCTGGATGGTTGGGGGGGCTGGATGGTCTGGGGTCTGGGGTGAGAGGATATAACACGTCCCTGACACCTTGGTGAAAGAGAAGAGATCTTTTGAAGCATATTGTTCTGACCGGCTCTTGACCGACTGGCCCAATAACAATTTCATTGTCTTGCCAGGACAGGAAGGAGCTAGCGAGCGTTACCCTAACCATGAAAGAGACCAGTGTTGTTTAAAACCTCCATCAGGAGCTGTTAACAGACTAGTAAAACACACCAACACAGTAAAACATAGCAGATCTGGGATGGCAGGGAGGCGTTTGGTCAGTAGAGCCAAGATATTTAACAGTTCGTAGTTGATACCTCTACATCAAATCAAATCAAGTTTATTTTATATAGCCCTTCGTACATCAGCTAATATCTCGAAGTGAATTCATCAGTAGGAGGTATGAAATGCCATGTTAAGCTACTACATGTATTGTACTAATTAAGCTAGTTTATATATTGAATATTCAGCCCCCCCATCAACTCAGAAGGACATAGGAGAAATAATAAACTCATAACACTGCCACTAAACATGCAGTAGTTTTCACCTTCAGAGGATGCTGATCCAAAGCCTGTATCAACATTATAAGACCGTCTCTGGCTGAAACTGCCTGGCTAGCCTAGGCTCCAGTCCCCCAGAGCAGAGGGCTCCAGTCCCCCAGAGCAGAGGGCTCCAGTCCCCCTGAAGTAGCCTAGGCTCCAAGCCCCCAGAGCAGAGGGCTCCAGTCCCCAAGAGCAGAGGGCTCCAGTCCCCCTGAAATAGCCTATGCTCCAGTCCCCCAGAACAGAGGGCTCCAGTCCCCCAGAGTAGAGGGCTCCAGTCCCCCAGAGTAGAGGGCTCCAGTCCCCCAGAGCAGGTCTCCAGTCCCCCAGAGCAGAGGGCTTGAATGCCCCTGAAGTAGCCTAGGGCCTGCTGTCCTCTTCACCTCTCTCTCAGTCATCTGGCCTGCACTTGAACTCCGCTAAACTTTGTCCCACCCCTCCAGCCCTCCACCCCTCCAGCCCTCCACCCCTCCAGCCCTCTACCCCTCAAGCCCTCTACCCCTCCAGCCCTAAACCCCCTCAAGCCCTCTACCCCTCCAGCCCTAAACCCCCTCCAGCCCTCTACCCCTCCTCAATAAAGTATTTATCAGCAAAGTTAGTGCTAGCGGGAGCTGCCTCCCGTAGGGGTGGGAGGGCCAAGAGACCAGAGGTGACAGATCATAGCCTGAAGGTACTAGGGAATGGCAGGTCCTCTTGCTGCTCTGTATTCAAGTACCATGGTCTCGTAGTGGAGTGTGCGGAGGAGCAGGGTGATATGGGAGAACTTGGGAAGGTTGAACACCAGGTGGGCTGCAAGCATGCTGGATAAGTTGCAGGGGTTTGATAGCACAAGTGGGGAGCTCAGCCAACAGCTGGTTGCAGTAGTCCAGACGGGAGATGACAAGTGCCTGGATTAGGACCTGCACCACTTCCTGTGTGATTTAAGGTCGTACACTACGGCTGTAGAGCATGTCACTGCTTTGATGTTTGCAGAGAACAACATGTCCAGGGTCATGCCAAGGTTCTTTGCACTCTGGGAGGGCGACACTGTGGAGTTGTCAACCGTGATGGAGAGGTCTTGGAGCGGGCAGGCCTTCCCGTGAGGAAGAGCAGATCTGTCTTGCCGAGGTTGAGCTTGAAGTGGTGGGCCAACATCCAAGCTGAGATATCTGCCAGGCCCGCAGAGATGCGTATCGCCACCTGGGTGGGGAGGAAGGGGGGAGGAAGGAGAAAAGTAGTTGTGTCATCCACATAGCAATAATAGGAGAGACCATGTGAGGCTATGCCAGAGCTGAGTGACTTGGTGTATAGAGAGAAGAGGAGAGGTCCATCCTCATAAGAGAGACCATGTGAGGCTATGCCAGAGCTGAGTGACTTGGTGTAGAGAGAGAAGAGGAGAGGTCCATCCTCATAGCAGTGATAGGAGAGACCATGTGAGGATATGACGGAGCCGAGTGACTTGGTGTATAGAGAGAAGAGGAGAGGTCCATCCTCTTAGCAGTGATAGGAGAGACCATGTGATGATATGACGGAGCCGAGTGACTTGGTGTTTAAAGAGAAGAGGAGAGGTCCATCCTCATAGCAGTGATAGGAGAGGAGAGGAGAGGAGAGGAGAGGAGAGGAGAGGAGAGGTCCATCCCCATAGCAGTGATAGGAGAGACCATGTGAGGATATGACAGAGCTGAGTGACTTGGTGTTTAGAGAGAAGAGGAGAGGTCCATCCTCATAGCAGTGATAGGAGAGACCATGTGACTTGGTGTATAGAGAGAAGAGGAGAGGGCCTAGAACTGAGCCTTGGGGGACACCAGTAGTGAGAGTGTGACACAGAGGAGAGCAGTCTTGGTTGAGTGACCCTTCTTGAAGTCTGACTGGTTAGGGATCAAGAGGATCATTCTTAGAGAGTTGGTCAGAGATGCTCAAATGTTCTGGAAAGAAAAGAAAGAAGGGATCCCGGTCTGTAGTTTTAGACGTCAGATGAGTCGAGTGTTGGTTTCTTGAGAGAAATTGGCAAGAAATTGAAGATCTCGTACAACGCTGTGTACTGCTCCCTTCACAAAACAGCGCAAACTGGCTCTAACCAGAATAGAAAGAGGAGTGGGAGGCCCCGGTGCACAACTGAGCAAGTGAACAAGTACATTAGAGTGTCTAGTTTGAGAAACAGATTAGAGTCCTCAACTGGCAGCTTCATTAAATAGTACCCACAAAACACCAGTCTCAACGTCAACAGTGAAGAGGCGACTCCGGGATGCTGGCCTTCTAGGCAGAGTTGCAAAGAAAAAGCCATTTCTCAGACTGGCCAATAAAAATAAAAGATTAAGATGGGCAAAAGAACACAGACACTGGACAGAGGAACAGCTGACCATCCTAAAATGTAAGAAATGATGTGGTGTGTTTTGATGTAACAGTAACATTATACCATCGTATTTGGTTCTGTTATGTAGAATACTAATGAATCATTCATTATGTGATCTTCCAACACATTCATTTAGCTCTGATCTAACTTTACTAAACCAGCACCACTGAGGCAGCACCACATCCCTGCTCCTGCTGCACCGAACCAAGCGCACCTCAGCTATATGTATATATAGGCAGCACTACACCCCTACTCCTGCTGCACCGAACCAAGCGCACCTCGGCTATATGTATATATAGGCAGCACCACATCCCTGCTCCTGCTGCACCGAACCAAGCGCACCTCGGCTATATGTATATATAGGCAGCACTACACCCCTACTCCTGCTGCACCGAACCAAGCGCACCTCGGCTATATGTATATATAGGCAGCACCACATCCCTGCTCCTGCTGCACCGAACCAAGCGCACCTCGGCTATATGTATATATAGGCAGCACCACATCCCTGCTCCTGCTGCACCGAACCAAGCGCACCTCGGCTATATGTATATATAGGCAGCACCACATCCCTGCTCCTGCTGCACCGAACCAAGCGCACCTCGGCTATATGCGTATATATAGGCAGCACTACATACACCCCTGCTCCTGATGCACCGAACCAAGCGCACCTCGGCTATATGCCTCGACCACACCTACAGCGTCGTTGCACAAAATGGCACGCAGCATCATGTGGATACGTGTGCAACAACAGTTCAACATTCACCTTCTGCTCCCATTTCTGTGCAGGTGTCTAGGCATACAGTTTGATGCAGACGTACGATAGATCCAACGTAGGCATACAGTTTGATGCAGACGTACGATAGATCCAACGTAGGCATACAGTTTGATGCAGACGTACGATAGATCCAACGTAGGCATACAGTTTGAAGCAGACGTACGATAGATCCAACGTAGGCATACAGTTTGATGCAGACGTACGATAGATCCAACGTAGGCATACAGTTTGAAGCAGGCGTACGATAGATCCAACGTAGGCATACAGTTTGAAGCAGGCGTACGATAGATCCAACGTAGACATACAGTTTGAAGCAGGCGTACGATAGATCCAACGTAGGCATACAGTTTGATGCAGACGTACGATAGATCCAACGTAGGCATTCAGTTTGAAGCAGACGTACGATAGAGTCAACATAGGCACTACGGAGAACAGACTTCAACTGCCTCTGCAACGCTGCAAGACAAACGCAGCGTTCCATTGGAAACTAACGCACTTCTGGTGTACCAAAACACAACGACGCTGTCGGTGTGATCGAGGCGTTAGGCTACCTCATCCTTATGATACATATAGCCGAGGTGCGCTTGGTTCGGTGCAGCAAGGGTGTAGTGCTGCCTATATATACACAGTATCTTTTCATAACCGCAATGTGACTGCGAGAGACAGGTTGGAATGTCTGATGGAAATATAGGATAAAATCAACAGTTGTTTTTTCCCAAATTTGTGGTGTTTGAATTTGTGGATAAAATGCGAGACTTGATGGTTTGGTTGTGGGACCCGGGACAAACCCTTTACGGTTGGTGTCCATCACTAGGGACAGAAACTGGGCCCTTTATGGTTGGTGTCCATCACTAGGGACAGAAACTGGGCCCTTTACGGTTGGTGTCCATCACTAGGGACAGAAACTGGGCCCTTTACGGTTGGTGTCCATCACTAGGGACAGAAACTGGGCCCTTTATGGTTGGTGTCCATCACTAGGGACAGAAACTGGGCCCTTTACGGTTGGTGTCCATCACTAGGGACAGAAACTGGGCCCTTTACGGTTGGTGTCCATCACTAGGGACAGAAACTGGGCCCTTTACGGTTGGTGTCCATCACTAGGGACAGAAACTGGGCCCTTTATG
Organism: Salvelinus alpinus; assembly: GCF_045679555.1. Taxonomy (NCBI): domain Eukaryota; kingdom Metazoa; phylum Chordata; class Actinopteri; order Salmoniformes; family Salmonidae; genus Salvelinus; species Salvelinus alpinus. The sequence goes on from NC_092088.1 coordinate 106,180,273, forward strand.
GTTGGTGTCCATCACTAGGGACAGAAACTGGGCCCTTTATGGTTGGTGTCCATCACTAGGGACAGAAACTGGGCCCTTTATGGTTGGTGTCCATCACTAGGGACAGAAACTGGGCCCTTTATGGTTGGTGTCCATCACTAGGGACAGAAACTGGGCCCTTTATGGTTGGTGTCCATCACTAGGGACAGAAACTGGGCCCTTTATGGTTGGTGTCCATCACTAGGGACAGAAACTGGGCCCTTTATGGTTGGTGTCCATCACTAGGGACAGAAACTGGGCCCTTTATGGTTGGTGTCCATCACTAGGGACAGAAACTGGGCCCTTTATGGTTGGTGTCCATCACTAGGGACAGAAACTGGGCCCTTTATGGTTGGTGTCCATCACTAGGGACAGAAACTGGGCCCTTTACGGTTGGTGTCCATCACTAGGGACAGAAACTGGGCCCTTTATGGTTGGTGTCCATCACTAGGGACAGAAACTGGGCCCTTTATGGTTGGTGTCCATCACTAGGGACAGAAACTGGGCCCTTTATGGTTGGTGTCCATCACTAGGGACAGAAACTGGGCCCTTTATGGTTGGTGTCCATCACTAGGGACAGAAACTGGGCCCTTTATGGTTGGTGTCCATCACTAGGGACAGAAACTGGGCCCTTTATGGTTGGTGTCCATCACTAGGGACAGAAACTGGGCCCTTTATGGTTGGTGTCCATCACTAGGGACAGAAACTGGGCCCTTTATGGTTGGTGTCCATCACTAGGGACAGAAACTGGGCCCTTTATGGTTGGTGTCCATCACTAGGGACAGAAACTGGGCCCTTTACGGTTGGTGTCCATCACTAGGGACAGAAACTGGGCCCTTTACGGTTGGTGTCCATCACTAGGGACAGAAACTGGGCCCTTTACGGTTGGTGTCCATCACTAGGGACAGAAACTGGGCCCTTTACGGTTGGTGTCCATCACTAGGGACAGAAACTGGGCCCTTTATGGTTGGTGTCCATCACTAGGGACATAAACTGGGCCCTTTATGGTTGGTGTCCATCACTAGGGACAGAAACTGGGCCCTTTATGGTTGGTGTCCATCACTAGGGACAGAAACTGGGCCCTTTATGGTTGGTGTCCATCACTAGGGACAGAAACTGGGCCCTTTATGGTTGGTGTCCATCACTAGGGACAGAAACTGGGCCCTTTATGGTTGGTGTCCATCACTAGGGACAGAAACTGGGCCCTTTATGGTTGGTGTCCATCACTAGGGACAGAAACTGGGCCCTTTATGGTTGGTGTCCATCACTAGGGACAGAAACTGGGCCCTTTATGGTTGGTGTCCATCACTAGGGACAGAAACTGGGCCCTTTATGGTTGGTGTCCATCACTAGGGACAGAAACTGGGCCCTTTATGGTTGGTGTCCATCACTAGGGACAGAAACTGGGCCCTTTATGGTTGGTGTCCATCACTAGGGACAGAAACTGGGCCCTTTACGGTTGGTGTCCATCACTAGGGACAGAAACTGGGCCCTTTACGGTTGGTGTCCATCACTAGGGACAGAAACTGGGCCCTTTACGGTTGGTGTCCATCACTAGGGACAGAAACTGGGCCCTTTACGGTTGGTGTCCATCACTAGGGACAGAAACTGGGCCCTTTACGGTTGGTGTCCATCACTAGGGACAGAAACTGGGCCCTTTACGGTTGGTGTCCATCACTAGGGACAGAAACTGGGCCCTTTACGGTTGGTGTCCATCACTAGGGACAGAAACTGGGCCCTTTACGGTTGGTGTCCATCACTAGGGACAGAAACTGGGCCCTTTACGGTTGGTGTCCATCACTAGGGACAGAAACTGGGCCCTTTACGGTTGGTGTCCATCACTAGGGACAGAAACTGGGCCCTTTATGGTTGGTGTCCATCACTAGGGACAGAAACTGGGCCCTTTATGGTTGGTGTCCATCACTAGGGACAGAAACTGGGCCCTTTATGGTTGGTGTCCATCACTAGGGACAGAAACTGGGCCCTTTATGGTTGGTGTCCATCACTAGGGACAGAAACTGGGCCCTTTACGGTTGGTGTCCATCACTAGGGACAGAAACTGGGCCCTTTACGGTTGGTGTCCATCACTAGGGACAGAAACTGGGCCCTTTACGGTTGGTGTCCATCACTAGGGACAGAAACTGGGCCCTTTACGGTTGGTGTCCATCACTAGGGACAGAAACTGGGCCCTTTACGGTTGGTGTCCATCACTAGGGACAGAAACTGGGCCCTTTACGGTTGGTGTCCATCACTAGGGACAGAAACTGGGCCCTTTACGGTTGGTGTCCATCACTAGGGACAGAAACTGGGCCCTTTACGGTTGGTGTCCATCACTAGGGACAGAAACTGGGCCCTTTACGGTTGGTGTCCATCACTAGGGACAGAAACTGGGCCCTTTATGGTTGGTGTCCATCACTAGGGACAGAAACTGGGCCCTTTATGGTTGGTGTCCATCACTAGGGACAGAAACTGGGCCCTTTATGGTTGGTGTCCATCACTAGGGACAGAAACTGGGCCCTTTATGGTTGGTGTCCATCACTAGGGACAGAAACTGGGCCCTTTATGGTTGGTGTCCATCACTAGGGACAGAAACTGGGCCCTTTATGGTTGGTGTCCATCACTAGGGACAGAAACTGGGCCCTTTATGGTTGGTGTCCATCACTAGGGACAGAAACTGGGCCCTTTATGGTTGGTGTCCATCACTAGGGACAGAAACTGGGCCCTTTATGGTTGGTGTCCATCACTAGGGACAGAAACTGGGCCCTTTACGGTTGGTGTCCATCACTAGGGACAGAAACTGGGCCCTTTACGGTTGGTGTCCATCACTAGGGACAGAAACTGGGCCCTTTACGGTTGGTGTCCATCACTAGGGACAGAAACTGGGCCCTTTACGGTTGGTGTCCATCACTAGGGACAGAAACTGGGCCCTTTACGGTTGGTGTCCATCACTAGGGACAGAAACTGGGCCCTTTACGGTTGGTGTCCATCACTAGGGACAGAAACTGGGCCCTTTACGGTTGGTGTCCATCACTAGGGACAGAAACTGGGCCCTTTATGGTTGGTGTCCATCACTAGGGACAGAAACTGGGCCCTTTATGGTTGGTGTCCATCACTAGGGACAGAAACTGGGCCCTTTATGGTTGGTGTCCATCACTAGGGACAGAAACTGGGCCCTTTATGGTTGGTGTCCATCACTAGGGACAGAAACTGGGCCCTTTATGGTTGGTGTCCATCACTAGGGACAGAAACTGGGCCCTTTATGGTTGGTGTCCATCACTAGGGACAGAAACTGGGCCCTTTATGGTTGGTGTCCATCACTAGGGACAGAAACTGGGCCCTTTATGGTTGGTGTCCATCACTAGGGACAGAAACTGGGCCCTTTATGGTTGGTGTCCATCACTAGGGACAGAAACTGGGCCCTTTATGGTTGGTGTCCATCACTAGGGACAGAAACTGGGCCCTTTATGGTTGGTGTCCATCACTAGGGACAGAAACTGGGCCCTTTATGGTTGGTGTCCATCACTAGGGACAGAAACTGGGCCCTTTATGGTTGGTGTCCATCACTAGGGACAGAAACTGGGCCCTTTATGGTTGGTGTCCATCACTAGGGACAGAAACTGGGCCCTTTATGGTTGGTGTCCATCACTAGGGACAGAAACTGGGCCCTTTATGGTTGGTGTCCATCACTAGGGACAGAAACTGGGCCCTTTATGGTTGGTGTCCATCACTAGGGACAGAAACTGGGCCCTTTATGGTTGGTGTCCATCACTAGGGACAGAAACTGGGCCCTTTATGGTTGGTGTCCATCACTAGGGACAGAAACTGGGCCCTTTATGGTTGGTGTCCATCACTAGGGACAGAAACTGGGCCCTTTATGGTTGGTGTCCATCACTAGGGACAGAAACTGGGCCCTTTATGGTTGGTGTCCATCACTAGGGACAGAAACTGGGCCCTTTATGGTTGGTGTCCATCACTAGGGACAGAAACTGGGCCCTTTATGGTTGGTGTCCATCACTAGGGACAGAAACTGGGCCCTTTATGGTTGGTGTCCATCACTAGGGACAGAAACTGGGCCCTTTATGGTTGGTGTCCATCACTAGGGACAGAAACTGGGCCCTTTATGGTTGGTGTCCATCACTAGGGACAGAAACTGGGCCCTTTATGGTTGGTGTCCATCACTAGGGACAGAAACTCTGCTTCACTCCATTTGGAGGAAGGAGATACAATAGAAACATTTAGCTACACCTTTTAGTGGAAAAGACACTGGCAGTTCTAAAGGTACAGTGAGGAAATACTGTCCTTTCTGGATTGAAAACTAGTCCTAATTGAGCTGCAGATTATTTTCAACCACAGATTAATTGGGGGGCAACACTTGTGCACTTCTACACCGATATACATCACTTCCATGCACCAGTAGCTTCCCAAATGGTAGTGAAACAGAGTGTTCCCCATGCGGGGGAGTAGCTCCGGTGCTATGAGAGGTGAGGAGGTCTCCCGTTGACAGATTGAGAGGGATGGGAGACCTCAAGGTGAATCAGAGGGCAGACGTGTGAGAATCCAAGGGCCTCTTTTCAAAACAGAGCATGCACCGACCACGACACGTCCGCTAGCTACTGGCTCTTCACAGTACCTCTCTCTCGCTTTCTCTTTCTCCCCCTCCTCTCTCCTCCCCTCTCTCTAGCTCTCCCTCCCCCCTCTCTCTCTCTCCCTCTCACCTCTTCTCTCTCTCTCTCTCTCCCCCTCTCCATCTCTCTCTCCACCTTCCCCCTCTCTCTCTCTTTCTCCCCCTCCCCTCTCTCTCTCTCTCCCCCTCCCTCCCCTCTCTCTCTCTCTCTTTCTCCCTCTCCCTCTCCCTCACGCTCTCTTTCTCCCCCTCCTCTCCCCTCCCCTCTCTCTTTCTCCCCCTCCCCTCTCTCTCTCTTTCTCCCTCTCCCTCCCCTTCTCTCACTCTCTCTCCTCTCCCCCTTCTCTCTCTCTGTCCCACTCTCCATCTGTCTCTCTCTCCACCTACCCCTCTTTTTCTCTCTCCCCCATCTCTCTCTCTCCCCCTCCCCCCATCTCTCTCTCTCCCCCTCCCCCCTCATCATTCTGTAGATGAGTGGTGATGCTGTCTCCTTTTTCCTCCTTCACAGAGAAGAGCAGATAGTCCTTTGATGGTGACAATGAAAGATGGCTGGCGGTTCAACTGACACCGGGCTATGATTGATCACATGATGTACGGCCTTAACAAAAGTGAAACTGCATGATGAATGTATGGGCAGGAAGGCAGGCAGGGAGAGAAGGAGACATGGAGGGAGGCCGGCAGAGAGAGAAGGAGACATGGAGGGAGGCAGGCAGGGAGAGAAGGAGACATGGAGGGAGGCAGGCAGGGGGAGAAGGAGACATGGAGGGAGGCAGGGAGGGAGAGAAGGAGACATGGAGGGAGGCAGGCAGAGAGAGAGAGAAGGAGACATGGAGGGAGGGAGGCAGGCAGGGAGAGAAGGACACATGGAGGGAGGCAGGCAGGGAGAGAAGGAGACATGGAGGGAGGCCGGCAGAGAGAGAAGGAGACATGGAGGGAGGCAGGCAGGGAGAGAAGGAGACATGGAGGGAGGCCGGCAGGGAGAGAAGGAGACATGGAGGGAGGCAGGCAGGGAGAGAAGGAGACATGGAGGGAGGGAGGCAGGGAGAGAAGGAGACATGGAGGGAGGGAGGCAGGCAGGGAGAGAAGTAGACATGGAGGGAGGCAGGAAGGCAGGCAGGGAGAGAAGGAGACATGGAGGGAGGGAGGCAGGCAGGGAGAGAAGGAGACATGGAGGGAGGGAGGCAGACAGGGAGAGAAGGAGACATGGAGGGAGGGAGGCAGGGAGAGAAGGAGACATGGAGGGAGGCAGGCAGGGAGAGAAGGAGACATGGAGGGAGGCAGGCAGGGAGAGAAGGAGACATGGAGGGAGGCAGGCAGGGAGAGAAGGAGACATGGAGGGAGGGAGGTAGGGAGAGAAGGAGACATGGAGGGAGGGAGGCAGGCAGGGAGAGAAGGAGACATGGAGGGAGGCCGGCAGGGAGAGAAGGAGACATGGAGGGAGGGAGGCAGGCAGGGAGAGAAGGAGACATGGAGGGAGGCAGGCAGGGAGAGAAGGAGACATGCAGGGAGGCAGGCAGGGAGAGAAGGAGACATGGAGGGAGGGAGGCAGGCAGGGAGAGAAGGAGACATGGAGGGAGGCAGGCAGGGAGAGAAGGAGACTTGGAGGGAGGGAGGCAGGCAGGGAGAGAAGGAGACATGGAGGGAGGCAGGCAGGGAGAGAAGGAGACTTGGAGGGAGGGAGGCAGGCAGGGAGAGAAGGAGACATGGAGGGAGGCAGGCAGGGAGAGAAGGAGACATGGAGGGAGGCAGGCAGGGAGGCAGGCAGGGAGGCAGGCAGGCAGGGAAGCAGGCAGGCAGAGAAGCAGGCAGAGAAGCAGGCAGGGAGGCAGGCTGGGAAGCAGGCAGGGAGGCAGGCAGGGAAGCAGGCAGGGAAGCAGGCAGGGAAGCAGGCAGGGAGGTAGGCAGGGAGGCAGGCAGGGAAGCAGGCAGGGAAGCAGCAGGCAGGGAAGCAGGCAGAGAAGCAGGCAGGGAGGCAGGCAGGGAAGCAGGCAGGGAGGCAGGCAGGGAGGCAGGCAGGGAGGCAGGCAGGGAGGCAGGCAGGCAGGGAAGCAGGCAGGGAGGCAGGCAGGGAGGGAGGCAGGGAAGCAGGCAATTAGGGAAGCAGGTAGGGAGGCAGGCAGGGTGGGAGGCAGGCAGGGAAGCAGGCAGGGAGGGAAGCAGGCAGGGAGGCAGGCAGGGAGGGAAGCAGGCAGGGAGGGAAGCAGGCAGGTAGGCAGGCAGGCAGGGGAGCAGGCAGGGAAGCAGGCAGGGAGGGAAGCAGGCAGGGAGGCAGGCTGGGAAGCAGGCAGGGAGGCAGGCAGGGAGGGCTGGGAGGCAGGCAGGGAGGCAGGCAGAGAGGGCTGGGAGGTCCTATTCAACCCAGAACAGCTAATGGAAGTTCCAAAGCCACACCGTATCTCAACGTTCCCTGGAGATCTACCAGCATGGAATCACTACAGTTTCTACTGGTTCATGGAGGGTAGGACTCCATCAGCATGGAATCACTACAGTTTCTACTGGTTCATGGAGGGAAGGACTCCATCAGCATGGAATCACTACAGTTTCTACTGGTTCATGGAGGGAAGGACTCCATCAGCATGGAATCACTACAGTTTCTAGTGGTTCATGGAGGGAAGGACTCCATCAGCATGGAATCACTACAGTTTCTAGTGGTTCATGGAGGGAAGGACTCCATCAGCATGGAATCACTACAGTTTCTAGTGGTTCATGGAGGGAAGGACTCCATCAGCATGGAATCACTACAGTTTCTAGTGGTTCATGGAGGGAAGGACTCCATCAGCATGGAATCACTACAGTTTCTAGTGGTTCATGGAGGGAAGGACTCCATCAGCATGGAATCACTACAGTTTCTACTGGTTCATGGAGGGAAGGACTCCATCAGCATGGAATCACTACAGTTTCTAGTGGTTCATGGAGGGAAGGACTCCATCAGCATGGAATCACTACCGTTTCTACTGGTTCATGGAGGGAAGGACTCCATCAGCATGGAATCACTACAGTTTCTACTGGTTCATGCAGGGACTCCATCAGCATGGAATCACTACAGTTTCTACTGGTTCATGGAGGGAAGGACTCCATCAGCATGGAATCACTACAGTTTCTACTGGTTCATGGAGGGAAGGACTCCATCAGCATGGAATCACTACAGTTTCTACTGGTTCATGCAGGGACTCCATCAGCATGGAATCACTACAGTTTCTACTGGTTCATGCAGGGACTCCATCAGCATGGAATCACTACAGTTTCTACTGGTTCATGGAGGGAAGGACTCCATCAGCATGGAATCACTACAGTTTCTATTGGTTCATAGAGGGAAGGACTCCATCAGCATGGAATCACTACAGTTTCTACTGGTTCATGGAGGGAAGGACTCCATCAGCATGGAATCACTACAGTTGCTACTGGTTCATGGAGGGAAGGACTCCATCAGCATGGAATCACTACAGTTTCTACTGGTTCATGGAGGGAAGGACTCCATCAGCATGGAATCACTACAGTTTCTAGTGGTTCATGGAGGGAAGGACTCCATCAGCATGGAATCACTACAGTTTCTAGTGGTTCATGGAGGGAAGGACTCCATCAGCATGGAATCACTACAGTTTCTACTGGTTCATGGAGGGAAGGACTCCATCAGCATGGAATCACTACAGTTTCTACTGGTTCATGGAGGGAAGGACTCCATCAGCATGGAATCACTACAGTTTCTACTGGTTCATGGAGGGAAGGACTCCATCAGCATGGAATCACTACAGTTTCTACTGGTTCATGGAGGGAAGGACTCCATCAGCATGGAATCACTACAGTTTCTACTGGTTCATGGAGGGAAGGACTCCATCAGCATGGAATCACTACAGTTTCTAATGGTTCATGGAGGGAAGGACTCCATCAGCATGGAATCACTACAGTTTCTACTGGTTCATGGAGGGAAGGACTCCATCAGCATGGAATCACTACAGTTTCTACTGGTTCATGGAGGGACTCCATCAGCATGGAATCACTACAGTTTCTACTGTTTCATGGAGGGAAGGACTCCATCAGCATGGAATCACTACAGTTTCTACTGGTTCATGGAGGGAAGGACTCCATCAGCATGGAATCACTACAGTTTCTACTGGTTCATGGAGGGAAGGACTCCATCAGCATGGAATCACTACAGTTTCTACTGGTTCATGGAGGGTAGGACTCCATCAGCATGGAATCACTACATTTTCTACTGGTTCATGGAGGGACTCCATCAGCATGGAATCACTACAGTTTCTAGTGGTTCATGGAGGGACTCCATCAGCATGGAATCACTACAGTTTCTGGTGGTTCATGGAGGGTAGGACTCCATCAGCATGGAATCACAACAGTTTCTAGTGGTTCATGGAGGGTAGGACTCCATCAGCATGGAATCACTACAGTTTCTACTGGTTCATGGAGGGAAGGACTCCATCAGCATGGAATCACTTCAGTTTCTACTGGTTCATGGAGGGAAGGACTCCATCAGCATGGAATCACTACAGTTTCTACTGGTTCATGGAGGGAAGGACTCCATCAGCATGGAATCACTACAGTTTCTACTGGTTCATGGAGGGAAGGACTCCATCAGCATGAAATCACTACAGTTTCTACTGGTTCATGGAGGGACTCCATCAGCATGGAATCACTACAGTTTCTACTGGTTCATGGAGGGAAGGACTCCATCAGCATGAAATCACTACAGTTTCTACTGGTTCATGGAGGGACTCCATCAGCATGGAATCACTACAGTTTCTACTGGTTCATGGAGGGAAGGACTCCATCAGCATGGAATCACTACAGTTTCTACTGGTTCATGGAGGGAAGGACTCCATCAGCATGGAATCACTACAGTTTCTACTGGTTCATGGAGGGAAGGACTCCATCAGCATGGAATCACTACAGTTTCTAGTGGTTCATGGAGGGTAGGACTCCATCAGCATGGAATCACTACAGTTTCTACTGGTTCATGGAGGGAAGGACTCCATCAGCATGGAATCACTACAGTTTCTACTGGTTCATGGAGGGAAGGACTCCATCAGCATGGAATCACTACAGTTTCTACTGGTTCATGGAGGGAAGGACTCCATCAACATGGAATCACTACAGTTTCTACTGGTTCATGGAGGGAAGGACTCCATCAGCATGGAATCACTACAGTTTCTACTGGTTCATGGAGGGAAGGACTCCATCAGCATGGAATCACTACAGTTTCTACTGGTTCATGAGGGAAGGACTCCATCAGCATGGAATCACTACAGTTTCTACTGGTTCATGGAGGATAGGACTCCATCAGCATGGAATCACTACAGTTTCTAGTGGTTCATGGAGGGTAGGACTCCATCAGCATGGAATCACTACAGTTTCTAGTGGTTCATGGAGGGAAGGACTCCATCAGCATGGAATCACTACAGTTTCTACTGGTTCATGGAGGGAAGGACTCCATCAGCATGGAATCACTACAGTTTCTACTGGTTCATGGAGGGAAGGACTCCATCAGCATGGAATCACTACAGTTTCTACTGGTTCATGGAGGGAAGGACTCCATCAGCATGGAATCACTACAGTTTCTACTGGTTCATGGAGGGAAGGACTCCATCAGCATGGAATCACTACAGTTTCTACTGGTTCATGGAGGGTAGGACTCCATCAGCATGCAATCACTACAGTTTCTACTGGTTCATGGAGGGAAGGACTCCATCAGCATGGAATCACTACAGTTTCTACTGGTTCATGGAGGGAGGGACTCCACCAGCATGGAATCACTACAGTTTCTACTGGTTCATGGAGGGAAGGACTCCATCAGCATGGAATCACTACAGTTTCTACTGGTTCATGGAGGGAAGGACTCCATCAGCATGGAATCACTACAGTTTCTACTGGTTCAAGGAGGGAAGGACTCCATCAGCATGGAATCACTACAGTTTCTACTGGTTCATGGAGGGAAGGACTCCATCAGCATGGAATCACTACAGTTTCTATTGGTTCATGGAGGGAAGGACTCCATCAGCATGGAATCACTACAGTTTCTACTGGTTCATGGAGGGAAGGACTCCATCAGCATGGAATCACTACAGTTTCTACTGGTTCATGGAGGGAAGGACTCCATCAGCATGGAATGGTAGATTCCTGAAGTGCAGCAAAGCTTTCATCGTCTGCCACTTTACACCACTATCACCCCTCATCTAAACTGTTTGTCCTGAACAAAGGCAGAACAACATCCTACTGGTCCTAGTGTATCTGGGAGGTGTTGGCATCCCCCACGGACCTGTAGCGTTCTGTTATCCCTCTCCCCCCCTGCCTGTCTCCCAGCATCGCTCTCCTTTCAGCTCCCTCTGACCAAGTCGTTGTCTCATAAAGAGTAGTTTATCAAAGTGTGTTTATGAAGGAGAGCCTCTTTGATCTCACTACCTTTATAACGCTTAAAACCTACACTGTCTGTCCCAACCAGAATCCAGTCCCACAGAGGCCTGTTCTCCCTGAAGATCTGACTAACACTGTCTGTCCCAACCAGAATCCAGTCCCACAGAGGCCTGTTCTCCCTGAAGATCTGACTAACACTGTCTGTCCCGACCAGAATCCAGTCCCACAGAGGCCTGTTCTCCCTGAAGATCTGACTAACACTGTCTGTCCCGACCAGAATCCAGTCCCACAGAGGCCTGTTCTTCCTGAAGATCTGACTAACACTGTCTGTCCCGACCAGAATCCAGTCCCACAGAGGCCTGTTCTCCCTGAAGATCTGACTAACACTGTCTGTCCCGACCAGAATCCAGTCCCACAGAGGCCTGTTCTCCCTGAAGATCTGACTAACATCTCAGCTCTCTACATTATAAACTGACCAACAACCTGGTTGAGACTGAAAGAAAGATTCCAAATAATGTCGAAACGTATCTGGGCCCCAGGTAAGACCTGTTGAACAGAAACGTATCTGGGCCCCAGGTAAGACCTGTTGAACAGAAACGTATCTGGGCCCCAGGTAAGACCTGTTGAACAGAAACGTATCTGGGCCCCAGGTAAGACCTGTTGAACAGAAACGTATCTGGGACCCAGGTAAGACCTGTTGAACAGAAACGTATCTGGGACCCAGGTAAGACCTGTTGAACAGAAACGTATCTGGGACCCAGGTAAGACCTGTTGAACAGAAACGTATCTGGGCCCCAGGTAAGACCTGTTGAACAGAAACGTATCTGGGACCCAGGTAAGACCTGTTGAACAGAAACGTATCTGGGCCCCAGGTAAGACCTGTTGAACAGAAACGTATCTGGGACCCAGGTAAGACCTGTTGAACAGAAACGTATCTGGGACCCAGGTAAGACCTGTTGAACAGAAACGTATCTGGGACCCAGGTAAGACCTGTTGAACAGAAACGTATCTGGGACCCAGGTAAGACCTGTTGAACAGAAACGTATCTGGGACCCAGGTAAGACCTGTTGAACAGAAACATATCTGGGCCCCAGGTAAGACCTGTTGAACAGAAACGTATCTGGGCCCCAGGTAAGACCTGTTGAACAGAAACGTATCTGGGCCCCAGGTAAGACCTGTTGAACAGAAATGTATCTGGGACCCAGGTAAGACCTGTTGAACAGAAACGTATCTGGGACCCAGGTAAGACCTGTTGAACAGAAACGTATCTGGGACCCAGGTAAGACCTGTTGAACAGAAACGTATCTGGGACCCAGGTAAGACCTGTTGAACAGAAACGTATCTGGGCCCCAGGTAAGACCTGTTGAACAGAAACGTATCTGGGCCCCAGGTAAGACCTGTTGAACAGAAACGTATCTGGGACCCAGGTAAGACCTGTTGAACAGAAACGTATCTGGGACCCAGGTAAGACCTGTTGAACAGAAATGTATCTGGGACCCAGGTAAGACCTGTTAAACAGAAACGTATCTGGGCCCCAGGTAAGACCTGTTGAACAGAAACGTATCTGGGCCCCAGGTAAGACCTGTTGAACAGAAACGTATCTGGGACCCAGGTAAGACCTGGCAATGGTGCCACCTGTCAATGATTTAAAGGGCGGGATAATGACGATTAAGATGGTTTCACTGTCCAGTTCCGTTTACACGTGTTAAGATATCCAGACACAATGTGTGTCTGACTACCTCCAGAGGTGGACAGGAAGATCAGATCACAATGTGTCTTTTAGACATCTACACCTGTCTAATAATGTGGCTACAATCAGAATTTGCACCAGGCATAAACTGAGCTATTGACAATCTGTATCTGTATTGTATGTGTTAAGTTGGGATGAATCTGGTGATAAATCAGTGTGTAACACTAAACAGAAAATAACCACCCACAACTAACAGTGGGAAAACAGGCTACCTAAATATGGTTCTCAATCAGAGACAACGAAAGACAGCTGTCCCTGATTAAGAACCATACCCGGCCAAAACATAGAAATATAAAACCTAGACATACAAACATAGAATGCCCACCCACATCACACCCATACCAAACAAAAAATAGAAACATACAAAGCAATCTACGGACAGGGCGTGACATCATGATGAAATCAATCACCGTGTCCGTGTATACATCAATGTTATTCTCAGAGGCTACCCGGAACATATCCCAGTCCACGTGATCAAAACAATCTTGAAGCATGGTTCCGATTGGTCAGACCAGCGTTGAATAGACCTTAGCACGGGTACTTCCTGTTTGAGTTTCTGCCTATAGGTAGGGAGGAGCAAAATGGACTCGTGATCTGATTTGCCGAAGGGAGGTCGGGGGAGGGCCTTGTAGGCATCCCGGAAGGGGAGTAGCAGTGGTCGAGTGTTTTAGCAGCGTGAGTACTACAGTCAATGCGTTGATAGAACTCCGGTCACTTTTTCCTCAAATTTGTTTTGTTAAAATCCCTAACTAGAATAAATGCGGCCTCAGGATATGTGGTTTTCTAGTTTGCACAAAGTTCAGTGTAGTTCCTCGAGGGCTGTCGTGTTATAGGCTTGAGGGGAATATACACGGCTGTGATTATATCATACCAAATATCACCTCATGCTAAATCTAGCAGAATTTCTATATCAAAGATGTGGTTTTAGGTTTTACCTAATGCTAGCTAGCTAGCGAACGTTTCCTAGCTAGCCAGGTAGGACAGAGGAGCGTGCTAAATCAACCAGCAGAACTTTTGTATTCAAAAGTGAAAAACTTGTATACAGAATTTACCCTCTCTCTCCTCTGTCAACATATTTCACTTGTGAACACCGTTTCTTTTGCACAATCTCTTCTGTCTGGCCTTTGCACACTTGTCATAGCCACGTCCGTACTGATTCTTCACGACGCACAACGTCACACAATGTCATTTTAAAACACAATATTCTGGGCACGTTCCAGGTGGTCTTTATTTCAGAGCTGGGCAGATCTCACAAAATTGGGGGGAAATTCTCAGAAACCAGCGATCCACCCCAGTGATGTGTCTTGAGATCTTCAGATGAGGTCTTCATTCCTGGGATAAAAAAAGTCCACCGATGCATCATGGGAGTGTTGCTCTGAAAACTCCTGGGTTCCTGGGACAGAGCAACAATGCATCATGGGAGTGTTGCTCTGAAAACTCCTGGGTTCCTGGGACAGAGCAACAATGCATCATGGGAGTGTTGCTCTGAAAACTCCTGGGTTCCTGGGACAGAGCAACACTCCCATGATGCATCACACTCAAAAGGGAGAAAATAACTATTGTTTAACAGGGCGACCATTGAAAATGAGGTTGAATGATACATAAGGATTCAATATTATACACATTAGCAAGTGTATTTATACATGTTTACCAGCTAGAGGTAAATAGTGGCTCACTATTTGGCAAGCACTGACTGGCTATCTCACTATTTTGACCAATTTGTTATAACCCATTTATTAATGGTTTATAATAATTTACTAATGATTAAATAACCGTTAATAACATAATAACAAATCCTCTATAAACCCTTTACAAATGGTAACCTACTTGTAAAGAGTTACCAACATTTGATTTGACAACCTATGTGTCCCTACCCTCTTACTGAACCCTGGGTTGCCCTGCTTCCTGCGTCTCCACACACACACAATGACCCTGCGGTTCCCCTCCCGTTACCCTTGGTGAACTACAGATGAACCCTGCTCTCTCTCTCTCTCTGGACCAGGCAGCTGCTCATACATCTGAATCCATGGTTCATTTCCAGCTGACCCCCAATTCACCAGCACAACCTCTCGCCCTCTCGCTCCTCTATGATGTAACATTTGAACTGGCATCACCTCGCTCTGATCACCTCACGCTTGGAGGAGCGTATTCTGCTGTGTTATGTCACAGAAAATGACTGTCAGTGTCAATTCACAACCCCCCCCCCCCCCCTTACAATCAATTCGGAACACAGCTCACCTTCAGTCATACCACCACCAGATATCTCCAGTCATACCACCACCAGATATCTACAGTCATACCACCACCAGATATCTACAGTCATACCACCACCAGATATCTTCAGTCATACCACCACCAGGTATCTACAGTCATACCACCACCAGATATCTACAGTCATACCACCACCAGATATCTACAGTCATACCACCACCAGATATCTACAGTCATACCACCACCAGATATCTACAGTCATACCACCACCAGATATCTACAGTCATACCACCACCAGATATCTACAGTCATACCACCAGATATCTACAGTCATACCACCAGATATCTCCAGTCATACCACCAGATATCTACAGTCATACCACCACCAGATATCTACAGTCATACCACCACCAGATATCTCCAGTCATACCACCACCAGATATCTACAGTCATACCACCAGGTATCTACAGTCATACCACCACCAGATATCTTCAGTCATACCACCACCAGATATCTACAGTCATACCACCACCAGATATCTACAGTCATACCACCACCAGATATCTACAGTCATACCACCACCAGATATCTTCAGTCATACCACCACCAGATATCTACAGTCATACCACCAGGTATCTTCAGTCATACCACCACCAGATACCTACAGTCATACCACCACCAGATATCTCCAGTCATACCACCACCAGATATCTCCAGTCATACCACCACCAGATATCTTCAGTCATACCACCACCAGATATCTACAGTCATACCACCACCAGATATCTACAGTCATACCACCACCAGATATCTCCAGTCAAACCACCACCAGATATCTACAGTCATACCACCACCAGATATCTACAGTCATACCACCACCAGATATCTACAGTCATACCACCAGATATCTCCAGTCATACCACCACCAGATATCTACAGTCATACCACCACCAGATATCTACAGTCATACCACCACCAGATATCTACAGTCATACCACCAGATATCTACAGTCATACCACCACCAGATATCTCCAGTCATACCACCACCAGATATCTACAGTCATACCACCACCAGATATCTACAGTCATACCACCAGATATCTACAGTCATACCACCACCAGATATCTACAGTCATACCACCAGATATCTACAGTCATACCACCACCAGATATCTACAGTCATACCACCACCAGATATCTACAGTCATACCACCACCAGATATCTACAGTCATACCACCAGGTATCTACAGTCATACCACCACCAGATATCTACAGTCATACCACCACCAGATATCTTCAGTCATACCACCACCAGATATCTACAGTCATACCACCACCAGATATCTACAGTCATACCACCAGGTATCTACAGTCATACCACCACCAGATATCTACAGTCATACCACCAGATATCTACAGTCATACCACCAGATATCTACAGTCATACCACCAGATATCTTCAGTCATACCACCACCATATATCTCCAGTCATACCACCACCAGATATCTACAGTCATACCACCACCAGATATCTACAGTCATACCACCACCAGATATCTCCAGTCATACCACCACCAGATATCTACAGTCATACCACCACCAGATATCTCCAGTCATACCACCACCAGATATCTACAGTCATACCACCACCAGATATCTACAGTCATACCACCAGGTATCTACAGTCATACCACCACCAGATATCTACAGTCATACCACCAGATATCTACAGTCATACCACCTCCAGATATCTACAGTCATACCACCACCAGATATCTCCAGTCATACCACCACCAGATATCTACAGTCATACCACCTCCAGATATCTACAGTCATACCACCACCAGATATCTTCAGTCATACCACCACCAGATATCTACAGTCATACCACCACCAGATATCTACAGTCATACCACCAGATATCTCCAGTCATACCACCACCAGATATCTACAGTCATACCACCACCAGATATCTACAGTCATACCACCACCAGATATCTCCAGTCATACCACCACCAGATATCTACAGTCATACCACCACCAGATATCTCCAGTCATACCACCACCAGATATCTACAGTCATACCACCACCAGGTATCTACAGTCATACCACCACCAGATATCTACAGTCATACCACCACCAGATATCTACAGTCATACCACCACCAGATATCTTCAGTCATACCACCACCAGATATCTCCAGTCATACCACCACCAGATATCTACAGTCATACCACCAGGTATCTACAGTCATACCACCACCAGATATCTACAGTCATACCACCAGGTATCTACAGTCATACCACCACCAGATATCTACAGTCATACCACCACCAGATATCTACAGTCATACCACCACCAGATATCTCCAGTCATACCACCACCAGATATCTACAGTCATACCACCACCAGATATCTACAGTCATACCACCACCAGATATCTACAGTCATACCACCACCAGATATCTCCAGTCATACCACCACCAGATATCTACAGTCATACCACCACCAGATATCTACAGTCATACCACCACCAGATATCTACAGTCATACCACCACCAGATATCTCCAGTCATACCACCACCAGATATCTACAGTCATACCACCAGATATCTACAGTCATACCACCACCAGATATCTTCAGTCATACCACCACCAGATATCTCCAGTCATACCACCAGATATCTCCAGTCATACCACCACCAGATATCTACAGTCATACCACCACCAGATATCTTCAGTCATACCACCACCAGATATCTACAGTCATACCACCACCAGATATCTACAGTCATACCACCACCAGATATCTACAGTCATACCACCAGGTATCTACAGTCATACCACCACCAGATATCTACAGTCAAACCACCACCAGATATCTACAGTCATACCACCAGGTATCTACAGTCATACCACCACCAGATATCTACAGTCATACCACCACCAGATATCTACAGTCAAACCACCACCAGATATCTACAGTCATACCACCAGGTATCTACAGTCATACCACCACCAGATATCTACAGTCATACCACCAGGTATCTACAGTCATACCACCACCAGATATCTACAGTCATACCACCATCAGATATCTACAGTCATACCACCACCAGATATCTACAGTCATACCACCAGATATCTACAGTCATACCACCACCAGATATCTCCAGTCATACCACCACCAGATATCTACAGTCATACCACCACCAGATATCTACAGTCATACCACCACCAGATATCTACAGTCATACCACCACCAGATATCTACAGTCATACCACCAGATATCTACAGTCATACCACCATCAGATATCTACAGTCATACCACCACCAGATATCTACAGTCATACCACCAGATATCTACAGTCATACCACCACCAGATATCTACAGTCATACCACCAGATATCTACAGTCATACCACCACCAGATATCTACAGTCATACCACCACCAGATATCTACAGTCATACCACCACCAGATATCTACAGTCATACCACCACCAGATATCTTCAGTCATACCACCACCAGATATCTCCAGTCATACCACCACCAGGTATCTACAGTCATACCACCACCAGATATCTACAGTCATACCACCACCAGATATCTACAGTCATACCACCACCAGATATCTACAGTCATACCACCAGGTATCTACAGTCATACCACCACCAGATATCTACAGTCATACCACCACCAGATATCTCCAGTCATACCACCACCAGATATCTACAGTCATACCACCACCAGATATCTTCAGTCATACCACCACCAGATATCTACAGTCATACCACCACCAGATATCTACAGTCATACCACCACCAGATATCTACAGTCATACCACCACCAGGTATCTACAGTCATACCACCAGGTATCTACAGTCATACCACCACCAGATATCTACAGTCATACCACCAGGTATCTACAGTCATACCACCACCAGATATCTACAGTCATACCACCACCAGATATCTACAGTCATACCACCACCAGATATCTACAATCATACCACCACCAGATATCTTCAGTCATACCATAATGGAAACTAGACATCTACCACCCCACTACCACATTCAGATTAGAGCCATAATGGAGACTAGGTATCTACCACCCCACTACCTCTATCAGATTAGAGCCATAAGGGCACAAGGCATCTACCACCCCACTACCACTATCAGATTAGAGCCATAAAGGCTATAGGCATCTACCACCCCACTACCACTATCAGAGTAGAGCCATAAGGGCACTAGGCATCTACCACCCCACTACCACTATCAGATTAGAGCCATAAGGGAGACTAGGCATCTACCACCCCACTACCACTATCAGAGTAGAGCCATAAGGGCACTAGGCATCTACCACCCCACTACCACTATCAGATTAGAGCCACAAGGGAGACTAGACATCTACCACCCCACTTCCACTATCAGATTAGAGCCATAATGGAGACTAGATATCTACCACCCCACTACCTCTATCAGATTAGAGCCATAAGGGAGACTAGGCATCTACCACCCCACTACCACTATCAGATTAGAGCCATAAGGGAACTAGGCATCTACCACCCCACTACCACTATCAGATTAGAGCCACAAGGGAGACTAGACATCTACCACCGCACTTCCACTATCAGATTAGAGCCATAATGGAGACTAGACATCTACCACCCCACTACCTCTATCAGATTAGAGCCATAATGGAGACTAGACATCTACCACCCCACTACCTCTATCAGATTAGAGCCATAATGGAGACTAGATATCTACCACCCCACTACCACTATCAGATTAGAGGCATAATGTAGACTAGGTACATACCACTACCTCTATCAGATTAGAGCCATAATGGAGACTAGGTATCTACCACCCCACTACCACTATCAGATTAGAGCCATAAGGCCACTAGACATCTACCACCCCACTACTACTACCAGATTAGAGCCAAAACGGAGACTAGACATCTACCACCCCACTACTACTACCAGATTAGAGCCATAAGGGAGACTAGTCATTTACCACCCCACTACCTCTATCAGATAACTCTCTCTCCTCTGCTCTCATCCTTCTAGACCTATCGGCTGCCTTTGATACTGTGAACCATCAGATCCTCCTCTCCACCCTCTCCGAGCTGGGTATCTCCGGCGCGGCCCACGCTTGGATTGCGTCCTACCTGACAGGTCGCTCCTACCAGGTGGCGTGGCGAGAATCTGTCTCCGCACCACGTGCTCTCACCACTGGTGTCCCCCAGGGCTCTGTTCTAGGCCCTCTCCTATTCTCGCTATACACCAAGTCACTTGGCTCTGTCATATCCTCACATGGTCTCTCCTATCATTGCTATGCAGACATCACACAATTAATCTTCTCCTTTCCCCCCTCTGATAACCAGGTGGCGAATCGCATCTCTGCATGTCTGGCAGACATATCAGTGTGGATGACGGATCACCACCTCAAGCTGAACCTCGGCAAGACGGAGCTGCTCTTCCTCCCGGGGAAGGACTGCCCGTTCCATGATCTCGCCATCACGGTTGACAACTCCATTGTGTCCTCCTCCCAGAGTGCTAAGAACCTTGGCGTGATCCTGGACAACACCCTGTCGTTCTCAACCAACATCAAGGCGGTGACCCGTTCCTGTAGGTTCATGCTCTACAACATTCGCAGAGTACGACCCTGCCTCACACAGGAAGCGGCGCAGGTCCTAATCCAGGCACTTGTCATCTCCCGTCTGGATTACTGCAACTCGCTGTTGGCTGGGCTCCCTGCCTGTGCCATTAAACCCCTACAACTCATCCAGAACGCCGCAGCCCGTCTGGTGTTCAACCTTCCCAAGTTCTCTCACGTCACCCCGCTCCTCCGCTCTCTCCACTGGCTTCCAGTTGAAGCTCGCATCCGCTACAAGACCATGGTGCTTGCCTACGGAGCTGTGAGGGGAACGGCACCTCCGTACCTTCAGGCCCTGATCAGGCCCTACACCCAAACAAGGGCACTGCGTTCATCCACCTCTGGCCTGCTCGCCTCCCTACCTCTGAGGAAGTACAGTTCCCGCTCAGCCCAGTCAAAACTGTTCGCTGCTCTGGCACCCCAATGGTGGAACAAACTCCCTCACGACGCCAGGTCAGCAGAGTCAATCACCACCTTCCGGAGACACCTGAAACCCCACCTCTTTAAGGAATACCTAGGATAGGATAAAGTAATCCTTCTAACCCCCCCCTTAAAAGAGTTAGATGCACTATTGTAAGTGGTTGTTCCACTGGATATCATAAGGTGAATGCACCAATTTGTAAGTCGCTCTGGATAAGAGCGTCTGCTAAATGACTTAAATGTAAATGTAAGATAAGAGCCATAATGGAAGACTAGGTATCTCCCACCCCACTACCACTATCAGAGTAGAGCCATAAGGGCACTAGGCATCTACCACCCCACTACCTCTATCAGATTAGAGCCAAAAGGGCACTAGGCATCTACCACCCCACTACCTCTATCAGATTAGAGCCATAATGGAGACTAGGTATCTCCCACCCCACTACGTCTATCAGATTAGAGCCATAATGGAGACTAGGTATCTCCCACCCCACTACCTCTATCAGATTAGAGCCATAATGGAGACTAGGTATCTACCACCCCACTACCACTATCAGATTAGAGCCATAAGGCCACTAGACATCTACCACCCCACTACTACTACCAGATTAGAGCCATAAGGGAGACTAGTCATTTACCACCCCACTACCTCTATCAGATAAGAGCCACAATGGAGACAAGGTATCTACCACCCCCCTACCACTATCAGATTAGAGCCATAAGCGCACTAGGCATCTACCACCCCACTACCTCTATCAGATTAGAGCCAAAAGGGCACTAGGCATCTACCACCCCACTACCTCTATCAGATTAGAGCCATAATGGAGACTAGGTATCTCCCACCCCACTACCACTATCAGATTAGAGCCACAAGGGAGACTAGACATCTACCACCCCACTTCCACTATCAGATTAGAGCCATAAGGGAGACTAGACATCTACCACCCCACTACCACTATCAGATTAGAGCCACAAGGGAGACTAGGTATCTACCACCCCACTACCTCTATCAGATTAGAGCCATAAGGGCACTAGGCATCTACCACCCCACTACTACTACCAGATTAGAGCCATAAGGGAGACTAGTCATTTACCACCCCACTACTACTACCAGATTAGAGCCACAAGGGAGACTAGGTATCTACCACCCCACGACCACTATCAGATAAGAGCCATAATGGAGACTAGGTATCTACCACCCCACTACCACTATCAGATAAGAGCCATAATGGAGACTAGGTATCTACCACCCCACTACCACTATCAGATTAGAGCCATAATGGAGACTAGGTATCTACCACCCCACTACCACTATCAGATTAGAGCCATAATGGAGACTAGGTATCTACCACCCCATTAACACTATCAGATTAGAGCCATAATGGAGACTAGGCATCTACCACCCCACTACCACTATTAGATTAGAGCCATAAGGGCACTAGACATCTACCACCCCACTACCACTATCAGATTAGAGCCATAATGGAGACTAGGCATCTACCACCCCACTACCACTATCAGATTAGAGCCATAATGGAGACTAGGCATCTATCACCCCACTACAACTATCAGATTAGAGCCATAATGGAGACTAGGTATCTACCACCCCACTACTACTACCAAATTAGAGCCATAATGGAGACTAGGTATCTACCACCCCACTACCACTATCAGATTAGAGCCATAATGGAGACTAGGTATCTACCACCCCACTACCACTATCAGATTACAGCCATAATGGAGACTAGATATCTACCACCCTACTACCACTATCAGATTAGAGCCATAATGGAGACTAGGTATCTACCACTACCTCTATCAGATTAGAGCCATAATGGAGACTAGGTATCTACCACCCCACTACCACTATCAGATTAGAGCCATAATGGAGACTAGGTATCTACCACTACCTCTATCAGATAAGAGCCATAATGGAGACTAGGTATCTACCACCCCACTACCACTATCAGATTAGAGCCATAATGGAGACTAGGTATCTACCACCCCACTACCACTATCAGATTAGAGCCATAATGGAGACTAGGTATCTCCCACCCCACTATCTCTATCAGATTAGAGCCATAATGGAGACTAGGTATCTCCCACCCCACTACCTCTATCAGATTAGAGCCATAATGGAGACTAGGTATCTACCACCCCACTACCACTATCAGATTAGAGCCATAAGGCCACTAGACATCTACCACCCCACTACTACTACCAGATTAGAGCCATAAGGGAGACTAGTCATTTACCACCCCACTACCTCTATCAGATAAGAGCCACAATGGAGACAAGGTATCTACCACCCCCCTACCACTATCAGATTAGAGCCATAAGCGCACTAGGCATCTACCACCCCACTACCTCTATCAGAATAGAGCCAAAAGGGCACTAGGCATCTACCACCCCACTACCTCTATCAGATTAGAGCCATAATGGAGACTAGGTATCTCCCACCCCACTACCACTATCAGATTAGAGCCACAAGGGAGACTAGACATCTACCACCCCACTTCCACTATCAGATTAGAGCCATAATGGAGACTAGACATCTACCACCCCACTACCTCTATCAGATTAGAGCCACAAGGGAGACTAGGTATCTACCACCCCACTACCTCTATCAGATTAGAGCCATAAGGGCACTAGGCATCTACCACCCCACTACTACTACCAGATTAGAGCCATAAGGGAGACTAGTCATTTACCACCCCACTACTACTACCAGATTAGAGCCACAAGGGAGACTAGGTATCTACCACCCCACGACCACTATCAGATTAGAGCCATAATGGAGACTAGGTATCTACCACCCCACTACCACTATCAGATTAGAGCCATAATGGAGACTAGGTATCTACCACCCCACTACCACTATCAGATTAGAGCCATAATGGAGACTAGGTATCTACCACCCCACTACCACTATCAGATTAGAGCCATAATGGAGACTAGGTATCTACCACCCCATTACCACTATCAGATTAGAGCCATAATGGAGACTAGACATCTACCACCCCACTACCACTATTAGATTAGAGCCATAAGGGCACTAGACATCTACCACCCCACTACCACTATCAGATTAGAGCCATAATGGAGACTAGGTATCTACCACCCCTCTACCTCTATCAGATTAGAGCCATAATGGAGACTAGACATCTACCACCCCACTACAACTATCAGATTAGAGCCATAATGGAGACTAGGTATCTACCACCCCACTACCACTACCAGATTAGAGCCATAATGGAGACGAGGTATCTACCACCCCACTACCACTATCAGATTAGAGCCATAATGGAGACTAGGTATCTACCACCCCACTACCACTATCAGATTAGAGCCATAATGGAGACTAGGTATCTACCACCCTACTACCACTATCAGATTAGAGCCATAATGGAGACTAGGTATCTACCACTACCTCTATCAGATTAGAGCCATAATGGAGACTAGGTATCTACCACCCCACTACCACTATCAGATTAGAGCCATAATGGAGACTAGGTATCTACCACTACCTCTATCAGATAAGAGCCATAATGGAGACTAGGTATCTACCACCCCACTACCACTATCAGATTAGAGCCATAATGGAGACTAGGTATCTACCACCCCACTACCACTATCAGATTAGAGCCATAATGGAGACTAGGTATCTCCCACCCCACTACCACTATCAGATTAGAGCCATAATGGAGACTAGGTATCTACCAACCCACTACCTCTATCAGATTAGAGCCATAATGGAGACTAGTTATCTACCACC
This sequence comes from Salvelinus alpinus, assembly GCF_045679555.1. Taxonomy (NCBI): domain Eukaryota; kingdom Metazoa; phylum Chordata; class Actinopteri; order Salmoniformes; family Salmonidae; genus Salvelinus; species Salvelinus alpinus. The sequence goes on from NC_092088.1 coordinate 106,205,100, forward strand.
CCACTACTACTACCAGATTAGAGCCATAATAGAGACAAGGTATCTACCACCCCACTACCACTATCAGATTAGAGCCATAATGGAGACTAGGTATCTACCACCCCACTACTTCTATCAGATTAGAGCCATAATGGAGACTAGGTATCTACCACCCCACTACCACTATCAGATTAGAGCCATAATGGAGACTAGGTATCTACCACCCCACTACTTCTATCAGATTAGAGCCATAATGGAGACTAGGTATCTACCACCCCACTACCACTATCAGATTAGAGCCATAATGGAGACTAGACATCTACCACTATCAGATTAGAGCCATAAGGGCACTAGACATCTACCACCCCACGACCACTATCAGATTAGAGCCATAATGGAGACTAGGTATCTACCACCCCACTACCACTATCAGATTAGAGCCATAATGGAGACTAGGTATCTCCCACCCCACTACCACTATCAGATTAGAGCCATAATGGAGACTAGGTATCTACCACCCCACTACCACTATCAGATTAGAGCCATAATGGAGACTAGGTATCTACCACCCCACTACCACTATCAGATTAGAGCCATAAGGGCACTAGGCATCTACCACCCCGCTACCACTATCAGATTAGAGCCATAAGGGCACTAGACATCTACCACCCCACTACCACTATCAGATTAGAGCCATAAGGGCACTAGACATCTACCACCCCACTACCACTATCAGATTAGAGCCATAAGGGCACTAGGCATCTATCACCCCACTACCACTATCAAATTAGAGCCATAAGGGCACTAGACATCTACCACCCCACGACCACTATCAGATTAGAGCCATAATGGAGACTAGGTATCTACCACCCCACTACTTCTATCAGATTAGAGCCATAATGGAGACTAGGTATCTCCCACCCCACTACCACTATCAGATTAGAGCCATAATGGAGACTAGGTATCTACCACCCCACTACCACTATCAGATTAGAGCCATAATGGAGACTAGGTATCTACCACCCCACTACCACTACCAGATTAGAGCCATAAGGGCACTAGACATCTACCACCCCACTACCACTTTCAGATTAGAGCAATAAGGGCACTAGGCATCTATCACCCCACTACCACTATCAGATTAGAGCCATAAAGGCACTAGGTATCTACCACCCCACTACCACTATCAGATTAGAGCCATAATGGAGACTAGGTATCTACCACCCCACTACCACTATCAGATTAGAGCCATAATGGCATCTACCACCCCACTATCACTATCAGATTAGAGCCATAAAGGCACTAGGCATTTACCACCCCACTACCACTATCAGATTAGAGCCATAATGGAGACTAGGTATCTACCACCCCACTACCACTACCAGATTAGAGCCATAATGGAGACTAGGTATCTACCACCCCACTACCTCTATCAGATTAGAGCCATAATGGAGACTAGGTATCTACCACCCAACTACCACTATCAGATTAGAGCCATAATGGAGACTAGACATCTACCACCCCACTACCACTTTCAGATTAGAGCCATAATGGAGACTAGGTATCTACCACCCCACTACCACTACCAAATTAGAGCCATAATGGAGACTAGGTATCTACCACCCCACTACCACTATCAGATTAGAGCCATAATGGAGACTAGGAATCTACCACCCGACTACCTCTATCAGATTAAAGCCATAATGGAGACTAGTTATCTACCACCCCACTACTACTACCAGATTACAGCCATAATGGAGACAAGGTATCTACAGTGAGGGAAAAAAGTATTTGATCCCCTGCTGATTTTGTACGTTTGCCCACTGACAAAGAAATGATCAGTCTATAATTTTAATGGTAGGTTTATTTGAACAGTGAGAGACAGAATATCAACAAAAAAATCCAGAAAAACGCATGTCAAAAATGTTATGAATTGATTTGCATTTTAATGAGGGAAATAAGTATTTGACCCCTCTGCAAAACATGACTTAGTACTTGGTGGCAAAACCCTTGTTGGCAATCACAGAGGTCAGACGTTTCTTGTAGTTGGCCACCAGGTTTGCACACATCTCAGGAGGGATTTTGTCCCACTCCTCTTTGCAGATCTTCTTCAAGTCATTAAGGTTTCGAGGCTGACGTTTGGCAACTCGAACCTTCAGCTCCCTCCACAGATTTTCTATGGGATTAAGGTCTGGAGACTGGCTAGGCCACTCCAGGACCTTAATGTGCTTCTTCTTGAGCCACTCCTTTGTTGCCTTGGCCGTGTGTTTTGGGTCATTGTCATGCTGGAATACCCATCCACGACCCATTTTCAATACCCTGGCTGAGGGAAGGAGGTTTTCACCCAAGATTTGACGGTACATGGCCCCGTCCATCGTCCCTTTGATGCGGTGAAGTTGTCCTGTCCCTTTAGCAGAAAAACACCCCCAAAGCATAATGTTTCCACCTCCATGTTTGACGGTGGGGATGGTTTCTTGGGGTCATAGGCAGCATTCCTCCTCCTCCAAACACGGCAAGTTGGGTTGATGCCAAAGAACTCCATTTTGGTCTCATCTGACCACAACACGTTCACCCAGTTGTCCTCTGAATCATTCAGATGTTCATTGGCAAACTTCAGACGGGCATGTATATGTGCTTTCTTGAGCAGGGGGACCTTGCGGGCGCTGCAGGATTTCAGTCCTTCACGGCATAGTGTGTTACCAATTGTTTTCTTGATGACTATGGTCCCAGCTGCCTTGAGATCATTGACAAGATCCTCCTGTGTAGTTCTGGGCTGATTCCTCACCGTTCTCATGATCATTGCAACTCCACGAGGTGAGATCTTGCATGGAGCCCCAGGCTGAGGGAGATTGACAGTTCTTCTGTGTTTCTTCCATTTGCGAATAATCACAGAAACTGTTGTCACCTTCTCACCAAGCTGCTTGGCGATGGTCTTGTAGCCCATTCCAGCCTTGTGTAGGTCTACAATCTTGTCCCTGACATCCTTGGAGAGCTCTTTGGTGTTGGCCATGGTGGAGAGTTTGGAATCTGATTGATTGATTGCTTCTGTGGACAGGTATCTTTTATACAGGTAAGAAACTGAGATTAGGAGCACTCCCTTTAAGTGTGCTCCTAATCTCCGTTCGTTACCTGTATGAAAGACACCTGGGAGCCAGAAATCTTTTTGATTGAGAAGGGGTCAAATACTTATTTCCCTCATTAAAATGCAAATCAATTTATAACATTTTTGACATGCATTTTTCTGGATATTTTTGTTGTTATTCTGTCTCTCACTGTTCAAATAAACCTACCATTAAAATTATAGACTGATAATTTCTTTGTCAGTGGGCAAACGTACAAAATCAGCAGGGGATCAAATACTTTTTTCCCTCACTGTACCACCCCATTACCACTATCAGATTAGAGCCATAATGGAGACTAGGCATCTACCACCCCACTACTACTATCAGATTAGAGCCATAATGGAGACTAGTTATCTACCACCCCACTACCACTACCAGATTAGAGCCATAATGGAGACTAGGTATCTACCACCCCACTACCTCTATCAGATTAGAGCCATAATGGAGACTAGGTATCTACCACCCCACTACCACTATCAGATTAGAGCCATAATGGAGACTAGACATCTACCACCCCACTACCACTTTCAGATTAGAGCCATAATGGAGACTAGGTATCTACCACCCCACTACCACTACCAAATTAGAGCCATAATGGAGACTAGGTATCTACCACCCCACTACCACTATCAGATTAGAGCCATAATGGAGACTAGGAATCTACCACCCCACGACCTCTATCAGATTAGAGCCATAATGGAGACTAGGTATCTACCACCCCACTACTACTATCAGATTAGAGCCATAATGGAGACAAGGTATCTACCACCCCACTACCACTATCAGATTAGAGCCATAATGGAGACTAGGTATCTACCAACCCACTACTTCTATCAGATTAGAGCCATAATGGAGACTAGGTATCTCCCACCCCACTACCACTATCAGATTAGAGCCATAATGGAGACTAGGTATCTACCACCCCACTACTTCTATCAGATTAGAGCCATAATGGAGACTAGGTATCTCCCACCCCACTACCACTATCAGATTAGAGCCATAATGGAGACTAGACATCTACCACTATCAGATTAGAGCCATAAGGGCATTAGACATCTACCACCCCACGACCACTATCAGATTAGAGCCATAATGGAGACTAGGTATCTACCACCCCACTACTTCTATCAGATTAGAGCCATAATGGAGACTAGGTATCTCCCACCCCACTACCACTATCAGATTAGAGCCATAATGGAGACTAGGTATCTCCCACCCCACTACCACTATCAGATTAGAGCCATAATGGAGACTAGGTATCTACCACCCCTCTACCTCTATCAGATTAGAGCCATAATGGAGACTAGGTATCTACCACCCATTAGAGCCATAATGGAGACTAGGTATCTACCACCCCACTACCACTATCAGATTAGAGCCATAATGGAGACTAGACATATACCACCCCACTACCACTATCAGATTAGAGCCATAATGGAGACTAGGTATCTACCACCCCACTACCACTATCAGATTAGAGCCATAAAGGCACTAGGCATCTACCACCCCACTACCACTATCAGATTAGAGCCATAATGGAGACTAGATATCTACCACCCCACTACCGCTATCATATTAGAGCCATAAGGGCACTAGGCATCTACCACCCCACTACCTCTATCAGATTAGAGCCATAATGGAGACCAGGCATCTACCACCTCACTACCTCTATCAGATTAGAGCCATAATGGAGCCTAGGTATCTACCACACCACTACCACTACCAGATTAGAGCCATAATGGAGACTAGACATATACCACCCCACTACCACTATCAGATTAGAGCCATAATGGAGACTATGTATCTACCACCCCACTTCCACTATCAGATTAGAGCCATAAAGGCACTTGGCATCTACCACCCCACTACCACTATCAGATTAGAGCCATAATGGAGACTAGGTATCTACCACCCCACTACCACTATCAGATTAGAGCCATAAGGGCACTAGGCATCTATCACCCCACTACCACTATCAGATTAGAGCCATAAAGGCACTTGGCATCTACCACCCCACTACCACTATCAGATTAGAGCCATAATGGAGACTAGGTATCTACCACCCCACTACCACTATCAGATTAGAGCCATAAAGGCACTTGGCATCTACCACCCCACTACCACTATCAGATTAGAGCCATAATGGAGACAAGGTATCTACCACCCCACTACCAGTATCAGATTAGAGCCATAATGGAGACTAGGTATAAAACACCCCACTACCACTATCAGATTAGAGCCATAATGGAGAAAAGGTTTCTGCCACCCCACTACCACTATCAGATTAGAGCCACAAGGGAGACTAGACATCTGATACCCCACTTCCACTATTAGATTAGAGCCATAATGGAGACTAGACATCTACCACCCCACTACCTCTATCAGATTAGAGCCATAATCGAGACTAGGAATCTACCACCCCACTACCTCTATCAGATTAGAGCCATAAGGGCACTAGGAATCTAGCACCCCACTACCACTATCAGATTAGAGACATAATGGAGACTAGATATCTACCACCCCACTACCACTATCAGATTAGAGCCATAATGGAGACTAGACATCTACCACCCCACTACTACTACCAGATTAGAGCCATAAGGGCACTAGACATCTACCACCCCACTACCACTATCAGATTAGAGCCATAAGGGAGACTAGTCATTTACCACCCCACTACCTCTATCAGATTAGAGCCTAAAACGGAGACTAGACATCTACCACCCCACTACCTTTATAAGATTAGAGCCATAATGGAGACTTGGTATCTACCACCCCCCTACCACTATCAGATTAGAGCCATAATGGAGACTATGTATCTACCACCCCACTACCTTTATCAGTTTAGATCCATAATGGAGACTATGTATCTACCACCCCACTTCCACTATCAGATTAGAGCCATAAAGGCACTTGGCATCTACCACCCCACTACCACTATCAGATTAGAGCCATAATGGAGACTAGGTATCTACCACCCCACTACCACTATCAGATTAGAGCCATAAGGGCACTAGGCATCTATCACCCCACTACCACTATCAGATTAGAGCCATAAAGGCACTTGGCATCTACCACCCCACTACCACTATCAGATTAGAGCCATAATGGAGACTAGGTATCTACCACCCCACTACCACTATCAGATTAGAGCCATAAGGGCACTAGGCATCTATCACCCCACTACCACTATCAGATTAGAGCCATAATGGAGACTAGGTATCTACCACCCCACTACCACTATCAGATTAGAGCCATAATGGAGACTAGGTATCTACCACCCCACTACCACTACCAGATTAGAGCCATAATGGAGACTAGGTATCTACCACACCACTACCACTACCAGATTAGAGCCATAATGGAGACTAGGTATCTACCACCCCACTACCACTATCAGATTAGAGCCATAATGGAGACTAGGTATCTACCACCCCACTACCACTATCAGATTAGAGCCATAAGGGCACTAGGCATCTATCACCCCACTACCACTATCAGATTAGAGCCATAATGGAGACTAGGTATCTACCACCCCACTACCACTATCAGATTAGAGCCATAAGGGCACTAGGCATATACCACCCCACTACCACTATCAGATTAGAGCCATAATGGAGACTAGGTATCTACCACCCCACTACCACTATCAGATTAGAGCCATAATGGAGACTAGGTATCTACCACCCCACTACCACTATCAGATTAGAGCCATAATGGAGACTAGGTATCTACCACCCCACTACCACTACCAGATTAGAGCCATAATGGAGACTAGGTATCTACCACACCACTACCACTACCAGATTAGAGCCATAGCGGAGACTAGTTATCTACCACCCCACTACCACTATCAGATTAGAGCCATAATGGAGACTAGGTATCTACCACCCCACTACCACTATCAGATTAGAGCCATAATGGAGACTAGGTATCTACCACCCCTCTACCTCTATCAGATTAGAGCCATAATGGAGACTAGGTATCTACCACCCCACTACCACTATCAGATTAGAGCCATAATGGAGACTAGGTATCTACCACCCCACTACCACTATCAGATTAGAGCCATAAAGGTGACTAGACATATACCACCCCACTACCACTATCAGATTAGAGCCATAATGGAGACTAGGTATCTACCACCCCACTACCACTATCAGATTAGAGCCATAAAGGCACTAGGCATCTACCACCCCACTACCACTATCAGATTAGAGCCATAATGGAGACTAGATATCTACCACCCCACTAACGCTATCATATTAGAGCCATAAGGGCACTAGGCATCTACCACCCCACTACCTCTATCAGATTAGAGCCATAATGGAGACTAGGCATCTACCACCTCACTACCTCTATCAGATTAGAGCCATAATGGAGACTAGGTATCTACCACACCACTACCACTACCAGATTAGAGCCATAATGGAGACTAGGAATCTACCACCCCACTACCACTATCAGATTAGAGCCATAATGGAGACTAGGTATCTACCACCCCACTACCACTATCAGATTAGAGCCATAAGGGCACTAAGCATCTACCACCCCGCTACCACTATCAGATTAGAGCCATAAGGGCACTAGACATCTACCACCCCACTACCACTATCAGATTAGAGCCATAAGGGCACTAGACATCTACCACCCCACTACCACTATCAGATTAGAGCCATAAGGGCACTAGGCATCTATCACCCCACTACCACTATCAAATTAGAGCCATAAGGGCACTAGACATCTACCACCCCACGACCACTATCAGATTAGAGCCATAATGGAGACTAGGTATCTACCACCCCACTACTTCTATCAGATTAGAGCCATAATGGAGACTAGGTATCTCCCACCCCACTACCACTATCAGATTAGAGCCATAATGGAGACTAGGTATCTACCACCCCACTACCACTATCAGATTAGAGCCATAATGGAGACTAGGTATCTACCACCCCACTACCACTACCAGATTAGAGCCATAAGGGCACTAGACATCTACCACCCCACTACCACTTTCAGATTAGAGCAATAAGGGCACTAGGCATCTATCACCCCACTACCACTATCAGATTAGAGCCATAAAGGCACTAGGTATCTACCACCCCACTACCACTATCAGATTAGAGCCATAATGGAGACTAGGTATCTACCACCCCACTACCACTATAAGATTAGAGCCATAAGGGCACTAGGCATCTACCACCCCACTATCACTATCAGATTAGCCATAAAGGCACTAGGCATTTACCACCCCACTACCACTATCAGATTAGAGCCATAATGGAGACTAGTTATCTACCACCCCACTACCACTACCAGATTAGAGCCATAATGGAGACTAGGTATCTACCACCCCACTACCTCTATCAGATTAGAGCCATAATGGAGACTAGGTATCTACCACCCAACTACCACTATCAGATTAGAGCCATAATGGAGACTAGACATCTACCACCCCACTACCACTTTCAGATTAGAGCCATAATGGAGACTAGGTATCTACCACCCCACTACCACTACCAAATTAGAGCCATAATGGAGACTAGGTATCTACCACCCCACTACCACTATCAGATTAGAGCCATAATGGAGACTAGGAATCTACCACCCGACTACCTCTATCAGATTAAAGCCATAATGGAGACTAGTTAACTACCACCCCACTACTACTACCAGATTACAGCCATAATGGAGACAAGGTATCTACCACCCCACTACCACTATCAGATTAGAGCCATAATGGAGACTAGGTATCTACCACCCCACTACTTCTATCAGATTAGAGCCATAATGGAGACTAGTTATCTACCACCCCACTACCACTACCAGATTAGAGCCATAATGGAGACTAGGTATCTACCACCCCACTACCTCTATCAGATTAGAGCCATAATGGAGACTAGGTATCTACCACCCCACTACCACTATCAGATTAGAGCCATAATGGAGACTAGACATCTACCACCCCACTACCACTTTCAGATTAGAGCCATAATGGAGACTAGGTATCTACCACCCCACTACCACTACCAAATTAGAGCCATAATGGAGACTAGGTATCTACCACCCCACTACCACTATCAGATTAGAGCCATAATGGAGACTAGGAATCTACCACCCCACGACCTCTATCAGATTAGAGCCATAATGGAGACTAGTTATCTACCACCCCACTACTACTACCAGATTAGAGCCATAATGGAGACAAGGTATCTACCACCCCACTACCACTATCAGATTAGAGCCATAATGGAGACTAGGTATCTACCAACCCACTACTTCTATCAGATTAGAGCCATAATGGAGACTAGGTATCTCCCACCCCACTACCACTATCAGATTAGAGCCATAATGGAGACTAGGTATCTACCACCCCACTACTTCTATCAGATTAGAGCCATAATGGAGACTAGGTATCTCCCACCCCACTACCACTATCAGATTAGAGCCATAATGGAGACTAGACATCTACCACTATCAGATTAGAGCCATAAGGGCACTAGACATCTACCACCCCACTACCACTATCAGATTAGAGCCATAATGGAGACTAGGTATCTACCACCCCACTACCACTATCAGATTAGAGCCATAATGGAGACTAGGTATCTCCCACCCCACTACCACTATCAGATTAGAGCCATAATGGAGACTAGGTATCTACCACCCCACTACCACTATCAGATTAGAGCCATAATGGAGACTAGGTATCTACCACCCCTCTACCTCTATCAGATTAGAGCCATAATGGAGACTAGGTATCTACCACCCATTAGAGCCATAATGGAGACTAGGTATCTACCACCCCACTACCACTATCAGATTAGAGCCATAATGGAGACTAGACATATACCACCCCACTACCACTATCAGATTAGAGCCATAATGGAGACTAGGTATCTACCACCCCACTACCACTATCAGATTAGAGCCATAAAGGCACTAGGCATCTACCACCCCACTACCACTATCGGATTAGAGCCATAATGGAGACTAGGTATCTACCACCCCACTACCACTATCAGATTAGAGCCATAAAGGCACTAGGCATCTACCACCCCACTACCTCTATCAGATTAGAGCCATAATGGAGACTAGGCATCTACCACCTCACTACCTCTATCAGATTAGAGCCATAATGGAGACTAGGTATCTACCACCCCACTACCTCTATCAGATTAGAGCCATAAGGGCACTAGGCATCTACCACCCCACTATCACTATCAGATTAGCCATAAAGGCACTAGGCATTTACCACCCCACTACCACTATCAGATTAGAGCCATAATGGAGACTAGTTATCTACCACCCCACTACCACTACCAGATTAGAGCCATAATGGAGACTAGGTATCTACCACCCCACTACCACTATCAGATTAGAGCCATAATGGAGACTAGGTATCTACCACCCAACTACCACTATCAGATTAGAGCCATAATGGAGACTAGACATCTACCACCCCACTACCACTTTCAGATTAGAGCCATAATGGAGACTAGGTATCTACCACCCCACTACCACTACCAAATTAGAGCCATAATGGAGACTAGGTATCTACCACCCCACTACCACTATCAGATTAGAGCCATAATGGAGACTAGGAATCTACCACCCGACTACCTCTATCAGATTAAAGCCATAATGGAGACTAGTTATCTACCACCCCACTACTACTACCAGATTACAGCCATAATGGAGACAAGGTATCTACCACCCCACTACCACTATCAGATTAGAGCCATAATGGAGACTAGGTATCTACCACCCCACTACTTCTATCAGATTAGAGCCATAATGGAGACTAGTTATCTACCACCCCACTACCACTACCAGATTAGAGCCATAATGGAGACTAGGTATCTACCACCCCACTACCTCTATCAGATTAGAGCCATAATGGAGACTAGGTATCTACCACCCCACTACCACTATCAGATTAGAGCCATAATGGAGACTAGACATCTACCACCCCACTACCACTTTCAGATTAGAGCCATAATGGAGACTAGGTATCTACCACCCCACTACCACTACCAGATTAGAGCCATAATGGAGACTAGGTATCTACCACCCCACTACCACTATCAGATTAGAGCCATAATGGAGACTAGGAATCTACCACCCCACGACCTCTATCAGATTAGAGCCATAATGGAGACTAGTTATCTACCACCCCACTACTACTACCAGATTAGAGCCATAATGGAGACAAGGTATCTACCACCCCACTACCACTATCAGATTAGAGCCATAATGGAGACTAGGTATCTACCAACCCACTACTTCTATCAGATTAGAGCCATAATGGAGACTAGGTATCTCCCACCCCACTACCACTATCAGATTAGAGCCATAATGGAGACTAGGTATCTACCACCCCACTACTTCTATCAGATTAGAGCCATAATGGAGACTAGGTATCTACCACCCCACTACCACTATCAGATTAGAGCCATAATGGAGACTAGGTATCTACCACCCCACTACCACTATCAGATTAGAGCCATAACGGCACTAGACATCTACCACCCCACTACCACTATCAGATTAGAGCCATAATGGAGACTAGGTATCTACCACCCCACTACTTCTATCAGATTAGAGCCATAATGGAGACTAGGTATCTCCCACCCCACTACCACTATCAGATTAGAGCCATAATGGAGACTAGGTATCTACCACCCCACTACCACTATCAGATTAGAGCCATAATGGAGACTAGGTATCTACCACCCCTCTACCTCTATCAGATTAGAGCCATAATGGAGACTAGGTATCTACCACCCATTAGAGCCATAATGGAGACTAGGTATCTACCACCCCACTACCACTATCAGATTAGAGCCATAATGGAGACTAGACATATACCACCCCACTACCACTATCAGATTAGAGCCATAATGGAGACTAGGTATCTACCACCCCACTACCACTATCAGATTAGAGCCATAAAGGCACTAGGCATCTACCACCCCACTACCACTATCAGATTAGAGCCATAATGGAGACTAGGTATCTACCACCCCACTACCACTATCAGATTAGAGCCATAAAGGCACTAGGCATCTACCACCCCACTACCTCTATCAGATTAGAGCCATAATGGAGACTAGGCATCTACCACCTCACTACCTCTATCAGATTAGAGCCATAATGGAGACTAGGTATCTACCACACCACTACCACTACCAGATTAGAGCCATAATGGAGACTAGGAATCTACCACCCCACTACCACTATCAGATTAGAGCCATAATGGAGACAAGGTATCTACCACCCCACTACCAGTATCAGATTAGAGCCATAATGGAGACTAGGTATAAAACACCCCACTACCACTATCAGATTAGAGCCATAATGGAGAAAAGGTTTCTGCCACCCCACTACCACTATCAGATTAGAGCCACAAGGGAGACTAGACATCTGATACCCCACTTCCACTATTAGATTAGAGCCATAATGGAGACTAGACATCTACCACCCCACTACCTCTATCAGATTAGAGCCATAATCGAGACTAGGAATCTACCACCCCACTACCTCTATCAGATTAGAGCCATAAGGGCACTAGGAATCTAGCACCCCACTACCACTATCAGATTAGAGACATAATGGAGACTAGATATCTACCACCCCACTACCACTATCAGATTAGAGCCATAATGGAGACTAGACATCTACCACCCCACTACTACTACCAGATTAGAGCCATAAGGGCACTAGACATCTACCACCCCACTACCACTATCAGATTAGAGCCATAAGGGAGACTAGTCATTTACCACCCCACTACCTCTATCAGATTAGAGCCTAAAACGGAGACTAGACATCTACCACCCCACTACCTTTATAAGATTAGAGCCATAATGGAGACTTGGTATCTACCACCCCCCTACCACTATCAGATTAGAGCCATAATGGAGACTATGTATCTACCACCCCACTACCTTTATCAGTTTAGATCCATAATGGAGACTATGTATCTACCACCCCACTTCCACTATCAGATTAGAGCCATAAAGGCACTTGGCATCTACCACCCCACTACCACTATCAGATTAGAGCCATAATGGAGACTAGGTATCTACCACCCCACTACCACTATCAGATTAGAGCCATAAGGGCACTAGGCATCTATCACCCCACTACCACTATCAGATTAGAGCCATAAAGGCACTTGGCATCTACCACCCCACTACCACTATCAGATTAGAGCCATAATGGAGACTAGGTATCTACCACCCCACTACCACTATCAGATTAGAGCCATAAGGGCACTAGGCATCTATCACCCCACTACCACTATCAGATTAGAGCCATAATGGAGACTAGGTATCTACCACCCCACTACCACTATCAGATTAGAGCCATAATGGAGACTAGGTATCTACCACCCCACTACCACTACCAGATTAGAGCCATAATGGAGACTAGGTATCTACCACACCACTACCACTACCAGATTAGAGCCATAATGGAGACTAGGTATCTACCACCCCACTACCACTATCAGATTAGAGCCATAATGGAGACTAGGTATCTACCACCCCACTACCACTATCAGATTAGAGCCATAAGGGCACTAGGCATCTATCACCCCACTACCACTATCAGATTAGAGCCATAATGGAGACTAGGTATCTACCACCCCACTACCACTATCAGATTAGAGCCATAAAGGCACTAGGCATCTACCACCCCACTACCACTATCAGATTAGAGCCATAATGGAGACTAGGTATCTACCACCCCACTACCACTATCAGATTAGAGCCATAAAGGCACTAGGCATCTACCACCCCACTACCTCTATCAGATTAGAGCCATAATGGAGACTAGGCATCTACCACCTCACTACCTCTATCAGATTAGAGCCATAATGGAGACTAGGTATCTACCACCCCACTACCACTATCAGATTAGAGCCATAAGGGCACTAGGCATCTATCACCCCACTACCACTATCAGATTAGAGCCATAATGGAGACTAGGTATCTACCACCCCACTACCACTATCAGATTAGAGCCATAATGGAGACTAGGTATCTACCACCCCACTACCACTACCAGATTAGAGCCATAATGGAGACTAGGTATCTACCACACCACTACCACTACCAGATTAGAGCCATAATGGAGACTAGGTATCTACCACCCCACTACCACTATCAGATTAGAGCCATAATGGAGACTAGGTATCTACCACCCCACTACCACTATCAGATTAGAGCCATAAGGGCACTAGGCATCTATCACCCCACTACCACTATCAGATTAGAGCCATAATGGAGACTAGGTATCTACCACCCCACTACCACTATCAGATTAGAGCCATAAAGGCACTAGGCATCTACCACCCCACTACCACTATCAGATTAGAGCCATAATGGAGACTAGGTATCTACCACCCCACTACCACTATCAGATTAGAGCCATAAAGGCACTAGGCATCTACCACCCCACTACCTCTATCAGATTAGAGCCATAATGGAGACTAGGCATCTACCACCTCACTACCTCTATCAGATTAGAGCCATAATGGAGACTAGGTATCTACCACACCACTACCACTACCAGATTAGAGCCATAATGGAGACTAGGAATCTACCACCCCACTACCACTATCAGATTAGAGCCATAATGGAGACAAGGTATCTACCACCCCACTACCAGTATCAGATTAGAGCCATAATGGAGACTAGGTATAAAACACCCCACTACCACTATCAGATTAGAGCCATAATGGAGAAAAGGTTTCTGCCACCCCACTACCACTATCAGATTAGAGCCACAAGGGAGACTAGACATCTGATACCCCACTTCCACTATTAGATTAGAGCCATAATGGAGACTAGACATCTACCACCCCACTACCTCTATCAGATTAGAGCCATAATCGAGACTAGGAATCTACCACCCCACTACCACTATCAGATTAGAGCCATAAGGGCACTAGGAATCTAGCACCCCACTACCACTATCAGATTAGAGCCATAATGGAGACTAGATATCTACCACCCCACTACCACTATCAGATTAGAGCCATAATGGAGACTAGACATCTACCACCCCACTACTACTACCAGATTAGAGCCATAAGGGCACTAGACATCTACCACCCCACTACCACTATCAGATTAGAGCCATAAGGGAGACTAGTCATTTACCACCCCACTACCTCTATCAGATTAGAGCCTAAAACGGAGACTAGACATCTACCACCCCACTACCTTTATAAGATTAGAGCCATAATGGAGACTTGGTATCTACCACCCCCCTACCACTATCAGATTAGAGCCATAATGGAGACTATGTATCTACCACCCCACTACCTTTATCAGTTTAGATCCATAATGGAGACTATGTATCTACCACCCCACTTCCACTATCAGATTAGAGCCATAAAGGCACTTGGCATCTACCACCCCACTACCACTATCAGATTAGAGCCATAATGGAGACTAGGTATCTACCACCCCACTACCACTATCAGATTAGAGCCATAAGGGCACTAGGCATCTATCACCCCACTACCACTATCAGATTAGAGCCATAAAGGCACTTGGCATCTACCACCCCACTACCACTATCAGATTAGAGCCATAATGGAGACTAGGTATTTACCACCCCACTACCACTATCAGATTAGAGCCATAAGGGCACTAGGCATCTATCACCCCACTACCACTATCAGATTAGAGCCATAATGGAGACTAGGTATCTACCACCCCACTACCACTATCAGATTAGAGCCATAATGGAGACTAGGTATCTACCACCCCACTACCACTACCAGATTAGAGCCATAATGGAGACTAGGTATCTACCACACCACTACCACTACCAGATTAGAGCCATAATGGAGACTAGGTATCTACCACCCCACTACCACTATCAGATTAGAGCCATAATGGAGACTAGGTATCTACCACCCCACTACCACTATCAGATTAGAGCCATAAGGGCACTAGGCATCTATCACCCCACTACCACTATCAGATTAGAGCCATAATGGAGACTAGGTATCTACCACCCCACTACCACTATCAGATTAGAGCCATAAGGGCACTAGGCATCTACCACCCCACTACCACTATCAGATTAGAGCCATAAAGGCACTAAGCATCTACCACCCCACTACCACTATCAGATTAGAGCCATAATGGAGACTAGGTATCTACCACCCCACTACCACTATCAGATTAGAGCCATAATGGAGACTAGGTATCTACCACCCCACTACCACTACCAGATTAGAGCCATAATGGAGACTAGGTATCTACCACACCACTACCACTACCAGATTAGAGCCATAGCGGAGACTAGGTATCTACCACCCCACTACCACTATCAGATTAGAGCCATAATGGAGACTAGGTATCTACCACCCCACTACCACTATCAGATTAGAGCCATAATGGAGACTAGGTATCTACCACCCCTCTACCTCTATCAGATTAGAGCCATAAAGGAGACTAGGTATCTACCACCCCACTACCACTATCAGATTAGAGCCATAATGGAGACTAGGTATCTACCACCCCACTACCACTATCAGATTAGAGCCATAAAAGTGACTAGACATATACCACCCCACTACCACTATCAGATTAGAGCCATAATGGAGACTAGGTATCTACCACCCCACTACCACTATCAGATTAGAGCCATAAAGGCACTAGGCATCTACCACCCCACTACCACTATCAGATTAGAGCCATAATGGAGACTAGATATCTACCACCCCACTAACGCTATCATATTAGAGCCATAAGGGCACTAGGCATCTACCACCCAACTACCTCTATCAGATTAGAGCCATAATGGAGACTAGGCATCTACCACCTCACTACCTCTATCAGATTAGAGCCATAATGGAGACTAGGTATCTACCACACCACTACCACTACCAGATTAGAGCCATAATGGAGACTAGGAATCTACCACCCCACTACCACTATCAGATTAGAGCCATAATGGAGACAAGGTATCTACCACCCCACTACCAGTATCAGATTAGAGCCATAATGGAGACTAGGTATAAAACACCCCACTACCACTATCAGATTAGAGCCATAATGGAGAAAAGGTTTCTGCCACCCCACTACCACTATCAGATTAGAGCCACAAGGGAGACTAGACATCTGATACCCCACTTCCACTATTACATTAGAGCCATAATGGAGACTAGACATCTACCACCCCACTACCTCTATCAGATTAGAGCCATAATCGAGACTAGGAATCTACCACCCCACTCCCTCTATCAGATTAGAGCCATAAGGGCACTAGGAATCTAGCACCCCACTACCACTATCAGATTAGAGACATAATGGAGACTAGATATCTACCACCCCACTACCACTATCAGATTAGAGCCATAATGGAGACTAGACATCCACCACCCCACTACTACTACCAGATTAGAGCCATAAGGGCACTAGACATCTACCACCCCACTACCACTATCAGATTAGAGCCATAAGGGAGACTAGTCATTTACCACCCCACTACCTCTATCAGATTAGAGCCTAAAACGGAGACTAGACATCTACCACCCCACTACCTTTATAAGATTAGAGCCATAATGGAGACTTGGTATCTACCACCCCCCTACCACTATCAGATTAGAGCCATAATGGAGACTATGTATCTACCACCCCACTACCTTTATCAGTTTAGATCCATAATGGAGACGATGTATCTACCACCCCACTTCCACTATCAGATTAGAGCCATAAAGGCACTTGGCATCTACCACCCCACTACCACTATCAGATTAGAGCCATAATGGAGACTAGGTATCTACCACCCCACTACCACTATCAGATTAGAGCCATAAGGGCACTAGGCATCTATCACCCCACTACCACTATCAGATTAGAGCCATAATGGAGACTAGGTATCTACCACCCCACTACCACTATCAGATTAGAGCCATAAGGGCACTAGGCATATACCACCCCACTACCACTATCAGATTAGAGCCATAAAGGCACTAAGCATCTACCACCCCACTACCACTATCAGATTAGAGCCATAATGGAGACTAGGTATCTACCACCCCACTACCACTATCAGATTAGAGCCATAATGGAGACTAGGTATCTACCACCCCACTACCACTACCAGATTAGAGCCATAATGGAGACTAGGTATCTACCACACCACTACCACTACCAGATTAGAGCCATAATGGAGACTAGGTATCTACCACCCCACTACCACTATCAGATTAGAGCCATAATGGAGACTAGGTATCTACCACCCCACTACCACTACCAAACTTGAGCCATAATGGAGACTGGGTATCTACCACCCCACTACCACTATCAGATTAGAGCCATAATGGAGACTAGGTATCTACCACCCCCACTACACTTATCAGATTAGAGCCATAATGGAGACTAGGTATCTACCACCCCACTACCACTATCAGATTAGAGCAACAAGAATAATAGGCATCTACCACCCCACTACCACTATCAGATTAGAGCCATAAAGGCACTAGGCATCTACCACCCCACTACCACTATCAGATTAGAGCCATAATGGAGACTAGGTATCTACCACCCCACTACCACTATCAGATTAGAGCCATAAGGGCACTAGGCATCTACCACCCCACTACCACTATCAGATTAGAGCCATAATGCTGACTAGGTATCTACCACCCCACTACCTCTATCAGATTAGAGCCATAAGGGCACTAGGCATCTATCACCCCACTACCACTATCAGATTAGAGCCATAAGGGCACTAGGCATCTATCACCCCACTACCACTATCAGATTAGAGCCATAATGGAGACTAGGTATCTACCACCCCACTACCACTATCAGATTAGAGCCATAAGGGCACTAGGCATCTATCACCCCACTACCACTATCAGATTAGGGCCAAAAAGGAACTAGGCATCTACCACCCCACTACCACTATCAGATTAGAGCCATAATGGAGACTAGGTATCTACCACCCCACTACCACTATCAGATTAGAGCCATAACGGAGACTAGACATCTACCACCCCACTACTACTACCAGATTAGAGCCATAAGGGCATTAGACATCTACCACCCCACTACCACTATCAGATTAGAGCCATAAGGGAGACTAGTCATTTACCACCCCACTACCTCTATCAGATTAGAGCCTAAAACGGAGACTAGACATCTACCACCCCACTACCTTTATAAGATTAGAGCCATAATGGAGACTTGGTATCTACCACCCCCCTACCACTATCAGATTAGAGCCATAATGGAGACTATGTATCTACCACCCCACTACCTTTATCAGTTTAGATCCATAATGGAGACGATGTATCTACCACCCCACTTCCACTATCAGATTAGAGCCATAAAGGCACTTGGCATCTACCACCCCACTACCACTATCAGATTAGAGCCATAATGGAGACTAGGTATCTACCACCCCACTACCACTATCAGATTAGAGCCATAAGGGCACTAGGCATCTATCACCCCACTACCACTATCAGATTAGAGCCATAATGGAGACTAGGTATCTACCACCCCACTACCACTATCAGATTAGAGCCATAAGGGCACTAGGCATATACCACCCCACTACCACTATCAGATTAGAGCCATAAAGGCACTAAGCATCTACCACCCCACTACCACTATCAGATTAGAGCCATAATGGAGACTAGGTATCTACCACCCCACTACCACTACCAGATTAGAGCCATAATGGAGACTAGGTATCTACCACACCACTACCACTACCAGATTAGAGCCATAATGGAGACTAGGTATCTACCACCCCACTACCACTATCAGATTAGAGCCATAATGGAGACTAGGTATCTACCACCCCACTACCACTACCAAACTTGAGCCATAATGGAGACTGGGTATCTACCACCCCACTACCACTATCAGATTAGAGCCATAATGGAGACTAGGTATCTACCACCCCCACTACACTTATCAGATTAGAGCCATAATGGAGACTAGGTATCTACCACCCCACTACCACTATCAGATTAGAGCAACAAGAATAATAGGCATCTACCACCCCACTACCACTATCAGATTAGAGCCATAAAGGCACTAGGCATCTACCACCCCACTACCACTATCAGATTAGAGCCATAATGGAGACTAGGTATCTACCACCCCACTACCACTATCAGATTAGAGCCATAAGGGCACTAGGCATCTACCACCCCACTACCACTATCAGATTAGAGCCATAATGCTGACTAGGTATCTACCACCCCACTACCTCTATCAGATTAGAGCCATAAGGGCACTAGGCATCTATCACCCCACTACCACTATCAGATTAGAGCCATAAGGGCACTAGGCATCTATCACCCCACTACCACTATCAGATTAGAGCCATAATGGAGACTAGGTATCTACCACCCCACTACCACTATCAGATTAGAGCCATAAGGGCACTAGGCATCTATCACCCCACTACCACTATCAGATTAGGGCCAAAAAGGAACTAGGCATCTACCACCCCACTACCACTATCAGATTAGAGCCATAATGGAGACTAGGTATCTACCACCCCACTACCACTATCAGATTAGAGCCATAACGGAGACTAGACATCTACCACCCCACTACTACTACCAGATTAGAGCCATAAGGGCATTAGACATCTACCACCCCACTACCACTATCAGATTAGAGCCATAAGGGAGACTAGTCATTTACCACCCCACTACCTCTATCAGATTAGAGCCTAAAACGGAGACTAGACATCTACCACCCCACTACCTTTATAAGATTTGAACCATAATGGAGACTTGGTATCTACCAGCACACTACCACTATCATATTAGAGCCATAATGGAGACTAGGTATCTACCACACCACTACCACTATCAGATTAGAGCCATAAGGGCACTAGGCATCTATCACCCCACTACCACTATCAGATTAGAGCCATAATGGAGACTAGGTATCTACCACCCCACTACCACTATCAGATTAGAGCCATAAGGGCACTAGGCATATACCACCCCACTACCACTATCAGATTAGAGCCATAAAGGAACTAGGCATCTACCACCCCACTACCACTATCAGATTAGAGCCATAATGGAGACTAGGTATCTACCACCTCACTACCACTATCAGATTAGAGCCATAATGGAGACTAGGTATCTACCACCCCACTACCACTACCAGATTAGAGCCATAATGGAGACTAGGTATCTACCACACCACTACCACTATCAGATTAGAGCCATAATGGAGACTAGGTATCTACCACCCCACTACCACTATCAGATTAGAGCCATAATGGAGACTAGGTATCTTCCACCCCACTACCACTACCAGATTAGAGCCATAATGGAGACTAGGTATCTACCACCCCACTACCACTATCAGATTAGAGCCATAATGGAGACTAGGTATAAAACACCCCACTACCACTATCAGATTAGAGCCATAATGGAGAAAAGGTTTCTGCCACCCCACTACCACTATCAGATTAGAGCCATAATGGAGACTAGGTATCTACCACCCCTCTACCTCTATCAGATTAGAGCCATAATGGAGACTAGGTATCTACCACCCCACTACCACTATCAGATTAGAGCCATAATGGAGACTAGGTATCTACCACCCCCACTACACTTATCAGATTAGAGCCATAATGGAGACTAGGTATCTACCACCCCACTACCACTATCAGATTAGAGCAACAAGAATAATAGGCATCTACCACCCCACTACCACTATCAGATTAGAGCCATAAAGGCACTAGGCATCTACCACCCCACTACCACTATCAGATTAGAGCCATAATGGAGACTAGGTATCTACCACCCCACTACCACTATCAGATTAGAGCCATAAGGGCACTAGGCATCTACCACCCCACTACCACTATCAGATTAGAGCCATAATGCTGACTAGGTATCTACCACCCCACTACCTCTATCAGATTAGAGCCATAAGGGCACTAGGCATCTATCACCCCACTACCACTATCAGATTAGAGCCATAAGGGCACTAGGCATCTATCACCCCACTACCACTATCAGATTAGAGCCATAATGGAGACTAGGTATCTACCACCCCACTACCACTATCAGATTAGAGCCATAAGGGCACTAGGCATCTATCACCCCACTACCACTATCAGATTAGAGCCAAAAAGGAACTAGGCATCTACCACCCCACTACCACTATCAGATTAGAGCCATAATGGAGACTAGGTATCTACCACCCCACTACCACTATCAGATTAGAGCCATAACGGAGACTAGACATCTACCACCCCACTACTACTACCAGATTAGAGCCATAAGGGCATTAGACATCTACCACCCCACTACCACTATCAGATTAGAGCCATAAGGGAGACTAGTCATTTACCACCCCACTACCTCTATCAGATTAGAGCCTAAAACGGAGACTAGACATCTACCACCCCACTACCTTTATAAGATTTGAACCATAAAGGAGACTTGGAATCTACCAGCACACTACCACTATCATATTAGAGCCATAATGGAGACTAGGTATCTACCACACCACTACCACTATCAGATTAGAGCCATAAGGGCACTAGGCATCTATCACCCCACTACCACTATCAGATTAGAGCCATAAGGGCACTAGGCATCTATCACCCCACTACCACTATCAGATTAGAGCCATAATGGAGACTAGGTATCTACCACCCCACTACCACTATCAGATTAGAGCCATAATCGAGACTAGGAATCTACCACCCCACTACCTCTATCAGATTAGAGCCATAAGGGCAGTAGGAATCTAGCACCCCACTACCACTATCAGATTAGAGACATAATGGAGACTAGATATCTACCACCCCACTACCACTATCAGATTAGAGCCATAATGGAGACTAGACATCTACCACCCCACTACTACTACCAGATTAGAGCCATAAGGGCACTAGGCATCTACCACCCCACTACCACTATCAGATTAGAGCCATAAGGGAGACTAGTCATTTACCACCCCACTACCTCTATCAGATTAGAGCCTAAAACGGAGACTAGACATCCACCACCCCACTACCTTTATAAGATTAGAGCCATAATGGAGACTTGGTATCTACCACCCCCCTACCACTATCAGATTAGAGCCATAATGGAGACTATGTATCTACCACCCCACTACCTTTATCAGTTTAGATCCATAATGGAGACTATGTATCTACCACCCCACTTCCACTATCAGATTAGAGCCATAAAGGCACTTGGCATCTACCACCCCACTACCACTATCAGATTAGAGCCATAATGGAGACTAGGTATCTACCACCCCACTACCACTATCAGATTAGAGCCATAAGGGCACTAGGCATCTATCACCCCACTACCACTATCAGATTAGAGCCATAATGGAGACTAGGTATCTACCACCCCACTACCACTATCAGATTAGAGCCATAATGGAGACTAGGTATCTACCACCCCACTACCACTACCAGATTAGAGCCATAATGGAGACTAGGTATCTACCACACCACTACCACTACCAGATTAGAGCCATAATGGAGACTAGGTATCTACCACCCCACTACCACTATCAGATTAGAGCAATAATGGAGACTAGGTATCTTCCACCCCACTACCACTACCATATTAGAGCCATAATGGAGACTAGGTATCTACCACCCCACTACCACTACCAAACTTGAGCCATAATAGCTAGCTACTAGCTAGTAGTCAGATAGCCACTGCTGCGGTCTTCGCCCTTAACTCGGACACAGCCAGCTTCAATACCGGGCCGATACCTGCCAGTCTGCAAGCGCGATATCAACCCAGAGCATATAGGACTGCTTTTTCTCTACGACATCACCGGATTCCTGACGCAAGCTCTGGACAATTACACCGTATTATCACAGCTAGCTAGCTGCAACCGAGTGGCTACTACTGGCTAACACCTCTGTCCCGAAGCAAGCACCAGTTAGCCTTGAGCTAGCCTCGAGCTAGGCCCATCTGCCGGCTAGCTGCAGCGCGATATCAACCCAGAGCATATAGGACTGCTTTTTCTCTACCACATCACCGGATTCCTGACGCAAGCTCTGGACAATTACACCGTATCATCACAGCTAGCTAGCTGCAACCGAGTGGCTACTACTGGCTAACACCTCTGTCCCGAAGCAAGCACCAGTTAGCCTTGAGCTAGCCTCGAGCTAGGCCCATCTGCCGGCTAGCTGCAAGCGCGATATCAACCCAGAGCATATAGGACTGCTTTTTCTCTACCACATCACCGGATTCCTGACGCAAGCTCTGGACAATTACACCGTATCATCACAGCTAGCTAGCTGCAACCGAGTGGCTACTACTGGCTAACACCTCTGTCCCGAAGCAAGCACCAGTTAGCCTTGAGCTAGCCTCGAGCTAGGCCCATCTGCCGGCTAGCTGAAGAGCTAGTGCCACTGCCACTGCCACGAAGCTAGCACCAGTTAGCAAACACTATTCTACAATTCACAACCTCTCTTTCGCCATCGCCATCTGGCTTGGATTCTCTGTCGACACAACCACGTCTGAGCAGACCCCCTCCGTCTGAGCAGACCACCCCCCGGGCTACTAACTTTACACGCCGCGTGCTAGCTTAGTGGAGGCCTCCTCTGCTCCATCTACGGCTGCCCCCTGGACACTATGATCACTTGGCTACATAGCTGATGCATGCTTGACTGTCCATTAATTCACGGTACTCCATTCTGTTTATTTGTGCCTTATCTGTCGGCTCTGTGCTTTAACTCAGGATCTGTGTGTAGTTAATCCGACCCTCTCTGCCTAGTCATCGCCATTTTCTTACCTGTTGTTGCTGTGTCAGACTAGCACCCTGTTATTGCTGCTGTTATCTTACCTGTTGTTTTAGCTAGCTCTCCCAATCAAGACCTGCAATCACTTTATGCCTTATTGTATGTCTCTCTCAAATATCAATATGCCTTGCATACTGTTGTTCAGGCTAGTTTTCATTGTCATTGTTTTGGTTTGCAATGGACCCTGTAGTTCCACTCTCCGTACCTCTGATACCCCCTTTGTCCCACCCCCCACACATGCGGTGACCTCACCCATTGAGACCAGCATGTCCAGAGATACAACCTCTCTTATCATCACCCAGTGCCTGGGCTTGCCTCCGCTGTACCCGCGCCCCTCCATACCCCTGTCTGCACATTATGCCCAGAATCTATTCTACCACGCCCATAAATCTGCTCCTTTTATTCTTTGTCCCCAACGCTCTAGGCGACCAGTTTTGATAGCCTTTAGCCGCACCCTCATCCTACTACTCCTCTGTTCCTCGGGTGATGTGGAGGTAAACCCAGGCCCTGCATGTCCCCAGTCACCCTCATTTGTTGACTTCTGCGACCGAAAAAGCCTTGGCCTCATGCATGTCAACATCAGAAGCCTCCTCCCTAAGTTTGCCTTACTCACCGCTTTAGCACACTCTGCCAATCCTGATGTCCTTGCCGTGTCCGAATCCTGGCTTAGGAAGGCCACCAAAAATTCTGAGATTTCCATACCCAACTATAACACTTTCCGTCAAGATAGAACTGCCAAAGGGGGAGGAGTTGCAATCTACTGCAGAGATAGCCTGCAAAGTTCTGTCATACTTTCCAGGTCTATGCCCAAACAGTTCGAACTTCTAATTTTAAAAATTAATCTCTCCAGAAATAAGTCTCTCACTGTTGCCGCCTGCTACCGACCCCCCTCAGCTCCCAGCTGTGCCCTGGACACCATCTGTGAATTGATCGCTCCCCATCTAGCTTCAGAGTTTGTTCTGTTAGGTGACCTAAACTGGGATATGCTTAACACCCCGGCAGTCCTACAATCCAAGCTTGATGCCCTCAATCTCACACAAATCATCAAGGAACCCACCAGGTACAACCCTAAATCCGTAAACATGGGCACCCTAATAGACATTATCCTGACCAACCTGCCCTCCAAATACACCTCTGCTGTCTTCAATCAAGATCTCAGCGATCACTGCCTCATTGCCTGTATCCGCCACGGGTCTGCGGTCAAACGACCACCCCTCATCACTGTCAAACGCTCCCTAAAACACTTCTGCGAGCAGGCCTTTCTAATCGACCTGGCCCGGGTACCCTGGAAGGATATTGACCTCATCCCGTCAGTTGAGGATGCCTGGTCATTCTTTAAATGTTATTTCCTCACCATATTAGACAAGCATGCTCCGTTCAAAAAATGCAGAACCAAGAACAGATATAGCCCTTGGTTCACTCCAGACCTGACTGCCCTCGACCAGCACAAAAACATCCTGTGGCGAACTGCAATAGCATCGAAGAGCCCCCGCGATATGCAACTGTTCAGGGAAGTCAGGAACCAATACACGCAGTCAGTCAGGAAAGCAAAGGCCAGCTTTTTCAAGCAGAAATTCGCATCCTGTAGCTCTAACTCCAAAAAGTTCTGGGATACTGTAAAGTCCATGGAGAACAAGAGCACCTCCTCCCAGCTGCCCACTGCACTGAGGCTAGGTAACACGGTCACCACCGATAAATCCGTGATAATCGAAGACTTCAACAAGCATTTCTCAATGGCTGGCCATGCCTTCTTCCTGGCGACTCCAACCTTGGCCAACAGCCCCGCCCCCCCCGCTGCTACTCGCCCAAGCCTCCCCAGCTTCTCCTTTACCCAAATCCAGATAGCAGATGTTCTGAAAGAGCTGGAAAACCTGGACCCATACAAATCAGCTGGGCTTGACAATCTGGACCCCCTATTTCTGAAACTGTCCGCCGCCATTGTCGCACCCCCTATTACCAGCCTGTTCAACCTCTCCTTCGTATCATCTGAGATCCCCAAGGATTGGAAAGCTGCCGCGGTCATCCCCCTCTTCAAAGGGGGAGACACCCTGGACCCAAACTGTTACAGACCTATATCCATCCTGCCCTGCCTATCTAAGGTCTTCGAAAGCCAAGTCAACAAACAGATCACTGACCATCTCGAATCCCACCGTACCTTCTCCGCTGTGCAATCCGGTTTCCGAGCCGGTCACGGATGCACCTCAGCCACGCTCAAGGTACTAAACGACATCATAACCGCCATCGATAAAAGACATTACTGTGCAGCCGTCTTCATCGACCTGGCCAAGGCTTTCGACTCTGTCAATCACCATATTCTTATCGGCAGACTCAGTAGCCTCGGTTTTTCTAATGACTGCCTTGCCTGGTTCACCAACTACTTTGCAGACAGAGTTCAGTGTGTCAAATCGGAGGGCATGTTGTCCGGTCCTCTGGCAGTCTCTATGGGGGTACCACAGGGTTCAATTCTCGGGCCGACTCTTTTCTCTGTATACATCAATGATGTTGCTCTTGCTGCGGGCGATTCCCTGATCCACCTCTACGCAGACGACACCATTCTATATACTTCCGGCCCTTCCTTGGACACTGTGCTATCTAACCTCCAAACGAGCTTCAATGCCATACAACACTCCTTCCGTGGCCTCCAACTGCTCTTAAACGCTAGTAAAACCAAATGCATGCTTTTCAACCGTTCGCTGCCTGCACCCGCACGCCCGACTAGCATCACCACCCTGGACGGTTCCGACCTAGAATATGTGGACATCTATAAGTACCTAGGTGTCTGGCTAGACTGCAAACTCTCCTTCCAGACTCATATCAAACATCTCCAATCCAAAATCAAATCAAGAATCGGCTTTCTATTCCGCAACAAAGCCTCCTTCACTCACGCCGCCAAACTTACCCTAGTAAAACTGACTATCCTGCCGATCCTCGACCTCGGCGATGTCATCTACAAAATAGCTTCCAACACTCTACTCAGCAAACTGGATGCAGTTTATCACAGTGCCATTCGTTTTGTTACTAAAGCACCTTATACGACCCACCACTGCGACCTGTATGCCCTAGTCGGCTGGCCCTCGCTACATGTTCGTCGTCAGACCCACTGGCTCCAGGTCATCTACAAGGCTATGCTAGGTAAAGTGCCGCCTTATCTCAGTTCACTGGTCACGATGGCTACACCCACCCGCAGCACGCGCTCCAGCAGGTGTATCTCACTGATCATCCCTAAAGCTAAAACCTCATTTGGACGCCTTTCCTTCCAGTTCTCTGCTGCCTGCGACTGGAACGAATTGCAAAAATCTCTGAAGTTGGAGACTTTTATCTCCCTCAACAACTTTAAAAATCTGCTATCCGAGCAGCTAACCGATCGCTGCAGCTGTACATAGTCCATCTGTAAACTACCCACCCAATTTACCTACCTCACCCCCCATACTGCTTTTATTTATTTACTTTTCTGCTCTTTTGCACACCAGTACCAATATCTCTTCTTGCACATGATCATCTGATGATTTATCACTCCAGTGTAAATCTGCTAAATTGTAATTATTCGATTTATTGCCTACCTCATGCCTTTTGCACACATTGTATATAGATTCTCTTTTTTTCTACCATGTTATTGACTTGTTTATTGTTTACTCCATGTGTAACTCTGTGTTGTCTGTTCACACTGCTATGCTTTATCTTGGCCAGGTCGCAGTTGCAAATGAGAACTTGTTCTCAACTAGCCTACCTGGTTAAATAAAGGTGAAATAAAATAAAATAAAAAATAAAATAAAAATAATGGAGACTAGGTATCTACCACCCCACTACCACTATCAGATTAGAGCCATAATGGAGACTAGGTATCTACCACCCCCACTACACTTATCAGATTAGAGCCATAATGGAGACTAGGTATCTACCACCCCACTACCACTATCAGATTAGAGCCACAAGAATAATAGGCATCTACCACCCCACTACCACTATCAGATTAGAGCCATAAAGGCACTAGGCATCTACCACCCCACTACCACTATCAGATTAGAGCCATAATGGAGACTAGGTATCTACCACCCCACTACCACTATCAGATTAGAGCCATAAAGGCACTAGGCATCTACCACCCCACTACCACTATCAGATTATAGCCATAATGGAGACTAGGTATCTACCACCCCACTACCACTATCAGATTAGAGCCATAATGGAGACTAGGTATCTACCACCCCACTACCACTACCAGATTAGAGCCATAATGGAGACTAGGTATCTACCACACCACTTCCACTACCAGGTGAGAGCCATAATGGGGACTAGGTATCTAACACCCCACTACCACTATCAGATTAGAGCCATAACGGAGAATAGACATCTACCACCCCACTACTACTACCAGATTAGAGCCATAAGGGCACTAGACATCTACCACCCCACTACCACTATCAGATTAGAGCCATAAGGGAGACTAGTCATTTACCACCCCACTACCTCTATCAGATTAGAGCCTAAAACGGAGACTAGACATCTACCACCCCACTACCTTTATAAGATTAGAGCCATAATGGAGACTTGGTATTTACCAGCACACTACCACTATCAGATTAGAGCCATAATGGAGACTAGGTATCTACCACCCCACTACCACTACCAGATTAGAGCCATAATGGAGACTAGGTATCTACCACACCACTACCACTACCAGATTAGAGCCATAATGGAGACTAGGTATCTACCACCCCACTACCACTATCAGATTAGAGCCATAATGGAGACTAGGTATCTACCACCCCACTACCACTATCAGATTAGAGCCATAATGGAGACTAGGTATCTACCACCCCCACTACCTCTATCAGATTAGAGCCATAATGGAGACTAGGTATCTTCCACCCCACTACCACTATCAGATTAGAGCCATAAGGGTACTAGGCATCTACCACCCCACTACCACTATCAGATTAGAGCCATAAGGGCACTAGGCATCTACCACCCCACTACCACTAGCAGATTAGAGCCATAAAGGCACTAGGCATCTACCACCCCACTACCACTATCAGATTAGAGCCATAATGGAGACTAGGTATCTACCACCCCACTACCACTATCAGATTAGAGCCATAATGGAGACTAGGTATCTACCACCCCACTACCACTACCAGATTAGAGCCATAATGGAGACTAGGTATCTACCACACCACTACCACTACCAGATTAGAGCCTAAAACGGAGACTAGACATCTACCACCCCACTACCTTTATAAGATTAGAACCATAATGGAGACTTGGTATCTACCAGCACACTACCACTATCAGATTAGAGCCATAATGGAGACTAGGTATCTACCACCCCACTACCACTACCAGATTAGAGCCATAATGGAGACTAGGTATCTACCACACCACTACCACTACCAGATTAGAGCCATAATGGAGACTAGGTATCTACCACCCCACTACCACTACCAGACTTGAGCCATAATGGAGACTAGGTATCTCCCACCCCACTACCTCTATCAGATTAGAGCCATAATGGAGACTAGGTATCTACCACCCCACTACCTCTATAATATTAGAGCCATAAGGGCACCTGGCATCTATCACCCCACTACCACTATCAGATTAGAGCCATAATGGAGACTAGGTATCTACCACCCCACTGCCACGATCAGATTAGAGCCATAAGGGCACTAGGCATCTACCACCCCACTACCACTATCAGATTAGAGCCATAATGCTGACTAGGTATCTACCACCCCACTACCTCTATCAGATTAGAGCCATAAGGGCACTAGGCATCTATCACCCCACTACCACTATCAGATTAGAGCCATAAGGGCACTAGGCATCTATCACCCCACTACCACTATCAGATTAGAGCCATAATGGAGACTAGGTATCTACCACCCCACTACCACTATCAGATTAGAGCCATAAGGGCACTAGGCATCTATCACCCCACTACCACTATCAGATTAGAGCCAAAAAGGAACTAGGCATCTACCACCCCACTACCACTATCAGATTAGAGCCATAATGGAGACTAGGTATCTACCACCCCACTACCACTATCAGATTAGAGCCATAAGGGCACTAGGCATCTATCACCCCACTACCACTATCAGATTAGAGCCATAATGGAGACTAGGTATCTACCACCCCACTGCCACGATCAGATTAGAGCCATAAGGGCACTAGGCATCTACCACCCCACTACCACTATCAGATTAGAGCCATAATGCTGACTAGGTATCTACCACCCCACTACCTCTATCAGATTAGAGCCATAAGGGCACTAGGCATCTATCACCCCACTACCACTATCAGATTAGAGCCATAAGGGCACTAGGCATCTATCACCCCACTACCACTATCAGATTAGAGCCATAATGGAGACTAGGTATCTACCACCCCACTACCACTATCAGATTAGAGCCATAAGGGCACTAGGCATCTATCACCCCACTACCACTATCAGATTAGAGCCAAAAAGGAACTAGGCATCTACCACCCCACTACCACTATCAGATTAGAGCCATAATGGAGACTAGGTATCTACCACCCCACTACCACTATCAGATTAGAGCCATAACGGAGACTAGACATCTACCACCCCAATACCACTATCAGATTAGAGCCATAAGGGAGACTAGTCATTTACCACCCCACTACCTCTATCAGATTAGAGCCTAAAACGGAGACTAGACATCTACCACCCCACTACCTTTATAAGATTAGAGCCATAATGGAGACTTGGTATCTACCAGCACACTACCACTATCAGATTAGAGCCATAATGGAGACTAGGTATCTACCACCCCACTACCACTACCAGATTAGAGCCATAATGGAGACTAGGTATCTACCACACCACTACCACTACCAGATTAGAGCCATAATGGAGACTAGGTATCTACCACCCCCACTACCTCTATCAGATTAGAGCCATAATGGAGACTAGGTATCTTCCACCCCACTACCACTATCAGATTAGAGCCATAATGGAGACTAGGTATCTACCACCCCACTACCACTACCAGACTTGAGCCATAATGGAGACTAGGTATCTACCACCCCACTACCACTATCAGATTAGAGCCATAATGGAGACTAGGCATCTACCACCCCACTACCTCTATCAGATTAGAGCCATAAAGGCACTAGGCATCTACCACCCCACTACCACTATCAGATTAGAGCCATAATGGAGACTAGGTATCTACCACCCCACTACCACTATCAGATTAGAGCCATAAAGGCACTAGGCATCTACCACCCCACTACCACTATCAGATTAGAGCCATAATGGAGACTAGGTATCTACCACCCCACTACCACTATCAGATTAGAGCCATAATGGAGACTAGGTATCTACCACCCCACTACCACTACCAGATTAGAGCCATAATGGAGACTAGGTATCTACCACACCACTACCACTACCAGATTAGAGCCATAATGGAGACTAGGTATCTACCACCCCACTACCACTATCAGATTAGAGCCATAATGGAGACTAGGTATCTACCACCCTACTACCACTACCAGATTAGAGCCATAATGGAGACTAGGTATCTACCACCCCACTACCACTACCAGATTAGAGCCATAATGGAGACTAGGTATCTACCACCCCACTACCACTACCAAACTTGAGCCAAAATGGAGACTAGGTATCAACCACCCCACTACCACTATCAGATTAGAGCCATAATGGAGACTAGGTATCTACCACCCCCACTACCACTATCAGATTAGAGCCATAATGGAGACTAGGTATCTACCACCCCACTACCACTATCAGATTAGAGCCATAATGGAGACTAGGTATCTACCACCCCTCTACCACTACCAGATTAGAGCCATAATGGAGACTAGGTATCTACCACCCCACTACCACTATCAGATTAGAGCCATAAGGGCACTAGGCATCTACCACCCCGCTACCACTATCAGATTAGAGCCATAATGGAGACTAGGTATCTACCACCCCCACTACCACTATCAGATTAGAGCCATAATGGAGACTAGGTATCTACCACCCCACTACCACTATCAGATTAGAGCCATAATGGAGACTAGGTATCTACCACCCCTCTACCACTACCAGATTAGAGCCATAATGGAGACTAGGTATCTACCACCCCACTACCACTATCAGATTAGAGCCATAAGGGCACTAGGCATCTACCACCCCGCTACCACTATCAGATTAGAGCCATAAGGGCACTAGGCATCTACCACCCCACTACCACTATCAGATTAGAGCCATAATGGAGACTAGGTATCTACCACCCCACTACCACTATCAGATTAGAGCCATAAGGGCACTAGGCATCTACCACCACACTACCACTATCAGATTAGAGCCATAAGGGCACTAGGCATCTACCACCCCGCTACCACTATCAGATTAGAGCCATAAGGGCACTAGACATCTACCACCCCACTACCACTATCAGATTAGAGCCATAATGGAGACTAGGTATCTACCACCCCACTACCACTATCAGATTAGAGCCATAAGGGCACTAGGCATTTACCACCACACTACCACTATCAGATTAGAGCCATAATGGAAACTAGGTATCTACCACCCCACTACCACTATCAGATTAGAGCCATAAGGGCACTAGGCATCTTTCACCCCACTACCACTATCAGATTAGAGCCATAATGGAGACTAGGTATCTACCACCCCACTACCACTACCAGATTAGAGCCATAATGGAGACTAGGTATCTACCACCCCACTACCACTATCAGATTAGAGCCATAAGGGCACTAGGCATCTACCACCACACTACCACTATCAGATTAGAGCCATAAGGGCACTAGGCATCTACCACCCCGCTACCACTATCAGATTAGAGCCATAAGGGAGACTAGTCATTTACCACCCCACTACCTCTATCAGATTAGAGCCTAAAACAGAGACTAGACATCTACCACCCCACTACCTTTATAAGATTAGAACCATAATGGAGACTTGGTATCTACCAGCACACTACCACTATCAGATTAGAGCCATAATGGAGACTAGGTATCTACCACCCCACTACCACTACCAGATTAGAGCCATAATGGAGACTAGGTATCTACCACACCACTACCACTACCAGATTAGAGCCATAATGGAGACTAGGTATCTACCACCCCACTACCACTACCAGACTTGAGCCATAATGGAGACTAGGTATCTCCCACCCCACTACCTCTATCAGATTAGAGCCATAATGGAGACTAGGTATCTACCACCCCACTACCTCTATAATATTAGAGCCATAAGGGCACCTGGCATCTACCACCCCACTACCACTATCAGATTAGAGCCATAAAGGCACTAGGCATCTACCACCCCACTACCACTACCAGATTAGAGCCATAATGGAGAATAGGTATCTACCACCCCTCTACCACTATCAGATTAGAGCCATAAGGGCACTAGGCATCTATCACCCCACTACCACTATCAGATTAGAGCCATAATGGAGACTAGGTATCTACCACCCCACTACCACTATCAGATTAGAGCCATAATGGAGACTAGGTATCTACCACCAAACTACCACTATCAGATTAGAGCCATAAAGGCACTAGGCATCTACCACCCCACTACCACTATAAGATTAGAGCCATAATGGAGACTAGGTATCTACCACCCCACTACCATTATCAGATTAGAGCCATAAAGGCACTAGGCATCTACCACCCCACTACCACTATCAGATTAGAGCCATAATGGAGACTAGGTATCTACCACCCCACTACCACTATCAGATTAGAGCCATAATGGAGACTAGGTATCTACCACCCCACTACCACTACCAGATTAGAGCCATAATGGAGACTAGGTATCTACCACACCACTACCATTATCAGATTAGAGCCATAATGGAGACTAGGTATCTACCACCCCCACTACACTTATCAGATTAGAGCCATAATGGAGACTAGGTATCTACCACCCCACTACCACTATCAGATTAGAGCCACAAGGGTACTAGGCATCTACCACCCCACTACCACTATCAGATTAGAGCCATAAAGGCACTAGGCATCTACCACCCCACCCCACTACCACTATCAGATTAGAGCCATAATGGAGACTAGGTATCTACCACCCCACTACCACTATCAGATTAGAGCCATAAAGGCACTAGGCATCTACCACCCCACTACCACTATCAGATTAGAGCCATAATGGAGACTAGGTATCTACCACCCCACTACCACTATCAGATTAGAGCCATAATGGAGACTAGGTATCTACCACCCCACTACCACTACCAGATTAGAGCCATAATGGAGACTAGGTATCTACCACACCACTACCACTACCAGATTAGAGCAATAATGGAGACTAGGTATCTACCACCCCACTACCACTACCAGATTAGAGCCATAATGGAGACTAGGTATCTACCACCCCACTACCACTACCAAACTTGAGCCATAATGGAGACTAGGTATCTACCACCCCACTACCACTATCAGATTAGAGCCATAATGGAGACTAGGTATCTACCATCCCCACTACCTCTATCAGATTAGAGCCATAATGGAGAGTAGGTATCTTCCACCCCACTACCACTATCAGATTAGAGCCATAAGGGCACTAGGCATCTACCACCACACTACCACTATCAGATTAGAGCCATAAGGGCACTAGGCATCTACCACCCCGCTACCACTATCAGATTAGAGCCATAAGGGCACTAGGCATCTACCACCCCACTACCACTATCAGATTAGAGCCATAATGGAAACTAGGTATCTACCACCCCACTACCACTATCAGATTAGACCCATAAGGGCACTAGGCATCTACCACCCCACTACCACTATCAGATTAGAGCCATAAGGGCACTAGGCATCTACCACCCCACTACCACTATCAGATTAGAGCCATAAAGGCACTAGGCATCTACCACCCCACTACCACTATCAGATTAGAGCCATAATGGAGACTAGGTATCTACCACCCCACTACCACTACCAGATTAGAGCCATAATGGAGACTAGACATCTACCACCCCACTACCACTATCAGATTAGAGCCATAATGGAGACTAGGTATCTACCACCCCACTACCTCTATCAGATTAGAGCCATAATGGAGACTAGGTATCTACCACCCCACTACCTCTATACGATTAGAGCCATAAGGGCACCTGGCATCTACCACCCCACTACCACTATCAGATTAGAGCCATAAAGGCACTAGGCATCTACCACCCCACTACCACTACCAGATTAGAGCCATAATGGAGACTAGGTATCTACCACCCCTCTACCACTATCAGATTAGAGCCATAAGGGCACTAGGCATCTATCACCCCACTACCACTATCAGATTAGAGCCATAAAGGCACTAGGCATCTACCACCCCACTACCACTATCAGATTAGAGCCATAATGGAGACTAGGTATCTACCACCCCACTACCAATATCAGATTAGAGCCATAAAGGCACTAGGAATCTACCACCCCACTACCACTACCAGATTAGAGCCATAATGGAGACTAGGTATCTACCACACCACTACCACTACCAGATTAGAGCCATAATGGAGACTAGGTATCTACCACCCCACTACCACTATCAGATTAGAGCCATAATGGAGACTAGGTATCTTCCACCCCACTACCACTACCAGATTAGAGCCATAATGGAGACTAGGTATCTACCACCCCACTACCACTACCAAACTTGAGCCATAATGGAGACTAGGTATCTACCACCCCACTACCACTATCAGATTAGAGCCATAATGGAGACTAGGTATCTACCACCCCACTACCACTACCAGATTAGAGCCATAATGGAGACTAGGTATCTACCACACCACTACCACTACCAAATTAGAGCCATAATGGAGACTAGGTATCTACCACCCCACTACCACTACCAGATTAGAGCCATAATGGAGACTAGGTATCTACCACCCCACTACCACTACCAAACTTGAGCCATAATGGAGACTAGGTATCTACCACCCCACTACCACTATCAGATTTGAGCCATAATGGAGAGTAGGTATCTTCCACCCCACTACCACTATCAGATTAGAGCCATAAGGGCACTAGGCATCTACCACCACACTACCACTATCAGATTAGAGCCATACGGGCACTAGGCATCTACCACCCCGCTACCACTATCAGATTAGAGCCATAAGGGCACTAGACATCTACCACCCCACTACCACTATCAGATTAGAGCCATAATGGAAACTAGGTATCTACCACCCCACTACCACTATCAGATTAGAGCCATAAGGGCACTAGGCATCTACCACCACACTACCACTATCAGATTAGAGCCATAAGGGCACTAGGCATCTACCACCCCGCTACCACTATCAGATTAGAGCCATAAGGGCACTAGGCATCTACCACCCCACTACCACTATCAGATTAGAGCCATAAAGGCACTAGGCATCTACCACCCCACTACCACTATCAGATTAGAGCCATAATGGAGACTAGGTATCTACCACACCACTACCACTACCAGATTAGAGCCATAATGGAGACTAGGTATCTACCACCCCACTACCACTATCAGATTAGAGCCATAAGGGCACTAGGCATCTACCACCCCACTACCACTATCAGATTAGAGCCATAATGGAGACTAGGTATCTACCACACCACTACCACTACCAGATTAGAGCCATAATGGAGACTAGGTATCTACCACCCCACTACCACTATCAGATTAGAGCCATAATGGAGACTAGGTATCTACCACCCCACTACCACTTTCAGATTAGAGCCATAATGGAGACTAGGTATCTACCACCCCACTACCTCTATCAGATTAGAGCCATAATGGAGACTAGGTATCTACCACCCCACTACCTCTATAAGATTAGAGCCATAAGGGCACCTGGCATCTACCACCCCACTACCACTATCAGATTAGAGCCATAAAGGCACTAGGCATCTACCACCCCACTACCACTACCAGATTAGAGCCATAATGGAGACTAGGTATCTACCACCCCTCTACCACTATCAGATTAGAGCCATAGGGGCACTAGGCATCTATCACCCCACGACCACTATCAGATTAGAGCCATAAAGGCACTAGGCATCTACCACCCCACTACCACTATCAGATTAGAGCCATAATGGAGACTAGGTATCTACCACCCCACTACCACTATCAGATTAGAGCCATAAAGGCACTAGGAATCTACCACCCCACTACCACTACCAGATTAGAGCCATAATGGAGACTAGGTATCTACCACACCACTACCACTACCAGATTAGAGCCATAATGGAGACTAGGTATCTACCACCCCACTACCACTATCAGATTAGAGCCATAATGGAGAATAGGTATCTACCACCCCACTACCACTATCAGATTAGAGCCACAAGGGCACTAGGCATCTACCACCCCACTACCAGTATCAGATTAGAGCCATAATGACTATCAGATTAGAGCCATCATGGTAGTGGGGTGGTAGATACACTAGGCATCTATCACCCCACTACCACTATCAGATTAGAGCCATAATGGAGACTAGGTATCTACCACCCCACTACCACTATCAGATTAGAGCCATAATGGAGACTAGGTATCTACCACCAAACTACCACTATCAGATTAGAGCCATAAAGGCACTAGGCATCTACCACCCCACTACCACTATAAGATTAGAGCCATAATGGAGACTAGGTATCTACCACCCCACTACCACTATCAGATTAGAGCCATAAAGGCACTAGGCATCTACCACCCCACTACCACTATCAGATTAGAGCCATAATGGAGACTAGGTATCTACCACCCCACTACCACTATCAGATTAGAGCCATAAAGGCACTAGGAATCTACCACCCCACTACCACTACCAGATTAGAGCCATAATGGAGACTAGGTATCTACCACACCACTACCACTACCAGATTAGAGCCATAATGGAGACTAGGTATCTACCACCCCACTACCACTATCAGATTAGAGCCATAATGGAGAATAGGTATCTACCACCCCACTACCACTATCAGATTAGAGCCACAAGGGCACTAGGCATCTACCACCCCACTACCAGTATCAGATTAGAGCCATAATGACTATCAGATTAGAGCCATCATGGTAGTGGGGTGGTAGATACACTAGGCATCTATCACCCCACTACCACTATCAGATTAGAGCCATAATGGAGACTAGGTATCTACCACCCCACTACCACTATCAGATTAGAGCCATAATGGAGACTAGGTATCTACCACCAAACTACCACTATCAGATTAGAGCCATAAAGGCACTAGGCATCTACCACCCCACTACCACTATAAGATTAGAGCCATAATGGAGACTAGGTATCTACCACCCCACTACCACTATCAGATTAGAGCCATAAAGGCACTAGGCATCTACCACCCCACTACCACTATCAGATTAGAGCCATAATGGAGACTAGGTATCTACCACCCCACTACCACTATCAGATTAGAGCCATAATGGAGACTAGGTATCTACCACCCCACTACCACTACCAGATTAGAGCCATAATGGAGACTAGGTATCTACCACACCACTACCATTATCAGATTAGAGCCATAATGGAGACTAGGTATCTACCACCCCCACTACACTTATCAGATTAGAGCCATAATGGAGACTAGGTATCTACCACCCCACTACCACTATCAGATTAGAGCCACAAGGGTACTAGGCATCTACCACCCCACTACCACTATCAGATTAGAGCCATAAAGGCACTAGGCATCTACCACCCCACCCCACTACCACTATCAGATTAGAGCCATAATGGAGACTAGGTATCTACCACCCCACTACCACTATCAGATTAGAGCCATAAAGGCACTAGGCATCTACCACCCCACTACCACTATCAGATTAGAGCCATAATGGAGACTAGGTATCTACCACCCCACTACCACTATCAGATTAGAGCCATAATGGAGACTAGGTATCTACCACCCCACTACCACTACCAGATTAGAGCCATAATGGAGACTAGGTATCTACCACACCACTACCACTACCAGATTAGAGCAATAATGGAGACTAGGTATCTACCACCCCACTACCACTACCAGATTAGAGCCATAATGGAGACTAGGTATCTACCACCCCACTACCACTACCAAACTTGAGCCATAATGGAGACTAGGTATCTACCACCCCACTACCACTATCAGATTAGAGCCATAATGGAGACTAGGTATCTACCATCCCCACTACCTCTATCAGATTAGAGCCATAATGGAGAGTAGGTATCTTCCACCCCACTACCACTATCAGATTAGAGCCATAAGGGCACTAGGCATCTACCACCACACTACCACTATCAGATTAGAGCCATAAGGGCACCTGGCATCTACCACCCCACTACCACTATCAGATTAGAGCCATAAAGGCACTAGGCATCTACCACCCCACTACCACTACCAGATTAGAGCCATAATGGAGACTAGGTATCTACCACCCCTCTACCACTATCAGATTAGAGCCATAATGGAGACTAGGTATCTATCACCCCACGACCACTATCAGATTAGAGCCATAAAGGCACTAGACATCTACCACCCCACTACTACTACCAGATTAGAGCCATAAGGGCATTAGACATCTACCACCCCACTACCTCTATCAGATTAGAGCCTAAAACGGAGACTAGACATCTACCACCCCACTACCTTTATAAGATTAGAACCATAATGGAGACTTGGTATCTACCAGCACACTACCACTATCAGATTAGAGCCATAATGGAGACTAGGTATCTACCACCCCACTACCACTACCAGATTAGAGCCATAATGGAGACTAGGTATCTACCACACCACTACCACTACCAGATTAGAGCCATAATGGAGACTAGGTATCTACCACCCCACTACCACTATCAGATTAGAGCCATAATGGAGACTAGGTATCTTCCACCCCACTACCACTACCAGATTAGAGCCATAATGGAGACTAGGCATCTACCACCCCACTACCTCTATCAGATTAGAGCCATAAAGGCACTAGGCATCTACCACCCCACTACCACTATCAGATTAGAGCCATAATGGAGACTAGGTATCTACCACCCCACTACCACTATCAGATTAGAGCCATAAAGGCACTAGGCATCTACCACCCCACTACCACTATCAGATTAGAGCCATAATGGAGACTAGGTATCTACCACCCCACTACCACTATCAGATTAGAGCCATAATGGAGACTAGGCATCTACCACCCCACTACCACTATCAGATTAGAGCCATAAAGGCACTAGGCATCTACCACCCCACCCCACTACCACTATCAGATTAGAGCCATAATGGAGACTAGGTATCTACCACCCCACTACCACTATCAGATTAGAGCCATAAAGGCACTAGGCATCTACCACCCCACTACCACTATCAGATTAGAGCCATAATGGAGACTAGGTATCTACCACCCCACTACCACTATCAGATTAGAGCCATAATGGAGACTAGGTATCTACCACCCCACTACCACTACCAGATTAGAGCCATAATGGAGACTAGGTATCTACCACACCACTACCACTACCAGATTAGAGCAATAATGGAGACTAGGTATCTACCACCCCACTACCACTACCAGATTAGAGCCATAATGGAGACTAGGTATCTACCACCCCACTACCACTACCAAACTTGAGCCATAATGGAGACTAGGTATCTACCACCCCACTACCACTATCAGATTAGAGCCATAATGGAGACTAGGTATCTACCATCCCCACTACCTCTATCAGATTAGAGCCATAATGGAGAGTAGGTATCTTCCACCCCACTACCACTATCAGATTAGAGCCATAAGGGCACTAGGCATCTACCACCACACTACCACTATCAGATTAGAGCCATAAGGGCACCTGGCATCTACCACCCCACTACCACTATCAGATTAGAGCCATAAAGGCACTAGGCATCTACCACCCCACTACCACTACCAGATTAGAGCCATAATGGAGACTAGGTATCTACCACCCCTCTACCACTATCAGATTAGAGCCATAAGGGCACTAGGCATCTATCACCCCACGACCACTATCAGATTAGAGCCATAAAGGCACTAGACATCTACCACCCCACTACTACTACCAGATTAGAGCCATAAGGGCATTAGACATCTACCACCCCACTACCTCTATCAGATTAGAGCCTAAAACGGAGACTAGACATCTACCACCCCACTACCTTTATAAGATTAGAACCATAATGGAGACTTGGTATCTACCAGCACACTACCACTATCAGATTAGAGCCATAATGGAGACTAGGTATCTACCACCCCACTACCACTACCAGATTAGAGCCATAATGGAGACTAGGTATCTACCACACCACTACCACTACCAGATTAGAGCCATAATGGAGACTAGGTATCTACCACCCCACTACCACTATCAGATTAGAGCCATAATGGAGACTAGGTATCTTCCACCCCACTACCACTACCAGATTAGAGCCATAATGGAGACTAGGCATCTACCACCCCACTACCTCTATCAGATTAGAGCCATAAAGGCACTAGGCATCTACCACCCCACTACCACTATCAGATTAGAGCCATAATGGAGACTAGGTATCTACCACCCCACTACCACTATCAGATTAGAGCCATAAAGGCACTAGGCATCTACCACCCCACTACCACTATCAGATTAGAGCCATAATGGAGACTAGGTATCTACCACCCCACTACCACTATCAGATTAGAGCCATAATGGAGACTAGGTATCTACCACCCCACTACCACTACCAGATTAGAGCCATAATGGAGACTAGGTATCTACCACACCACTACCACTACCAGATTAGAGCCATAATGGAGACTAGGTATCTACCACCCCACTACCACTATCAGATTAGAGCCATAATGGAGACTAGGTATCTACCACCCTACTACCACTACCAAATTAGAGCCATAATGGAGACTAGGTATCTACCACCCCACTACCACTACCAGATTAGAGCCATAATGGAGACTAGGTATCTACCACCCCACTACCACTACCAAACTTGAGCCAAAATGGAGACTAGGTATCAACCACCCCACTACCACTATCAGATTAGAGCCATAATGGAGACTAGGTATCTACCACCCCCACTACCACTATCAGATTAGAGCCATAATGGAGACTAGGTATCTACCACCCCACTACCACTATCAGATTAGAGCCATAATGGAGACTAGGTATCTACCACCCCTCTACCACTACCAGATTAGAGCCATAAGGGCACTAGGCATCTACCACCCCGCTACCACTATCAGATTAGAGCCATAATGGAGACTAGGTATCTACCACCCCTCTACCACTATCAGATTAGAGCCATAAAGGAGACTAGGCATCTACCACCTCACTACCACTATCAGATTAGAGCCATAATGGAGACTAGGTATCTACCACCCCTCTACCACTACCAGATTAGAGCCATAATGGAGACTAGGCATCTACCACCACACTACCACTACCAGATTAGAGCCATAAGGGCACTAGGCATCTACCACCCCGCTACCACTATCAGATTAGAGCCATAAGGGCACTAGACATCTACCACCCCACTACCACTATCAGATTAGAGCCATAATGGAGACTAGGTATCTACCACCCCACTACCACTATCAGATTAGAGCCATAAGGGCACTAGGCATCTACCACCACACTACCACTATCAGATTAGAGCCATAAGGGCACTAGGCATCTACCACCCCGCTACCACTATCAGATTAGAGCCATAAAGGCACTAGGCTTCTACCACCCCAGTACCACTATCAGATTAGAGCCATAATGGAGACTAGGTATCTACCACCCCACTACCACTATCAGATTAGAGCCATAAGGGCACTAGACATCTACCACCCCACTACCACTATCAGATTAGAGCCATAATGGAAACTAGGTATCTACCACCCCACTACCACTATCAGATTAGAGCCATAAGGGCACTAGGCATCTTTCACCCCACTACCACTATCAGATTAGAGCCATAAAGGCACTAGGCTTCTACCACCCCAGTACCACTATCAGATTAGAGCCATAATGGAGACTAGGTATCTACCACCCCACT
This sequence comes from Salvelinus alpinus, assembly GCF_045679555.1. Taxonomy (NCBI): domain Eukaryota; kingdom Metazoa; phylum Chordata; class Actinopteri; order Salmoniformes; family Salmonidae; genus Salvelinus; species Salvelinus alpinus. The sequence continues at coordinate 106,249,073 of NC_092088.1, forward strand.
ACCACTATCAGATTAGAGCCATAAGGGCACTAGGCATCTACCACCCCACTACCACTATCAGATTAGAGCCATAAAGGAGACTAGACATCTACCACCCCAATACCACTATCAGATTAGAGCCATAAGGGAGACTAGTCATTTACCACCCCACTACCTCTATCAGATTAGAGCCTAAAACGGAGACTAGACATCTACCACCCCACTACCTTTATAAGATTAGAGCCATAATGGAGACTTGGTATCTACCAGCACACTACCACTATCAGATTAGAGCCATAATGGAGACTAGGTATCTACCACCCCACTACCACTACCAGATTAGAGCCATAATGGAGACTAGGTATCTACCACACCACTACCACTACCAGATTAGAGCCATAATGGAGACTAGGTATCTACCACCCCACTACCACTACCAGACTTGAGCCATAATGGAGACTAGGTATCTCCCACCCCACTACCTCTATCAGATTAGAGCCATAATGGAGACTAGGTATCTACCACCCCACTACCTCTATAATATTAGAGCCATAAGGGCACCTGGCATCTACCACCCCACTACCACTATCAGATTAGAGCCATAAAGGCACTAGGCATCTACCACCCCACTACCACTACCAGATTAGAGCCATAATGGAGAATAGGTATCTACCACCCCTCTACCACTATCAGATTAGAGCCATAAGGGCACTAGGCATCTATCACCCCACTACCACTATCAGATTAGAGCCATAATGGAGACTAGGTATCTACCACCCCACTACCACTATCAGATTAGAGCCATAATGGAGACTAGGTATCTACCACCAAACTACCACTATCAGATTAGAGCCATAAAGGCACTAGGCATCTACCACCCCACTACCACTATAAGATTATAGCCATAATGGAGACTAGGTATCTACCACCCCACTACCATTATCAGATTAGAGCCATAAAGGCACTAGGCATCTACCACCCCACTACCACTATCAGATTAGAGCCATAATGGAGACTAGGTATCTACCACCCCACTACCACTATCAGATTAGAGCCATAATGGAGACTAGGTATCTACCACCCCACTACCACTACCAGATTAGAGCCATAATGGAGACTAGGTATCTACCACACCACTACCATTATCAGATTAGAGCCATAATGGAGACTAGGTATCTACCACCCCCACTACACTTATCAGATTAGAGCCATAATGGAGACTAGGTATCTACCACCCCACTACCACTATCAGATTAGAGCCATAAGGGTACTAGGCATCTACCACCCCACTACCACTATCAGATTAGAGCCATAAAGGCACTAGGCATCTACCACCCCACCCCACTACCACTATCAGATTAGAGCCATAATGGAGACTAGGTATCTACCACCCCACTACCACTATCAGATTAGAGCCATAAAGGCACTAGGCATCTACCACCCCACTACCACTATCAGATTAGAGCCATAATGGAGACTAGGTATCTACCACCCCACTACCACTATCAGATTAGAGCCATAATGGAGACTAGGTATCTACCACCCCACTACCACTACCAGATTAGAGCCATAATGGAGACTAGGTATCTACCACACCACTACCACTACCAGATTAGAGCAATAATGGAGACTAGGTATCTACCACCCCACTACCACTACCAGATTAGAGCCATAATGGAGACTAGGTATCTACCACCCCACTACCACTACCAAACTTGAGCCATAATGGAGACTAGGTATCTACCACCCCACTACCACTATCAGATTAGAGCCATAATGGAGACTAGGTATCTACCATCCCCACTACCTCTATCAGATTAGAGCCATAATGGAGAGTAGGTATCTTCCACCCCACTACCACTATCAGATTAGAGCCATAAGGGCACTAGGCATCTACCACCACACTACCACTATCAGATTAGAGCCATAAGGGCACTAGGCATCTACCACCCCGCTACCACTATCAGATTAGAGCCATAAGGGCACTAGACATCTACCACCCCACTACCACTATCAGATTAGAGCCATAATGGAAACTAGGTATCTACCACCCCACTACCACTATCAGATTAGACCCATAAGGGCACTAGGCATCTACCACCACACTACCACTATCAGATTAGAGCCATAAGGGCACTAGGCATCTACCACCCCGCTACCACTATCAGATTAGAGCCATAAGGGCACTAGACATCTCCCACCCCACTACCACTATCAGATTAGAGCCATAATGGAAACTAGGTATCTACCACCCCACTACCACTATCAGATTAGAGCCATAAGGGCACTAGGCATCTACCACCCCACTACCACTATCAGAATAGAGCCATAATGGAGACTAGGTATCTACCACCCCACTACCACTATCAGATTAGAGCCATAAGGGCACTAGGCATCTACCACCCCACTACCACTATCAGATTAGAGCCATAAAGGCACTAGGCATCTACCACCCCACTACCACTATCAGATTAGAGCCATAATGGAGACTAGGTATCTACCACCCCACTACCACTACCAGATTAGAGCCATAATGGAGACTAGACATCTACCACCCCACTACCACTACCACTATCAGATTAGAGCCATAATGGAGACTAGGTATCTACCACCCCACTACCTCTATCAGATTAGAGCCATAATGGAGACTAGGTATCTACCACCCCACTACCTCTATACGATTAGAGCCATAAGGGCACCTGGCATCTACCACCCCACTACCACTATCAGATTAGAGCCATAAAGGCACTAGGCATCTACCACCCCACTACCACTACCAGATTAGAGCCATAATGGAGACTAGGTATCTACCACCCCTCTACCACTATCAGATTAGAGCCATAAGGGCACTAGGCATCTATCACCCCACTACCACTATCAGATTAGAGCCATAAAGGCACTAGGCATCTACCACCCCACTACCACTATCAGATTAGAGCCATAATGGAGACTAGGTATCTACCACCCCACTACCAATATCAGATTAGAGCCATAAAGGCACTAGGAATCTACCACCCCACTACCACTACCAGATTAGAGCCATAATGGAGACTAGGTATCTACCACACCACTACCACTACCAGATTAGAGCCATAATGGAGACTAGGTATCTACCACCCCACTACCACTATCAGATTAGAGCCATAATGGAGACTAGGTATCTTCCACCCCACTACCACTACCAGATTAGAGCCATAATGGAGACTAGGTATCTACCACCCCACTACCACTACCAAACTTGAGCCATAATGGAGACTAGGTATCTACCACCCCACTACCACTATCAGATTAGAGCCATAATGGAGACTAGGTATCTACCACCCCACTACCACTACCAGATTAGAGCCATAATGGAGACTAGGTATCTACCACACCACTACCACTACCAAATTAGAGCCATAATGGAGACTAGGTATCTACCACCCCACTACCACTACCAGATTAGAGCCATAATGGAGACTAGGTATCTACCACCCCACTACCACTACCAAACTTGAGCCATAATGGAGACTAGGTATCTACCACCCCACTACCACTATCAGATTTGAGCCATAATCGAGACTAGGTATCTACCACACCACTACCACTACCAGATTAGAGCCATAATGGAGACTAGGTATCTACCACCCCACTACCACTATCAGATTAGAGCCATAATGGAGACTAGGTATCTACCACCCCACTACCACTTTCAGATTAGAGCCATAATGGAGACTAGGTATCTACCACCCCACTACCTCTATCAGATTAGAGCCATAATGGAGACTAGGTATCTACCACCCCACTACCTCTATAAGATTAGAGCCATAAGGGCACCTGGCATCTACCACCCCACTACCACTATCAGATTAGAGCCATAAAGGCACTAGGCATCTACCACCCCACTACCACTATCAGATTAGAGCCATAATGGAGACTAGGTATCTACCACCCCACTACCACTATCAGATTAGAGCCATAAGGGCACTAGGCATCTATCACCCCACGACCACTATCAGATTAGAGCCATAAAGGCACTAGGCATCTACCACCCCACTACCACTATCAGATTAGAGCCATAATGGAGACTAGGTATCTACCACCCCACTACCACTATCAGATTAGAGCCATAAAGGCACTAGGAATCTACCACCCCACTACCACAACCAGATTAGAGCCATAATGGAGACTAGGTATCTACCACACCACTACCACTACCAGATTAGAGCCATAATGGAGACTAGGTATCTACCACCCCACTACCACTATCAGATTAGAGCCATAATGGAGAATAGGTATCTACCACCCCACTACCACTATCAGATTAGAGCCACAAGGGCACTAGGCATCTACCACCCCACTACCAGTATCAGATTAGAGCCATAATGACTATCAGATTAGAGCCATCATGGTAGTGGGGTGGTAGATACACTAGGCATCTATCACCCCACTACCACTATCAGATTAGAGCCATAATGGAGACTAGGTATCTACCACCCCACTACCACTATCAGATTAGAGCCATAATGGAGACTAGGTATCTACCACCAAACTACCACTATCAGATTAGAGCCATAAAGGCACTAGGCATCTACCACCCCACTACCACTATAAGATTAGAGCCATAATGGAGACTAGGTATCTACCACCCCACTACCACTATCAGATTAGAGCCATAAAGGCACTAGGCATCTACCACCCCACTACCACTATCAGATTAGAGCCATAATGGAGACTAGGTATCTACCACCCCACTACCACTATCAGATTAGAGCCATAATGGAGACTAGGTATCTACCACCCCACTACCACTACCAGATTAGAGCCATAATGGAGACTAGACATCTACCACCCCACTACCACTATCAGATTAGAGCCATAATGGAGACTAGGTATCTACCACCCCACTACCTCTATCAGATTAGAGCCATAATGGAGACTAGGTATCTACCACCCCACTACCTCTATACGATTAGAGCCATAAGGGCACCTGGCATCTACCACCCCACTACCACTATCAGATTAGAGCCATAAAGGCACTAGGCATCTACCACCCCACTACCACTACCAGATTAGAGCCATAATGGAGACTAGGTATCTACCACCCCTCTACCACTATCAGATTAGAGCCATAAGGGCACTAGGCATCTATCACCCCACTACCACTATCAGATTAGAGCCATAAAGGCACTAGGCATCTACCACCCCACTACCACTATCAGATTAGAGCCATAATGGAGACTAGGTATCTACCACCCCACTACCAATATCAGATTAGAGCCATAAAGGCACTAGGAATCTACCACCCCACTACCACTACCAGATTAGAGCCATAATGGAGACTAGGTATCTACCACACCACTACCACTACCAGATTAGAGCCATAATGGAGACTAGGTATCTACCACCCCACTACCACTATCAGATTAGAGCCATAATGGAGACTAGGTATCTTCCACCCCACTACCACTACCAGATTAGAGCCATAATGGAGACTAGGTATCTACCACCCCACTACCACTACCAAACTTGAGCCATAATGGAGACTAGGTATCTACCACCCCACTACCACTATCAGATTAGAGCCATAATGGAGACTAGGTATCTACCACCCCACTACCACTACCAGATTAGAGCCATAATGGAGACTAGGTATCTACCACACCACTACCACTACCAAATTAGAGCCATAATGGAGACTAGGTATCTACCACCCCACTACCACTACCAGATTAGAGCCATAATGGAGACTAGGTATCTACCACCCCACTACCACTACCAAACTTGAGCCATAATGGAGACTAGGTATCTACCACCCCACTACCACTATCAGATTTGAGCCATAATCGAGAGTAGGTATCTTCCACCCCACTACCACTATCAGATTAGAGCCATAAGGGCACTAGGCATCTACCACCACACTACCACTATCAGATTAGAGCCATACGGGCACTAGGCATCTACCACCCCGCTACCACTATCAGATTAGAGCCATAAGGGCTCTAGACATCTACCACCCCACTACCACTATCAGATTAGAGCCATAATGGAAACTAGGTATCTACCACCCCACTACCACCATCAGATTAGAGCCATAAGGGCACTAGGCATCTACCACCACACTACCACTATCAGATTAGAGCCATAAGGGCACTAGGCATCTACCACCCCGCTACCACTATCAGATTAGAGCCATAAGGGCACTAGATATCTACCACCCCACTACCACTATCAGATTAGAGCCATAATGGCACTAGGCATCTACCACCCCACTACCACTATCAGATTAGAGCCATAATGGAGACTAGGTATCTACCACACCACTACCACTACCAGATTAGAGCCATAATGGAGACTAGGTATCTACCACCCCTCTACCACTATCAGATTAGAGCCATAAAGGCACTAGGCATCTACCACCCCACTACCACTACCAGATTAGAGCCATAATGGAGACTAGGTATCTACCACACCACTACCACTACCAGATTAGAGCCATAATGGAGACTAGGTATCTACCACCCCACTACCACTATCAGATTAGAGCCATAATGGAGACTAGGTATCTACCACCCCACTACCACTTTCAGATTAGAGCCATAATGGAGACTAGGTATCTACCACCCCACTACCTCTATCAGATTAGAGCCATAATGGAGACTAGGTATCTACCACCCCACTACCTCTATAAGATTAGAGCCATAAGGGCACCTGGCATCTACCACCCCACTACCACTATCAGATTAGAGCCATAAAGGCACTAGGCATCTACCACCCCACTACCACTACCAGATTAGAGCCATAATGGAGACTAGGTATCTACCACCCCTCTACCACTATCAGATTAGAGCCATAAGGGCACTAGGCATCTATCACCCCACGACCACTATCAGATTAGAGCCATAAAGGCACTAGGCATCTACCACCCCACTACCACTATCAGATTAGAGCCATAATGGAGACTAGGTATCTACCACCCCACTACCACTATCAGATTAGAGCCATAAAGGCACTAGGAATCTACCACCCCACTACCACAACCAGATTAGAGCCATAATGGAGACTAGGTATCTACCACACCACTACCACTACCAGATTAGAGCCATAATGGAGACTAGGTATCTACCACCCCACTACCACTATCAGATTAGAGCCATAATGGAGAATAGGTATCTACCACCCCACTACCACTATCAGATTAGAGCCACAAGGGCACTAGGCATCTACCACCCCACTACCAGTATCAGATTAGAGCCATAATGACTATCAGATTAGAGCCATCATGGTAGTGGGGTGGTAGATACACTAGGCATCTATCACCCCACTACCACTATCAGATTAGAGCCATAATGGAGACTAGGTATCTACCACCCCACTACCACTATCAGATTAGAGCCATAATGGAGACTAGGTATCTACCACCAAACTACCACTATCAGATTAGAGCCATAAAGGCACTAGGCATCTACCACCCCACTACCACTATAAGATTAGAGCCATAATGGAGACTAGGTATCTACCACCCCACTACCACTATCAGATTAGAGCCATAAAGGCACTAGGCATCTACCACCCCACTACCACTATCAGATTAGAGCCATAATGGAGACTAGGTATCTACCACCCCACTACCACTATCAGATTAGAGCCATAAAGGCACTAGGAATCTACCACCCCACTACCACTACCAGATTAGAGCCATAATGGAGACTAGGTATCTACCACACCACTACCACTACCAGATTAGAGCCATAATGGAGACTAGGTATCTACCACCCCACTACCACTATCAGATTAGAGCCATAATGGAGAATAGGTATCTACCACCCCACTACCACTATCAGATTAGAGCCACAAGGGCACTAGGCCTCTACCACCCCACTACCAGTATCAGATTAGAGCCATAATGACTATCAGATTAGAGCCATCATGGTAGTGGGGTGGTAGATACACTAGGCATCTATCACCCCACTACCACTATCAGATTAGAGCCATAATGGAGACTAGGTATCTACCACCCCACTACCACTATCAGATTAGAGCCATAATGGAGACTAGGTATCTACCACCAAACTACCACTATCAGATTAGAGCCATAAAGGCACTAGGCATCTACCACCCCACTACCACTATAAGATTAGAGCCATAATGGAGACTAGGTATCTACCACCCCACTACCACTATCAGATTAGAGCCATAAAGGCACTAGGCATCTACCACCCCACTACCACTATCAGATTAGAGCCATAATGGAGACTAGGTATCTACCACCCCACTACCACTATCAGATTAGAGCCATAATGGAGACTAGGTATCTACCACCCCACTACCACTACCAGATTAGAGCCATAATGGAGACTAGGTATCTACCACACCACTACCATTATCAGATTAGAGCCATAATGGAGACTAGGTATCTACCACCCCCACTACACTTATCAGATTAGAGCCATAATGGAGACTAGGTATCTACCACCCCACTACCACTATCAGATTAGAGCCACAAGGGTACTAGGCATCTACCACCCCACTACCACTATCAGATTAGAGCCATAAAGGCACTAGGCATCTACCACCCCACCCCACTACCACTATCAGATTAGAGCCATAATGGAGACTAGGTATCTACCACCCCACTACCACTATCAGATTAGAGCCATAAAGGCACTAGGCATCTACCACCCCACTACCACTATCAGATTAGAGCCATAATGGAGACTAGGTATCTACCACCCCACTACCACTATCAGATTAGAGACATAATGGAGACTAGGTATCTACCACCCCACTACCACTACCAGATTAGAGCCATAATGGAGACTAGGTATCTACCACCCCACTACCACTACCAGATTAGAGCAATAATGGAGACTAGGTATCTACCACCCCACTACCACTACCAGATTAGAGCCATAATGGAGACTAGGTATCTACCACCCCACTACCACTACCAAACTTGAGCCATAATGGAGACTAGGTATCTACCACCCCACTACCACTATCATATTAGAGCCATAATGGAGACTAGGTATCTACCATCCCCACTACCTCTATCAGATTAGAGCCATAATGGAGAGTAGGTATCTTCCACCCCACTACCACTATCAGATTAGAGCCATAAGGGCACTAGGCATCTACCACCACACTACCACTATCAGATTAGAGCCATAAGGGCACCTGGCATCTACCACCCCACTACCACTATCAGATTAGAGCCATAAAGGCACTAGGCATCTACCACCCCACTACCACTACCAGATTAGAGCCATAATGGAGACTAGGTATCTACCACCCCTCTACCACTATCAGATTAGAGCCATAAGGGCACTAGGCATCTATCACCCCACGACCACTATCAGATTAGAGCCATAAAGGCACTAGGCATCTACCACCCCACTACCACTATCAGATTAGAGCCATAATGGAGACTAGGTATCTACCACCCCACTACCACTATCAGATTAGAGCCATATAGGCACTAGGAATCTACCACCCCACTACCACTACCAGATTAGAGCCATAATGGAGACTAGGTATCTACCACACCACTACCACTACCAGATTAGAGCCATAATGGAGACTAGGTATCTACCACCCCACTACCACTATCAGATTAGAGCCATAATGGAGAATAGGTATCTACCACCCCACTACCACTATCAGATTAGAGCCACAAGGGCACTAGGCATCTACCACCCCACTACCAGTATCAGATTAGAGCCATAATGACTATCAGATTAGAGCCATCATGGTAGTGGGGTGGTAGATACACTAGGCATCTATCACCCCACTACCACTATCAGATTAGAGCCATAATGGAGACTAGGTATCTACCACCCCACTACCACTATCAGATTAGAGCCATAATGGAGACTAGGTATCTACCACCAAACTACCACTATCAGATTAGAGCCATAAAGGCACTAGGCATCTACCACCCCACTACCACTATAAGATTAGAGCCATAATGGAGACTAGGTATCTACCACCCCACTACCACTATCAGATTAGAGCCATAAAGGCACTAGGCATCTACCACCCCACTACCACTATCAGATTAGAGCCATAATGGAGACTAGGTATCTACCACCCCACTACCACTATCAGATTAGAGCCATAAAGGCACTAGGAATCTACCACCCCACTACCACTACCAGATTAGAGCCATAATGGAGACTAGGTATCTACCACCCCACTACCACTACCAGATTAGAGCCATAATGGAGACTAGGTATCTACCACCCCACTACCACTATCAGATTAGAGCCATAATGGAGAATAGGTATCTACCACCCCACTACCACTATCAGATTAGAGCCACAAGGGCACTAGGCATCTACCACCCCACTACCAGTATCAGATTAGAGCCATAATGACTATCAGATTAGAGCCATCATGGTAGTGGGGTGGTAGATACACTAGGCATCTATCACCCCACTACCACTATCAGATTAGAGCCATAATGGAGACTAGGTATCTACCACCCCACTACCACTATCAGATTAGAGCCATAATGGAGACTAGGTATCTACCACCAAACTACCACTATCAGATTAGAGCCATAAAGGCACTAGGCATCTACCACCCCACTACCACTATAAGATTAGAGCCATAATGGAGACTAGGTATCTACCACCCCACTACCACTATCAGATTAGAGCCATAAAGGCACTAGGCATCTACCACCCCACTACCACTATCAGATTAGAGCCATAATGGAGACTAGGTATCTACCACCCCACTACCACTATCAGATTAGAGCCATAATGGAGACTAGGTATCTACCACCCCACTACCACTACCAAACTTGAGCCATAATGGAGACTAGGTATCTACCACCCCACTACCACTATCAGATTAGAGCCATAATGGAGACTAGGTATCTACCATCCCCACTACCTTTATCAGATTAGAGCCATAATGGAGACTAGGTATCTACCACCCCACCACCACTATCAGATTAGAGCCACAAGGGTACTAGGCATCTACCACCCCACTACCACTATCAGATTAGAGCCATAAAGGCACTAGGCATCTACCACCCCACCCCACTACCACTATCAGATTAGAGCCATAATGGAGACTAGGTATCTACCACCCCACTACCACTATCAGATTAGAGCCATAAAGGCACTAGGCATCTACCACCCCACTACCACTATCAGATTAGAGCCATAATGGAGACTAGGTATCTACCACCCCACTACCACTATCAGATTAGAGCCATAATGGAGACTAGGTATCTACCACCCCACTACCACTACCAGATTAGAGCCATAATGGAGACTAGGTATCTACCACACCACTACCACTACCAGATTAGAGCAATAATGGAGACTAGGTATCTACCACCCCACTACCACTACCAGATTAGAGCCATAATGGAGACTAGGTATCTACCACCCCACTACCACTACCAAACTTGAGCCATAATGGAGACTAGGTATCTACCACCCCACTACCACTATCAGATTAGAGCCATAATGGAGACTAGGTATCTACCATCCCCACTACCTCTATCAGATTAGAGCCATAATGGAGAGTAGGTATCTTCCACCCCACTACCACTATCAGATTAGAGCCATAAGGGCACTAGGCATCTACCACCACACTACCACTATCAGATTAGAGCCATAAGGGCACTAGGCATCTACCACCCCGCTACCACTATCAGATTAGAGCCATAAGGGCACTAGACATCTACCACCCCACTACCACTATCAGATTAGAGCCATAATGGAAACTAGGTATCTACCACCCCACTACCACTATCAGATTAGACCCATAAGGGCACTAGGCATCTACCACCACACTACCACTATCAGATTAGAGCCATAAGGGCACTAGGCATCTACCACCCCGCTACCACTATCAGATTAGAGCCATAAGGGCACTAGACATCTACCACCCCACTACCACTATCAGATTAGAGCCATAATGGAAACTAGGTATCTACCACCCCACTACCACTATCAGATTAGAGCCATAAGGGCACTAGGCATCTACCACCCCACTACCACTATCAGAATAGAGCCATAATGGAGACTAGGTATCTACCACCCCACTACCACTATCAGATTAGAGCCATAAGGGCACTAGGCATCTACCACCCCACTACCACTATCAGATTAGAGCCATAAAGGCACTAGGCATCTACCACCCCACTACCACTATCAGATTAGAGCCATAATGGAGACTAGGTATCTACCACCCCACTACCACTACCAGATTAGAGCCATAATGGAGACTAGGTATCTACCACACCACTACCACTACCAGATTAGAGCCATAATGGAGACTAGGTATCTACCACCCCACTACCACTATCAGATTAGAGCCATAATGGAGACTAGGTATCTACCACCCCACTACCACTATCAGATTAGAGCCATAATGGAGACTAGGTATCTACCACCCCACTACCACTACCAAACTTGAGCCATAAGGGCACTAGGCATCTACCACCCCACTACCACTATCAGATTAGAGCCATAAAGGCACTAGGCATCTACCACCCCACTACCACTATCAGATTAGAGCCATAATGGAGACTAGGTATCTACCACCCCACTACCACTACCAGATTAGAGCCATAATGGAGACTAGGTATCTACCACACCACTACCACTACCAGATTAGAGCCATAATGGAGACTAGGTATCTACCACCCCACTACCACTATCAGATTAGAGCCATAATGGAGACTAGGTATCTACCACCCCACTACCACTATCAGATTAGAGCCATAATGGAGACTAGGTATCTACCACCCCACTACCTCTATCAGATTAGAGCCATAATGGAGACTAGGTATCTACCACCCCACTACCTCTATACGATTAGAGCCATAAGGGCACCTGGCATCTACCACCCCACTACCACTATCAGATTAGAGCCATAATGGAGACTAGGTATCTACCACCCCTCTACCACTATCAGATTAGAGCCATAAGGGCACTAGGCATCTATCACCCCACTACCACTATCAGATTAGAGCCATAAAGGCACTAGGCATCTACCACCCCACTACCACTATCAGATTAGAGCCATAATGGAGACTAGGTATCTACCACCCCACTACCACTATCAGATTAGAGCCATAAAGGCACTAGGAATCTACCACCCCACTACCACTACCAGATTAGAGCCATAATGGAGACTAGGTATCTACCACACCACTACCACTACCAGATTAGAGCCATAATGGAGACTAGGTATCTACCACCCCACTACCACTATCAGATTAGAGCCATAATGGAGACTAGGTATCTTCCACCCCACTACCACTACCAGATTAGAGCCATAATGGAGACTAGGTATCTACCACCCCACTACCACTACCAAACTTGAGCCATAATGGAGACTAGGTATCTACCACCCCACTACCACTATCAGATTAGAGCCATAATGGAGACTAGGTATCTACCACCCCACTACCACTACCAGATTAGAGCCATAATGGAGACTAGGTATCTACCACACCACTACCACTACCAGATTAGAGCAATAATGGAGACTAGGTATCTACCACCCCACTACCACTACCAGATTAGAGCCATAATGGAGACTAGGTATCTACCACCCCACTACCACTACCAAACTTGAGCCATAATGGAGACTAGGTATCTACCACCCCACTACCACTATCAGATTTGAGCCATAATGGAGAGTAGGTATCTTCCACCCCACTACCACTATCAGATTAGAGCCAAAAGGGCACTAGGCATCTACCACCACACTACCACTATCAGATTAGAGCCATACGGGCACTAGGCATCTACCACCCCGCTACCACTATCAGATTAGAGCCATAAGGGCACTAGACATCTACCACCCCACTACCACTATCAGATTAGAGCCATAATGGAGACTAGGTATCTACCACCCCACTCCACTATCAGATTAGAGCCATAAGGGCACTAGGCATCTACCACCACACTACCACTATCAGATTAGAGCCATAAGGGCACTAGGCATCTACCACCCCGCTACCACTATCAGATTAGACCCATAAGGGCACTAGACATCTACCACCCCACTACCACTATCAGATTAGAGCCATAATGGCACTAGGCATCTACCACCCCACTACCACTATCAGATTAGAGCCATAATGGAGACTAGGTATCTACCACCCCTCTACCACTATCAGATTAGAGCCATAAGGGCACTAGGCATCTACCACCCCACTACCACTATCAGATTAGAGCCATAAAGGCACTAGGCATCTACCACCCCACTACCACTATCAGATTAGAGCCATAATGGAGACTAGGTATCTACCACACCACTACCACTACCAGATTAGAGCCATAATGGAGACTAGGTATCTACCACCCCACTACCACTATCAGATTAGAGCCATAATGGAGACTAGGTATCTACCACCCCACTACCACTTTCAGATTAGAGCCATAATGGAGACTAGGTATCTACCACCCCACTACCTCTATCAGATTAGAGCCATAATGGAGACTAGGTATCTACCACCCCACTACCTCTATAAGATTAGAGCCATAAGGGCAATTGGCATCTACCACCCCACTACCACTATCAGATTAGAGCCATAAAGGCACTAGGCATCTACCACCCCACTACCACTACCAGATTAGAGCCATAATGGAGACTAGGTATCTACCACCCCACTACCACTATCAGATTAGAGCCATAAGGGCACTAGGCATCTATCACCCCACGACCACTATCAGATTAGAGCCATAAAGGCACTAGGCATCTACCACCCCACTACCACTATCAGATTAGAGCCATAAAGGCACTAGGCATCTATCACCCCACTACCACTATCAGATTAGAGCCATAAAGGCACTAGGCATCTACCACCCCACTACCACTACCAGATTAGAGCCATAATGGAGACTAGGTATCTACCACACCACTACCACTACCAGATTAGAGCCATAATGGAGACTAGGTATCTACCACCCCACTACCACTATCAGATTAGAGCCATAATGGAGACTAGGTATCTACCACCCCACTACCACTTTCAGATTAGAGCCATAATGGAGACTAGGTATCTACCACCCCACTACCTCTATCAGATTAGAGCCATAATGGAGACTAGGTATCTACCACCCCTCTACCAGTATCAGATTAGAGCCATAAGGGCACTAGGCATCTATCACCCCACGACCACTATCAGATTAGAGCCATAAAGGCACTAGGCATCTACCACCCCACTACCACTATCAGATTAGAGCCATAATGGAGACTAGGTATCTACCACCCCACTACCACTACCAGATTAGAGCCATAATGGAGACTAGGTATCTACCACCCCACTACCACTATCAGATTAGAGCCATAATGGAGAATAGGTATCTACCACCCCACTACCACTATCAGATTAGAGCCACAAGGGCACTAGGCATCTACCACCCCACTACCAGTATCAGATTAGAGCCATAATGACTATCAGATTAGAGCCATCATGGTAGTGGGGTGGTAGATACACTAGGCATCTATCACCCCACTACCACTATCAGATTAGAGCCATAATGGAGACTAGGTATCTACCACCCCACTACCACTATCAGATTAGAGCCATAATGGAGACTAGGTATCTACCACCAAACTACCACTATCAGATTAGAGCCATAAAGGCACTAGGCATCTACCACCCCACTACCACTATAAGATTAGAGCCATAATGGAGACTAGGTATCTACCACCCCACTACCACTATCAGATTAGAGCCATAAAGGCACTAGGCATCTACCACCCCACTACCACTATCAGATTAGAGCCATAATGGAGACTAGGTATCTACCACCCCACTACCACTATCAGATTAGAGCCATAAAGGCACTAGGAATCTACCACCCCACTACCACTACCAGATTAGAGCCATAATGGAGACTAGGTATCTACCACACCACTACCACTACCAGATTAGAGCCATAATGGAGACTAGGTATCTACCACCCCACTACCACTATCAGATTAGAGCCATAATGGAGAATAGGTATCTACCACCCCACTACCACTATCAGATTAGAGCCACAAGGGCACTAGGCATCTACCACCCCACTACCACTATCAGATTAGAGCCATAATGACTATCAGATTAGAGCCATCATGGTAGTGGGGTGGTAGATACACTAGGCATCTATCACCCCACTACCACTATCAGATTAGAGCCATAATGGAGACTAGGTATCTACCACCCCACTACCACTATCAGATTAGAGCCATAAAGGCACTAGGCATCTACCACCCCACTACCACTATCAGATTAGAGCCATAATGGAGACTAGGTATCTACCACCCCACTACCACTATCAGATTAGAGCCATAATGGAGACTAGGTATCTACCACCCCACTACCACTACCAGATTAGAGCCATAATGGAGACTAGGTATCTACCACACCACTACCATTATCAGATTAGAGCCATAATGGAGAATAGGTATCTACCACCCCCACTACACTTATCAGATTAGAGCCATAATGGAGACTAGGTATCTACCACCCCACTACAGCTATCAGATTAGAGCCACAAGGGTACTAGGCATCTACCACCCCACTACCACTATCAGATTAGAGCCATAAAGGCACTAGGCATCTACCACCCCACCCCACTACCACTATCAGATTAGAGCCATAATGGAGACTAGGTATCTACCACCCCACTACCACTATCAGATTAGAGCCATAAAGGCACTAGGCATCTACCACCCCACTACCACTATCAGATTAGAGCCATAATGGAGACTAGGTATCTACCACCCCACTACCACTATCAGATTAGAGCCATAATGGAGACTAGGTATCTACCACCCCACTACCACTACCAGATTAGAGCCATAATGGAGACTAGGTATCTACCACACCACTACCACTACCAGATTAGAGCAATAATGGAGACTAGGTATCTACCACCCCACTACCACTACCAGATTAGAGCCATAATGGAGACTAGGTATCTACCACCCCACTACCACTACCAAACTTGAGCCATAATGGAGACTAGGTATCTACCACCCCACTACCACTATCATATTAGAGCCATAATGGAGACTAGGTATCTACCATCCCCACTACCTCTATCAGATTAGAGCCATAATGGAGAGTAGGTATCTTCCACCCCACTACCACTATCAGATTAGAGCCATAAGGGCACTAGGCATCTACCACCACACTACCACTATCAGATTAGAGCCATAAGGGCACCTGGCATCTACCACCCCACTACCACTATCAGATTAGAGCCATAAAGGCACTAGGCATCTACCACCCCACTACCACTACCAGATTAGAGCCATAATGGAGACTAGGTATCTACCACCCCTCTACCACTATCAGATTAGAGCCATAAGGGCACTAGGCATCTATCACCCCACGACCACTATCAGATTAGAGCCATAAAGGCACTAGGCATCTACCACCCCACTACCACTATCAGATTAGAGCCATAATGGAGACTAGGTATCTACCACCCCACTACCACTATCAGATTAGAGCCATATAGGCACTAGGAATCTACCACCCCACTACCACTACCAGATTAGAGCCATAATGGAGACTAGGTATCTACCACACCACTACCACTACCAGATTAGAGCCATAATGGAGACTAGGTATCTACCACCCCACTACCACTATCAGATTAGAGCCATAATGGAGAATAGGTATCTACCACCCCACTACCACTATCAGATTAGAGCCACAAGGGCACTAGGCATCTACCACCCCACTACCAGTATCAGATTAGAGCCATAATGACTATCAGATTAGAGCCATCATGGTAGTGGGGTGGTAGATACACTAGGCATCTATCACCCCACTACCACTATCAGATTAGAGCCATAATGGAGACTAGGTATCTACCACCCCACTACCACTATCAGATTAGAGCCATAATGGAGACTAGGTATCTACCACCAAACTACCACTATCAGATTAGAGCCATAAAGGCACTAGGCATCTACCACCCCACTACCACTATAAGATTAGAGCCATAATGGAGACTAGGTATCTACCACCCCACTACCACTATCAGATTAGAGCCATAAAGGCACTAGGCATCTACCACCCCACTACCACTATCAGATTAGAGCCATAATGGAGACTAGGTATCTACCACCCCACTACCACTATCAGATTAGAGCCATAAAGGCACTAGGAATCTACCACCCCACTACCACTACCAGATTAGAGCCATAATGGAGACTAGGTATCTACCACCCCACTACCACTACCAGATTAGAGCCATAATGGAGACTAGGTATCTACCACCCCACTACCACTATCAGATTAGAGCCATAATGGAGAATAGGTATCTACCACCCCACTACCACTATCAGATTAGAGCCACAAGGGCACTAGGCATCTACCACCCCACTACCAGTATCAGATTAGAGCCATAATGACTATCAGATTAGAGCCATCATGGTAGTGGGGTGGTAGATACACTAGGCATCTACCACCCCACTACCACTATCAGATTAGAGCCATAATGGAGACTAGGTATCTACCACCCCACTACCACTATCAGATTATAGCCATAATGGAGACTAGGTATCTACCACCAAACTACCACTATCAGATTAGAGCCATAAAGGCACTAGGCATCTACCACCCCACTACCACTATAAGATTAGAGCCATAATGGAGACTAGGTATCTACCACCCCACTACCACTATCAGATTAGAGCCATAAAGGCACTAGGCATCTACCACCCCACTACCACTATCAGATTAGAGCCATAATGGAGACTAGGTATCTACCACCCCACTACCACTATCAGATTAGAGCCATAATGGAGACTAGGTATCTACCACCCCACTACCACTACCAAACTTGAGCCATAATGGAGACTAGGTATCTACCACCCCACTACCACTATCAGATTAGAGCCATAATGGAGACTAGGTATCTACCACCCCACTACCACTATCAGATTAGAGCCATAATGGAGACTAGGTATCTACCACCAAACTACCACTATCAGATTAGAGCCATAAAGGCACTAGGCATCTACCACCCCACTACCACTATAAGATTAGAGCCATAATGGAGACTAGGTATCTACCACCCCACTACCACTATCAGATTAGAGCCATAAAGGCACTAGGCATCTACCACCCCACTACCACTATCAGATTAGAGCCATAATGGAGACTAGGTATCTACCACTTCACTACCACTATCAGATTAGAGCCATAATGGAGACTAGGTATCTACCACCCCACTACCACTACCAAACTTGAGCCATAATGGAGACTAGGTATCTACCACCCCACTACCACTATCAGATTAGAGCCATAATGGAGACTAGGTATCTACCATCCCCACTACCTCTATCAGATTAGAGCCATAATGGAGACTAGGTATCTACCACCCCACCACCACTATCAGATTAGAGCCACAAGGGTACTAGGCATCTACCACCCCACTACCACTATCAGATTAGAGCCATAAAGGCACTAGGCATCTACCACCCCACCCCACTACCACTATCAGATTAGAGCCATAATGGAGACTAGGTATCTACCACCCCACTACCACTATCAGATTAGAGCCATAAAGGCACTAGGCATCTACCACCCCACTACCACTATCAGATTAGAGCCATAATGGAGACTAGGTATCTACCACCCCACTACCACTATCAGATTAGAGCCATAATGGAGACTAGGTATCTACCACCCCACTACCACTACCAGATTAGAGCCATAATGGAGACTAGGTATCTACCACACCACTACCACTACCAGATTAGAGCAATAATGGAGACTAGGTATCTACCACCCCACTACCACTACCAGATTAGAGCCATAATGGAGACTAGGTATCTACCACCCCACTACCACTACCAAACTTGAGCCATAATGGAGACTAGGTATCTACCACCCCACTACCACTATCAGATTAGAGCCATAATGGAGACTAGGTATCTACCATCCCCACTACCTCTATCAGATTAGAGCCATAATGGAGAGTAGGTATCTTCCACCCCACTACCACTATCAGATTAGAGCCATAAGGGCACTAGGCATCTACCACCACACTACCACTATCAGATTAGAGCCATAAGGGCACTAGGCATCTACCAGCCCGCTACCACTATCAGATTAGAGCCATAAGGGCACTAGACATCTACCACCCCACTACCACTATCAGATTAGAGCCATAATGGAAACTAGGTATCTACCACCCCACTACCACTATCAGATTAGACCCATAAGGGCACTAGGCATCTACCACCACACTACCACTATCAGATTAGAGCCATAAGGGCACTAGGCATCTACCACCCCGCTACCACTATCAGATTAGAGCCATAAGGGCACTAGACATCTACCACCCCACTACCACTATCAGATTAGAGCCATAATGGAAACTAGGTATCTACCACCCCACTACCACTATCAGATTAGAGCCATAAGGGCACTAGGCATCTACCACCCCACTACCACTATCAGAATAGAGCCATAATGGAGACTAGGTATCTACCACCCCACTACCACTATCAGATTAGAGCCATAAGGGCACTAGGCATCTACCACCCCACTACCACTATCAGATTAGAGCCATAAAGGCACTAGGCATCTACCACCCCACTACCACTATCAGATTAGAGCCATAATGGAGACTAGGTATCTACCACCCCACTACCACTACCAGATTAGAGCCATAATGGAGACTAGGTATCTACCACACCACTACCACTACCAGATTAGAGCCATAATGGAGACTAGGTATCTACCACCCCACTACCACTATCAGATTAGAGCCATAATGGAGACTAGGTATCTACCACCCCACTACCACTATCAGATTAGAGCCATAATGGAGACTAGGTATCTACCACCCCACTACCACTACCAAACTTGAGCCATAAGGGCACTAGGCATCTACCACCCCACTACCACTATCAGATTAGAGCCATAAAGGCACTAGGCATCTACCACCCCACTACCACTATCAGATTAGAGCCATAATGGAGACTAGGTATCTACCACCCCACTACCACTACCAGATTAGAGCCATAATGGAGACTAGGTATCTACCACACCACTACCACTACCAGATTAGAGCCATAATGGAGACTAGGTATCTACCACCCCACTACCACTATCAGATTAGAGCCATAATGGAGTCTAGGTATCTACCACCCCACTACCACTATCAGATTAGAGCCATAATGGAGACTAGGTATCTACCACCCCACTACCTCTATACGATTAGAGCCATAAGGGCACCTGGCATCTACCACCCCACTACCACTATCAGATTAGAGCCATAATGGAGACTAGGTATCTACCACCCCTCTACCACTATCAGATTAGAGCCATAAGGGCACTAGGCATCTATCACCCCACTACCACTATCAGATTAGAGCCATAAAGGCACTAGGCATCTACCACCCCACTACCACTATCAGATTAGAGCCATAATGGAGACTAGGTATCTACCACCCCACTACCACTATCAGATTAGAGCCATAAAGGCACTAGGAATCTACCACCCCACTACCACTACCAGATTAGAGCCATAATGGAGACTAGGTATCTACCACACCACTACCACTACCAGATTAGAGCCATAATGGAGACTAGGTATCTACCACCCCACTACCACTATCAGATTAGAGCCATAATGGAGACTAGGTATCTTCCACCCCACTACCACTACCAGATTAGAGCCATAATGGAGACTAGGTATCTACCACCCCACTACCACTACCAAACTTGAGCCATAATGGAGACTAGGTATCTACCACCCCACTACCACTATCAGATTAGAGCCATAATGGAGACTAGGTATCTACCACCCCACTACCACTACCAGATTAGAGCCATAATGGAGACTAGGTATCTACCACACCACTACCACTACCAGATTAGAGCAATAATGGAGACTAGGTATCTACCACCCCACTACCACTACCAGATTAGAGCCATAATGGAGACTAGGTATCTACCACCCCACTACCACTACCAAACTTGAGCCATAATGGAGACTAGGTATCTACCACCCCACTACCACTATCAGATTTGAGCCATAATGGAGAGTAGGTATCTTCCACCCCACTACCACTATCAGATTAGAGCCAAAAGGGCACTAGGCATCTACCACCACACTACCACTATCAGATTAGAGCCATACGGGCACTAGGCATCTACCACCCCGCTACCACTATCAGATTAGAGCCATAAGGGCACTAGACATCTACCACCCCACTACCACTATCAGATTAGAGCCATAATGGAAACTAGGTATCTACCACCCCACTCCACTATCAGATTAGAGCCATAAGGGCACTAGGCATCTACCACCACACTACCACTATCAGATTAGAGCCATAAGGGCACTAGGCATCTACCACCCCGCTACCACTATCAGATTAGAGCCATAAGGGCACTAGACATCTACCACCCCACTACCACTATCAGATTAGAGTCATAATGGCACTAGGCATCTACCACCCCACTACCACTATCAGATTAGAGCCATAATGGAGACTAGGTATCTACCACCCCTCTACCACTATCAGATTAGAGCCATAAGGGCACTAGGCATCTATCACCCCACTACCACTATCAGATTAGAGCCATAAAGGCACTAGGCATCTACCACCCCACTACCACTACCAGATTAGAGCCATAATGGAGACTAGGTATCTACCACACCACTACCACTACCAGATTAGAGCCATAATGGAGACTAGGTATCTACCACCCCACTACCACTATCAGATTAGAGCCATAATGGAGACTAGGTATCTACCACCCCACTACCACTTTCAGATTAGAGCCATAATGGAGACTAGGTATCTACCACCCCACTACCTCTATCAGATTAGAGCCATAATGGAGACTAGGTATCTACCACCCCACTACCTCTATAAGATTAGAGCCATAAGGGCACCTGGCATCTACCACCCCACTACCACTATCAGATTAGAGCCATAAAGGCACTAGGCATCTACCACCCCACTACCACTATCAGATTAGAGCCATAATGGAGACTAGGTATCTACCACCCCTCTACCACTATCAGATTAGAGCCATAAGGGCACTAGGCATCTACCACCCCACTACCACTATCAGATTAGAGCCATAAAGGCACTAGGCATCTACCACCCCACTACCACTATCAGATTAGAGCCATAATGGAGACTAGGTATCTACCACCCCTCTACCACTATCAGATTAGAGCCATAAGGGCACTAGGCATCTACCACCCCACTACCACTATCAGATTAGAGCCATAAAGGCACTAGGCATCTACCACCCCACTACCACTACCAGATTAGAGCCATAATGGAGACTAGGTATCTACCACACCACTACCACTACCAGATTAGAGCCATAATGGAGACTAGGTATCTACCACCCCACTACCACTATCAGATTAGAGCCATAATGGAGACTAGGTATCTACCACCCCACTACCACTTTCAGATTAGAGCCATAATGGAGACTAGGTATCTACCACCCCACTACCTCTATCAGATTAGAGCCATAATGGAGACTAGGTATCTACCACCCCACTACCTCTATAAGATTAGAGCCATAAGGGCACCTGGCATCTACCACCCCACTACCACTATCAGATTAGAGCCATAAAGGCACTAGGCATCTACCACCCCACTACCACTACCAGATTAGAGCCATAATGGAGACTAGGTATCTACCACCCCTCTACCACTATCAGATTAGAGCCATAAGGGCACTAGGCATCTATCACCCCACGACCACTATCAGATTAGAGCCATAAAGGCACTAGGCATCTACCACCCCACTACCACTATCAGATTAGAGCCATAATGGAGACTAGGTATCTACCACCCCACTACCACTATCAGATTAGAGCCATAAAGGCACTAGGAATCTACCACCCCACTACCACTACCAGATTAGAGCCATAATGGAGACTAGGTATCTACCACCCCACTACCACTACCAGATTAGAGCCATAATGGAGACTAGGTATCTACCACCCCACTACCACTATCAGATTAGAGCCATAATGGAGAATAGGTATCTTCCACCCCACTACCACTACCAGATTAGAGCCATAATGGAGACTAGGTATCTACCACCCCACTACCACTATCAGATTTGAGCCATAATGGAGAGTAGGTATCTTCCACCCCACTACCACTATCAGATTAGAGCCATAAGGGCACTAGGCATCTACCACCACACTACCACTATCAGATTAGAGCCATACGGGCACTAGGCATCTACCACCCCGCTACCACTATCAGATTAGAGCCATAAGGGCACTAGACATCTACCACCCCACTACCACTATCAGATTAGAGCCATAATGGAAACTAGGTATCTACCACCCCACTACCACTATCAGATTAGAGCCATAAGGGCACTAGGCATCTACCACCCCGCTACCACTATCAGATTAGAGCCATAAGGGCACTAGACATCTACCACCCCACTACCACTATCAGATTAGAGCCATAATGGCACTAGGCATCTACCACCCCTCTACCACTATCAGATTAGAGGCATAATGGAGACTAGGTATCTACCACACCACTACCACTACCAGATTAGAGCCATAATGGAGACTAGGTATCTACCACCCCTCTACCACTATCAGATTAGAGCCATAAGGGCACTAGGCATCTATCACCCCACTACCACTATCAGATTAGAGCCATAAAGGCACTAGGCATCTACCACCCCACTACCACTACCAGATTAGAGCCATAATGGAGACTAGGTATCTACCACACCACTACCACTACCAGATTAGAGCCATAATGGAGACTAGGTATCTACCACCCCACTACCACTATCAGATTAGAGCCATAATGGAGACTAGGTATCTACCACCCCACTACCACTTTCAGATTAGAGCCATAATGGAGACTAGGTATCTACCACCCCACTACCTCTATCAGATTAGAGCCATAATGGAGACTAGGTATCTACCACCCCACTACCTCTATAAGATTAGAGCCATAAGGGCACCTGGCATCTACCACCCCACTACCACTATCAGATTAGAGCCATAATGGAGACTAGGTATCTACCACCCCTCTACCACTATCAGATTAGAGCCATAAGGGCACTAGGCATCTATCACCCCACGACCACTATCAGATTAGAGCCATAAAGGCACTAGGCATCTACCACCCCACTACCACTATCAGATTAGAGCCATAATGGAGACTAGGTATCTACCACCCCACTACCACTATCAGATTAGAGCCATAAAGGCACTAGGAATCTACCACCCCACTACCACTACCAGATTAGAGCCATAATGGAGACTAGGTATCTACCACACCACTACCACTACCAGATTAGAGCCATAATGGAGACTAGGTATCTACCACCCCACTACCACTATCAGATTAGAGCCATAATGGAGACTAGGTATCTTCCACCCCACTACCACTACCAGATTAGAGCCATAATGGAGACTAGGTATCTACCACCCCACTACCACTACCAAACTTGAGCCATAATGGAGACTAGGTATCTACCACCCCACTACCACTATCAGATTAGAGCCATAATGTAGACTAGGTATCTACCACCCCCACTACACTTATCAGATTAGAGCCATAATGGAGACTAGGTATCTACCACCCCACTACCACTATCAGATTAGAGCCACAAGGGTACTAGGCATCTACCACCCCACTACCACTATCAGATTAGAGCCATAAGGGCACTAGGCATCTTTCACCCCACTACCACTATCAGATTAGAGCCATAATGGCACTAGGCATCTACCACCCCACTACCACTATCAGATTAGAGCCATAATGGAGACTAGGTATCTACCACCCCACTACCACTATCAGATTAGAGCCATAAGGGCACTAGGCATCTACCACCCCACTACCACTATCAGATTAGAG
This sequence comes from Salvelinus alpinus, assembly GCF_045679555.1. NCBI lineage: Eukaryota > Metazoa > Chordata > Actinopteri > Salmoniformes > Salmonidae > Salvelinus > Salvelinus alpinus. Next base: position 106,274,900 of record NC_092088.1, read on the forward strand.
CCATAAAGGCACTAGGCATCTACCACCCCACTACCACTATCAGATTAGAGCCATAATGGAGACTAGGTATCTACCACCCCACTACCACTACCAGATTAGAGCCATAATGGAGACTAGGTATCTACCACACCACTACCACTACCAGATTAGAGCCATAATGGAGACTAGGTATCTACCACCCCACTACCACTATCAGATTAGAGCCATAATGGAGACTAGGTATCTACCACCCCACTACCACTATCAGATTAGAGCCATAATGGAGACTAGGTATCTACCACCCCACTACCACTACCAAACTTGAGCCATAAGGGCACTAGGCATCTACCACTCCACTACCACTATCAGATTAGAGCCATAAATGCACTAGGCATCTACCACCCCACTACCACTATCAGATTAGAGCCATAATGGAGACTAGGTATCTACCACCCCACTACCACTACCAGATTAGAGCCATAATGGAGACTAGGTATCTACCACCCCACTACCACTATCAGATTAGAGCCATAATGGAGACTAGGTATCTACCACCCCACTACCACTATCAGATTAGAGCCATAAAGGCACTAGGAATCTACCACCCCACTACCACTATCAGATTAGAGCCATAATGGAGACTAGGTATCTACCACCCCACTACCACTACCAGATTAGAGCCATAATGGAGACTAGGTATCTACCACACCACTACCACTACCAGATTAGAGCCATAATGGAGACTAGGTATCTACCACCCCACTACCACTATCAGATTAGAGCCATAATGGAGACTAGGTATCTACCACCCCACTACCACTATCAGATTAGAGCCATAATGGAGACTAGGCATCTACCACCCCACTACCACTACCAAACTTGAGCCATAAGGGCACTAGGCATCTACCACTCCACTACCACTATCAGATTAGAGCCATAAATGCACTAGGCATCTACCACCCCACTACCACTATCAGATTAGAGCCATAATGGAGACTAGGTATCTACCACCCCACTACCACTACCAGATTAGAGCCATAATGGAGACTAGGTATCTACCACCCCACTACCACTATCAGATTAGAGCCATAATGGAGACTAGGTATCTACCACCCCACTACCTCTATCAGATTAGAGCCATAATGGAGACTAGGTACTACCACCCCACTACCTCTATAAGATTAGAGCCATAAGGGCACCTGGCATCTACCACCCCACTACCACTACCAGATTAGAGCCATAATGGAGACTAGGTATCTACCACCCCTCTACCACTATCAGATTAGAGCCATAAGGGCACTAGGCATCTATCACCCCACTACCACTATAAGATTAGAGACATAAAGGCACTAGGCATCTACCACCCCACTACCACTATCAGATTAGAGCCATAAAGGAGACTAGGTATCTACCACCCCACTACCACTATCAGATTAGAGCTATAAAGGCACTAGGAATCTACCACCCCACTACCACTACCAGATTAGAGCCATAATGGAGACTAGGTATCTACCACACCACTACCACTACCAGATTAGAGCCATAATGGAGACTAGGTATCTACCACCCCACTACCACTATCAGATTAGAGCCATAATGGAGACTAGGTATCTTCCACCCCACTACCACTACCAGATTAGAGCCATAATGGAGACTAGGTATCTACCACCCCACTACCACTACCAAACTTGAGCCATAATGGAGACTAGGTATCTACCACCCCACTACCACTATCAGATTAGAGCCATAATGGAGACTAGGTATCTACCACCCCACTACCACTACCAGATTAGAGCCATAATGGAGACTAGGTATCTACCACACCACTACCACTACCAGATTAGAGCAATAATGGAGACTAGGTATCTACCACCCCACTACCACTACCAGATTAGAGCCATAATGGAGACTAGGTATCTACCACCCCACTACCAATACCAAACTTGAGCCATAATGGAGACTAGGTATCTACCACCCCACTACCACTATCAGATTAGAGCCATAAGGGCACTAGGCATCTACCACCACACTACCACTATCAGATTAGAGCCATAAGGGCACTAGGCATCTACCCCCCCGCTACCACTATCAGATTAGAGCCATAAGGGCACTAGACATCTACCACCCCACTACCACTATCAGATTAGAGCCATAATGGAAACTAGGTATCTACCACCCCACTACCACTATCAGATTAGAGCCATAAGGGCACTAGGCATCTACCACCACACTACCACTATCAGATTAGAGCCATAAGGGCACTAGGCATCTACCACCCCGCTACCACTATCAGATTAGAGCCATAAGGGCACTAGACATCTACCACCCCACTACCACTATCAGATTAGAGCCATAATGGAAACTAGGTATCTACCACCCCACTACCACTATCAGATTAGAGCCATAAGGGCACTAGGCATCTTTCACCCAACTACCACTATCAGATTAGAGCAATAATGGCACTAGGCATCTACCACCCCACTACCACTATCAGATTAGAGCCATAATGGAGACTAGGTATCTACCACCCCACTACCACTATCAGATTAGAGCCATAAGGGCACTAGGAATCTACCACCCCACTACCACTATCAGATTAGAGCCATAAAGGCACTAGGCATCTACCACCCCACTACCACTATCAGATTAGAGCTATAATGGAGACTAGGTATCTACCACCCCACTACCACTACCAGATTAGAGCCATAATGGAGACTAGGTATCTACCACACCACTACCACTACCAGATTAGAGCCATAATGGAGACTAGGTATCTACCACCCCACTACCACTATCAGATTAGGGCCATAATGGAGACTAGGTATCTACCACCCCACTACCACTACCAGATTAGAGCCATAATGGAGACTAGGTATCTACCACCCCACTACCACTATCATATTAGAGCCATAAGGGCACTAGGCATCTACCACCACACTACCACTGTCAGATTAGAGTCATAAGGGCACTAGGCATCTACCACCACACTACCACTATCAGATTAGAGCCATAAGGGCACTAGGCATCTACCACCCCACTACCACAATCAGATTAGAGCCATAATGGAAACTAGGTATCTACCACCCCACTACCACTATCAGATTAGAGCCATAAGGGCACTAGGCGTCTTTCACCCCACTACCACTATCAGATTAGAGCCATAATGGCACTAGGCATCTACCACCCCACTTCCACTATCAGATTAGAGCCATAATGGAGACTAGGTATCTACCACCCCACTACCACTATCAGATTAGAGCCATAAGGGCACTAGGCATCTACCACCCCACTACCACTATCAGATTAGAGCCATAAAGGCACTAGGCATCTACCACCCCACTACCACTATCAGATTAGAGCCATAAGGGCACTAGGCATCTACCACCACACTACCACTATCAGATTAGAGCCATAAGGGCACTAGGCATCTACCACCCCACTACCACTATCAGATTAGAGCCATAAGGGCACTAGGCATCTACCACCCCACTACCACTATCAGATTAGAGCCATAATGGCACTAGGCATCTACCACCCCACTACCACTATCAGATTAGAGCCATAATGGAGACTAGGTATCTACCACCCCTCTACCACTATCAGATTAGAGCCATAAGGGCACTAGGCATCTATCACCCCACTACCACTATCAGATTAGAGCCATAAAGGCACTAGGCATCTACCACCCCACTACCACTACCAGATTAGAGCCATAATGGAGACTAGGTATCTACCACACCACTACCACTACCAGATTAGAGCCATAATGGAGACTAGGTATCTAACACCCCACTACCACTATCAGATTAGAGCCATAATGGAGACTAGGTATCTACCACCCCACTACCACTTTCAGATTAGAGCCATAATGGAGACTAGGTATCTACCACCCCACTACCTCTATCAGATTAGAGCCATAATGGAGACTATGTATCTACCACCCCACTACCTCTATAAGATTAGAGCCATAAGGGCACCTGGCATCTACCACCCCACGACCACTATCAGATTAGAGCCATAAAGGCACTAGGCATCTACCACCCCACTACCACTATCAGATTAGAGCCATAAGGGCACTAGGCATCTTTCACCCCACTACCACTATCAGATTAGAGCCATAATGGCACTAGGCATCTACCACCCCACTACCACTATCAGAATAGAGCCATAATGGAGACTAGGTATCTACCACCCCACTACCACTATCAGATTAGAGCCATAAGGGCACTAGGCATCTACCACCCCACTACCACTATCAGATTAGAGCCATAAAGGCACTAGGCATCTACCACCCCACTACCACTATCAGATTAGAGCCATAATGGAGACTAGGTATCTACCACCCCACTACCACTACCAGATTAGAGCCATAATGGAGACTAGGTATCTACCACACCACTACCACTACCAGATTAGAGCCATAATGGAGACTAGGTATCTACCACCCCACTACCACTATCAGATTAGAGCCATAATGGAGACTAGGTATCTACCACCCCACTACCACTATCAGATTAGAGCCATAATGGAGACTAGGTATCTACCACCCCACTACCACTATCATATTAGAGCCATAAGGGCACTAGGCATCTACCACCACACTACCACTGTCAGATTAGAGTCATAAGGGCACTAGGCATCTACCACCCCACTACCACTACCAAACTTGAGCCATAAGGGCACTAGGCATCTACCACCCCACTACCACTATCAGATTAGAGCCATAAATGCACTAGGCATCTACCACCCCACTACCACTATCAGATTAGAGCCATAATGGAGACTAGGTATCTACCACCCCACTACCACTATCAGATTAGAGCCATAATGGAGACTAGGTATCTACCACCCCACTACCACTATCAGATTAGAGCCATAATGGAGACTAGGTATCTACCACCCCACTACCACTATCAGATTAGAGCCATAATGGAGACTAGGTATCTACCACCCCACTACCTCTATCAGATTAGAGCCATAATGGAGACTAGGTACTACCACCCCACTACCTCTATAAGATTAGAGCCATAAGGGCACCTGGCATCTACCACCCCACTACCACTATCAGATTAGAGCCATAAAGGCACTAGGCATCTACCTCCCCCCTCTCCAACTACCAGTTTAGAGCCATAATGGAGACTAGGTATCTACCACCCCTCTACCACTATCAGATTAGAGCCATAAGGGCACTAGGCATCTATCACCCCACGACCACTATCAGATTAGAGCCATAAAGGCACTAGGCATCTACCACCCCACTACCACTATCAGATTAGAGCCATAATGGAGACTAGGTATCTACCACCCCACTACCACTATCAGAATAGAGCCATAAAGGCACTAGGAATCTACCACCCCACTACCACTACCAGATTAGAGCCATAATGGAGACTAGGTATCTACCACACCACTACCACTACCAGATTAGAGCCATAATGGAGACTAGGTATCTACCACCCCACTACCACTATCAGATTAGAGCCATAATGGAGACTAGGTATCTTCCACCCCACTACCACTACCAGATTAGAGCCATAATGGAGACTAGGTATCTACCACCCCACTACCACTACCAAACTTGAGCCATAATGGAGACTAGGTATCTACCACCCCACTACCACTATCAGATTAGAGCCATAATGTAGACTAGGTATCTACCACCCCCACTACACTTATCAGATTAGAGCCATAATGGAGACTAGGTATCTACCACCCCACTACCACTATCAGATTAGAGCCACAAGGGTACTAGGCATCTACCACCCCACTACCACTATCAGATTAGAGCCATAAGGGCACTAGGCATCTTTCACCCCACTACCACTATCAGATTAGAGCCATAATGGCACTAGGCATCTACCACCCCACTACCACTATCAGAATAGAGCCATAATGGAGACTAGGTATCTACCACCCCACTACCACTATCAGATTAGAGCCATAAGGGCACTAGGCATCTACCACCCCACTACCACTATCAGATTAGAGCCATAAAGGCACTAGGCATCTACCACCCCACTACCACTATCAGATTAGAGCCATAATGGAGACTAGGTATCTACCACCCCACTACCACTACCAGATTAGAGCCATAATGGAGACTAGGTATCTACCACACCACTACCACTACCAGATTAGAGCCATAATGGAGACTAGGTATCTACCACCCCACTACCACTATCAGATTAGAGCCATAATGGAGACTAGGTATCTACCACCCCACTACCACTATCAGATTAGAGCCATAATGGAGACTAGGTATCTACCACCCCACTACCACTATCAGATTAGAGCCATAATGGAGACTAGGTATCTACCACCCCACTACCTCTATCAGATTAGAGCCATAATGGAGACTAGGTACTACCACCCCACTACCTCTATAAGATTAGAGCCATAAGGGCACTTGGCATCTACCACCCCACTACCACTATCAGATTAGAGCCATAAAGGCACTAGGCATCTACCACCCCACTACCACTACCAGATTAGAGCCATAATGGAGACTAGGTATCTACCACCCCTCTACCACTATCAGATTAGAGCCATAAGGGCACTAGGCATCTATCACCCCACTACCACTATCAGATTAGAGACATAAAGGCACTAGGCATCTACCACCCCACTACCACTATCAGATTAGAGCCATAATGGAGACTAGGTATCTACCACCCCACTACCACTATCAGATTAGAGCCATAAAGGCACTAGGAATCTACCACCCCACTACCACTACCAGATTAGAGCCATAATGGAGACTAGGTATCTACCACACCACTACCACTACCAGATTAGAGCCATAATGGAGACTAGGTATCTACCACCCCACTACCACTATCAGATTAGAGCCATAATGGAGACTAGGTATCTTCCACCCCACTACCACTACCAGATTAGAGCCATAATGGAGACTAGGTATCTACCACCCCACTACCACTACCAAACTTGAGCCATAATGGAGACTAGGTATCTACCACCCCACTACCACTATCAGATTAGAGCCATAATGGAGACTAGGTATCTACCACCCCACTACCACTACCAGATTAGAGCCATAATGGAGACTAGGTATCTACCACACCACTACCACTACCAGATTAGAGCAATAATAGAGACTAGGTATCTACCACCCCACTACCACTACCAGATTAGAGCCATAATGGAGACTAGGTATCTACCACCCCACTACCAATACCAAACTTGAGCCATAATGGAGACTAGGTATCTACCACCCCACTATCACTATCAGATTTGAGCCATAATGGAGAGTAGGTATCTTCCACCCCACTACCACTATCAGATTAGAGCCATAAGGGCACTAGGCATCTACCACCACACTACCACTATCAGATTAGAGCCATAAGGGCACTAGGCATCTACCACCCCGCTACCACTATCAGATTAGAGCCATAAGGGCACTAGACATCTACCACCCCACTACCACTATCAGATTAGAGCCATAATGGAAACTAGGTATCTACCACCCCACTACCACTATCAGATTAGAGCCGTAAGGGCACTAGGCATCTACCACCCCACTACCACTATCAGATTAGAGCCATAAGGGCACTAGGCATCTACCACCCCGCTACCACTATCAGATTAGAGCCATAAGGGCACTAGACATCTACCACCCCACTACCACTATCAGATTAGAGCCATAATGGAAACTAGGTATCTACCACCCCACTACCACTATCAGATTAGAGCCATAAGGGCACTAGGCATCTTTCACCCCACTACCACTATCAGATTAGAGCCATAATGGCACTAGGCATCTACCACCCCACTACCACTATCAGATTAGAGCCATAATGGAGACTAGGTATCTACCACCCCACTACCACTATCAGATTAGAGCCATAAGGGCACTAGGAATCTACCACCCCACTACCACTATCAGATTAGAGCCATAAAGGGACTAGGCATCTACCACCCCTCTACCACTATCAGATTAGAGCTATAATGGAGACTAGGTATCTACCACCCCACTACCACTACCAGATTAGAGCCATAATGGAGACTAGGTATCTACCACACCACTACCACTACCAGATTAGAGCCATAATGGAGACTAGGTATCTACCACCCCACTACCACTATCGGATTAGGGCCATAATGGAGACTAGGTATCTACCACCCCTCTACCACTACCAGATTAGAGCCATAATGGAGACTAGGTATCTACCACCCCACTACCACTATCATATTAGAGCCATAAGGGCACTAGGCATCTACCACCACACTACCACTGTCAGATTAGAGTCATAAGGGCACTAGGCATCTACCACCCCGCTACCACTATCAGATTAGAGCCATAAGGGCACTAGACATCTACCACCCCACTACCACTATCAGATTAGAGCCATAATGGAAACTAGGAATCTACCACCCCACTACCACTATCAGATTAGAGCCATAAGGGCACTAGGCATCTACCACCACACTACCACTATCAGATTAGAGCCATAAGGGCACTAGGCATCTACCACCCCACTACCACAATCAGATTAGAGCCATAATGGAAACTAGGTATCTACCACCCCACTACCACTATCAGATTAGAGCCATAAGGGCACTAGGCATCTTTCACCCCACTACCACTATCAGATTAGAGCCATAATGGCACTAGGCATCTACCACCCCACTTCCACTATCAGATTAGAGCCATAATGGAGACTAGGCATCTACCACCCCACTACCACTATCAGATTAGAGCCATAATGGAGACTAGGTATCTACCACCCCACTACCACTACCAGATTAGAGCCATAATGGAGACTAGGTATCTACCACACCACTACCACTACCAGATTAGAGCCATAATGGAGACTAGATATCTACCACCCCACTACCACTATCAGATTAGAGCCATAATGGAGACTAGGTATCTACCACCCCAATACCACTATCAGATTAGAGCCATAATGGAGACTAGGTATCTACCACCCTACTACCTCTATCAGATTAGAGCCATAATGGAGACTAGGTATCTACCACCCCACTACCTCTATAAGATTAGAGCCAAAAGGGCACCTGGCATCTACCACCCCACTAACACTATCAGATTAGAGCCATAAAGGCACTAGGCATCTACCACCCCACTACCACTACCAGATTAGAGCCATAATGGAGACTAGGTATCTACCACCCCTCTACCACTATCAGATTAGAGCCATAAGGGAACAAGGCATCTATCACCCCACTACCACTATCAGATTAGAGCCATAAAGGCACTAGGCATCTACCACCCCACTAACACTATCAGATTAGAGCCATAATGGAGACTAGGTATCTACCACCCCACTACCACTATCAGATTAGAGCCATAAGGGCACTAGGCATCTACCACCCCACTACCACTATCAGATTAGAGCCATAATGGAGACTAGGTATCTACCACCCCACTACCACTATCAGATTAGAGCCATAATGGAGACTAGGTATCTACCACCCCACTACCACTACCAGATTAGAGCCATAATGGAGACTAGGTATCTACCACACCACTACCACTACCAGATTAGAGCCATAATGGAGACTAGGTATCTACCACCCCACTACCACTATCAAATTAGAGCCATAATGGAGACTAATAATCTTCCACCCCACTACCACTACCAGATTAGAGCCATAATGGAGACTAGGTATCTACCACCCCACAACCACTACCAAACTTGAGCCATAATGGAGACTAGGTATTTTCCACCCCACTACCACTATCAGATTAGAGCCATAATGGAGACTAGGTATCTACCACCCCCACTACACTTATCAGATTAGAGCCATAATGGAGACTAGGTATCTACCACCCCACTACCACTATCAGATTAGAGCCACAAGGGTACTAGGCATCTATTACCCCACTACCACTATCAGATTAGAGCCATAAAGGCATCTACCACCCCACTACCACTATCAGATTAGAGCCATAATGGAGACTAGGTATCTACCACCCCACTACCACTATCAGATTAGAGCCATAAAGGCACTAGGCATCTACCACCCCACTACCGCTACCAGATTAGAGCCATAATGGAGACTAGGTATCTACCACCCCACTACCACTATCAGATTAGAGCCATAATGGAGACTAGGTATCTACCACCCCACTACCACTATCAGATTAGAGCCATAAAGGCACTAGGCATCTACCACCCCACTACCACTACCAGATTAGAGCCACAAGGGTACTAGGCATCTACCACCCCACTACCACTATCAGATTAGAGCCATAAAGGCACTAGGCATCTACCACCCCACTACCACTATCAGATTAGAGCCATAATGGAGACTAGGTATCTACCACCCCACTACCACTATCAGATTAGAGCCATAATGGAGACTAGGTATCTACCACCCCCACTACCTCTATCAGATTAGAGCCATAATGGAGAGTAGGTATCTTCCACCCCACTACCACTATCAGATTAGAGCCATAATGGAGACTAGGTATCTACCACCCCACTACCACTATCAGATTAGAGCCATAATGGAGACTAGGTATCTACCACCCCACTACCACTACCAGATTAGAGCCATAAGGGCACTAGGCATCTACCACCACACTACCACTATCAGATTAGAGCCATAAGGGCACTAGGCATCTACCACCCCGCTACCACTATCAGATTAGAGCCATAAGGGCAATAGACATCTACCACCCCACTACCACTATCAGATTAGAGCCATAATGGAAACTAGGTATCTACCACCCCACTACCACTATCAGATTAGAGCCATAATGGAGACTAGGTATCTACCACACCACTACCACTACCAGATTAGAGCCATAATGGAGACTAGGTATCTACCACCCCACTACCACTATCAGATTAGAGCCATAATGGAGACTAGGTATCTTCCACCCCACTACCACTACCAGATTAGAGCCATAATGGAGACTAGGTATCTACCACCCCACTACCACTACCAAACTAGAGCCATAATGGAGACTAGGTATTTACCACCCCACTACCACTATCAGATTAGAGCCATAATGGAGACTAGGTATCTACCACCCCCACTACACTTATCAGATTAGAGCCATAATGGAGACTAGGTATCTACCACCCCACTACCACTATCAGATTAGAGCCACAAGGGTACTAGGCATCTATTACCCCACTACCACTATCAGATTAGAGCCATAAGGGCACAAGGCATCTACCACCCCACTACCACTATCAGATTAGAGCCATAATGGAGACTAGGTATCTACCACCCCACTACCACTATCAGATTAGAGCCATAAAGGCACTAGGCATCTACCACCCCACTACCGCTACCAGATTAGAGCCATAATGGAGACTAGGTATCTACCACCCCACTAGCACTATCAGATTAGAGCCATAAAGGCACTAGGCATCTACCACCCCACTACCACTATCAGATTAGAGCCATAATGGAGACTAGACATCTACCACTATCAGATTAGAGCCATAAGGGCACTAGACATCTACCACCCCACGACCACTATCAGATTAGAGCCATAATGGAGACTAGGTATCTACCACCCCACTACCTCTATCAGATTAGAGCCATAATGGAGACTAGGTATCTCCCACCCCACTACCACTATCAGATTAGAGCCATAATGGAGACTAGGTATCTACCACCCCACTACCACTATCAGATTAGAGCCATAAAGGGACTAGGCATCTACCACCCCACTACCACTACCAGATTAGAGCCACAAGGGTACTAGGCATCTACCACCCCACTACCACTATCAGATTAGAGCCATAAAGGCACTAGGCATCTACCACCCCACTACCACTATCAGATTAGAGCCATAATGGAGACTAGGTATCTACCACCCCACTACCACTATCAGATTAGAGCCATAATGGAGACTAGGTATCTACCACCCCCACTACCTCTATCAGATTAGAGCCATAATGGAGAGTAGGTATCTTCCACCCCACTACCACTATCAGATTAGAGCCATAATGGAGACTAGGTATCTACCACCCCACTACCACTATCAGATTAGAGCCATAATGGAGACTAGGTATCTACCACCCCACTACCACTATCAGATTAGAGCCATAATGGAGACTAGGTATCTACCACCCCTTTACCACTACCAGATTAGAGCCATAATGGAGACTAGGTATCTACCACCCCACTACCACTATCAGATTAGAGCCATAAGGGCACTAGGCATCTACCACCACACTACCACTATCAGATTAGAGCCATAAGGGCACTAGGCATCTACCACCCCGCTACCACTATCAGATTAGAGCCATAAGGGCACTAGACATCTACCACCCCACTACCACTATCAGATTAGAGCCATAATGTAAACTAGGTATCTACCACCCCACTACCACTATCAGATTAGAGCCATAATGGAGACTAGGTATCTACCACACCACTACCACTACCAGATTAGAGCCATAATGGAGACTAGGTATCTACCACCCCACTACCACTATCAGATTAGAGCCATAATGGAGACTAGGTATCTTCCACCCCACTACCACTATCAGATTAGAGCCATAATGGAGACTAGGTATCTACCACCCCACTACCACTATCAGATTAGAGCCATAATGGAGACTAGGTATTTACCACCCCACTACCACTATCAGATTAGAGCCATAATGGAGACTAGGTATCTACCACCCCCACTACACTTATCAGATTAGAGCCATAATGGAGACTAGGTATCTACCACCCCACTACCACTATCAGATTAGAGCCACAAGGGTACTAGGCATCTATTACCCCACTACCACTATCAGATTAGAGCCATAAAGGCATCTACCACCCCACTACCGCTACCAGATTAGAGCCATAATGGAGACTAGGTATCTACCACCCCACTAGCACTATCAGATTAGAGCCATAAAGGCACTAGGCATCTACCACCCCACTACCACTATCAGATTAGAGCCATAATGGAGACTAGACATCTACCACTATCAGATTAGAGCCATAAGGGCACTAGACATCTACCACCCCACGACCACTATCAGATTAGAGCCATAATGGAGACTAGGTATCTACCACCCCACTACCTCTATCAGATTAGAGCCATAATGGAGACTAGGTATCTCCCACCCCACTACCACTATCAGATTAGAGCCATAATGGAGACTAGGTATCTACCACCCCACTACCACTATCAGATTAGAGCCATAATGGAGACTAGGTATCTACCACCCCACTACCACTATGAGATTAGAGCCATAATGGAGACTAAGTATCTACCACCCCACTACCACTATCAGATTATAGCCATAATGGAGACTAGGTATCTACCACACCACTACCACTACCAGATTAGAGCCATAATGGAGACTAGGTATCTACCACCCCACTACCACTATCAGATTAGAGCCATAATGGAGACTAGGTATCTTCCACCCCACTACCACTACCAGATTAGAGCCATAATGGAGACTAGGTATCTACCACCCCGCTACCACTACCAAACTAGAGCCATAATGGAGACTAGGTATTTACCACCCCACTACCACTATCTGATTAGAGCCATAATGGAGACTAGGTATCTACCACCCCCACTACACTTATCAGATTAGAGCCATAATGGAGACTAGGTATCTACCACCCCACTACCACTATCAGATTAGAGCCACAAGGGTACTAGGCATCTATTACCCCACTACCACTATCAGATTAGAGCCATAAAGGCATCTACCACCCCACTACCACTATCAGATTAGAGCCATAATGGAGACTAGGTATCTACCACCCCACTACCACTATCAGATTAGAGCCATAAAGGCACTAGGCATCTACCACCCCACTACCGCTACCAGATTAGAGCCATAATGGAGAATAGGTATCTACCACCCCACTACCACTATCAGATTAGAGCCATAATGGAGACTAGGTATCTACCACCCCACTACCACTATCAGATTAGAGCCATAAAGGGACTAGGCATCTACCACCCCACTACCACTATCAGATTAGAGCCACAAGGGTACTAGGCATCTACCACCCCACTACCACTATCAGATTAGAGCCATAAAGGCACTAGGCATCTACCACCCCACTACCACTATCAGATTAGAGCCATAATGGAGACTAGGTATCTACCACCCCACTACCACTATCAGATTAGAGCCATAATGGAGACTAGGTATCTACCACCCCCACTACCTCTATCAGATTAGAGCCATAATGGAGAGTAGGTATCTTCCACCCCACTACCACTATCAGATTAGAGCCATAATGGAGACTAGGTATCTACCACCCCACTACCACTACCAGATTAGAGCCATAATGGAGACTAGGTATCTACCACCCTACTACCACTATCAGATTAGAGCCATAATGGAGACTAGGTATCTACCACCCCACTACCACTATCAGATTAGAGCCATAAGGGCACTAGGCATCTACCACCACACTACCACTATCAGATTAGAGCCATAAGGGCACTAGGCATCTACCACCCCGCTACCACTATCAGATTAGAGCCATAAGGGCACTAGACATCTACCACCCCACTAACACTATCAGATTAGAGCCATAATGTAAACTAGGTATCTACCACCCCACTACCACTATCAGATTAGAGCCATAATGGAGACTAGGTATCTACCACACCACTACCACTACCAGATTAGAGCCATAATGGAGACTAGGTATCTACCACCCCACTACCACTATCAGATTAGAGCCATAATGGAGACTAGGTATCTTCCACCCCACTACCACTACCAGATTAGAGCCATAATGGAGACTAGGTATCTACCACCCCACTACCACTACCAAACTTGAGCCATAATGGAGACTAGGTATTTACCACCCCACTACCACTATCAGATTAGAGCCATAATGGAGACTAGGTATCTACCACCCCCACTACACTTATCAGATTAGAGCCATAATGGAGACTAGGTATCTACCACCCCACTACCACTATCAGATTAGAGCCACAAGGGTACTAGTCATCTACCACCCTACTACCACTATCAGATTAGAGCCATAAAGGCACTAGGCATCTACCACCCCACTACCACTATCAGATTAGAGCCATAATGGAGACTAGGTATCTACCACCCCACTACCACTATCAGATTAGAGCCATAAAGGCACTAGGCATCTACCACCCCACTACCACTACCAGATTAGAGCCACAAGGGTACTAGGCATCTACCACCCCACTACCACTATCAGATTAGAGCCATAAAGGCACTAGGCATCTACCACCCCACTACCACTATCAGATTAGAGCCATAATGGAGACTAGGTATCTACCACCCCACTAGCACTATCAGATTAGAGCCATAAAGGCACTATGCATCTACCACCCCACTACCACTATCAGATTAGAGCCATAATGGAGACTAGACATCTACCACTATCAGATTAGAGCCATAAGGGCACTAGACATCTACCACCCCACGACCACTATCAGATTAGAGCCATAATGGAGACTAGGTATCTACCACCCCACTACCTCTATCAGATTAGAGCCATAATGGAGACTAGGTATCTCCCACCCCACTACCACTATCAGATTAGAACCATAATGGAGACTAGGTATCTACCACCCCACTACCACTATCAGATTAGAGCCATAATGGAGACTAGGTATCTACCACCCCACTACCACTACGAGATTAGAGCCATAATGGAGACTAGGTATCTACCACCCCACTACCACTACCAAACTTGAGCCATAATGGAGACTAGGTATTTACCACCCCACTACCACTATCTGATTAGAGCCATAATGGAGACTAGGTATCTACCACCCCCACTACACTTATCAGATTAGAGCCATAATGGAGACTAGGTATCTACCACCCCACTACCACTATCAGATTAGAGCCACAAGGGTACTAGGCATCTATTACCCCACTACCACTATCAGATTAGAGCCATAAAGGCATCTACCACCCCACTACCACTATCAGATTAGAGCCATAATGGAGACTAGGTATCTACCACCCCACTACCACTACCGCTCAGATTAGAGCCATAATGGAGACTAGGTATCTACCACCCCCCTACCACTACCAGATTAGAGCCATAATGGAGACTAGGTATCTACCACCCCACTACCACTATCAGATTAGAGCCATAAAGGCACTAGGCATCTACCACCCCACTACCACTATCAGATTAGAGCCACAAGGGTACTAGGCATCTACCACCCCACTACCACTATCAGATTAGAGCCATAAAGGCACTAGGCATCTACCACCCCACTACCACTATCAGATTAGAGCCATAATGGAGACTAGGTATCTACCACCCCACTACCACTATCAGATTAGAGCCATAATGGAGACTAGGTATCTACCACCCCTTTACCACTACCAGATTAGAGCCATAATGGAGACTAGGTATCTACCACCCCACTACCACTATCAGATTAGAGCCATAAGGGCACTAGGCATCTACCACCACACTACCACTATCAGATTAGAGCCATAAGGGCACTAGGCATCTACCACCCCGCTACCACTATCAGATTAGAGCCATAAGGGCACTAGACATCTACCACCCCACTACCACTATCAGATTAGAGCCATAATGTAAACTAGGTATCTACCACCCCACTACCACTATCAGATTAGAGCCATAATGGAGACTAGGTATCTACCACACCACTACCACTACCAGATTAGAGCCATAATGGAGACTAGGTATCTACCACCCCACTACCACTATCAGATTAGAGCCATAATGGAGACTAGGTATCTTCCACCCCACTACCACTACCAGATTAGAGCCATAATGGAGACTAGGTATCTACCACCCCACTACCACTACCAAACTTGAGCCATAATGGAGACTAGGTATTTACCACCCCACTACCACTATCAGATTAGAGCCATAATGGAGACTAGGTATCTACCACCCCCACTACACTTATCAGATTAGAGCCATAATGGAGACTAGGTATCTACCACCCCACTACCACTATCAGATTAGAGCCACAAGGGTACTAGCCATCTACCACCCTACTACCACTATCAGATTAGAGCCATAAAGGCACTAGGCATCTACCACCCCACTACCACTATCAGATTAGAGCCATAATGGAGACTAGGTATCTACCACCCCACTACCACTATCAGATTAGAGCCATAAAGGCACTAGGCATCTACCACCCCACTACCACTACCAGATTAGAGCCACAAGGGTACTAGGCATCTACCACCCCACTACCACTATCAGATTAGAGCCATAAAGGCACTAGGCATCTACCACCCCACTACCACTATCAGATTAGAGCCATAATGGAGACTAGGTATCTACCACCCCACTAGCACTATCAGATTAGAGCCATAAAGGCACTATGCATCTACCACCCCACTACCACTATCAGATTAGAGCCATAATGGAGACTAGACATCTACCACTATCAGATTAGAGCCATAAGGGCACTAGACATCTACCACCCCACGACCACTATCAGATTAGAGCCATAATGGAGACTAGGTATCTACCACCCCACTACCTCTATCAGATTAGAGCCATAATGGAGACTAGGTATCTCCCACCCCACTACCACTATCAGATTAGAGCCATAATGGAGACTAGGTATCTACCACCCCACTACCACTATCAGATTAGAGCCATAAGGGCACTAGGCATCTACCACCACACTACCACTATCAGATTAGAGCCATAAGAGCACTAGGCATCTACCACCCCGCTACCACTATCAGATTAGAGCCATAAGGGCACTAGACATCTACCAACCCACTACCACTATCAGATTAGAGCCATAATGGAAACTAGGTATCTACCACCCCACTACCACTATCAGATTAGAGCCATAAGGGCACTAGGCATCTACCACCCCGCTACCACTATCAGATTAGAGCCATAATGGCACTAGATATCTACCACCCCACTACCACTATCAGATTAGAGCCATAATGGAAACTAGGTATCTACCACCCCACTACCACTATCAGATTATAGCCATAAAGGCACTAGGCATCTTTCAACCCACTACCACTATCAGATTAGAGCCATAATGGCACTAGGCATCTACCACCCCACTACCACTATCAGATTAGAGCCATAATGGAGACTAGGTATCTACCACCCCACTACCGCTATCAGATTAGAGCCATAAGGGCACTAGGCATCTACCACCCCACTACTACTATCATATTAGAGCCATAAAGGCACTAGGCATCTACCACCCCACTACCACTATCAGATTAGAGCCATAATGGAGACTAGGTATCTACCACCCCACTACCACTACCAGATTAGAGCCATAATGGAGACTAGGTATCTACCACACCACTACCACTACCAGATTAGAGCCATAATGGAGACTAGGTATCTACCACCCCACTACCACTATCAGATTAGAGCCATAATGGAGACTAGGTATCTACCAACCCACTACCACTATCAGATTAGAGCCATAATGGAGACTAGGTATCTACCACCCCACTACCTCTATCAGATTAGAGCCATAATGGAGACTAGGTATCTACCACCCCACTACCTCTATAAGATTAGAGCCATAAGGGCACCTGGCATCTACCACCCCACTACCACTATCAGATTAGAGCCATAAAGGCACTAGGCATCTACCACCCCACTACCACTATCAGATTAGAGCCATAATGGAGACTAGGTATCTACCACCAAACTACCACTATCGGATTAGAGCCATAATGGAGACTAGGTATCTACTATCCCCAATACCTCTATAAGATTAGAGCCATAAGGGCGCTTTGCATCTACCACCCCGCTACCACTATCAGATTAGAGCCATAAGGGCACTAGACATCTACCACCCCACTACCACTATCAGATTAGAGCCATAATGGAAACTAGGTATCTACCACCCCACTACCACTATCAGATTAGAGCCATAAGGGCACTAGGCATCTACCACCACACTACCACTATCAGATTAGAGCCATAAGGGCACTAGGCATCTACCACCCCGCTACCACTATCAGATTAGAGCCATAAGGGCACTAGACATCTACCACCCCACTACCACTATCAGATTAGAGCCATAATGGAAACTAGGTATCTACCACCCCACTACCACTACCAGATTAGAGCCATAATGGAGACTAGGTATCTACCACACCACTACCACTATCAGATTAGAGCCATAATGGAGACTAGGTATCTACCACCCCACTACCACTATCAGATTAGAGCCATAATGGAGACTAGGTATCTACCAACCCACTACCACTATCAGATTAGAGCCATAATGGAGACTAGGTATCTACCACCCCACTACCTCTATCAGATTAGAGCCATAATGGAGACTAGGTATCTACCACCCCACTACCTCTATAAGATTAGAGCCATAAGGGCACCTGGCATCTACCACCCCACTACCACTATCAGATTAGAGCCATAAAGGCACTAGGCATCTACCACCCCACTACCACTATCAGATTAGAGCCATAATGGAGACTAGGTATCTACCACCAAACTACCACTATCAGATTAGAGCCATAATGGAGACTAGGTATCTACTATCCCCAATACCTCTATAAGATTAGAGCCATAAGGGCGCTTTGCATCTACCACCCCGCTACCACTATCAGATTAGAGCCATAAGGGCACTAGACATCTACCACCCCACTACCACTATCAGATTAGAGCCATAATGGAAACTAGGTATCTACCACCCCACTACCACTATCAGATTAGAGCCATAAGGGCACTAGGCATCTACCACCACACTACCACTATCAGATTAGAGCCATAAGGGCACTAGGCATCTACCACCCCGCTACCACTATCAGATTAGAGCCATAAGGGCACTAGACATCTACCACCCCACTACCACTATCAGATTAGAGCCATAATGGAAACTAGGTATCTACCACCCCACTACCACTACCAGATTAGAGCCATAATGGAGTCTAGGTATCTACCACACCACTACCACTATCAGATTAGAGCCATAATGGAGACTAGGTATCTACCAACCCACTACCACTATCAGATTAGAGCCATAATGGAGACTAGGTATCTACCACCCCACTACCTCTATCAGATTAGAGCCATAATGGAGACTAGGTATCTACCACCCCACTACCTCTATAAGATTAGAGCCATAAGGGCACCTGGCATCTACCACCCCACTACCACTATCAGATTAGAGCCATAAAGGCACTAGGCATCTACCACCCCACTACCACTACTAGATTAGAGCCATAATGGAGACTAGGTATCTACCACCCCTCTACCACCATCAGATTAGAGCCATAAGGGCACTAGGCATCTATCACCCCACTACCACTATCAGATTAGAGCCATAAAGGCACTAGGCATCTACTACCCCACTACCAATATCAGATTAGAGCCATAATGGAGACTAGGTATCTACCACCCCACTACCACTATAAGATTAGAGCCACAAGGGCACTAGGCATCTACCACCCCACTACCACTATCAGATTAGAGCCATAAAGTCACTAGTTATCTACCACCCCACTACCACTATCAGATTAGAGCCATAATGGAGACTAGGTATCTACCACCAAACTACCACTATCAGATTAGAGCCATAATGGAGACTAGGTATCTACTATCCCCAATACCTCTATAAGATTAGAGCCATAAGGGCACTTTGCATCTACCACCCCGCTACCACTATCAGATTAGAGCCATAAGGGCACTAGACATCTACCACCCCACTACCACTATCAGATTAGAGCCATAATGGAAACTAGGTATCTACCACCCCACTACCACTATCAGATTAGAGCCATAAGGGCACTAGGCATCTACCACCACACTACCACTATCAGATTAGAGCCATAAAGGCACTAGACATCTACCACCCCACTACCACTATCAGATTAGAGCCATAATGGAAACTAGGTATCTACCACCCCACTACCACTATCAGATTAGAGCCATAAGGGCACTAGGCATCTTTCAACCCACTACCACTATCAGATTAGAGCCATAATGGCACTAGGCATCTACCACCCCACTACCACTATCAGATTAGAGCCATAATGGAGACTAGGCATCTACCACCCCACTACCACTATCAGATTAGAGCCCTAAAGGCACTAGGCATCTACCACCCCACTACCACTATCAGATTAGAGCCATAATGGAGACTAGGTATCTACCACCCCACTACCACTACCAGATTAGAGCCATAATGGAGACTAGGTATCTACCACACCACTACCACTACCAGATTAGAGCCATAATGGAGACTAGGTATCTACCACCCCACTAACACTATCAGATTAGAGCCATAATGGAGACTAGGTATCTACCACCCCACTACCACTATCAGATTAGAGCCACAAGGGCACTAGGCATCTACCACCCCACTACCACTATCAGATTAGAGCCATAAAGTCACTAGGCATCTACCACCCCACTACCACTATCAGATTAGAGCCATAATGGAGACTAGGTATCTACCACCAAACTACCACTATCAGATTAGAGCCATAATGGAGACTAGGTATCTACTATCCACACTACCACTATCAGATTAGAGCCATAAGGGCACTAGACATCTACCACCCCACTACCACTATCAGATTAGAGCCATAATGGAAACTAGGTATCTACCACCCCACTACCACTATCAGATTAGAGCCATAAGGGCACTAGGCATCTACCACCACACTACCACTATCAGATTAGAGCCATAAAGGCACTAGACATCTACCACCCCACTACCACTATCAGATTAGAGCCATAATGGAAACTAGGTATCTACCACCCCACTACCACTATCAGATTAGAGCCATAAGGGCAATAGGCATCTTTCAACCCACTACCACTATCAGATTAGAGCCATAATGGCACTAGGCATCTACCACCCCACTACCACTATCAGATTAGAGCCATAATGGAGACTAGGCATCTACCACCCCACTACCACTATCAGATTAGAGCCATAAAGGCACTAGGCATCTACCACCCCACTACCACTATCAGATTAGAGCCATAATGGAGACTAGGTATCTACCACCCCACTACCACTACCAGATTAGAGCCATAATGGAGACTAGGTATCTACCACACCACTACCACTACCAGATTAGAGCCATAATGGAGACTAGGTATCTACCACCCCACTAACACTATCAGATTAGAGCCATAATGGAGACTAGGTATCTACCACCCCACTACCACTATCAGATTAGAGCCATAAGGGCACTAGGCATCTACCCCCCCACTACCACTATCAGATTAGAGCCATAAAGTCACTAGGCATCTACCACCCCACTACCACTATCAGATTAGAGCCATAATGGAGACTAGGTATCTACCACCAAACTACCACTATCAGATTAGAGCCATAATGGAGACTAGGTATCTACTATCCACACTACCTCTATAAGATTAGAGCCATAAGGGCACTTGGCATCTACCACCCCACTATCACTATCAGATTAGAGCCATAAAGGCACTAGGCATCTACCACCCCACTACCACTATCAGATTAGAGCCTATCAGATAGAGCCATAAGGGCACTAGGCATCTATCACCCCACTACCACTATCAGATTAGAGCCATAAAGGCACTAGGCATCTACCACCCCACTACCACTACCAGATTAGAGCCATAATGGAGACTAGGTATCTACCACACCACTACCACTACCAGATTAGAGCCATAATGGAGACTAGGTATCTACCACCCCACTACCACTATCAGATTAGAGCCATAATGGAGACTAGGTATCTACCACCCCACTACCACTATCAGATTAGAGCCATAATGGAGACTAGGTATATACCACCCCGCTACCTCTATAAAATTAGAGCCATAAGGGCACTTCGCATCTACCACCCCACTACCACTATCAGATTAGAGCCATAAAGGCACTAGGCATCTACCACCCCACTACCACTATCAGATTAGAGCCATAATGGAGACTAGGTATCTACCACCCCACTACCACTATCAGATTAGAGCCATAAGGGCACTAGGCATTTATCACCCCACTACCACAATCACATTAGAGCCATAAAGGCACTAGGCATCTACCACCCCACTACCACTATCAGATTAGAGCCATAATGGAGACTAGGTATCTACCACCCCACTACCACTATCAGATTAGAGCCATAATGGAGACTAGGCATCTACCACCCCACTACCACTACCAGATTAGAGCCATAATGGAGACTAGGTATCTACTATCCCCACTACCTCTATAAGATTAGAACCATAAGGGCACTTTGCATCTACCACCCCACTACCACTATCAGATTAGAGCCATAATGGAGACTAGGTATCTACCACCCCACTACCACTACCAGATTAGAGCCATAATGGAGACTAGGTATCTACCACACCACTACCACTACCAGATTAGAGCCATAATGGAGACTAGGTATCTACCACCCCACTACCACTATCAGATTAGAGCCATAATTGAGACTAGGTATCTACTGACTAGGCTCTAATCTGACTAGGTATCTACTATCCCCACTACCTCTATAAGATTAGAACCATAAGGGCACTTTGCATCTACCACCCCACTACCACTATCAGATTAGAGCCATAATGGAGACTAGGTATCTACCACCCCACTACCACTACCAGATTAGAGCCATAATGGAGACTAGGTATCTACCACACCACTACCACTACCAGATTAGAGCCATAATGGAGACTAGGTATCTACCACCCCACTACCACTATCAGATTAGAGCCATAATGGAGACTAGGTATCTACCACCCCACTACCACTACCAGATTAGAGCCATAATGGAGACTAGGTATCTACCACCCCTCTACCACTATCAGATTAGAGCCATAAGGGCACTAGGCATCTACCACCCCGCTACCACTATCAGATTAGAGCCATAAGGGCACTAGACATCTACCACCCCACTACCACTATCAGATTAAAGCCATAAGGGCACTAGGCATCTACCACCGGGTGGGTCTCCCGGGTGGCGCAGTGGTCTAGGGCACTGCATCGCAGTGCTAGCTGCGCCACCAGAGTCTCTGGGTTCGCGCCCAGGCTGGGCTGGGTTCGCGCCCAGGCTCTGTCGCAGCCGGCCGCAACCGGGAGGTCCGTGGGGCGACGCACAATTGGCATAGCGTCGTCCGGGCATCTACCACCCCACTACCACTATCAGATTAGAGCCATAAAGGAGACTAGGTATCTACCACCCCACTACCACTATCAGATTAGAGCCATAATGGAGACTAGGTATCTACCACCCCACTACCACTATCAGATTAGAGCCATAATGGAGACTAGGTATCTACCACCCCACTACCCCTATCAGATTAGAGCCATAAGGGCACTAGGCATCTACCACCCCACTACCACTATCAGATTAGAGCCATAAGGGCTCTAGGCATCTTTCACCCCACTACCACTATCAGATTAGAGCCATAATGGAGACTAGGTATCTACCACCCCACTACCACTATCAGATTAGAGCCATAAGGGCACTAGGCATCTACCACCCCACTACCACTATCAGATTAGAGCCATAAAGGCACTAGGTATCTACCACCCCACTACCACTACCAGATTAGAGCCATAATGGAGACTAGGTATCTACCACACCACTACCACTACCAGATTAGAGCCATAATGGAGACTAGGTATCTACCACCCCACTACCACTATCAGATTAGAGCCATAATTGAGACTAGGTATCTACCACCCCACTACCACTATCAGATTAGAGCCATAATGGAGACTAGGTATCTACCACCCCACTACCACTATCAGATTAGAGCCATAATGGATACTAGGTATCTACCACCCCACTACCACTATCAGATTAGAGCCATAATGGAGACTAGGTATCTACCACCCCACTACCACTATCAGATTAGAGCCATAATGGAGACTAGGTATCTACCACCCCACTACCACAATCAGATTAGAGCTTTAATGGAGACTAGGTATCTACCACCCCTCTACCACTACCATATTAGAGCCATAATGGAGACTAGGTATCTACCACCCCACTACCACTATCAGATTAGAGCCATAAGGGCACTAGGCATCTACCACCACACTACCACTGTCAGATTAGAGCCATAAGGGCACTAGGCATCTACCACCCCGCTACCACTATCAGATTAGAGCCAAAAGGGCACTAGACATCTACCACCCCACTACCACTATCAGATTAGAGCCATAATGGAGACTAGGTATCTACCACCCCACTACCTCTATAAGATTAGAGCCATAAGGGCACCTGGCATCTACCACCCCACTACCACTATCAGATTAGAGCCATAAAGGCACTAGGCATCTACCACCCCACTACCACTATCAGATTAGAGCCATAATGGAGCCTAGGTATCTACCACCCCACTACCACTATCAGATTAGAGCCATAAGGGCACTAGGCATCTATCACCCCACTGCCACTATCAGATTAGAGCCATAAAGGCACTAGGCATCTACCACCCCACTAACACTATCAGATTAGAGCCATAATGGAGACTAGGTATCTACCACCCCACTACCACTATCAGATTAGAGCCACAAGGGCACTAGGCATCTACCACCCCACTACCACTATCATATTAGAGCCATAAGGGCTCTAGGCATCTTTCACCCCACTACCACTATCAGATTAGAGCCATAAAGGCACTAGGCATCTACCACCCCACTACCACTATCAGATTAGAGCCATAATGGAGACTAGGTATCTACCACCCCACTACCACTATCAGATTAGAGCCATAATGGCACTAGGCATCTACCACCCCACTACCACTATCAAATTAGAGCCATAAAGGCACTAGGTATCTACCACCCCACTACCACTACCAGATTAGAGCCATAATGGAGACTAGGTATCTACCACACCACTACCACTACCAGATTAGAGCCATAATGGAGACTAGGTATCTACCACCCCACTACCACTATCAGATTAGAGCCATAATTGAGACTAGGTATCTACCACCCCACAACCACTATCAGATTAGAGCCATAATGGAGACTAGGTATGTACCACCCCACTACCACTATCCAATTAGAGCCATAATGGAGACTAGGTATCTACCACCCCACTACCACTATCAGATTAGAGCCATAATGGAGAGTAGGTATCTTCCACCCCACTACCACTATCAGATTAGAGCCATAATGGGAACTAGGTATCTACCACCCCACTACCACTATCAGATTAGAGCCATAATGGAGACTAGGTATCTACCACCCCACTACCACTATCAGATTAGAGCCATAATGGAGACTAGGTATCTACCACCCCACTACCACTATCAGATTAGAGCCATAAGGGCACTAGGCATCTACCACCCCGCTACCACTATCAGATTAGAGCCAAAAGGGCACTAGACATCTACCACCCCACTACCACTATCAGATTAGAGCCATAATGGAGACTAGGTATCTACCACCCCACTACCTCTATAAGATTAGAGCCATAAGGGCACCTGGCATCTACCACCCCACTACCACTATCAGATTAGAGCCATAAAGGCACTAGGCATCTACCACCCCACTACCACTATCAGATTAGAGCCATAATGGAGCCTAGGTATCTACCACCCCACTACCACTATCAGATTAGAGCCATAAGGGCACTAGGCATCTATCACCCCACTGCCACTATCAGATTAGAGCCATAAAGGCACTAGGCATCTACCACCCCACTAACACTATCAGATTAGAGCCATAATGGAGACTAGGTATCTACCACCCCACTACCACTATCAGATTAGAGCCACAAGGGCACTAGGCATCTACCACCCCACTACCACTATCATATTAGAGCCATAAGGGCTCTAGGCATCTTTCACCCCTCTACCATTATCAGATTAGAGCCATAAAGGCACTAGGCATCTACCACCCCACTACCACTATCAGATTAAAGCCATAATGGAGACTAGGTATCTACCACCCCACTACCACTATCAGATTAGAGCCATAAGGGCACTAGGCATCTACCACCCCACTACCACTATCAGATTAGAGCCATAAAGGCACTAGGTATCTACCACCCCACTACCACTACCAGATTAGAGCCATAATGTAGACTAGGTATCTACCACACCACTACTACTACCAGATTAGAGCCATAATGGAGACTAGGTATCTACCACCCCACTACCACTATCAGATTAGAGCCATAATGGAGACTAGGTATCTACCACCCCACTACCACTATCAGATTAGAGCCACAAGGGCACTAGGCATCTACCACCACACTACCACTATCAGATTAGAGCCATAAAGGCACTAGGCTTCTACCACCCCAGTACCACTATCAGATTAGAGCCATAATGGAGACTAGGTATCTACCACCCCACTACCACTATCAGATTAGAGCCATAAGGGCACTAGGCATCTACCACCCCACTACCACTATCAGATTAGAGCCATAAAGGCACTAGGTATCTACCACCCCACTACCACTACCAGATTAGAGCCACAATGGAGACTAGGTATCTACCACACCACTACCACTACCAGATTAGAGCCATAATGGAGACTAGGTATCTACCACCCCACTACCACTACCAAATTGGAGCCATAATGGAGACTAGGTATCTACCACACCACTACCACTACCAGATTAGAGCCATAATGGAGACTAGGTATCTACCACCCCACTACCACTATCAGATTAGAGCCATAATGGAGACTAGGTATCCTCCACCCCACTACCACTACCAGATTAGAGCCATAATGGAGACTAGGTATCTTTCACCCCACTACCACTACCAAATTGGAGCCATAATGGGGACTAGGTATCTACCACCCCACTACCACTATCCGATTAGAGCCATAATGGAGACTAGGTATCTACCACCCCACTGCCTCTATCAGATTAGAGGCATAATGGAGAGTAGCTACCTTCCCACCCCACTACCACTATCAGATTAGAGCCATAATGGAGACTAGGTATCTACCACCCCACTACCACTATCAGATTAGAGCTATAATGGAGACTAGGTATCTACCACCCCTCTACCACTACCAGATTAGAGCCATAATGGAGACTAGGTATCTACCACCCCACTACCACTATCAGATTAGAGCCATAAGGGCACTAGGCATCTACCACCACACTACCACTATCAGATTAGAGCCATAAGGGCACTAGGCATCTACCACCCCGCTACCACTATCAGATTAGAGCCATAATGGAGACTAGGTATCTACCACCCCACTACCTCTATCAGATTAGAGCCATAAGGGCACTAGGCATCTATCATCCAACTACCACTATCAGATTAGAGCCATAAAGGCACTAGGCATCTACCACCCCACTACCACTATCAGATTAGAGCCATAATGGAGACTATGTATCTACCACCCCACTACCACTACCAGATTAGAGCCATAATGGAGACTAGGTATCTACCACACCACTACCACTACCAGATTAGAGCCATAATGGAGACTAGGTATCTACCACCCCACTACCACTATCAGATTAGAGCCATAATGGAGACTAGGTATCTACCACCCCACTACCACTACCAGATTAGAGCCATAATGGAGACTAGGTATCTACCACCCCTCTACCACTATCAGATTAGAGCCATAAGGGCACTAGGCATCTACCACCCCGCTACCACTATCAGATTAGAGCCATAAGGGCACTAGACATCTACCACCCCACTACCACTATCAGATTAAAGCCATAAGGGCACTAGGCATCTACCACCACACAACCACTATCAGATTAGAGCCATAAGTGCACTAGGCATCTACCACCCCGCTACCACTATCAGATTAGAGCCATAAGGGCACTAGGCATCTACCACCCCACTACCACTATCAGATTAGAGCCATAAGGGCACTAGACATCTACCACCCCACTGCCACTATCAGATTAGAGCCATAAGGGCTCTAGGCATCTTTCACCCCACTACCACTATCAGATTAGAGCCATAAAGGCACTAGGCATCTACCACCCCACTACCACTATCAGATTAGAGCCATAATGGAGACTAGGTATCTACCACCCCACTACCACTATCAGATTAGAGCCATAAGGGCACTAGGCATCTACCACCCCACTACCACTATCAGATTAGAGCCATAAAGGCACTAGGTATCTACCACCCCACTACCACTACCAGATTAGAGCCATAATGGAGACTAGGTATCTACCACAACACTACCACTACCAGATTAGAGCCATAATGGAGACTAGGTATGTACCACCCCACTACCACTACCAGATTAGAGCCATAATGGAGACTAGGTATCTACCACCCCACTACCACTATCAGATTAGAGCCATAATGGAGACTAGGTATCTTCCACCCCACTACCACTACCAGATTAGAGCCATAATGGAGACTAGGTATCTACCACGCCTCTACCACTATCAGATTAGAGCCATAAGGGCACTAGGCATCTACCACCACACTACCACTATCAGATTAGAGCCATAAGGGCACTAGGCATCTACCACCCCACTACCACTATCAGATTAGAGCCATAAAGGCACTAGGCATCTACCACCCCACTACCACTATCAGATTAGAGCCATAATGGAGACTAGGTATCTACGACCCCACTACCACTATCAGATTAGAGCCACAAGGGCACTAGGCATCTACCACCGCACTACCACTATCAGATTAGAGCCATAAGGGCTCTAGGCATCTTTCACCCCAGTACCACTATCAGATTAGAGCCATAATGGAGACTAGGTATCTACCACCCCACTACCACTATCAGATTAGAGCCATAAGGGCACTAGGCATCTACCACCCCACTACCACTCTCAGATTAGAGCCATAAAGGCACTAGGTATCTACCACCCCACTACCACTACCAGATTAGAGCCATAATGTAGACTAGGTATCTACCACACCACTACTACTACCAGATTAGAGCCATAATGGAGACTAGGTATCTACCACCCCACTACCACTATCAGATTAGAGCCATAATGGAGACTAGGTATCTACCACCCCACTACCACTATCAGATTAGAGCCATAAGGGCACTAGGCATCTACCACCGCACTACCACTATCAGATTAGAGCCATAAGGGCTCTAGGCATCTTTCACCCCAGTACCACTATCAGATTAGAGCCATAATGGAGACTAGGTATCTACCACCCCACTACCACTATCAGATTAGAGCCATAAGGGCACTAGGCATCTACCACCCCACTACCACTATCAGATTAGAGCCATAAAGGCACTAGGTATCTACCACCCCACTACCACTACCAGATTAGAGCCACAATGGAGACTAGGTATCTACCACACCACTACCACTACCAGATTAGAGCCATAATGGAGACTAGGTATCTACCACCCCACTACCACTACCAAATTGGAGCCATAATGGAGACTAGGTATCTACCACACCACTACCACTACCAGATTAGAGCCATAATGGAGACTAGGTATCTACCACCCCACTACCACTATCAGATTAGAGCCATAATGGAGACTAGGTATCCTCCACCCCACTACCACTACCAGATTAGAGCCATAATGGAGACTAGGTATCTTCCACCCCACTACCACTACCAAATTGGAGCCATAATGGGGACTAGGTATCTACCACCCCACTACCACTATCCGATTAGAGCCATAATGGAGACTAGGTATCTACCACCCCACTGCCTCTATCAGATTAGAGGCATAATGGAGAGTAGCTACCTTCCACCCCACTACCACTATCAGATTAGAGCCATAATGGAGACTAGGTATCTACCACCCCACTACCACTATCAGATTAGAGCTATAATGGAGACTAGGTATCTACCACCCCTCTACCACTACCAGATTAGAGCCATAATGGAGACTAGGTATCTACCACCCCACTACCACTATCAGATTAGAGCCATAAGGGCACTAGGCATCTACCACCACACTACCACTATCAGATTAGAGCCATAAGGGCACTAGGCATCTACCACCCCGCTACCACTATCAGATTAGAGCCATAATGGAGACTAGGTATCTACCACCCCACTACCTCTATCAGATTAGAGCCATAAGGGCACTAGGCATCTATCATCCAACTACCACTATCAGATTAGAGCCATAAAGGCACTAGGCATCTACCACCCCACTACCACTATCAGATTAGAGCCATAATGGAGACTATGTATCTACCACCCCACTACCACTACCAGATTAGAGCCATAATGGAGACTAGGTATCTACCACACCACTACCACTACCAGATTAGAGCCATAATGGAGACTAGGTATCTACCACCCCACTACCACTATCAGATTAGAGCCATAATGGAGACTAGGTATCTACCACCCCACTACCACTACCAGATTAGAGCCATAATGGAGACTAGGTATCTACCACCCCTCTACCACTATCAGATTAGAGCCATAAGGGCACTAGGCATCTACCACCCCGCTACCACTATCAGATTAGAGCCATAAGGGCACTAGACATCTACCACCCCACTACCACTATCAGATTAAAGCCATAAGGGCACTAGGCATCTACCACCACACAACCACTATCAGATTAGAGCCATAAGTGCACTAGGCATCTACCACCCCGCTACCACTATCAGATTAGAGCCATAAGGGCACTAGGCATCTACCACCCCACTACCACTATCAGATTAGAGCCATAAGGGCACTAGACATCTACCACCCCACTGCCACTATCAGATTAGAGCCATAAGGGCTCTAGGCATCTTTCACCCCACTACCACTATCAGATTAGAGCCATAAAGGCACTAGGCATCTACCACCCCACTACCACTATCAGATTAGAGCCATAATGGAGACTAGGTATCTACCACCCCACTACCACTATCAGATTAGAGCCATAAGGGCACTAGGCATCTACCACCCCACTACCACTATCAGATTAGAGCCATAAAGGCACTAGGTATCTACCACCCCACTACCACTATCAGATTAGAGCCATAATGGAGACTAGGTATCTACCACAACACTACCACTATCAGATTAGAGCCATAATGGAGACTAGGTATGTACCACCCCACTACCACTACCAGATTAGAGCCATAATGGAGACTAGGTATCTACCACCCCACTACCACTATCAGATTAGAGCCATAATGGAGACTAGGTATCTTCCACCCCACTACCACTACCAGATTAGAGCCATAATGGAGACTAGGTATCTACCACGCCTCTACCACTATCAGATTAGAGCCATAAGGGCACTAGGCATCTACCACCACACTACCACTATCAGATTAGAGCCATAAGGGCACTAGGCATCTACCACCCCACTACCACTATCAGATTAGAGCCATAAAGGCACTAGGCATCTACCACCCCACTACCACTATCAGATTAGAGCCATAATGGAGACTAGGTATCTACGACCCCACTACCACTATCAGATTAGAGCCATAAGGGCACTAGGCATCTATTACCACACTACCACTAACAGATTAGAGCCATAAAGGCACTAGGCATCTACCACCCCACTAACACTATCAGATTAGAGCCATAATGGAGACTAGGTATCTACCACCCCACTACCACTATCAGATTAGAGCCAGAAGGGCACTAGGCATCTACCACCCCACTACCACTATCAGATTAGAGCCATAAGGGCACTAGGCATCTACCACCCCACTACCACTATCAGATTAGAGCCATAAAGGCACTAGGCATCTACCACCCCACTACCACTATCAGATTAGAGCCATAATGGAGACTAGGTATCTACCACCCCACTACCACTATCAGATTAGAGCCATAAGGGCACTAGGCATCTACCACCCCACTACCACTATCAGATTAGAGCCATAAAGGCACTAGGTATCTACCAACCCACTACCACTACCAGATTAGAGCCATAATGGAGACTAGGTATCTACACCCCACTACCACTATCAGATTAGAGCCATAATGGAGACTAGGTATCTTCCACCCCACTACCACTACCAGATTAGAGCCATAATGGAGACTAGGTATCTACCACCCCCTACCACTACCAAATTAGAGCCATAATGGAGACTCGGTATCTACCACCCCACTACCACTATCAGATTAGAGCCATAAGGGCACTAGGCATCTACCACCACACTACCACTATCAGATTAGAGCCATAAGGGCACTAGGCATCTACCACCCCGCTACCACTATCAGAATAGAGCCATAAGGGCACTAGACATCTACCACCCCACTACCACTATCATATTAGAGCCATAAGGGCACTAGGCATCTACCACCACACAACCACTATCAGATTAGAGCCATAATGGCACTAGGCATCTACCACCCCGCTACCACTATCAGATTAGAGCCATAAGGGCACTAGACATCTACCACCCCACTACCACTATCAGATTAGAGCCATAATGGAGACTAGGTATCTACCACCCCACTACCACTATCAGATTAGAGCCATAATGGAGACTAGGTATCTACCACCCCACTACCACTATCAGATTAGAGCCATAAGGGCACTAGGCATCTACCACCCCACTACCACTATCAGATTAGAGCCATAAAGGCACAAGGTATCTACCACCCCACTACCACTACCAGATTAGAGCCATAATGGAGACTAGGTATCTACCACACCACTACCACTACCAGATTAGAGCCATAATGGAGACTAGGTATCTACCACCCCACTACCACTATCAGATTAGAGCCATAATGGAGACTAGGTATCTACCACACCACTACCACTACCAGATTAGAGCCATAATGGAGACTAGGTATCTACCATCCCACTACCATTATCAGATTAGAGCCATAATGGAGATTAGGTATCTTCCACCCCACTACCACTACCAGATTAGAGCCATAATGGAGACTAGGTATCTACCACGCCTCTACCACTATCAGATTAGAGCCATAAGGGCACTAGGCATCTACCACCACACTACCACTATCAGATGAGAGCCATAAGGGCACTAGGCATCTACCACCCCACTACCACTATCAGATTAGAGCCATAAAGGCACTAGGCATCTACCACCCCACTACCACTATCAGATTAGAGCCATAATGGAGACTAGGTATCTACCACCCCACTACCACTATCAGATTAGAGCCATAAGGGCACTAGGCATCTATTACCCAACTACCACTATCAGATTAGAGCCATAAAGGCACTAGGCATCTACCACCCCACTACCACTATCAGATTAGAGCCATAATGGAGACTAGGTATCTACCACCCCACCACCACTATCAGATTAGAGCCATAAGGGCACTAGGCATCTACCACCCCACTACCACTATCAGATTAGAGCCATAAAGGCACTAGGTATCTACCAACCCACTACCACTACCAGATTAGAGCCATAATGGAGACTAGGTATCTACACCCCACTACCACTATCAGATTAGAGCCATAATGGAGACTAGGTATCTACCACCCCACTACCACTATCCGATTAGAGCCATAATGGAGAATAGGTATGTACCACCCCACTACCACTATCCGATTAGAGACATAAAGGCACTAGGTATCTATCACACCACTAACACTACCAGATTAGAGCCATAATGGAGACTAGGTATCTACCACCCCACTACCACTATCAGATTAGAGCCATAATGGAGACTAGGTATCTTCCACCCCACTACCACTACCAGATTAGAGCCATAATGGAGACTAGGTATCTACCACCCCCTACCACTACCAAATTAGAGCCATAATGGAGACTCGGTATCTACCACCCCACTACCACTACCAGATTAGAGCCATAATGGAGACTAGGTATCTACCACCCCTCTACCACTATCAGATTAGAGCCATAAGGGCACTAGGCATCTACCACCACACTACCACTATCAGATTAGAGCCATAAGGGCACTAGGCATCTACCACCCCGCTACCACTATCAGAATAGAGCCATAAGGGCACTAGACATCTACCACCCCACTACCACTATCATATTAGAGCCATAAGGGCACTAGGCATCTACCACCACACAACCACTATCAGATTAGAGCCATAATGGCACTAGGCATCTACCACCCCGCTACCACTATCAGATTAGAGCCATAAGGGCACTAGACATCTACCACCCCACTACCACTATCAGATTAGAGCCATAATGGAGACTAGGTATCTACCACCCCACTACCACTATCAGATTAGAGCCATAATGGAGACTAGGTATCTACCACCCCACTACCACTATCAGATTAGAGCCATAAGGGCACTAGGCATCTACCACCCCACTACCACTATCAGATTAGAGCCATAAAGGCACTAGGTATCTACCACCCCACTACCACTACCAGATTAGAGCCATAATGGAGACTAGGTATCTACCACACCACTACCACTACCAGATTAGAGCCATAATGGAGACTAGGTATCTACCACCCCACTACCACTATCAGATTAGAGCCATAATGGAGACTAGGTATCTACCACACCACTACCACTACCAGATTAGAGCCATAATGGAGACTAGGTATCTACCATCCCACTACCATTATCAGATTAGGGCCATAATGGAGATTAGGTATCTTCCACCCCACTACCACTACCAGATTAGAGCCATAATGGAGACTAGGTATCTACCACGCCTCTACCACTATCAGATTAGAGCCATAAGGGCACTAGGCATCTACCACCACACTACCACTATCAGATTAGAGCCATAAGGGCACTAGGCATCTACCACCCCACTACCACTATCAGATTAGAGCCATAAGGGCACTAGGCATCTATTACCCAACTACCACTATCAGATTAGAGCCATAAAGGCACTAGGCATCTACCACCCCACTAACACTATCAGATTAGAGCCATAATGGAGACTAGGTATCTACCACCCCACTACCACTATCAGATTAGAGCCACAAGGGCACTAGGCATCTACCACCCCACTACCACTATCAGATTAGAGGCATAAGGGCACTAGGCATCTACCACCCCACTACCACTATCAGATTAGAGCCATAAAGGCACTAGGTATCTACCACCCCACTACCACTACCAGATTAGAGCCATAATGGAGACTAGGTATCTACACCCCACTACCACTATCAGATTAGAGCCATAATGGAGACTAGGTATCTACCACCCCACTACCACTACCAGATTAGAGCCATAATGGAGACTAGGTATCTACCACCCCACTACCACTATCAGATTAGAGCCATAATGGAGACTAGGTATCTACCACACCACTACCACTACCAGATTAGAGCCATAATGGAGACTAGGTATCTACCATCCCACTACCATTATCAGATTAGGGCCATAATGGAGATTAGGTATCTTCCACCCCACTACCACTACCAGATTAGAGCCATAATGGAGACTAGGTATCTACCACGCCTCTACCACTATCAGATTAGAGCCATAAGGGCACTAGGCATCTACCACCACACTACCACTATCAGATTAGAGCCATAAGGGCACTAGGCATCTACCACCCCACTACCACTATCAGATTAGAGCCATAAAGGCACTGGGCATCTACCACCCCACTACCACTATCAGATTAGAGCCATAATGGAGACTAGGTATCTACCACCCCACTACCACTATCAGATTAGAGCCATAAGGGCACTAGGCATCTATTACCCAACTACCACTATCAGATTAGATCCATAAAGGCACTAGGCATCTACCACCCCACTAACACTATCAGATTAGAGCCATAATGGAGACTAGGTATCTACCACCCCACTACCACTATCAGATTAGAGCCACAAAGGCACTAGGCATCTACCACCCCACTACCACTATCAGATTAGAGCCATAAAGGCACTAGGCATCTACCACCCCACTACCACTATCAGATTAGAGCCATAATGGAGACTAGGTATCTACCACCCCACTACCACTATCAGATTAGAGCCATAAGGGCACTAGGTATCTACCACCCCACTACCACTATCAGATTAGAGCCATAAAGGCACTAGGTATCTACCACCCCACTACCACTACCAGATTAGAGCCATAATGGAGACTAGGTATCTACACCCCACTACCACTATCAGATTAGAGCCATAATGGAGACTAGGTATCTACCACCCCACTACCACTATCAGATTAGAGCCATAATGGAGACTAGGTATGTACCACCCCACTACCACTATCCGATTAGAGCCATAAAGGCACTAGGTATCTACCACCCCACTACCACTATCAGATTAGAGCCATAATGGAGACTAGGTATCTACCACCCCACTACCACGATCAGATTAGAGCCATAATGGAGAATAGGTATCTTCCACCCCACTACCACTACCAGATTAGAGCCATAATGGAGACTAGGTATCTACCACCCCCTACCACTACCAAATTAGAGCCATAATGGAGACTCGGTATCTACCACCCCACTATCACTACCAGATTAGAGCCATAATGGAGACTAGGTATCTACCACCCCTCTACCACTATCAGATTAGAGCCATAAGGGCACTAGGCATCTACCACCACACTACCACTATCAGACTAGAGTCATAAGGGCACTAGGCATCTACCACCCCGCTACCACTATCAGATTAGAGCCATAAGGGCACTAGACATCTACCACCCCACTACCACTATCAGATAGAGCCATAAGGGCACTAGGCATCTCCCACCACACAACCACTATCAGATTAGAGCCATAATGGCACTAGGCATCTACCACCCCGCTACCACTATCAGATTAGAGCCATAAGGGCACTAGACATCTACCACCCCACTACCACTATCAGATTAGAGCCATAATGGAGACTAGGTATCTACCACCCCACTACCACTATCAGATTAGAGCCATAATGGAGACTAGGTATCTACCACCCCACTACCACTATCAGATTAGAGCCATAAGGGCACTAGGCATCTACCACCCCACTACCACTATCAGATTAGAGCCATAAAGGCACTAGGTATCTACCACCCCACTACCACTACCAGATTAGAGCCATAATGGAGACTAGGTATCTACCACACCACTACCACTACCAGATTAGAGCCATAATGGAGACTAGGTATCTACCACCCCACTACCACTATCAGATTAGAGCCATAAGGGCACTAGGCATCTACCACCACACTACCACTATCAGATTAGAGTCATAAGGGCACTAGGCATCTACCACCCCGCTACCACTATCAGATTAGAGCCATAAGGGCACTAGACATCTACCACCCCACTACCACTATCAGATTAGAGCCATAAGGGCACTAGGCATCTCCCACCACACAACCACTATCAGATTAGAGCCATAATGGCACTAGGCATCTACCACCCCGCTACCACTATCAGATTAGAGCCATAAGGGCACCAGACATCTACCACCCCACTACCACTATCAGATTAGAGCCATAATGGAGACTAGGTATCTACCACCCCACTACCACTATCAGATTAGAGCCATAATGGAGACTAGGTATCTACCACCCCACTACCACTATCAGATTAGAGCCATAAGGGCACTAGGCATCTACCACCCCACTACCACTATCAGATTAGAGCCATAAAGGCACTAGGTATCTACCACCCCACTACCACTACCAGATTAGAGCCATAATGGAGACTAGGTATCTACCACACCACTACCACTACCAGATTAGAGCCATAATGGAGACTAGGTATCTACCACCCCACTACCACTATCAGATTAGAGCCATAATGGAGACTAGGTATCTACCACCCCACTACCACTATCAGATTAGAGCCATAATGGAGACTAGGTATCTACCACCCCACTACCACTATCCGATTAGAGCCATAATGGAGACTAGGTATCTGCCACTATCATATTAGAGCCATAATGGAGACTAGGTATCTACCACCCCACTACCTCTATCAGATTAGAGCCACAATGGAGACTAGGTATCTACCAAGCCACTACCACTACCAGATTAGAGCCATAATGGAGACTAGGTATCTACCACCCCACTACCACTATCAGATTAGAGCCATAATGGAGACTAGGTATCTACCACCCCACTACCTCTATCAGATTAGAGCCATAATGGAGACTAGGTATCTACCACCCCACTACCACTATCAGAATAGAGCCATAATGGAGACTAGGTATCTACCACCCCACTACCACTATCAGATTAGAGCCATAATGGAGACTAGGTATCTACCACCCCACTACCACTATCCGATTAGAGCCATAATGGAGACTAGGTATGTACCACCCCACTACCACTATCAGATTAGAGCCATAATGGAGACTAGGTATCTACCACCCCACTACCACTATCCGATTAGAGCCATAATGGAGACTAGGTATCTACCACCCCACTACCACTATCAGATTAGAGCCATAATGGAGACTAGGTATCTTCCACCCCACTACCACTACCAGATTAGAGCCATAATGGAGACTAGGTATCTACCACCCCCTACCACTGCCAAATTAGAGCCATAATGGAGACTCGGTATCTACCACCCCACTACCACTACCAGATTAGAGCCATAATGGAGACTAGGTATCTACCACCCCACTACCACTATCAGATTAGAGCCATAAGGGCACTAGGCATCTACTACCACACTACCACTATCAGATTAGAGCCATAAGGGCACTAGGCATCTACCACCCCGCTACCACTATCAGATTAGAGCCATAAGGGCACTAGACATCTACCACCCCACTACCACTATCAGATTAGAGCCATAAGGGCACTAGGCATCTACCACCACACAACCACTATCAGATTAGAGCCATAATGGAGACTAGGTATCTACCAAGCCACTACCACTACCAGATTAGAATCATAATGGAGACTAGGTATCTACCACCCCACTACCACTATCAGAATAGAGCCATAATGGAGACTAGGTATCTACCACCCCACTACCACTATCAGATTAGAGCCATAAGGGCACTAGGCATCTACCACCCCACTACCACTATCAGATTAGAGCCATAAAGGCACTAGGTATCTACCACCCCACTACCACTACCAGATTAGAGCCATAATGGAGACTAGGTATCTACCACACCACTACCACTACCAGATTAGAGCCATAATGGAGACTAGGTATCTACCACCCCTCTACCACTATCAGATTAGAGCCATAAGGGCACTAGGCATCTACCACCACACTACCACTATCAGATTAGAGTCATAAGGGCACTAGGCATCTACCACCCCGCTACCACTATCAGATTAGAGCCATAAGGGCACTAGACATCTACCACCCCACTACCACTATCAGATTAGAGCCATAAGGGCACTAGGCATCTCCCACCCCACTACCACTATCAGATTAGAGCCATAATGGCACTAGGCATCTACCACCCCGCTACCACTATCAGATTAGAGTCATAAGGGCACTAGGCATCTACCACCCCGCTACCACTATCAGATTAGAGTCATAAG
This sequence comes from Salvelinus alpinus, assembly GCF_045679555.1. Classification (NCBI taxonomy): domain Eukaryota; kingdom Metazoa; phylum Chordata; class Actinopteri; order Salmoniformes; family Salmonidae; genus Salvelinus; species Salvelinus alpinus. The sequence goes on from NC_092088.1 coordinate 106,315,068, forward strand.
GGCACTAGGCATCTACCATCCCGCTACCACTATCAGATTAGAGCCATAAGGGCACTAGACATCTACCACCCCACTACCACTATCAGATTAGAGCCATAAGGGCACTAGGCATCTCCCACCACACAACCACTATCAGATTAGAGCCATAATGGCACTAGGCATCTACCACCCCGCTACCACTATCAGATTAGAGCCATAAGGGCACTAGACATCTACCACCCCACTACCACTATCAGATTAGAGCCATAATGGAGACTAGGTATCTACCACCCCACTACCACTATCAGATTAGAGCCATAATGGAGACTAGGTATCTACCACCCCACTACCACTATCAGATTAGAGCCATAAGGGCACTAGGCATCTACCACCCCACTACCACTATCAGATTAGAGCCATAAAGGCACTAGGTATCTACCACCCCACTACCACTACCAGATTAGAGCCATAATGGAGACTAGGTATCTACCACACCACTACCACTACCAGATTAGAGCCATAATGGAGACTAGGTATCTACCACCCCACTACCACTATCAGATTAGAGCCATAATGGAGACTAGGTATCTACCACCCCACTACCACTATCAGATTAGAGCCATAATGTAGACTAGGTATCTACCACCCCACTACCACTATCAGATTAGAGCCATAATGGAGACTAGGTATCTACCACCCCACTACCACTATCATATTAGAGCCATAATGGAGACTAGGTATCTACCACCCCACTACCTCTATCAGATTAGAGCCACAATGGAGACTAGGTATCTACCACCCCACTACCACTACCAGATTAGAGCCATAATGGAGACTAGGTATCTACCACCCCACTACCACTATCAGATTAGAGCCATAATGGAGACTAGGTATCTACCACCCCACTACCACTATCAGATTAGAGCCATAATGGAGACTAGGTATCTACCACCCCACTACCACTATCAGAATAGAGCCATAATGGAGACTAGGTATCTACCACCCCACTACCACTATCAGATTAGAGCCATAATGGAGACTAGGTATCTACCACCCCACTACCACTATCAGATTAGAGCCATAATGGAGACTAGGTATGTACCACCCCACTACCACTATCAGATTAGAGCCATAATGGAGACTAGGTATCTACCACCCCACTACCACTATCCGATTAGAGCCATAATGGAGACTAGGTATCTACCACCCCACTACCACTATCAGATTAGAGCCATAATGGAGACTAGGTATCTTCCACCCCACTACCACTACCAGATTAGAGCCATAATGGAGACTAGGTATCTACCACCCCACTACCACTACCAGATTAGAGCCATAATGGAGACTCGGTATCTACCACCCCACTACCACTACCAGATTAGAGCCATAATGGAGACTAGGTATCTACCACCCCTCTACCACTATCAGATTAGAGCCATAAGGACACTAGGCATCTACCACCCCACTACCACTATCAGATTAGAGCCATAAGGGCACTAGGCATCTACCACCCCGCTACCATTATCAGATTAGAGCCATAATGGCACTAGACATCTACCACCCCACTACCACTATCAGATTAGAGCCATAAGGGCACTAGGCATCTACCACCACACAACCACTATCAGATTAGAGCCATAATGGAGACTAGGTATCTACCAAGCCACTACCACTACCAGATTAGAGCCATAATGGAGACTAGGTATCTACCACCCCACTACCACTATCAGATTAGAGCCATAATGGAGACTAGGTATCTACCACCCCACTACCACTATCAGATTAGAGCCATAATGGAGACTAGGTATCTACCACCCCACTACCACTATCAGAATAGAGCCATAATGGAGACTAGGTATCTACCACCCCACTACCACTATCAGATTAGAGCCATAATGGAGACTAGGTATCTACCACCCCACTACCACTATCAGATTAGAGCCATAATGGAGACTAGGTATGTACCACCCCACTACCACTATCAGATTAGAGCCATAATGGAGACTAGGTATCTACCACCCCACTACCACTATCAGATTAGAGCCATAATGGAGACTAGGTATCTACCACCCCACTACCACTATCCGATTAGAGCCATAATGGAGACTAGGTATCTACCACCCCACTACCACTATCAGATTAGAGCCATAATGGAGAGTAGGTATCTTCCACCCCACTACCACTATCAGATTAGAGCCATAATGGAGACTAGGTATCTACCACCCCACTACCACAATCAGATTAGAGCTTTAATGGAGACTAGGTATCTACCACCCCTCTACCACTACCATATTAGAGCCATAATGGAGACTAGGTATCTACCACCCCACTACCACTATCAGATTAGAGCCATAAGGGCACTAGGCATCTACCACCACACTACCACTGTCAGATTAGAGCCATAAGGGCACTAGGCATCTACCACCCCGCTACCACTATCAGATTAGAGCCATAAGGGCACTAGACATCTACCACCCCACTACCACTATCAGATTAGAGCCATAATGGAGACTAGGTATCTACCACCCCACTACCTCTATCAGATTAGAGCCATAAGGGCACTAGGCATCTATCACCCAACTACCACTATCAAATTAGAGCCATAAAGGCACTAGGCATCTACCACCCCACTACCACTATCAGATTAGAGCCATAATGGAGACTAGGTATCTACCACCCCACTACCACTACCAGATTAGAGCCATAATGGAGACTAGGTATCTACCACACCACTACCACTACCAGATTAGAGCCATAATGGAGACTAGGTATCTACCACCCCACTACCACTATCAGATTAGAGCCATAATGGAGACTAGGTATCTTCCACCCCACTACCACTACCAGATTAGAGCCATAATGGAGACTAGGTATCTACCACGCCTCTACCACTATCAGATTAGAGCCATAAGGGCACTAGGCATCTACCACCACACTACCACTATCAGATTAGAGCCATAAGGGCACTAGGCATCTACCACCCCACTACCACTATCAGATTAGAGCCATAAAGGCACTAGGCATCTACCACCCCACTACCACTATCAGATTAGAGCCATAATGGAGACTAGGTATCTACGACCCCACTACCACTATCAGATTAGAGCCATAAGGGCACTAGGCATCTATTACCCCACTACCACTATCAGATTAGAGCCATAAAGGCAGTAGGCATCTACCACCCCACTAACACTATCAGATTAGAGCCATAATGGAGACTAGGTATCTACCACCCCACTACCACTATCAGATTAGAGCCAGAAGGGCACTAGGCATCTACCAGCCCACTACCACTATCAGATTAGAGCCATAAGGGCACTAGGCATCTACCACCCCACTACCACTATCAGATTAGAGCCATAAAGGCACTAGGCATCTACCACCCCACTACCACTATCAGATTAGAGCCATAATGGAGACTAGGTCTCTACCACCCCACTACCACTATCAGATTAGAGCCATAAGGGCACTAGGCATCTACCACCCCACTACCACTATCAGATTAGAGCCATAAAGGCACTAGGTATCTACCACCCCACTACCACTATCAGATTAGAGCCATAATGGAGACTAGGTATCTACCACACCACTACCACTATCCGATTAGAGCCATAATGGAGAATAGGTATGTACCACCCCACTACCACTATCCGATTAGAGCCATAAAGGCACTAGGTATCTACCACACCACTAACACTACCAGATTAGAGCCATAATGGAGACTAGGTATCTACCACCCCACTACCACTATCAGATTAGAGCCATAATGGAGACTAGGTATCTTCCACCCCACTACCACTACCAGATTAGAGCCATAATGGAGACTAGGTATCTACCAGCCCCTACCACTACCAAATTAGAGCCATAATGGAGACTCGGTATCTACCACCCCACTACCACTACCAGATTAGAGCCATAATGGAGACTAGGTATCTACCACCCCTCTACCACTATCAGATTAGAGCCATAAGGGCACTAGGCATCTACCACCACACTACCACTATCAGATTAGAGCCATAAGGGCACTAGGCATCTACCACCCCGCTACCACTATCAGATTAGAGCCATAATGGATACTAGGTATCTACCACCCCACTACCACTATCAGATTAGAGCCATAAGGGCACTAGGCATCTACCACCCCACTACCACTATCAGATTAGAGCCATAAAGGCACTAGGTATCTACCACCCCACTACCACTACCAGATTAGAGCCATAATGGAGACTAGGTATCTACCACACCACTACCACTACCAGATTAGAGCCATAATGGAGACTAGGTATCTACCACCCCACTACCACTATCAGATTAGAGCCATAATGGAGACTAGGTATCTACCACCCCACTACCACTATCAGATTAGAGCCATAATGGAGACTAGGTATCTACCACCCAACTACCACTATCCGATTAGAGCCATAATGGAGACTAGGTATCTACCACCCCACTACCACTATCAGATTAGAGCCATAATGGAGACTAGGTATCTACCACCCCACTACCTCTATCAGATTAGAGCCATAATGGAGACTAGGTATCTACCAAGCCACTACCACTACCAGATTAGAGCCATAATGGAGACTAGGTATCTACCACCCCACTACCACTATCAGATTAGAGCCATAATGGAGACTAGGTATCTACCACCCCACTACCTCTATCAGATTAGAGCCATAATGGAGACAAGGTATCTACCACCCCACTACCACTATCAGATTAGAGCCATAATGGAGACTAGGTATCTACCACCCCACTACCACGATCAGATTAGAGCCATAATAGAGACTAGGTATCTACCACCCCACTACCACTATCAGATTAGAGCCATAAGGGCACTAGGCATCTATCACCCCACTACCACTATCAGAATAGAGCCATAAAGGCACTAGGCATCTACCACCCCGCTACCACTATCAGATTAAAGCCATAAGGGCACTAGACATCTACCACACATTACCACTATCAGATTAGAGCCATAAGGGCACTAGGCATCTACCACCACACAACCACTATCAGATTAGAGCCATAAGGGCACTAGGCATCTACCACCCCGCTACCACTATCAGATTAGAGCCATAAGGGCACTAGACATCTACCACCCCACTACCACTATCAGATTAGAGCCATCATGGAAACTAGGTATCTACCACCCCACTACCACTATCAGATTAGAGCCATAAGGGCACTAGGCATCTACCACCCCGCTACCACTATCAGATTAGAGCCATAAGGGCACTAGGCATCTACCACCCCGCTACCACTATCAGATTAGAGCCATAAGGGCACTAGACATCTACCACCCCACTACCACTATCAGATTAGAGCCATAATGGAAACTAGGTATCTACCACCCCACTACCACTATCAGATTAGAGCCATAAGGGCACTAGGCATCTACCACCCCACTACCACTATCAGATTAGAGCCATAAAGGCACTAGGTCTCTACCACCCCACTACCACTACCAGATTAGAGCCATAATGGAGACTAGGTATCTACCACACCACTACCACTACCAGATTAGAGCCATAATGGAGACTAGGTATCTACCACCCCACTACCACTATCAGATTAGAGCCATAATGGAGACTAGGTATCTACCACCCCACTACCACTATCCGATTAGAGCCATAATGGAGACTAGGTATCTACCACCCTACTACCACTATCAGATTAGAGCCATAATGGAGACTAGGTATCTACCACCCCACTACCTCTATCAGATTAGAGCCATAATGGAGACTAGGTATCTACCAAGCCACTACCACTACCAGATTAGAGCCATAACTGAGACTAGGTATCTACCACCCCACTACCACTATCAGATTAGAGCCATAATGGAGACTAGGTATCTACGACCCCATTACCTCTATCAGATTAGAGCCATAATGGAGACTAGGTATCTACCACCCCACTACCTCTATCAGATTAGAGCCATAATGGAGACTAGGTATCTACCAAGCCACTACCACTACCAGATTAGAGCCATAATGGAGACTAGGTATCTACCACCCCACTACCACTATCAGATTAGAGCCATAATGGAGACTAGGTATCTACGACCCCACTACCACTATCAGATTAGAGCCATAAAGGCACTAGGTATCTACCACCCCACTACCACTACCAGATTAGAGCCATAATGGAGACTAGGTATCTACCACACCACTACCACTACCAGATTAGAGCCATAATGGAGACTAGGTATCTACCATCCCCACTACCACTATCAGATTAGAGCCATAATGGAGACTAGGTATCTACCACCCCACTACCACTATCCGATTAGAGCCATAATGGAGACTAGGTATCTACCACCCTACTACCACTATCAGATTAGAGCCATAATGGAGACTAGGTATCTACCACCCCACTACCTCTATCAGATTAGAGCCATAATGGAGACTAGGTATCTACCAAGCCACTACCACTACCAGATTAGAGCCATAATGGCACTAGGCATCTACCACCCCGCTACCACTATCAGATTAGAGCCTTAAGGGCACTAGACATCTACCACCCCACTACCACTATCAGATTAGAGCCATAATGGAGACTAGGTATCTACCACCCCACTACCACTATCAGATTAGAGCCATAAGGGCACTAGGCATCTACCACCCCACTACCACTATCAGATTAGAGCCATAAAGGCACTAGGTATCTACCACCCCACTACCACTACCAGATTAGAGCCATAATGGAGACTAGGTATCTACCACACCACTACCACTACCAGATTAGAGCCATAATGGAGACTAGGTATCTACCACCCCACTACCACTATCAGATTAGAGCCATAATGGAGACTAGGTATCTACCACCCCACTACCACTATCCGATTAGAGCCATAATGGAGACTAGGTATCTACCACCCTACTACCACTATCAGATTAGAGCCATAATGGAGACTAGGTATCTACCACCCCACTACCACTATCAGATTAGAGCCATAATGGAGACTAGGTATCTACAACCCCACTACCACTATCAGAATAGAGCCATAATGGAGACTAGGTATCTACCACCCCACTACCACTATCAGATTAGAGTCATAATGGAGACTAGGTATCTACCACCCCACTACCACTATCCGATTAGAGCCATAATGGAGACTAGGTATGTACCACCCCACTACCACTATCCGATTAGAGCCATAATGGAGACTAGGTATCTACCACCCCACTACCACTATCAGATTAGAGCCATAATGGAGACTAGGTATCTACCACCCCACTACCACTATCCGATTAGAGCCATAATGGAGACTAGGTATCTACCACCCCACTACCACTATCAGATTAGAGCCATAATGGAGACTAGGTATCTTCCACCCCACTACCACTACCAGATTAGAGCCATAATGGAGACTAGGTATCTACCACCCCCTACCACTACCAAATTAGAGCCATAATGGAGACTCGGTATCTACCACCCCACTACCACTACCAGATTATAGCCATAATGGAGACTAGGTATCTACCACCCCTCTACCACTATCAGATTAGAGCCATAAGGGCACTAGGCATCTACCACCACACTACCACTATCAGATTAGAGCCAAAAGGGCACTAGGCATCTACCACCCCGCTACCACTATCAGATTAGAGCCATAAGGGCACTAGACATCTACCACCCCACTACCACTATCAGATTAGAGCCATTAGGGCACTAGGCATCTACCACCACACAACCACTATCAGATTAGAGCCATAATGGCACTAGGCATCTACCACCCCGCTACCACTATCAGATTAGAGCCATAAGGGCACTAGACATCTACCACCCCACTACCACTATCAGATTAGAGCCATAATGGAGACTAGGTATCTACCACCCCACTACCACTATCAGATTAGAGCCATAAGGGCACTAGGCATCTACCACCACACTACCACTATCAGATTAGAGCCATAAAGGCACTAGGTATCTACCACCCCACTACCACTACCAGATTAGAGCCATAATGGAGACTAGGTATCTACCACACCACTACCACTACCAGATTAGAGCCATAATGGAGACTAGGTATCTACCACCCCACTACCACTATCAGATTAGAGCCATAATGGAGACTAGGTATCTACCACCCCACTACCACTATCAGATTAGAGCCATAATGGAGACTAGGTATCTACCACCCAACTACCACTATCCGATTAGAGCCATAATGGAGACTAGGTATCTACCACCCCACTACCACTATCAGATTAGAGCCATAATGGAGACTAGGTATCTACCACCCCACTACCTCTATCAGATTAGAGCCATAATGGAGACTAGGTATCTACCAAGCCACTACCACTACCAGATTAGAGCCATAATGGAGACTAGGTATCTACCACCCCACTACCACTATCAGATTAGAGCCATAATGGAGACTAGGTATCTACCACCCCACTACCTCTATCAGATTAGAGCCATAATGGAGACTAGGTATCTACCACCCCACTACCACGATCAGATTAGAGCCATAATGGAGACTAGGTATCTACCACCCCACTACCACTATCAGATTAGAGCCATAAGGGCACTAGGCATCTATCACCCCACTACCACTATCAGAATAGAGCCATAAAGGCACTAGGCATCTACCACCCCGCTACCACTATCAGATTAAAGCCATAAGGGCACTAGACATCTACCACCCCATTACCACTATCAGATTAGAGCCATAAGGGCACTAGGCATCTACCACCACACAACCACTATCAGATTAGAGCCATAAGGGCACTAGGCATCTACCACCCCGCTACCACTATCAGATTAGAGCCATAAGGGCACTAGACATCTACCACCCCACTACCACTATCAGATTAGAGCCATCATGGAAACTAGGTATCTACCACCCCACTACCACTATCAGATTAGAGCCATAAGGGCACTAGGCATCTACCACCCCGCTACCACTATCAGATTAGAGCCATAAGGGCACTAGGCATCTACCACCCCGCTACCACTATCAGATTAGAGCCATAAGGGCACTAGACATCTACCACCCCACTACCACTATCAGATTAGAGCCATAATGGAAACTAGGTATCTACCACCCCACTACCACTATCAGATTAGAGCCATAAAGGCACTAGGCATCTAGCACCCCACTACCACTATCAGATTAGAGCCATAAAGGCACTAGGTATCTACCACCCCACTACCACTACCAGATTAGAGCCATAATGGAGACTAGGTATCTACCACACCACTACCACTACCAGATTAGAGCCATAATGGAGACTAGGTATCTACCACACCACTACCACTACCAGATTAGAGCCATAATGGAGACCAGGTATCTACCACCCCACTACCACTATCAGATTAGAGCCATAATGGAGACTAGGTATCTACCACCCCACTACCTCTATCAGATTAGAGCCATAATGGAGACTAGGTATCTACCACACCACTACCACTACCAGATTAGAGCCATAAGGGCACTTGGCATCTACCACCCCACTACCACTATCAGATTAGAGCCATAAAGGCACTAGGCATCTACCACCCCACTACCACTATCAGATTAGAGCCATAATGGAGACTAGGTATCTACCACCCCACTACCACTATCAGATTAGAGCCATAATGGAGACTAGGTATCTACCACCCCTCTACCACTACCAGATTAGAGCCATAATGGAGACTAGGTATCTACCACCCCACTACCACTATCAGATTAGAGCCATAAGGGCACTAGGCATCTACCACCACACTACCACTATCAGATTAGAGCCATAAGGGCACTAGGCATCTACAACCCCGCTACCACTATCAGATTAGAGCCATAAGGGCACTAGACATCTACCACCCCACTACCACTATCAGATTAGAGCCATAATGGAAACTAGGTATATACCACCCCACTACCACTATCAGATTAGAGCCATAAGGGCACTAGGCATCTACCACCCCGCTACCACTATCAGATTAGAGCCATAAGGGCAATAGGCATCTACCACCCCGCTACCACTATCAGATTAGAGCCATAAGGGCACTAGACATCTACCACCCCACTACCACTATCAGATTAGAGCCATAATGGAAACTAGGTATCTACCACCCCACTACCATTATCAGATTAGAGCCATAAGGGCTCTAGGCATCTTTCACCCCACTACCACTATCAGATTAGAGCCATAAAGGCACTAGGCATCTGTCACCCCACTATCACTATCAGATTAGAGCCATAATGGAGACTAGGTATCTACCACCCCACTAACACTATCAGATTAGAGCCATAAGGGCACTAGGCATCTACCACCCCACTACCACTATCAGATTAGAGCCATAAAGGCACTAGGTATCTACCACCCCACTACCACTACCAGATTAGAGCCATAATGGAGACTAGGTATCTACCACACCACTACCACTACCAGATTAGAGCCATAATGGAGACTAGGTATCTACCACCCCACTACCACTATCAGATTAGAGCCATAATGGAGACTAGGTATCTACCACCCCACTACCACTATCAGATTAGAGCCATAATGGAGACTAGGTATCTACCACCCCACTACCACTATCAGATTAGAGCCATAATGGAGACTAGGTATCTACCACCCCACTAACACTATCAGATTAGAGCCATAAGGGCACTAGGCATCTACCACCCCACTACCACTATCAGATTAGAGCCATAAAGGCACTAGGTATCTACCACCCCACTACCACTACCAGATTAGAGCCATAATGGAGACTAGGTATCTACCACACCACTACCACTACCAGATTAGAGCCATAATGGAGACTAGGTATCTACCACCCCACTACCACTATCAGATTAGAGCCATAATGGAGACTAGGTATCTACCACCCCACTACCACTATCAGATTAGAGCCATAATGGAGACTACGTATCTACCACCCCACTACCACTATCAGATTAGAGCCATAATGGAGACTAGGTATCTACCACCCCACTACCACTATCAGATTAGAGCCATAATGGAGACTAGGTATCTACCACCCCACTACCACTATCAGATTAGAGCCATAATGGAGACTAGGTATCTACCACCCCACTTCCACTATCAGATTAGAGCCATAATGGAGACTAGGTGTCTACCACCCCACTACCATTATCAGATTAGAGCCATAATGGAGACTAGGTATCTACCACACCACTACCACTACCAGATTACAGCCATAATGGAGACTAGGTATCTACCACCCCACTACCACTATCAGATTAGAGCCATAATGGAGACTAGGTATCTACCACCCCACTACCACTATCAGATTAGAGCCATAATGGAGACTAGGTATCTACCACCCCACTACCTCTATCAGATTAGAGCCATAATGGAGACTAGGTATCTACCACCCCACTACCACTATCATATTAGAGCCATAATGGAGACTAGGTATCTACCACCCCACTACCATTATCAGATTAGAGCCATAATGGAGACTAGGTATCTACCACACACCTACCACTACCAGATTACAGCCATAATGGAGACTAGGTATCTACCACCCCACTACCACTATCAGATTAGAGCCATAATGGAGACTAGGTATCTACCACCCCACTACCTCTATCAGATTAGAGCCATAATGGAGACTAGGTATCTACCACCCCACTACCACTATCAGATTAGAGCCATAAAGGCACTAGGCATCTACCACCCCACTACCACTATGAGATTAGAGCCATAATGGAGACTAGGTATCTACCACCCCACTACCACTATCAGATTAGAGCGACAAGGGCACTAGGCATCTACCACCCCACTACCACTATCAGATTAGAGCCATAAAGTCACTAGGCATCTACCACCCCACTACCACTATCAGAATAGAGCCATAATGGAGACGAGGTATCTACCACCCCACTACCACTATCAGATTAGAGCCATAATGGAGACTACGTATCTACCACCCCACTACCACTATCCGATTAGAGCCATAATGGAGACTAGGTATCTACCACCCCACTACCACTATCAGATTAGAGCCATAATGGAGACTAGGTATCTACCACCCCACTACCTCTATCAGATTAGAGCCATAATGGAGACTAGGTATCTACCACCCCACTTCCACTATCAGATTAGAGCCATAATGGAAACTAGGTGTCTACCACCCCACTACCATTATCAGATTAGAGCCATAATGGAGACTAGGTATCTACCACACCACTACCACTACCAGATTACAGCCATAATGGAGACTAGGTATCTACCACCCCACTACCACTATCAGATTAGAGCCATAATGGAGACTAGGTATCTACCACCCCACTACCACTATCAGATTAGAGCCATAATGGAGACTAGGTATCTACCACCCCACTACCTCTATCAGATTAGAGCCATAATGGAGACTAGGTATCTACCACCCCACTACCACTATCATATTAGAGCCATAATGGAGACTAGGTATCTACCACCCCACTACCATTATCAGATTAGAGCCATAATGGAGACTAGGTATCTACCACACCACTACCACTACCAGATTACAGCCATAATTGAGACTAGGTATCTACCACCCCACTACCACTATCAGATTAGAGCCATAATGGAGACTAGGTATCTACCACCCCACTACCTCTATCAGATTAGAGCCATAATGGAGACTAGGTATCTACCACCCCACTACCACTATCAGATTAGAGCCATAAAGGCACTAGGCATCTACCACCCCACTACCACTATGAGATTAGAGCCATAATGGAGACTAGGTATCTACCACCCCACTACCACTATCAGATTAGAGCGACAAGGGCACTAGGCATCTACCACCCCACTACCACTATCAGATTAGAGCCATAAAGTCACTAGGCATCTACCACCCCACTACCACTATCATAATAGAGCCATAATGGAGACGAGGTATCTACCACCCCACTACCACTATCAGATTAGAGCCATAATGGAGACTAGGTATCTACCACCCCACTACCACTATCAGATTAGAGCCATAATGGAGACTAGGTATCTACCACCCCACTACCGCTATCAGATTAGAGCCATAATGGAGACTAGGTATCTATCACCCCACTACCACTACCAAATTAGAGCCATAATGGAGACTAGGTATCTACCACCCCACTACCACTACCAGATTAGAGCCATAATGGAGACTAGGTATCTACCACCCCTCTACCACTATAAGATTAGAGCCATATGGGCACTTGGCATCTACCACCACACTACCACTATCAGATTAGAGCCATAAGGGCACTAGGCATCTACCACCCCGCTACCACTATCAGATTAGAGCCATAAGGGCACTAGACATCTGCCACCCCACTACCACTATCAGATTAGAGCCATAAGGGCACTAGGCATCTACCACCACACAACCACTATTAGATTAGAGCCATAAGGGCACTAGGCATCTACCACCCCGCTACCACTATCAGATTAGAGCCATAAGGGCACTAGACATCTTCCACCCCACTACCACTATCAGATTAGAGCCATAATGGAAACTAGGTATCTACCACCCCGCTACCACTATCAGATTAGAGCCATAAGGGCACTAGGCATCTACCACCCCACTACCACTATCAGATTAGAGCCACAAGGGCACTAGACATCTACCACCCCACTACCACTATCAGATTAGAGCCATAATGGAAACTAGGTATCTACCACCCCACTACCACTATCAGATTAGAGCCATAAAGGCACTAGGCATCTACCACCCCACTACCACTATCAGATTAGAGCCATAATGGAGACTAGGTATCTACCACCCCACTACCACTATCAGATTAGAGCCTTAAGGGTACTAGGCATCTAGCACCCCACTACCACTATCAGATTAGAGCCATAAAGGCACTAGGTATCTACCACCCCACTACCACTACCAGATTAGAGCCATAATGGAGACTAGGTATCTACCACACCACTACCACTATCAGATTAGAGCCATAATGGAGACTAGGTATCTACCACCCCACTACCACTATCAGATTAGAGCCATAATAGAGACTAGGTATCTACCACCCCACTACCACTATCAGATTAGAGACATAATGGAGACTAGGTATCTACCACCCCACTACCACTATCAGATTAAAGCCATAATGGAGAGTAGGTATCTACTACCCCACTACCTCTCTAAGATTAGAGCCAAAGGGCACTTGGCATCTACCATCCCACTATCACTATCAGATTAGAGCCATAATGGAGACTAGGTATCTACCACCCCACTACCACTATCAGATTAGAGCCATAATGGAGACTAGGTATCTACCACCCCACTACCACTATCAGATTAGAGCCATAAGGGCACTAGGCATCTACCACCACACTACCACTATCAGATTAGAGCCATAAGGGCAATAGGCATCTACCACCCCGCTACCACTATCAGATTAGAGCCATAAGGGCACTAGACATCTACCACCCCACTACCACTATCAGATTAGAGCCATAACTGAAACTAAGTATCTACCACCCCACTACCACTATCAGAATAGAGCCATAATGGAGACGAGGTATCTACCACCCCACTACCACTATCAGATTAGAGCCATAATGGAGACTAGGTATCTACCACCCCACTACCACTATCAGATTAGAGCCATAATGGAGACTAGGTATCTACCACCCCACTACCGCTATCAGATTAGAGCCATAATGGAGACTAGGTATCTACCACCCCACTACCACTACCAAATTAGAGCCATAATGGAGACTAGGTATCTACCACCCCACTACCACTACCAGATTAGAGCCATAATGGAGACTAGGTATCTACCACCCCTCTACCACTATAAGATTAGAGCCATAAGGGCACTTGGCATCTACCACCACACTACCACTATCAGATTAGAGCCATAAGGGCACTAGGCATCTACCACCCCGCTACCACTATCAGATTAGAGCCATAAGGGCACTAGACATCTGCCACCCCACTACCACTATCAGATTAGAGCCATAAGGGCACTAGGCATCTACCACCACACAACCACTATTAGATTAGAGCCATAAGGGCACTAGGCATCTACCACCCCGCTACCACTATCAGATTAGAGCCATAAGGGCACTAGACATCTACCACCCCACTACCACTATCAGATTAGAGCCATAATGGAAACTAGGTATCTACCACCCCACAACCACTATCAGATTAGAGCCATAAGGGCACTAGGCATCTACCACCCCGCTACCACTATCAGATTAGAGCCATAAGGGCACTAGGCATCTACCACCCCGCTACCACTATCAGATTAGAGCCACAAGGGCACTAGACATCTACCACCCCACTACCACTATCAGATTAGAGCCATAATGGAAACTAGGTATCTACCACCCCACTACCACTATCAGATTAGAGCCATAAGGGCACTAGGCATCTACCACCCCACTACCACTATCAGATTAGAGCCATAATGGAGACTAGGTATCTACCACCCCACTACCACTATCAGATTAGAGCCATAAGGGCACTAGGCATCTAGCACCCCACTACCACTATCAGATTAGAGCCATAATGGAGACTAGGTATCTACCACCCCACTACCACTATCAGATTAGAGCCATAATGGAGACTAGGTATCTACCACACCACTACCACTACCAGATTAGAGCCATAATGGAGACTAGGTATCTACCACACCACTACCACTACCAGATTAGAGCCATAATGGAGACTAGGTATCTACCACCCCACTACCACTATCAGATTAGAGCCATAATAGAGACTAGGTATCTACCACCCCACTACCACTATCAGATTAGAGACATAATGGAGACTAGGTATCTACCACCCCACTACCACTATCAGA
The DNA here is from genome assembly GCF_045679555.1 of Salvelinus alpinus. Classification (NCBI taxonomy): domain Eukaryota; kingdom Metazoa; phylum Chordata; class Actinopteri; order Salmoniformes; family Salmonidae; genus Salvelinus; species Salvelinus alpinus. The sequence continues at coordinate 106,330,801 of NC_092088.1, forward strand.
TTAGAGCCATAATGGAGAGTAGGTATCTACTACCCCACTACCTCTCTAAGATTAGAGCCAAAGGGCACTTGGCATCTACCACCCCACTATCACTATCAGATTAGAGCCATAAAGGCACTAGGCATCTACCACCCCACTACCACTATCAGATTAGAGCCATAATGGAGACTAGGTATCTACCACCCCACTACCACTATCAGATTAGAGCCATAATGGAGACTAGGTATCTACCACCCCACTACCACTATCAGATTAGAGCCATAAGGGCACTAGGCATCTACCACCACACTACCACTATCAGATTAGAGCCATAAGGGCACTAGGCATCTACCACCCCGCTACCACTATCAGATTAGAGCCATAAGGGCACTAGACATCTACCACCCCACTACCACTATCAGATTAGAGCCATAATGGAAACTAGGTATCTACCACCCCACTACCACTATCAGATTAGAGCCATAAGGGCACTAGGCATCTGTCACCCCACTACCACTATCAGATTAGAGCCATAAAGGCACTAGGCATCTACCACCCCACTACCACTATCAGATTAGAGCCATAATGGAGACTAGGTATCTACCACCCCACTACCACTATCAGATTAGAGCCATAAGGGCACTAGGCATCTACCACCCCACTACCACTATCAGATTAGAGCCATAAAGGCACTAGGCATCTACCACCCCACTACCACTATCAGATTAGAGCCATAATGGAGACTAGGTATCTACCACCCCACTACCACTACCAGATTAGAGCCATAATGGAGACCAGGTATCTACCACACCCCTACCACTACCAGATTAGAGCCATAATGGAGACTAGGTATCTACCACACCACTACCACTACCAGATTACAGCCATAATGGAGACTAGGTATCTACCACCCCACTACCACTATCAGATTAGAGCCATAATGGAGACTAGGTATCTACCACCCCACTACCTCTATCAGATTAGAGCCATAATGGAGACTAGGTATCTACCACCCCACTACCACTATGAGATTAGAGCCATAAAGGCACTAGGCATCTACCACCCCACTACCACTATGAGATTAGAGCCATAATGGAGACTAGGTATCTACCACCCCACTACCACTATCAGATTAGAGCGACAAGGGCACTAGGCATCTACCACCCCACTACCACTATCAGATTAGAGCCATAAAGTCACTAGGCATCTACCACCCCACTACCACTATCAGATTAGAGCCATAATGGAGACTACGTATCTACCACCCCACTACCACTATCCGATTAGAGCCATAATGGAGACTAGGTATCTACCACCCCACTACCACTATCAGATTAGAGCCATAATGGAGACTAGGTATCTACCACCCCACTACCTCTATCAGATTAGAGCCATAATGGAGACTAGGTATCTACCACCCCACTTCCACTATCAGATTAGAGCCATAATGGAAACTAGGTGTCTACCACCCCACTACCATTATCAGATTAGAGCCATAATGGAGACTAGGTATCTACCACACCACTACCACTACCAGATTACAGCCATAATGGAGACTAGGTATCTACCACCCCACTACCACTATCAGATTAGAGCCATAATGGAGACTAGGTATCTACCACCCCACTACCACTATCAGATTAGAGCCATAATGGAGACTAGGTATCTACCACCCCACTACCTCTATCAGATTAGAGCCATAATGGAGACTAGGTATCTACCACCCCACTACCACTATCATATTAGAGCCATAATGGAGACTAGGTATCTACCACCCCACTACCATTATCAGATTAGAGCCATAATGGAGACTAGGTATCTACCACCCCACTACCACTACCAGATTAGAGCCATAATGGAGACTAGGTATCTACCAACCCACTACCACTATCAGATTAGAGCCATAATGGAGACTAGGTATCTACCACCCCACTACCACTATCAGATTAGAGCCATAATGGAGACTAGGTATCTACCACCCCACTACCACTATCAGATTAGAGCCATAAAGGCACTAGGCATCTACCACCCCACTACCACTATGAGATTAGAGCCATAATGGAGACTAGGTATCTACCACCCCACTACCACTATCAGATTAGAGCGACAAGGGCACTAGGCATCTACCACCCCACTACCACTATCAGATTAGAGCCATAAAGTCACTAGGCATCTACCACCCCACTACCACTATCAGATTAGAGCCATAATGGAGACGAGGTATCTACCACCCCACTACCACTATCAGATTAGAGCCATAATGGAGACTAGGTATCTACCACCCCACTACCACTATCAGATTAGAGCCATAATGGAGACTAGGTATCTACCACCCCACTACCGCTATCAGATTAGAGCCATAATGGAGACTAGGTATCTACCACCCCACTACCACTATCAGATTAGAGCCATAATGGAGACTAGGTATCTACCACCCCACTACCACTATCAGATTAGAGCCATAATGGAGACTAGGTATCTACCACCCCTCTACCACTATAAGATTAGAGCCATAAGGGCACTTGGCATCTACCACCACACTACCACTATCAGATTAGAGCCATAAGGGCACTAGGCATCTACCACCCCGCTACCACTATCAGATTAGAGCCATAAGGGCACTAGACATCTGCCACCCCACTACCACTATCAGATTAGAGCCATAAGGGCACTAGGCATCTACCACCACACAACCACTATTAGATTAGAGCCATAAGGGCACTAGGCATCTACCACCCCGCTACCACTATCAGATTAGAGCCATAAGGGCACTAGACATCTACCACCCCACTACCACTATCAGATTAGAGCCATAATGGAAACTAGGTATCTACCACCCCACTACCACTATCAGATTAGAGCCATAAGGGCACTAGACATCTACCACCCCGCTACCACTATCAGATTAGAGCCATAAGGGCACTAGGCATCTACCACCCCGCTACCACTATCAGATTAGAGCCACAAGGGCACTAGACATCTACCACCCCACTACCACTATCAGATTAGAGCCATAATGGAAACTAGGTATCTACCACCCCACTACCACTATCAGATTAGAGCCATAAAGGCACTAGGCATCTACCACCCCACTACCACTATCAGATTAGAGCCATAAGGGCACTAGGTATCTACCACCCCACTACCACTATCAGATTAGAGCCATAAGGGCACTAGGCATCTAGCACCCCACTACCACTATCAGATTAGAGCCATAAAGGCACTAGGTATCTACCACCCCACTACCACTACCAGATTAGAGCCATAATGGAGACTAGGTATCTACCACACCACTACCACTACCAGATTAGAGCCATAATGGAGACTAGGTATCTACCACACCACTACCACTACCAGATTAGAGCCATAATGGAGACTAGGTATCTACCACCCCACTACCACTATCAGATTAGAGCCATAATAGAGACTAGGTATCTACCACCCCACTACCACTATCAGATTAGAGACATAATGGAGACTAGGTATCTACCACCCCACTACCACTATCAGATTAAAGCCATAATGGAGAGTAGGTATCTACCACCCCACTACCACTATCAGATTAGAGCCATAATGGAGACTAGGTATCTACCACCCCACTACCACTATCAGATTAGAGCCATAATGGAGACTAGGTATCTACCACCCCACTACCACTATCAGATTAGAGCCATAAGGGCACTAGGCATCTACCACCACACTACCACTATCAGATTAGAGCCATAAGGGCACTAGGCATCTACCACCCCGCTACCACTATCAGATTAGAGCCATAAGGGCACTAGACATCTACCACCCCACTACCACTATCAGATTAGAGCCATAACTGAAACTAGGTATCTACCACCCCACTACCACTATCAGAATAGAGCCATAATGGAGACGAGGTATCTACCACCCCACTACCACTATCAGATTAGAGCCATAATGGAGACTAGGTATCTACCACCCCACTACCGCTATCAGATTAGAGCCATAATGGAGACTAGGTATCTACCACCCCACTACCACTATCAAATTAGAGCCATAATGGAGACTAGGTATCTACCACCCCACTACCACTACCAGATTAGAGCCATAATGGAGACTAGGTATCTACCACCCCTCTACCACTATAAGATTAGAGCCATAAGGGCACTTGGCATCTACCACCACACTACCACTATCAGATTAGAGCCATAAGGGCACTAGGCATCTACCACCCCGCTACCACTATCAGATTAGAGCCATAAGGGCACTAGACATCTGCCACCCCACTACCACTATCAGATTAGAGCCATAAGGGCACTAGGCATCTACCACCACACAACCACTATTAGATTAGAGCCATAAGGGCACTAGGCATCTACCACCCCGCTACCACTATCAGATTAGAGCCATAAGGGCACTAGACATCTACCACCCCACTACCACTATCAGATTAGAGCCATAATGGAAACTAGGTATCTACCACCCCACTACCACTATCAGATTAGAGCCATAAGGGCACTAGGCATCTACCACCCCGCTACCACTATCAGATTAGAGCCATAAGGGCACTAGGCATCTACCACCCCGCTACCACTATCAGATTAGAGCCACAAGGGCACTAGACATCTACCACCCCACTACCACTATCAGATTAGAGCCATAATGGAAACTAGGTATCTACCACCCCACTACCACTATCAGATTAGAGCCATAAAGGCACTAGGCATCTACCACCCCACTACCACTATCAGATCAGAGATCAGAGATTAAAAATTAATCTCTCCAGAAATAAGTCTCTCACTGTTGCCGCCTGCTACCGACCCCCCTCAGCTCCCAGCTGTGCCCTGGACACCATCTGTGAATTGATCGCTCCCCATCTAGCTTCAGAGTTTGTTCTGTTAGGTGACCTAAACTGGGATATGCTTAACACCCCGGCAGTCCTACAATCCAAGCTTGATGCCCTCAATCTCACACAAATCATCAAGGAACCCACCAGGTACAACCCTAAATCCGTAAACATGGGCACCCTAATAGACATTATCCTGACCAACCTGCCCTCCAAATACACCTCTGCTGTCTTCAATCAAGATCTCAGCGATCACTGCCTCATTGCCTGTATCCGCCACGGGTCCGCGGTCAAACGACCACCCCTCATCACTGTCAAACGCTCCCTAAAACACTTCTGCGAGCAGGCCTTTCTAATCGACCTGGCCCGGGTACCCTGGAAGGATATTGACCTCATCCCGTCAGTTGAGGATGCCTGGTCATTCTTTAAATGTTACTTCCTCACCATATTAGACAAGCATGCTCCGTTCAAAAAATGCAGAACCAAGAACAGATATAGCCCTTGGTTCACTCCAGACCTGACTGCCCTCGACCAGCACAAAAACATCCTGTGGCGAACTGCAATAGCATCGAAGAGCCCCCGCGATATGCAACTGTTCAGGGAAGTCAGGAACCAATACACGCAGTCAGTCAGGAAAGCAAAGGCCAGCTTTTTCAAGCAGAAATTCGCATCCTGTAGCTCTAACTCCAAAAAGTTCTGGGATACTGTAAAGTCCATGGAGAACAAGAGCACCTCCTCCCAGCTGCCCACTGCACTGAGGCTAGGTAACACGGTCACCACCGATAAATCCGTGATAATCGAAGACTTCAACAAGCATTTCTCAATGGCTGGCCATGCCTTCCTCCTGGCGACTCCAACCTTGGCCAACAGCCCCGCCCCCCCCGCTGCTACTCGCCCAAGCCTCCCCAGCTTCTCCTTTACCCAAATCCAGATAGCAGATGTTCTGAAAGAGCTGGAAAACCTGGACCCATACAAATCAGCTGGGCTTGACAATCTGGACCCCCTATTTCTGAAACTGTCCGCCGCCATTGTCGCACCCCCTATTACCAGCCTGTTCAACCTCTCCTTCGTATCATCTGAGATCCCCAAGGATTGGAAAGCTGCCGCGGTCATCCCCCTCTTCAAAGGGGGAGACACCCTGGACCCAAACTGTTACAGACCTATATCCATCCTGCCCTGCCTATCTAAGGTCTTCGAAAGCCAAGTCAACAAACAGATCACTGACCATCTCGAATCCCACCGTACCTTCTCCGCTGTGCAGTCCGGTTTCCGAGCCGGTCACGGGTGCACCTCAGCCACGCTCAAGGTACTAAACGACATCATAACCGCCATCGATAAAAGACATTACTGTGCAGCCGTCTTCATCGACCTGGCCATGGCTTTCGACTCTGTCAATCACCATATTCTTATCGGCAGACTCAGTAGCCTCGGTTTTTCTAATGACTGCCTTGCCTGGTTCACCAACTACTTTGCAGACAGAGTTCAGTGTGTCAAATCGGAGGGCATGTTGTCCGGTCCTCTGGCAGTCTCTATGGGGGTACCACAGGGTTCAATTCTCGGGCCGACTCTTTTCTCTGTATACATCAATGATGTTGCTCTTGCTGCGGGCGATTCCCTGATCCACCTCTACGCAGACGACACCATTCTATATACTTCCGGCCCTTCCTTGGACACTGTGCTATCTAACCTCCAAACGAGCTTCAATGCCATACAACACTCCTTCCGTGGCCTCCAACTGCTCTTAAACGCTAGTAAAACCAAATGCATGCTTTTCAACCGTTCGCTGCCTGCACCCGCACGCCCGACTAGCATCACCACCCTGGACGGTTCCGACCTAGAATATGTGGACATCTATAAGTACCTAGGTGTCTGGCTAGACTGCAAACTCTCCTTCCAGACTCATATCAAACATCTCCAATCCAAAATCAAATCAAGAATCGGCTTTCTATTCCGCAACAAAGCCTCCTTCACTCACGCCGCCAAACTTACCCTAGTAAAACTGACTATCCTACCGATCCTCGACTTCGGCGATGTCATCTACAAAATAGCTTCCAACACTCTACTCAGCAAACTGGATGCAGTTTATCACAGTGCCATTCGTTTTGTTACTAAAGCACCTTATACGACCCACCACTGCGACCTGTATGCCCTAGTCGGCTGGCCCTCGCTACATGTTCGTCGTCAGACCCACTGGCTCCAGGTCATCTACAAGGCTATGCTAGGTAAAGTGCCGCCTTATCTCAGTTCACTGGTCACGATGGCTACACCCACCCGCAGCACGCGCTCCAGCAGGTGTTGGAGCGCGTGGTGGAACCCACCACTGATCATCCCTAAAGCTAAAACCTCATTTGGACGCCTTTCCTTCCAGTTCTCTGCTGCCTGCGACTGGAACGAATTGCAAAAATCTCTGAAGTTGGAGACTTTTATCTCCCTCAACAACTTTAAAAATCTGCTATCCGAGCAGCTAACCGATCGCTGCAGCTGTACATAGTCCATCTGTAAACTACCCACCCAATTTACCTACCTCACCCCCCATACTGCTTTTATTTATTTACTTTTCTGCTCTTTTGCACACCAGTATCTCTTCTTGCACATGATCATCTGATGATTTATCACTCCAGTGTTAATCTGCTAAATTGTAATTATTCGATTTATTGCCTACCTCATGCCTTTTGCACACATTGTATATAGATTCTCTTTTTTTCTACCATGTTATTGACTTGTTTATTGTTTACTCCATGTGTAACTCTGTGTTGTCTGTTCACACTGCTATGCTTTATCTTGGCCAGGTCGCAGTTGCAAATGAGAACTTGTTCTCAACTAGCCTACCTGGTTAAATAAAGGTGAAATAAAATAAAAAAAATAAAAAATAAAATAAAAAAGATTAGAGCCATAATGGAGACTAGGTATCTACCACCCCACTACCACTATCAGATTAGAGCCATAAGGGCACTAGGCATCTAGCACCCCACTACCACTATCAGATTAGAGCCATAAAGGCACTAGGTATCTACCACCCCACTACCACTACCAGATTAGAGCCATAATGGAGACTAGGTATCTACCACACCACTACCACTACCAGATTAGAGCCATAATGGAGACTAGGTATCTACCACACCACTACCACTACCAGATTAGAGCCATAATGGAGACCAGGTATCTACCACCCCACTACCACTATCAGATTAGAGCCATAATAGAGACTAGGTATCTACCACCCCACTACCACTATCAGATTAGAGACATAATGGAGACTAGGTATCTACCACCCCACTACCACTATCAGATTAGAGCCATAATGGAGAGTAGGTATCTACTACCCCACTACCTCTCTAAGATTAGAGCCAAAGGGCACTTGGCATCTACCACCCCACTATCACTATCAGATTAGAGCCATAAAGGCACTAGGCATCTACCACCCCACTACCACTATCAGATTAGAGCCATAACTGAAACTAGGTATCTACCACCCCACTACCACTATCAGATTAGAGCCATAAGGGCACTAGGCATCTGTCACCCCACTACCACTATCAGATTAGAGCCACAATGGCACTAGGCATCTACCACCCCACTACCACTATCAGATTAGAGCCATAATGGAGACTAGGTATCTACCACCCCACTACCACTATCAGATTAGAGCCATAAGGGCACTAGGCATCTACCACCCCACTACCACTATCAGATTAGAGCCATAAAGGCACTAGGCATCTACCACCCCACTACCACTATCAGATTAGAGCCATAATGGAGACTAGGTATCTACCACCCCACTACCACTACCAGATTAGAGCCATAATGGAGACCAGGTATCTACCACACCCCTACCACTACCAGATTAGAGCCATAATGGAGACTAGGTATCTACCACCCCACTACCACTATAAGATTAGAGCCATAATGGAGACTATGTATCTACCACCCCACTACCACTATCAGATTAGAGTCATAATGGAGACTAGGTATCTACCAACCCACTACCTCTATCAGATTAGAGCCATAATGGAGACTAGGTATCTACCACACCACTACCACTTCCAGATTAGAGCCATAATGGAGACTAGGTATCTACCACCCCACTACCACTATCAGATTAGAGCCATAATGGAGACTAGGTATCTACCACCCCACTACCTCTATCAGATTAGAGCTATAATGGAGACTAGCTATCTACCACCCCACTACCTCTATAAGATTAGAGCCATAAGGGCACTTGGCATCTACCACCCCACTACCACTATCAGATTAGAGCCATAATGGGCACTAGGGATCTACCACCCCACTACCACTATCAGATTAGAGCCATAATGGAGACTAGGTATCTACCACCCCACTACCACTATCAGATTAGAGCCATAATGGAGACTAGGTATCTACCACCCCTCTACCACTACCAGATTAGAGCCATAATGGAGACTAGGTATCTACCACCCCACTACCACTATCAGATTAGAGCCATAAGGGCACTAGGCATCTACCACCACACTACCACTATCAGATTAGATCCATAAGGGCACTAGTTATCTACCACCCCACTACCTCTATCAGATTAGAGCCATAAGGGCACTAGGCATCTATCACCCAACTACCACTATCAAATTAGAGCCATAAAGGCACTAGGCATCTACCACCCCACTACCACTACCAGATTAGAGCCATAATGGAGACTAGGTATCTACCACACCACTACCACTACCAGATTAGAGCCATAATGGAGACTAGGTATCTACCACGCCTCTACCACTATCGGATTAGAGCCATAAGGGCACTAGGCATCTACCACCACACTACCACTATCAGATTAGAGCCATAAGGGCACTAGGCATCTACCACCCCACTACCACTATCAGATTAGAGCCATAAAGGCACTAGGCATCTACCACCCCACTACCACTATCAGATTAGAGCCATAATGGAGACTAGGTATCTAACACCCCACTACCACTATCAGATTAGAGCCATAAGGGCACTAGGCATCTACCACCCCACTACCACTATCAGATTAGAGCCATAAAGGCACTAGGCATCTACCACCCCACTACCACTATCAGATTAGAGCCATAATGGAGACTAGGTATCTACCACCCCACTACCACTATCAGATTAGAGCCAGAAGGGCACTAGGCATCTACCACCCCACTACCACTATCAGATTAGAGCCATAAGGGCACTAGGCATCTACCACCCCACTACCACTATCAGATTAGAGCCATAGGCACTAGGCATCTACCACCCCACTACCACTATCAGATTAGAGCCATAATGGAGACTAGGTATCTACCACCCCACTACCACTATCAGATTAGAGCCATAAGGGCACTAGGCATCTACCACCCCACTACCACTATCAGATTAGAGCCATAAAGGCACTAGGTATCTACCACCCCACTACCACTACCAGATTAGAGCCATAATGGAGACTAGGTATCTACACCCCACTACCACTATCAGATTAGAGCCATAATGGAGACTAGGTATCTACCACCCCACTACCACTATCCGATTAGAGCCATAATGGAGAATAGGTATGTACCACCCCACTACCACTATCCGATTAGAGCCATAAAGGCACTAGGTATCTACCACACCACTAACACTACCAGATTAGAGCCATAATTGAGACTAGGTATCTACCACCCCACTACCACTATCAGATTAGAGCCATAATGGAGACTAGGTATCTTCCACCCCACTACCACTACCAGATTAGAGCCATAATGGAGACTAGGTATCTACCACCCCCTACCACTACCAAATTAGAGCCATAATGGAGACTCGGTATCTACCACCCCACTACCACTACCAGATTAGAGCCATAATGGAGACTAGGTATCTACCACCCCTCTACCACTATCAGATTAGAGCCATAAGGGCACTAGGCATCTACCACCACACTACCACTATCAGATTAGAGCCATAAGGGCACTAGGCATCTACCACCCCGCTACCACTATCAGATTAGAGCCATAAGGGCACTAGACATCTACCACCCCACTACCACTATCAGATTAGAGCCATAAGGGCACTAGGCATCTACCACCACACAACCACTATCAGATTAGAGCCATAATGGCACTAGGCATCTACCACCCCGCTACCACTATCAGATTAGAGCCATAAGGGCACTAGACATCTACCACCCCACTACCACTATCAGATTAGAGCCATAATGGAGACTAGGTATCTACCACCCCACTACCACTATCAGATTAGAGCCATAATGGAGACTAGGTATCTACCACCCCACTACCACTATCAGATTAGAGCCATAAGGGCACTAGGCATCTACCACCCCACTACCACTATCAGATTAGAGCCATAAAGGCACTAGGTATCTACCACCCCACTACCACTACCAGATTAGAGCCATAATGGAGACTAGGTATCTACCACACCACTACCACTACCAGATTAGAGCCATAATGGAGACTAGGTATCTACCACCCCACTACCACTATCAGATTAGAGCCATAATGGAGACTAGGTATCTACCACCCCACTACCACTATCAGATTAGAGCCATAATGGAGACTAGGTATCTACCACCCCACTACCTCTATCAGATTAGAGCCATAATGGAGACTAGGTATCTACCAAGCCACTACCACTACCAGATTAGAGCCATAATGGAGACTAGGTATCTACCACCCCACTACCACTATCAGATTAGAGCCATAATGGAGACTAGGTATCTACCACCCCACTACCTCTATCAGATTAGAGCCATAATGGAGACTAGGTATCTACCACCCCACTACCACTATCAGAATAGAGCCATAATGGAGACTAGGTATCTACCACCCCACTACCACTATCAGATTAGAGCCATAATGGAGACTAGGTATCTACCACCCCACTACCACTATCCGATTAGAGCCATAATGTAGACTAGGTATGTACCACCCCACTACCACTATCCGATTAGAGCCATAATGGAGACTAGGTATCTACCACCCCACTACCACTATCAGATTAGAGCCATAATGGAGACTAGGTATCTACCACACCACTACCACTATCCGATTAGAGCCATAATGGAGACTAGGTATCTACCACCCCACTACCACTATCAGATTAGAGCCATAATGGAGACTAGGTATCTTCCACCCCACTACCACTACCAGATTGGAGCCATAATGGAGACTAGGTATCTACCACCCCCTACCACTACCAAATTAGAGCCATAATGGAGACTCGGTATCTACCACCCCACTACCACTACCAGATTAGAGCCATAATGGAGACTAGGTATCTACCACCCCTCTACCACTATCAGATTAGAGCCATAAGGGCACAAGGCATCTACCACCACACTACCACTATCAGATTAGAGCCATAAGGGCACTAGGCATCTACCACCCCGCTACCACTATCAGATTAGAGCCATAAGGGCACTAGACATCTACCACCCCACTACCACTATCAGATTAGAGCCATAAGGGCACTAGGCATCTACCACCACACAACCACTATCAGATTAGAGCCATAATGGCACTAGGCATCTACCACCCCACTACCACTATCAGATTAGAGCCATAAGGGCACTAGGCATCTACCACCCCACTACCACTATCAGATTAGAGCCATAGAGGCACTAGGTATCTACCACCCCACTACCACTACCAGATTAGAGCCATAATGGAGACTAGGTATCTACCACACCACTACCACTACCAGATTAGAGCCATAATGGAGACTAGGTATCTACCACCCCACTACCACTATCAGATTAGAGCCATAATGGGGACTAGGTATCTACCACCCCACTACCACTATCAGATTAGAGCCATAATGGAGACTAGGTATCTACCACCCCACTACCACTATCAGATTAGAGCCATAATGGAGACTAGGTATCTACCACCCCACTACCTCTATCAGATTAGAGCCATAATGGAGACTAGGTATCTACCAAGCCACTACCACTACCAGATTAGAGCCATAATGGAGACTAGGTATCTACCACCCCACTACCACTATCAGATTAGAGCCATAATGGAGACTAGGTATCTACGACCCCACTACCTCTATCAGATTAGAGCCATAATGGAGACTAGGTATCTACCACCCCACTACCACTATCAGATTAGAGCCATAATGGAGACTAGGTATCTACCACCCCACTACCACTATCAGATTAGAGCCATAATGGCACTAGGCATCTACCACCCCACTACCACTATCAGATTAGAGCCATAATGGAGACTAGGTATCTACCACCCCACTACCACTATCAGATTAGAGCCATAATGGAGACTAGGTATCTAACACCCCACTACCACTATCCAATTAGAGCCATAATGGAGACTAGGTATCTAACACCCCACTACCACTATCAGATTAGAGCCATAATGGAGACTAGGTATCTTCCACCCCACTACCACTACCAGATTAGAGCCATAATGGAGACTAGGTATCTACCACCCCCTACCACTACCAAATTAGAGCCATAATGGAGACTCGGTATCTACCACCCCACTACCACTACCAGATTAGAGCCATAATGGAGACTAGGTATCTACCACCCCTCTACCACTATCAGATTAGAGCCATAAGGGCACTAGGCATCTACCACCACACTACCACTATCAGATTAGAGCCATAAGGGCACTAGGCATCTACCACCACACAACCACTATCAGATTAGAGCCATAATGGCACTAGGCATCTACCACCCCGCTACCACTATCAGATTAGAGCCACAAGGGCACTAGACATCTACCACCCCACTACCACTATCAGATTAGAGCCATAATGGAGACTAGGTATCTACCACCCCACTACCACTATCAGATTAGAGCCATAAGGGCACTAGGCATCTACCACCCCACTACCACTATCAGATTAGAGCCATAGAGGCACTAGGTATCTACCACCCCACTACCACTACCAGATTAGAGCCATAATGGAGACTAGGTATCTACCACACCACTACCACTACCAGATTAGAGCCATAATGGAGACTAGGTATCTACCACCCCACTACCACTATCAGATTAGAGCCATAATGGGGACTAGGTATCTACCACCCCACTACCACTATCAGATTAGAGCCATAATGGAGACTAGGTATCTACCACCCCACTACCACTATCAGATTAGAGCCATAATGGAGACTAGGTATCTACCACCCCACTACCTCTATCAGATTAGAGCCATAATGGAGACTAGGTATCTACCAAGCCACTACCACTACCAGATTAGAGCCATAATGGAGACTAGGTATCTACCACCCCACTACCACTATCAGATTAGAGCCATAATGGAGACTAGGTATCTACGACCCCACTACCTCTATCAGAGTAGAGCCATAATGGAGACTAGGTATCTACCACCCCACTACCACTATCAGAATAGAGCCATAATGGAGACTAGGTATCTACCACCCCACTACCACTATCAGATTAGAGCCATAATGGAGACTAGGTATCTACCACCCCACTACCACTATCCGATTAGAGCCATAATGGAGACTAGGTATCTACCACCCCACTACCACTATCAGATTAGAGCCATAATGGAGACTAGGTATCTAACACCCCACTACCACTATCAGATTAGAGCCATAATGGAGACTAGGTATCTAACACCCCACTACCACTATCAGATTAGAGCCATAATGGAGACTAGGTATCTTCCACCCCACTACCACTACCAGATTAGAGCCATAATGGAGACTAGGTATCTACCACCCCCTACCACTACCAAATTAGAGCCATAATGGAGACTCGGTATCTACCACCCCACTACCACTACCAGATTAGAGCCATAATGGAGACTAGGTATCTACCACCCCTCTACCACTATCAGATTAGAGCCATAAGGGCACTAGGCATCTACCACCACACTACCACTATCAGATTAGAGCCATAAGGGCACTAGGCATCTACCACCCCGCTACCACTATCAGATTAGAGCCATAAGGGCACTAGGTATCTACCACCCCACTACCACTATCAGATTAGAGCCATAAGGGCACTAGGCATCTACCACAACACTACCACTATCAGATTAGAGCCATAATGGCACTAGGCATCTACCACCACACAACCACTATCAGATTAGAGCCATAAGGGCACTAGGCATCTACCACCCCGCTACCACTATCAGATTAGAGCCATAAGGGCACTAGACATCTACCACCCCACTACCACTATCAGATTAGAGCCATCATGGAAACTAGGTATCTACCACCCCACTACCACTATCAGATTAGAGCCATAAGGGCACTAGGCATCTACCACCACACAACCACTATCAGATTAGAGCCATAATGGCACTAGGCATCTACCACCCCGCTACCACTATCAGATTAGAGCCATAAGGGCACTAGACATCTACCACCCCACTACCACTATCAGATTAGAGCCATAATGGAGACTAGGTATCTACCACCCCACTACCACTATCAGATTAGAGCCATAAGGGCACTAGGCATCTACCACCCCACTACCACTATCAGATTAGAGCCATAGAGGCACTAGGTATCTACCACCCCACTACCACTACCAGATTAGAGCCATAATGGAGACTAGGTATCTACCACCCCACTACCACTATCAGATTAGAGCCATAATGGAGACTAGGTATCTACCACCCCACTACCACTATCAGATTAGAGCCATAATGGGGACTAGGTATCTACCACCCCACTACCACTATCCGATTAGAGCCATAATGGAGACTAGGTATCTACCACCCTACTACCACTATCAGATTAGAGCCATAATGGAGACTAGGTATCTACCACCCCACTACCTCTATCAGATTAGAGCCATAATGGAGACTAGGTATCTACCAAGCCACTACCACTACCAGATTAGAGCCATAATGGAGACTAGGTATCTACCACCCCACTACCACTATCAGATTAGAGCCATAATGGAGACTAGGTATCTACGACCCCACTACCTCTATCAGAGTAGAGCCATAATGGAGACTAGGTATCTACCACCCCACTACCACTATCAGAATAGAGCCATAATGGAGACTAGGTATCTACCACCCCACTACCACTATCAGATTAGAGCCATAATGGAGACTAGGTATCTACCACCCCACTACCACTATCCGATTAGAGCCATAATGGAGACTAGGTATCTACCACCCCACTACCACTATCAGATTAGAGCCATAATGGAGACTAGGTATCTACCACCCCACTACCACTATCCAATTAGAGCCATAATGGAGACTAGGTATCTAACACCCCACTACCACTATCAGATTAGAGCCATAATGGAGACTAGGTATCTTCCACCCCACTACCACTACCAGATTAGAGCCATAATGGAGACTAGGTATCTACCACCCCCTACCACTACCAAATTAGAGCCATAATGGAGACTCGGTATCTACCACCCCACTACCACTATCAGATTAGAGCCATAATGGAGACTAGGTATCTACCACCCCTCTACCACTATCAGATTAGAGCCATAAGGGCACTAGGCATCTACCACCACACTACCACTATCAGATTAGAGCCATAAGGGCACTAGGCATCTACCACCCCGCTACCACTATCAGATTAGAGCCATAAGGGCACTAGACATCTACCACCCCACTACCACTATCAGATTAGAGCCATAAGGGCACTAGGCATCTACCACCACACAACCACTATCAGATTAGAGCCATAATGGCACTAGGCATCTACCACCACACAACCACTATCAGATTAGAGCCATAAGGGCACTAGGCATCTACCACCCCGCTACCACTATCAGATTAGAGCCATAAGGGCACTAGACATCTACCACCCCACTACCACTATCAGATTAGAGCCATCATGGAAACTAGGTATCTACCACCCCACTACCACTATCAGATTAGAGCCATAAGGGCACTAGACATCTACCACCCCACTACCACTATCAGATTAGAGCCATAATGGAAACTAGGCATCTACCACCCCGCTACCACTATCAGAATAGAGCCATAAAGGCACTAGGCATCTACCACCCCGCTACCACTATCAGATTAAAGCCATAAGGGCACTAGACATCTACCACCCCATTACCACTATCAGATTAGAGCCATAAGGGCACTAGGCATCTACCACCACACAACCACTATCAGATTAGAGCCATAAGGGCACTAGGCATCTACCACCCCGCTACCACTATCAGATTAGAGCCATAAGGGCACTAGACATCTACCACCCCTCTACCACTATCAGATTAGAGCCATAATGGAAACTAGGCATCTACCACCCCGCTACCACTATCAGAATAGAGCCATAAAGGCACTAGGCATCTACCACCCCGCTACCACTATCAGATTAAAGCCATAAGGGCACTAGACATCTACCACCCCATTACCACTATCAGATTAGAGCCATAAGGGCACTAGGCATCTACCACCACACAACCACTATCAGATTAGAGCCATAAGGGCACTAGGCATCTACCACCCCGCTACCACTATCAGATTAGAGCCATAAGGGCACTAGACATCTACCACCCCACTACCACTATCAGATTAGAGCCATCATGGAAACTAGGTATCTACCACCCCACTACCACTATCAGATTAGAGCCATAAGGGCACTAGACATCTACCACCCCACTACCACTATCAGATTAGAGCCATTGGGAAACTAGGCATCTACCACCCCGCTACCACTATCAGATTAGAGCCATAAGGGCACTAGACATCTACCACCCCACTACCACTATCAGATTAGAGCCATAATGGAAACTAGGTATCTACCACCCCACTACCACTATCAGATTAGAGCCATAAGGGCACTAGACATCTACCACCCCACTACCACTATCAGATTAGAGCCATAATGGAAACTAGGTATCTACCACCCCACTACCACTACCAGATTAGAGCCATAATGGAGACTAGGTATCTACCACACACCACTACCACTACCAGATTAGAGCCATAATGGAGACTAGGTATCTACCACACCACTACCACTACCAGATTAGAGCCATAATGGAGACTAGGTATCTACCACCCCACTACCTCTATCAGATTAGAGCCATAATGGAGACTAGGTATCTACCACACCACTACCACTACCAGATTAGAGCCATAATGGAGACTAGGTATCTACCACCCCACTACCTCTATAAGATTAGAGCCATAAGGGCACTTGGCATCCACCACCCCACTACCACTATCAGATTAGAGCCATAAAGGCACTAGGCATCTACCACCCCACTACCACTATCAGATTAGAGCCATAATGGAGACTAGGTATCTACCACCCCACTACCACTATCAGATTAGAGCCATAATGGAGACTAGGTATCTACCACCCCTCTACCACTACCAGATTAGAGCCATAATGGAGACTAGGTATCTACCACCCCACTACCACTATCAGATTAGAGCCATAAGGGCACTAGGCATCTACCACCACACTACCACTATCAGATTAGAGCCATAAGGGCACTAGGCATCTACAACCCCGCTACCACTATCAGATTAGAGCCATAAGGGCACTAGACATCTACCACCCCACTACCACTATCAGATTAGAGCCATAATGGAAACTAGGTATATACCACCCCACTACCACTATCAGATTAGAGCCATAAGGGCACTAGGCATCTACCACCCCGCTACCACTATCAGATTAGAGCCATAAGGGCAATAGTCATCTACCACCCCGCTACCACTATCAGATTAGAGCCATAAGGGCACTAGACATCTACCACCCCAGTACCACTATCAGATTAGAGCCATAATGGAAACTAGGTATCTACCACCCCACTACCATTATCAGATTAGAGCCATAAGGGCTCTAGGCATCTTTCACCCCACTACCACTATCAGATTAGAGCCATAAAGGCACTAGGCATCTGTCACCCCACTACCACTATCAGATTAGAGCCATAATGGAGACTAGGTATCTACCACCCCACTACCACTATCAGATTAGAGCCATAAGGGCACTAGGTATCTACCACCCCACTACCACTACCAGATTAGAGCCATAATGGAGACTAGGTATCTACCACACCACTACCACTACCAGATTAGAGCCATAATGGAGACTAGGTATCTACCACCCCACTACCACTATCAGATTAGAGCCATAATGGAGACTAGGTATCTACCACCCCACTACCACTATCAGATTAGAGCCATAATGGAGACTACGTATCTACCACCCCACTACCACTATCCGATTAGAGCCATAATGGAGACTAGGTATCTACCACCCCACTACCACTATCAGATTAGAGCCATAATGGAGACTAGGTATCTACCACCCCACTACCATTATCAGATTAGAGCCATAATGGAGACTAGGTATCTACCACACCACTACCACTACCAGATTACAGCCATAATGGAGACTAGGTATCTACCACCCCACTACCACTATCAGATTAGAGCCATAATGGAGACTAGGTATCTACCACCCCACTACCACTATCAGATTAGAGCCATAATGGAGACTAGGTATCTACCACCCCACTACCACTATCAGATTAGAGCCATAATGGAGACTAGGTGTCTACCACCCCACTACCATTATCAGATTAGAGCCATAATGGAGACTAGGTATCTACCACACCACTACCACTACCAGATTACAGCCATAATGGAGACTAGGTATCTACCACCCCACTACCACTATCAGATTAGAGCCATAATGGAGACTAGGTATCTACCACCCCACTACCACTATCAGATTAGAGCCATAATGGGCACTAGGCATCTACCACCCCACTACCTCTATCAGATTAGAGCCATAATGGAGACTAGGTATCTACCACCCCACTACCACTATCATATTAGAGCCATAATGGAGACTAGGTATCTACCACCCCACTACCACTATCAGATTAGAGCCATAATGGAGACTAGGTATCTACCACACCACTACCACTACCAGATTACAGCCATAATGGAGACTAGGTATCTACCACCCCACTACCACTATCAGATTAGAGCCATAATGGAGACTAGGTATCTACCACCCCACTACCACTATCAGATTAGAGCCATAATGGAGACTAGGTATCTACCACCCCACTACCACTATCAGAATAGAGCGACAAGGGCACTAGGCATCTACCACCCCACTACCACTATCAGATTAGAGCCATAAAGTCACTAGGCATCTACCACCCCACTACCACTATCAGATTAGAGCCATAATGGAGACTAGGTATCTACCACCCCACTACCACTATCAGATTAGAGCCATAATGGAGACTAGGTATCTACCACCCCACTACCACTATCAGATTAGAGCCATAATGGAGACTAGGTATCTACCACCCCACTACCACTATCAGATTAGAGCCATAATGGAGACTAGGTATCTGCCACCCCACTACCACTACCAGATTAGAGCCATAATGGAGACTAGGTATCTACCACCCCACTACCACTACCAGATTAGAGCCATAATGGAGACTAGGTATCTACCACCCCTCTACCACTACCAGATTAGAGCCATAATGGAGACTAGGTATCTACCACCCCACTACCACTATCCGATTAGAGCCATAAGGGCACTAGGCATCTACCACCACACTACCACTATCAGATTAGAGCCATAAGGGCACTAGGCATCTACAACCCCGCTACCACTATCAGATTAGAGCCATAAGGGCACTAGACATCTACCACCCCACTACCACTATCAGATTAGAGCCATAATGGAAACTAGGTATATACCACCCCACTACCACTATCAGATTAGAGCCATAAGGGCACTAGGCATCTACCACCCCGCTACCACTATCAGATTAGAGCCATAAGGGCAATAGTCATCTACCACCCCGCTACCACTATCAGATTAGAGCCATAAGGGCACTAGACATCTACCACCCCACTACCACTATCAGATTAGAGCCATAATGGAGACTAGGTATCTACCACCCCACTACCACTATCAGATTAGAGCCATAATGGAGACTAGGTATCTACCACCCCACTACCACTATCAGATTAGAGCCATAATGGAGACTACGTATCTACCACCCCACTACCACTATCCGATTAGAGCCATAATGGAGACTAGGTATCTACCACCCCACTACCACTATCAGATTAGAGCCATAATGGAGACTAGGTATCTACCACCCCACTACCTCTATCAGATTAGAGCCATAATTGAGACTAGGTATCTACCACCCCACTTCCACTATCAGATTAGAGCCATAATGGAGACTAGGTATCTACCACCCCACTACCACTATCAGATTAGAGCCATAATGGAGACTAGGTATCTACCACCCCACTACCACTACCAGATTACAGCCATAATGGAGACTAGGTATCTACCACCCCACTACCACTATCAGATTAGAGCCATAATGGAGACTAGGTATCTACCACCCCACTACCACTATCAGATTAGAGCCATAATGGAGACTAGGTATCTACCACCCCACTACCTCTATCAGATTAGAGCCATAATGGAGACTAGGTATCTACCACCCCACTACCACTATCATATTAGAGCCATAATGGAGACTAGGTATCTACCACCCCACTACCATTATCAGATTAGAGCCATAATGGAGACTAGGTATCTACCACACCACTACCACTACCAGATTAGAGCCATAATGGAGACTAGGTATCTACCACCCCACTACCACTATCAGATTAGAGCCATAATGGAGACTAGGTATCTACCACCCCACTACCTCTATCAGGTTAGAGCCATAATGGAGACTAGGTATCTACCACCCCACTACCACTATCAGATTAGAGCGACAAGGGCACTAGGCATCTACCACCCCACTACCACTATCAGATTAGAGCCATAAATTCACTAGGCATCTACCACCCCACTACCACTATCAGATTAGAGCCATAATGGAGACGAGGTATCTACCACCCCACTACCACTATCAGATTAGAGCCATAATGGAGACTAGGTATCTACCACCCCACTACCACTATCAGATTAGAGCCATAATGGAGACTAGGTATCTACCACCCCACTACCGCTATCAGATTAGAGCCATAATGGAGACTAGGTATCTACCACCCCACTACCACTACCAGATTAGAGCCATAATGGAGACTAGGTATCTACCACCCCACTACCACTATCAGATTAGAGCCATAATGGAGACTAGGTATCTACCACCCCTCTACCACTATAAGATTAGAGCCATAAGGGCACTTGGCATCTACCACCACACTACCACTATCAGATTAGAGCCATAATGGAGACTAGGTATCTACCACCCCACTACCGCTATCAGATTAGAGCCATAATGGAGACTAGGTATCTACCACCCCACTACCACTACCAAATTAGAGCCATAATGGAGACTAGGTATCTACCACCCCACTACCACTACCAGATTAGAGCCATAATGGAGACTAGGTATCTACCACCCCTCTACCACTATAAGATTAGAGCCATAAGGGCACTTGGCATCTACCACCACACTACCACTATCAGATTAGAGCCATAAAGGCACTAGGCATCTACCACCCCGCTACCACTATCAGATTAGAGCCATAAGGGCACTAGACATCTACCACCCCACTACCACTATCAGATTAGAGCCATAAGGGCACTAGGCATCTACCACCACACAACCACTATCAGATTAGAGCCATAAGGGCACTAGGCATCTACCACCCCGCTACCACTATCAGATTAGAGCCATAAGGGCACTAGACATCTACCACCCCACTACCACTATCAGATTAGAGCCATAATGGAAACTAGGTATCTACCACCCCACTACCACTATCAGATTAGAGCCACAAGGGCACTAGACATCTACCACCCCGCTACCACTATCAGATTAGAGCCATAATGGAAACTAGGTATCTACCACCCCACTACCACTATCAGATTAGAGCCATAAAGGCACTAGGCATCTACCACCCCACTACCACTATCAGATTAGAGCCATAATGGAGACTAGGTATCTACCACCCCACTACCACTATCAGATTAGAGCCATAAGGGCACTAGGCATCTAGCACCCCACTACCACTATCAGATTAGAGCCATAAAGGCACTAGGTATCTACCACCCCACTACCACTACCAGATTAGAGCCATAATGGAGACTAGGTATCTACCACACCACTACCACTACCAGATTAGAGCCATAATGGAGACTAGGTATCTACCACACCACTACCACTACCAGATCAGAGCCATAATGGAGACTAGGTATCTACCACCCCACTACCACTACCAGATTAGAGACATAATGGAGACTAGGTATCTACCACCCCACTACCACTATCAGATTAGAGCCATAATGGAGACTAGGTATCTACCACCCCACTACCACTATCAGATTAGAGCCATAATGGAGACTAGGTATCTACCACCCCACTACCACTATCAGATTAGAGCCATAATGGAGACTAGGTATCTACCACCCCACTACCACTATCATATTAGAGCCATAATGGAGACTAGGTATCTACCACCCCACTACCATTATCAGATTAGAGCCATAATGGAGACTAGGTATCTACCACACCACTACCACTACCAGATTACAGCCATAATGGAGACTAGGTATCTACCACCCCACTACCACTATCAGATTAGAGCCATAATGGAGACTAGGTATCTACCACCCCACTACCTCTATCAGATTAGAGCCATAATGGAGACTAGGTATCTACCACCCCACTACCACTATCAGATTAGAGCCATAAAGGCACTAGGCATCTACCACCCCACTACCACTATGAGATTAGAGCCATAATGGAGACTAGGTATCTACCACCCCACTACCACTATCAGATTAGAGCGACAAGGGCACTAGGCATCTACCACCCCACTACCACTATCAGATTAGAGCCATAAATTCACTAGGCATCTACCACCCCACTACCACTATCAGAATAGAGCCATAATGGAGACGAGGTATCTACCACCCCACTACCACTATCAGATTAGAGCCATAATGGAGACTAGGTATCTACCACCCCACTACCACTATCAGATTAGAGCCATAATGGAGACTAGGTATCTACCACCCCACTACCGCTATCAGATTAGAGCCATAATGGAGACTAGGTATCTACCACCCCACTACCACTACCAAATTAGAGCCATAATGGAGACTAGGTATCTACCACCCCACTAGCACTACCAGATTAGAGCCATAATGGAGACTAGGTATCTACCACCCCTCTACCACTATAAGATTAGAGCCATAAGGGCACTTGGCATCTACCACCACACTACCACTATCAGATTAGAGCCATAAGGGCACTAGGCATCTACCACCCCGCTACCACTATCAGATTAGAGCCATAAGGGCACTAGACATCTACCACCCCACTACCACAATCAGATTAGAGCCATAAGGGCACTAGGCATCTACCACCACACAACCACTATCAGATTAGAGCCATAAGGGCACTAGGCATCTACCACCCCGCTACCACTATCAGATTAGAGCCATAAGGGCACTAGACATCTACCACCCCACTACCACTATCAGATTAGAGCCATAATGGAAACTAGGTATCTACCACCCCACTACCACTATCAGATTAGAGCCACAAGGGCACTAGACATCTACCACCCTGCTACCACTATCAGATTAGAGCCATAATGGAAACTAGGTATCTACCACCCCACTACCACTATCAGATTAGAGCCATAAAGGCACTAGGCATCTACCACCCCACTACCACTATCAGATTAGAGCCATAATGGAGACTAGGTATCTACCACCCCACTACCACTATCAGATTAGAGCCATAAGGGCACTAGGCATCTAGCACCCCACTACCACTATCATATTAGAGCCATAAAGGCACTAGGTATCTACCACCCCACTACCACTACCAGATTAGAGCCATAATGGAGACTAGGTATCTACCACACCACTACCACTACCAGATTAGAGCCATAATGGAGACTAGGTATCTACCACACCACTACCACTACCAGATCAGAGCCATAATGGAGACTAGGTATCTACCACCCCACTACCACTATCAGATTAGAGACATAATGGAGACTAGGTATCTACCACCCCACTACCACTATCAGATTAGAGCCATAATGGAGAGTAGGTATCTACTACCCCACTACCTCTCTAAGATTAGAGCCAAAGGGCACTTGGTATCTACCACCCCACTATCACTATCAGATTAGAGCCATAAAGGCACTAGGCATCTACCACCCCACTACCACTATCAGATTAGAGCCATAATGGAGACTAGGTATCTACCACCCCACTACCACTATCAGATTAGAGCCATAATGGAGACTAGGTATCTACCACACCAATTCCACTACCAGATTAGAGCCATAATGGAGACTAGGTATCTACCACTATCAGATTAGAGCCAAAATGGAGACTAGGTATCTACCACCCCACTACCTCTATAAGATTAGAGCCATAAGGGCACTTGGCATCTACCACCCCACTACCACTATCAGATTAGAGCCACAAAGGCACTAGGCATCTACCACCCCACTACCACTATCAGATTAGAGCCATAATGGAGACTAGGTATCTACCACCCCACTACCACTATCAGATTAGAGCCATAAGGGCACTAGGCATCTAGCACCCCACTACCACTATCAGATTAGAGCCATAAAGGCACTAGGTATCTACCACCCCACTACCACTATCAGATTAGAGCCATAATGGAGACTAGGTATCTACCACCCCACTACCTCTATCAGATTAGAGCCATAATGGAGACTAGGTATCTACCACCCCACTACCACTATCATATTAGAGCCATAATGGAGACTAGGTATCTACCACCCCACTACCATTATCAGATTAGAGCCATAATGGAGACTAGGTATCTACCACACCACTACCACTACCAGATTACAGCCATAATGGAGACTAGGTATCTACCACCCCACTACCACTATCAGATTAGAGCCATAATGGAGACTAGGTATCTACCACCCCACTACCTCTATCAGATTAGAGCCATAATGGAGACTAGGTATCTACCACCCCACTACCACTATCAGATTAGAGCCATAAAGGCACTAGGCATCTACCACCCCACTACCACTATGAGATTAGAGCCATAATGGAGACTAGGTATCTACCACCCCACTACCACTATCAGATTAGAGCGACAAGGGCACTAGGCATCTACCACCCCACTACCACTATCAGATTAGAGCCATAAAGTCACTAGGCATCTACCACCCGACTACCACTATCAGATTAGAGCCATAATGGAGACGAGGTATCTACCACCCCACTACCACTATCAGATTAGAGCCATAATGGAGACTAGGTATCTACCACCCCACTACCACTATCAGATTAGAGCCATAATGGAGACTAGGTATCTACCACCCCACTACCGCTATCAGATTAGAGCCATAATGGAGACTAGGTATCTACCACCCCACTACCACTACCAAATTAGAGCCATAATGGAGACTAGGTATCTACCACCCCACTACCACTACCAGATTAGAGCCATAATGGAGACTAGGTATCTACCACCCCTCTACCACTATAAGATTAGAGCCATAAGGGCACTTGGCATCTACCACCACACTACCACTATCAGATTAGAGCCATAAGGGCACTAGGCATCTACCACCCCACTACCACTATCAGATTAGAGCCATAAGGGCACTAGACATCTACCACCCCACTACCACTATCAGATTAGAGCCATAAGGGCACTAGGCATCTACCACCACACAACCACTATCAGATTAGAGCCATAAGGGCACTAGGCATCTACCACCCCGCTACCACTATCAGATTAGAGCCATAAGGGCACTAGACATCTACCACCCCACTACCACTATCAGATTAGAGCCATAATGGAAACTAGGTATCTACCACCCCACTACCACTATCAGATTAGAGCCACAAGGGCACTAGGCATCTACCACCCCACTACCACTATCAGATTAGAGCCATAAAGGCACTAGGCATCTACCACCCCACTACCACTATCAGATTAGAGCCATAATGGAGACTAGGTATCTACCACCCCACTACCACTATCAGATTAGAGCCATAAGGGCACTAGGCATCTAGCACCCCACTACCACTATCAGATTAGAGCCATAAAGGCACTAGGCATCTACCACCCCACTACCACTATCAGATTAGAGCCATAATGGAGACTAGGTATCTACCACACCACTACCACTACCAGATTAGAGCCATAATGGAGACTAGGTATCTACCACACCACTACCACTACCAGATTAGAGCCATAATGGAGACTAGGTATCTACCACCCCACTACCACTATCAGATTAGAGACATAATGGAGACTAGGTATCTACCACCCCACTACCACTATCAGATTAGAGCCATAATGGAGAGTAGGTATCTACTACCCCACTACCTCTCTAAGATTAGAGCCAAAGGGCACTTGGCATCTACCACCCCACTATCACTATCAGATTAGAGCCATAAAGGCACTAGGCATCTACCACCCCACTACCACTATCAGATTAGAGCCATAATGGAGACTAGGTATCTACCACCCCACTACCACTATCAGATTAGAGCCATAATGGAGACTAGGTATCTACCACACCACTTCCACTACCAGATTAGAGCCATAATGGAGACTAGGTATCTACCACTATCAGATTAGAGCCAAAATGGAGACTAGGTATCTACCACCCCACTACCTCTATAAGATTAGAGCCATAAGGGCACTTGGCATCTACCACCCCACTACCACTATCAGATTAGAGCCACAAAGGCACTAGGCATCTACCACCCCACTACCACTATCAGATTAGAGCCATAATGGAGACTAGGTATCTACCACACCACTACCACTATCAGATTAGAGCCATAAGGGCACTAGGCATCTACCACCCCACTACCACTATCAGATTAGAGCCATAATGGAGACTAGGTATCTACCACCCCACTACCACTACCAGATTAGAGCCATAATGGAGATTATGTATCTACCACCCCACTACCACTATCAGATTAGAGCCATAAAGGCACAAGGCATCTACCACCCCACTACCACTATCAGATTAGAGCCATAATGGAGACTAGGTATCTACCACCCCACTACCACTATCAGATTAGAGCCATAAGGGCACTAGGCATCTACCACACCACTACCACTATCAGACTAGAGCCATAAAGGCACTAGGCATCTACCACCCCACTACCACTATCAGATTAGAGCCATAATGGAGACTAGGTATCTACCACCCCACTACCACTTCCAGATTAGAGCCATAATGGAGACTAGGTATCTACCACACCACTACCACTACCAGATTAGAGCCATAATGGAGACTAGGTATCTACCACCCCACTACCACTATCAGATTAGAGCCATAATGGAGACTAGGTATCTACCACCCCACTACCACTATCAGATTAGAGCCATAATGGAGACTAGGTATCTACCACCCCACTACCACTATCAGATTAGAGCCATAATGGAGACTAGGTATCTACCACCCCACTACCACTATCAGATTAGAGCCATAATAGAGACTAGGTATCTACCACCCCACTACCACTATCAGATTAGAGACATAATGGAGACTAGGTATCTACCACCCCACTACCACTATCAGATTAGAGCCATAATGGAGAGTAGGTATCTACTACCCCACTACCTCTCTAAGATTAGAGCCATAAGGGCACTTGGCATCTACCACCCCACTATCACTATCAGATTAGAGCCATAAAGGCACTAGGCATCTACCACCCCACTACCACTATCAGATTAGAGCCATAATGGAGACTAGGTATCTACCACCCCACTACCACTATCAGATTAGAGCCATAATGGAGACTAGGTATCTACCACACCACTTCCACTACCAGATTAGAGCCATAATGGAGACTAGGTATCTACCACCCCACTACCACTATCAGATTAGAGCCATAATGGAGACTAGGTATCTACCACCCCACTACCTCTATAAGATTAGAGCCATAAGGGCACTTGGCATCTACCACCCCACTACCACTATCAGATTAGAGCCACAAAGGCACTAGGCATCTACCACCCCACTACCACTATCAGATTAGAGCCATAATGGAGACTAGGTATCTACCACACCACTACCACTATCAGATTAGAGCCATAAGGGCACTAGGCATCTACCACACCACTACCACTATCAGACTAGAGCCATAAAGGCACTAGGCATCTACCACCCCACTACCACTATCAGATTAGAGCCATAATGGAGACTAGGTATCTACCACCCCACTACCACTACCAGATTAGAGCCATAATGGAGA
Source organism: Salvelinus alpinus (assembly GCF_045679555.1). NCBI lineage: Eukaryota > Metazoa > Chordata > Actinopteri > Salmoniformes > Salmonidae > Salvelinus > Salvelinus alpinus. Next base: position 106,359,780 of record NC_092088.1, read on the forward strand.
TTAGGTATCTACCACCCCACTACCACTATCAGATTAGAGCCATAAAGGCACTAGGCATCTACCACCCCACTACCACTATCAGATTAGAGCCATGATGGAGACTAGGTATCTACCACCCCACTACCACTATCAGATTAGAGCCATAAGGGCACTAGGCATCTACCACACCACTACCACTATCAAACTAGAGCCATAAAGGCACTAGGCATCTACCACCCCACTACCACTATCAGATTAGAGCCATAATGGAGACTAGGTATCTACCACCCCACTACCACTACCAGATTAGAGCCATAATGGAGACTAGGTATCTACCACACCACTACCACTACCAGATTAGAGCCATAATGGAGACTAGGTATCTACCACCCCACTACCACTATCAGATTAGAGCCATAATGGAGACTAGGTATCTACCACCCCACTACCACTATCAGATTAGAGCCATAATGGAGACTAGGTATCTACCACCCCACTACCACTATCAGATTAGAGCCATAATGGAGACTAGGTATCTACCACCCCACTACCTCTATATGATTAGAGCCATAAGGGCACCCGGCATCTACCACCCTACTACCACTATCAGATTAGAGCCATAATGGAGACTAGGTATCTACCACCCCACTACCACTATCAGATTAGAGACATAATGGAGACTAGGTATCTACCACCCCACTACCACTATCAGATTAGAGCCATAATGGAGACTATGTATCTACCACCCCACTACCACTATCAGATTAGAGCCATAATGGAGACTAGGCATCTACCACCCCACTACCACTATTAGATTAGAGCCATAAGGGCACTAGACATCTACCACCCCACTATCACTATCAGATTAGAGCCATAAAGGCACTAGGCATCTACCACCCCACTACCACTATCAGATTAGAGCCATAATGGAGACTAGGTATCTACCACCCCACTACCACTATCAGATTAGAGCCATAATGGAGACTAGGTATCTACCACACCACTTCCACTACCAGATTAGAGCCATAATGGAGACTAGGTATCTACCACTATCAGATTAGAGCCAAAATGGAGACTAGGTATCTACCACCCCACTACCTCTATAAGATTAGAGCCATAAGGGCACTTGGCATCTACCACCCCACTACCACTATCAGATTAGAGCCACAAAGGCACTAGGCATCTACCACCCCACTACCACTATCAGATTAGAGCCATAATGGAGACTAGGTATCTACCACACCACTACCACTATCAGATTAGAGCCATAAGGGCACTAGGCATCTACCACACCACTACCACTATCAGACTAGAGCCATAAAGGCACTAGGCATCTACCACCCCACTACCACTATCAGATTAGAGCCATAATGGAGACTAGGTATCTACCACCCCACTACCACTACCAGATTAGAGCCATAATGGAGATTAGGTATCTACCACCCCACTACCACTATCAGATTAGAGCCATAAGGGCACTAGGCATCTACCACCCCACTACCACTATCAGATTAGAGCCATGATGGAGACTAGGTATCTACCACCCCACTACCACTATCAGATTAGAGCCATAAGGGCACTAGGCATCTACCACACCACTACCACTATCAGACTAGAGCCATAAAGGCACTAGGCATCTACCACCCCACTACCACTATCAGATTAGAGCCATAATGGAGACTAGGTATCTACCACCCCACTACCACTACCAGATTAGAGCCATAATGGAGACTAGGTATCTACCACACCACTACCACTACCAGATTAGAGCCATAATGGAGACTAGGTATCTACCACCCCACTACCACTATCAGATTAGAGCCATAATGGAGACTAGGTATCTACCACCCCACTACCTCTATAAGATTAGAGCCATAAGGGCACTTGGCATCTACCACCCCACTACCACTATCAGATTAGAGCCACAAAGGCACTAGGCATCTACCACCCCACTACCACTATCAGATTAGAGCCATAATGGAGACTAGGTATCTACCACACCACTACCACTATCAGATTAGAGCCATAAGGGCACTAGGCATCTACCACACCACTACCACTATCAGACTAGAGCCATAAAGGCACTAGGCATCTACCACCCCACTACCACTATCAGATTAGAGCCATAATGGAGACTAGGTATCTACCACCCCACTACCACTACCAGATTAGAGCCATAATGGAGACTAGGTATCTACCACCCCACTACCACTATCAGATTAGAGCCATAAAGGCACTAGGCATCTACCACCCCACTACCACTATCAGATTAGAGCCATAATGGAGACTAGGTATCTACCACCCCACTACCACTATCAGATTAGAGCCATAAGGGCACTAGGCATCTACCACACCACTACCACTATCAGACTAGAGCCATAAAGGCACTAGGCATCTACCACCCCACTACCACTATCAGATTAGAGCCATAATGGAGACTAGGTATCTACCACCCCACTACCACTACCAGATTAGAGCCATAATGGAGACTAGGTATCTACCACACCACTACCACTACCAGATTAGAGCCATAATGGAGACTAGGTATCTACCACCCCACTACCACTATCAGATTAGAGCCATAATGGAGACTAGGTATCTACCACCCCACTACCACTATCAGATTAGAGCCATAATGGAGACTAGGTATCTACCACCCCACTACCACTATCAGATTAGAGCCATAATGGAGACTAGGTATCTACCACCCCACTACCTCTATATGATTAGAGCCATAAGGGCACCCGGCATCTACCACCCTACTACCACTATCAGATTAGAGCCATAATGGAGACTAGGTATCTACCACCCCACTACCACTATCAGATTAGAGCCATAATGGAGACTAGGTATCTACCACCCCACTACCACTATCAGATTAGAGCCATAATGGAGACTATGTATCTACCACCCCACTACCACTATCAGATTAGAGCCATAATGGAGACTAGGTATCTACCACCCCACTACCTCTATCAGATTAGAGCCATAATGGAGACTTGGTATCTACCACACCACTACCACTATCAGATTAGAGCCATAATGGAGACTAGGTATCTACCACCCCACTACCTCTATCAGATTAGAGCTATAATGGAGACTAGGTATCTACTACCCCACTACCTCTATAAGATTAGAGCCATAAGGGCACTTGGTATCTACCACCCCACTACCACTATCAGATTAGAGCCACAAAGGCACTAGGCATCTACCACCCCACTACCACTATCAGATTAGAGCCATAATGGAGACTAGGTATCTACCACCCCACTACCACTATCAGATTAGAGCCATAAGGGCACTAGGCATCTACCACACCACTACCACTATCAGACTAGAGCCATAAAGGCACTAGGCATCTACCACCCCACTACCACTATCAGATTAGAGCCATAATGGAGACTAGGTATCTACCACCCCACTACCACTACCAGATTAGAGCCATAATGGAGACTAGGTATCTACCACCCCACTACCACTATCAGATTAGAGCCATAAAGGCACTAGGCATCTACCACCCCACTACCACTATCAGATTAGAGCCATAATGGAGACTAGGTATCTACCACCCCACTACCACTATCAGATTAGAGCCATAAGGGCACTAGGCATCTACCACACCACTACCACTATCAGACTAGAGCCATAAAGGCACTAGGCATCTACCACCCCACTACCACTATCAGATTAGAGCCATAATGGAGACTAGGTATCTACCACCCCACTACCACTATCAGATTAGAGCCATAATGGAGACTAGGTATCTACATCCCATCTACCACTACCATATTAGAGCCATAATGGAGACTAGGTATCTACCACCCCACTACCACTATCAGATTAGAGCCATAATGGAGACTAGGTATCTACCACCCCACTACCACTATCAGATTAGAGCCATAATGGAGACTAGGTATCTACCACCCCACTACCTCTATATGATTAGAGCCATAAGGGCACTAGGCATCTACCACCACACTACCACTATCAGATTAGAGCCATAAGGGCACTAGGCATCTACCACCCCGCTACCACTATCAGATTAGAGCCATAAGGGCACTAGACATATACCACCCCACTACCACTATCAGATTAGAGCCATAACTGAGACTAGGTATCTACCACCCCACTACCACTATCAGATTAGAGCCATAAGGGCACCTGGCATCTACCACCACACTACCACTATCAGATTAGAGCCATAAGGGCACTAGGCATCTACCACCCCACTACCACTATCAGATTAGAGCCATAAGGGCACTAGACATCTACCACCCTACTACCACTATCAGATTAGAGCCATAATGGGAACTAGGTATCTACTACCCCACTACCACTATCAGATTAGAGCCATAAGGGCAATAGGCATCTTTCACCCCACTACCACTATCAGATTAGAGCCATAATGGAGACTAGGTATCTACCACCCCACTACCACTATCAGATTAGAGCCATAAGGGGACTAGGCATCTACCACACCACTACCACTATCAGACTAGAGCCATAAAGGCACTAGGCATCTACCACCAAACTACCACTATCAGATTAGAGCCATAATGGAGACTAGGTATCTACCACCCCACTACCTCTATATGATTAGAGCCATAAGGGCACCCGGCATCTACCACCCTACTACCACTATCAGATTAGAGCCATAATGGAGACTAGGTATCTACCACCCCACTACCACTATCAGATTAGAGCCATAATGGAGACTAGGTATCTACCACCCCACTACCACTATCAGATTAGAGCCATAATGGAGACTAGGTATCTACCACCCCACTACCTCTATCAGATTAGAGCCATAATGGAGACTTGGTATCTACCACACCACTACCACTATCAGATTAGAGCCATAATGGAGACTAGGTATCTACCACCCCACTACCTCTATCAGATTAGAGCTATAATGGAGACTAGGTATCTACTACCCCACTACCTCTATAAGATTAGAGCCATAAGGGCACTTGGTATCTACCACCCCACTACCACTATCAGATTAGAGCCACAAAGGCACTAGGCATCTACCACCCCACTACCACTATCAGATTAGAGCCATAATGGAGACTAGGTATCTACCACCCCACTACCACTATCAGATTAGAGCCATAAGGGCACTAGGCATCTACCACACCACTACCACTATCAGACTAGAGCCATAAAGGCACTAGGCATCTACCACCCCACTACCACTATCAGATTAGAGCCATAATGGAGACTAGGTATCTACCACCCCACTACCACTACCAGATTAGAGCCATAATGGAGACTAGGTATCTACCACCCCACTACCACTATCAGATTAGAGCCATAATGGAGACTAGGTATCTACCACCCCACTACCTCTATCAGATTAGAGCCATAATGGAGACTTGGTATCTACCACACCACTACCACTATCAGATTAGAGCCATAATGGAGACTAGGTATCTACCACCCCACTACCTCTATCAGATTAGAGCTATAATGGAGACTAGGTATCTACTACCCCACTACCTCTATAAGATTAGAGCCATAAGGGCACTTGGTATCTACCACCCCACTACCACTATCAGATTAGAGCCACAAAGGCACTAGGCATCTACCACCCCACTACCACTATCAGATTAGAGCCATAATGGAGACTAGGTATCTACCACCCCACTACCACTATCAGATTAGAGCCATAAGGGCACTAGGCATCTACCACACCACTACCACTATCAGACTAGAGCCATAAAGGCACTAGGCATCTACCACCCCACTACCACTATCAGATTAGAGCCATAATGGAGACTAGGTATCTACCACCCCACTACCACTACCAGATTAGAGCCATAATGGAGACTAGGTATCTACCACCCCACTACCACTATCAGATTAGAGCCATAAAGGCACTAGGCATCTACCACCCCACTACCACTATCAGATTAGAGCCATAATGGAGACTAGGTATCTACCACCCCACTACCACTATCAGATTAGAGCCATAAGGGCACTAGGCATCTACCACACCACTACCACTATCAGACTAGAGCCATAAAGGCACTAGGCATCTACCACCCCACTACCACTATCAGATTAGAGCCATAATGGAGACTAGGTATCTACCACCCCACTACCACTATCAGATTAGAGCCATAATGGAGACTAGGTATCTACCACCCATCTACCACTACCATATTAGAGCCATAATGGAGACTAGGTATCTACCACCCCACTACCACTATCAGATTAGAGCCATAATGGAGACTAGGTATCTACCACCCCACTACCACTATCAGATTAGAGCCATAATGGAGACTAGGTATCTACCACCCCACTACCACTATCAGATTAGAGCCATAATGGAGACTAGGTATCTACCACCCCACTACCTCTATATGATTAGAGCCATAAGGGCACTAGGCATCTACCACCACACTACCACTATCAGATTAGAGCCATAAGGGCACTAGGCATCTACCACCCCGCTACCACTATCAGATTAGAGCAATAAGGGCACTAGACATCTACCACCCCACTACCACTATCAGATTAGAGCCATAACTGAAACTAGGTATCTACCACCCCACTACCACTATCAGATTAGAGCCATAAGGGCACCTGGCATCTACCACCACACTACCACTATCAGATTAGAGCCATAAGGGCACTAGGCATCTACCACCCCACTACCACTATCAGATTAGAGCCATAAGGGCACTAGACATCTACCACCCTACTACCACTATCAGATTAGAGCCATAATGGGAACTAGGTATCTACTACCCCACTACCACTATCAGATTAGAGCCATAAGGGCAATAGGCATCTTTCACCCCACTACCACTATCAGATTAGAGCCATAATGGAGACTAGGTATCTACCACCCCACTACCACTATCAGATTAGAGCCATAAGGGGACTAGGCATCTACCACACCACTACCACTATCAGACTAGAGCCATAAAGGCACTAGGCATCTACCACCAAACTACCACTATCAGATTAGAGCCATAATGGAGACTAGGTATCTACCATACTAAATGTATGGTGAAAAACCGAATGGAACCATTTCCTTGTTTGACTACTAGGAATTATGACTCATACTGTGGTACCACTACCAGATTAGAGCCATAATGGAGACTAGGTATCTACCACCCCACTACCACTATCAGATTAGAGCAATAATGGAGACTAGGTATCTACCACCCCACTACCTCTATAAGATTAGAGCCATAAGGGCACCTGGCATCTACCACCCCACTACCACTATCAGATTAGAGCCACAAAGGCACTAGGCATCTACCACCCCACTACCACTATCAGATTAGAGCCATAATGGAGACTAGGTATCTACCACCCCACTACCACTATCAGATTAGAGCCATAAGGGCACTTGGCATCTACCACCCCACTACCACTATCAGATTAGAGCCACAAAGGCACTAGGCATCTACCACCCCACTACCACTATCAGATTAGAGCCATAATGGAGACTAGGTATCTACCACACCACTACCACTATCAGATTAGAGCCATAAGGGCACTAGGCATCTACCACACCACTACCACTATCAGACTAGAGCCATAAAGGCACTAGGCATCTACCACCCCACTACCACTATCAGATTAGAGCCATAATGGAGACTAGGTATCTACCACCCCACTACCACTACCAGATTAGAGCCATAATGGAGACTAGGTATCTACCACCCCACTACCACTATCAGATTAGAGCCATAAAGGCACTAGGCATCTACCACCCCACTACCACTATCAGATTAGAGCCATAATGGAGACTAGGTATCTACCACCCCACTACCACTATCAGATTAGAGCCATAAGGGCACTAGGCATCTACCACACCACTACCACTATCAGACTAGAGCCATAAAGGCACTAGGCATCTACCACCCCACTACCACTATCAGATTAGAGCCATAATGGAGACTAGGTATCTACCACCCCACTACCACTACCAGATTAGAGCCATAATGGAGACTAGGTATCTACCACACCACTACCACTACCAGATTAGAGCCATAATGGAGACTAGGTATCTACCACCCCACTACCACTATCAGATTAGAGCCATAATGGAGACTAGGTATCTACCACCCCACTACCACTATCAGATTAGAGCCATAATGGAGACTAGGTATCTACCACCCCACTACCACTATCAGATTAGAGCCATAATGGAGACTAGGTATCTACCACCCCACTACCTCTATATGATTAGAGCCATAAGGGCACCCGGCATCTACCACCCTACTACCACTATCAGATTAGAGCCATAATGGAGACTAGGTATCTACCACCCCACTACCACTATCAGATTAGAGCCATAATGGAGACTAGGTATCTACCACCCCACTACCACTATCAGATTAGAGCCATAATGGAGACTATGTATCTACCACCCCACTACCACTATCAGATTAGAGCCATAATGGAGACTAGGTATCTACCACCCCACTACCTCTATCAGATTAGAGCCATAATGGAGACTTGGTATCTACCACACCACTACCACTATCAGATTAGAGCCATAATGGAGACTAGGTATCTACCACCCCACTACCTCTATCAGATTAGAGCTATAATGGAGACTAGGTATCTACTACCCCACTACCTCTATAAGATTAGAGCCATAAGGGCACTTGGTATCTACCACCCCACTACCACTATCAGATTAGAGCCATAAGGGCACTTGGTATCTACCACCCCACTACCACTATCAGATTAGAGCCACAAAGGCACTAGGCATCTACCACCCCACTACCACTATCAGATTAGAGCCATAATGGAGACTAGGTATCTACCACCCCACTACCACTATCAGATTAGAGCCATAAGGGCACTAGGCATCTACCACACCACTACCACTATCAGACTAGAGCCATAAAGGCACTAGGCATCTACCACCCCACTACCACTATCAGATTAGAGCCATAATGGAGACTAGGTATCTACCACCCCACTACCACTACCAGATTAGAGCCATAATGGAGACTAGGTATCTACCACCCCACTACCACTATCAGATTAGAGCCATAAAGGCACTAGGCATCTACCACCCCACTACCACTATCAGATTAGAGCCATAATGGAGACTAGGTATCTACCACCCCACTACCACTATCAGATTAGAGCCATAAGGGCACTAGGCATCTACCACACCACTACCACTATCAGACTAGAGCCATAAAGGCACTAGGCATCTACCACCCCACTACCACTATCAGATTAGAGCCATAATGGAGACTAGGTATCTACCACCCCACTACCACTATCAGATTAGAGCCATAATGGAGACTAGGTATCTACCACCCATCTACCACTACCATATTAGAGCCATAATGGAGACTAGGTATCTACCACCCCACTACCACTATCAGATTAGAGCCATAATGGAGACTAGGTATCTACCACTCCACTACCACTATCAGATTAGAGCCATAATGGAGACTAGGTATCTACCACCCCACTACCACTATCAGATTAGAGCCATAATGGAGACTAGGTATCTACCACCCCACTACCTCTATATGATTAGAGCCATAAGGGCACCCGGCATCTACCACCCTACTACCACTATCAGATTAGAGCCATAAGGGCACTAGGCATCTACCACCACACTACCACTATCAGATTAGAGCCATAAGGGCACTAGGCATCTACCACCCCGCTACCACTATCAGATTAGAGCAATAAGGGCACTAGACATCTACCACCCCACTACCACTATCAGATTAGAGCCATAACTGAAACTAGGTATCTACCACCCCACTACCACTATCAGATTAGAGCCATAAGGGCACCTGGCATCTACCACCACACTACCACTATCAGATTAGAGCCATAAGGGCACTAGGCATCTACCACCCCTCTACCACTATCAGATTAGAGCCATAAGGGCACTAGACATCTACCACCCTACTACCACTATCAGATTAGAGCCATAATGGGAACTAGGTATCTACTACCCCACTACCACTATCAGATTAGAGCCATAAGGGCAATAGGCATCTTTCACCCCACTACCACTATCAGATTAGAGCCATAATGGAGACTAGGTATCTACCACCCCACTACCACTATCAGATTAGAGCCATAAGGGGACTAGGCATCTACCACACCACTACCACTATTAGACTAGAGCCATAAAGGCACTAGGCATCTACCACCAAACTACCACTATCAGATTAGAGCCATAATGGAGACTAGGTATCTACCATACTAAATGTATGGTGAAAAACCGAATGGAACCATTTCCTTGTTTGACTACTAGGAATTATGACTCATACTGTGGTACCACTACCAGATTAGAGCCATAATGGAGACTAGGTATCTACCACCCCACTACCACTATCAGATTAGAGCCATAAGGGCACTTGGCATCTACCACCCCACTACCACTATCAGATTAGAGCCACAAAGGCACTAGGCATCTACCACCCCACTACCACTATCAGATTAGAGCCATAATGGAGACTAGGTATCTACCACCCCACTACCACTATCAGATTAGAGCCATAAGGGCACTAGGCATCTACCACACCACTACGACTATCAGACTAGAGCCATAAAGGCACTAGGCATCTACCACCCCACTACCACTATCAGATTAGAGCCATAATGGAGACTAGGTATCTACCACCCCACTACCACTACCAGATTAGAGCCATAAGGGCACCCGGCATCTACCACCCCACTACCACTATCAGATTACAGCCATAATGGATACTAGGTATCTACCACCTCACTACCACTATCAGATTAGAGCCATAATGGAGACTAGGTATCTACCACCCCACTACCACTATCAGATTAGAGCCATAATGGAGACTATGTATCTACCACCCCACTACCACTATCAGATTAGAGCCATAATGGAGACTAGGTATCTACCACCCCACTACCTCTATCAGATTAGAGCCATAATGGAGACTTGGTATCTACCACACCACTACCACTACCAGATTAGAGCCATAATGGAGACTAGGTATCTACCACCCCACTACCACTATCAGATTAGAGCCAAAATGGAGACTAGGTATCTACCACCCCACTACCACTATCAGATTAGAGCTATAATGGAGACTAGGTATCTACTACCCCACTACCTCTATAAGATTAGAGCCATAAGGGCACTTGGCATCTACCACCCCACTACCACTATCAGATTAGAGCCATAAAGGCACTAGGCATCTACCACCCCACTACCACTATCAGATTAGAGCCATAATGGAGACTAGGTATCTACCACCCCACTACCACTATCAGATTAGAGCCATAATGGAGACTAGGTATCTACCACCCCTCTACCACTACCAGTTTAGAGCCATAATGGAGACTAGGTATCTACCACCCCACTACCACTATCAGATTAGAGCCATAAGGGCACTAGACATCTACCACCCCGCTACCACTATCAGATTAGAGCCATAAGGGCACTAGACATCTACCACCCCACTACCACTATCAGATTAGAGCCATAACTGAAACTAGGTATCTACCACCCCACTACCACTATCAGATTAGAGCCATAAGGGCACTAGGCATCTACCACCATACTACCACTATCAGATTAGAGCCATAAGGGCACTAGGCATCTACCACCCCGCTACCACTATCAGATTAGAGCCATAAGGGCACTAGACATCTACCACCCTACTACCACTATCAGATTAGAGCCATAATGGAAACTAGGTATCTACCACCCCACTACCACTATCAGATTAGAGCCATAAGGGCACTAGGCATCTTTCACCCCACTACCACTATCAGATTAGAGCCATAATGGCACTAGGCATCTACCACCCCACTACCACTATCAGATTAGAGCCATAATGGAGACTAGGTATCTACCACCCCACTACCACTATCAGATTAGAGCCATAAGGGCACTAGGCATCTACCACACCACTACCACTACCAGATTAGAGCCATAATGGAGACTAGGTATCTACCACCCCACTACCACTATCAGATTAGAGCCATAATGGAGACTAGGTATCTACCACCCCACTACCACTATCAGATTAGAGCCATAATGGAGACTAGGTATCTACCAACCCACTACCACTATCAGATTAGAGCCATAATGGAGACTAGGTATCTACCACCCCACTACCTCTATAAGATTAGAGCCATACGGGCACCCGGCATCTACCACCCCACTACCACTATCAAATTAGAGCCATAAAGGCACTAGGCATCTACCACCCCACTACCACAACCAGATTAGAGCCATAATGGAGACTAAGCATCTACCACCCCACTACCACAACCAGATTAGAGCCATAATGGAGACTAGGTATCTACCACCCCTCTACCACTATCAGATTAGAGCCATAAGGGCACTAGGCATCTACCACCCCACTACCACTATCAGATTAGAGCCATAAAGTCACTAGGCATCTACCACCCCACTACCACTATCAGATTAGAGCCATAATGGAGACTAGGTATCTACCACCAAACTACCACTATCAGATTAGAGCCATAATGGAGACTAGGTATCTACAATACTAAATGTATGGTGAAAAACCGAATGGAACCATTTCCTTGTTTGACTACCAGGAATTATGACTCATACTGTGGTACCACTACCAGATTAGAGCCATAATGGAGACTAGAAATCTACCACCCCACTACCACTATCAGATTAGAGCCATAATGGAGACTAGGTCCTACCACCCCACTACCTCTATAAGATTAGAGCAATAAGGGCACTTGGCATCTACCACCCCACTACCACTATCAGATTAGAGCCATAAAGGCCCTAGGCATCTACCACCCCACTACCACTATCAGATTAGAGCCATAATGGAGACTAGGTATCTACCACCCCACTACCACTACCAGATTAGAGCCATAATGGAGACTAGGTATCTACCACACCACTATCACTACCATATTAGAGCCATAATGGAGACTAGGTATCTACCACCCCACTACCACTATCAGATTAGAGCCATAATGGAGACTAGGTATCTACCACCCCACTACCACTATCAGATTAGAGCCATAATGGAGACTAGGTATCTACCACCCCACTACCACTATCAGATTAGAGCCATAATGGAGACTAGGTATCTACCACCCCACTACCTCTATATGATTAGAGCCATAAGGGCACCCGGCATCTACCACCCTACTACCACTATCAGATTAGAGCCATAAGGGCACTAGGCATCTACCACCACACTACCACTATCAGATTAGAGCCATAAGGGCACTAGGCATCTACCACCCCGCTACCACTATCAGATTAGAGCAATAAGGGCACTAGACATCTACCACCCCACTACCACTATCAGATTAGAGCCATAACTGAAACTAGGTATCTACCACCCCACTACCACTATCAGATTAGAGCCATAAGGGCACCTGGCATCTACCACCACACTACCACTATCAGATTAGAGCCATAAGGGCACTAGGCATCTACCACCCCACTACCACTATCAGATTAGAGCCATAAGGGCACTAGGCATCTACCACCCTACTACCACTATCAGATTAGAGCCATAATGGGAACTAGGTATCTACTACCCCACTACCACTATCAGATTAGAGCCATAAGGGCAATAGGCATCTTTCACCCCACTACCACTATCAGATTAGAGCCATAATGGAGACTAGGTATCTACCACCCCACTACCACTATCAGATTAGAGCCATAAGGGCACTAGGCATCTACCACACCACTACCACTATCAGACTAGAGCCATAAAGGCACTAGGCATCTACCACCAAACTACCACTATCAGATTAGAGCCATAATGGAGACTAGGTATCTACCATACTAAATGTATGGTGAAAAACCGAATGGAACCATTTCCTTGTTTGACTACTAGGAATTATGACTCATACTGTGGTACCACTACCAGATTAGAGCCATAATGGAGACTAGGTATCTACCACCCCACTACCACTATCAGATTAGAGCAATAATGGAGACTAGGTATCTACCACCCCACTACCTCTATAAGATTAGAGCCATAAGGGCACTTGGCATCTACCACCCCACTACCACTATCAGATTAGAGCCACAAAGGCACTAGGCATCTACCACCCCACTACCACTATCAGATTAGAGCCATAATGGAGACTAGGTATCTACCACCCCACTACCACTATCAGATTAGAGCCATAAGGGCACTAGGCATCTACCACACCACTACCACTACCAGATTAGAGCCATAATGGAGACTAGGTATCTACCACCCCACTACCTCTATATGATTAGAGCCATAAGGGCACCCGGCATCTACCACCCCACTACCACTATCAGATTAGAGCCATAATGGATACTAGGTATCTACCACCTCACTACCACTATCAGATTAGAGCCATAATGGAGACTAGGTATCTACCACCCCACTACCTCTATCAGATTAGAGCTATAATGGAAACTAGGTATCTACTACCCCACTACCTCTATAAGATTAGAGCCATAAGGGCACTTGGCATCTACCACCCCACTACCACTATCAGATTAGAGCCATAAAGGCACTAGGCATCTACCACCCCACTACCACTATCAGATTAGAGCCATAATGGAGACTAGGTATCTACCACCCCTCTACCACTACCAGTTTAGAGCCATAATGGAGACTAGGTATCTACCACCCCACTACCACTATCAGATTAGAGCCATAAGGGCACTAGGCATCTACCACCATACTACCACTATCAGATTAGAGCCATAAGGGCACTAGGCATCTACCACCCCGCTACCACTATCAGATTAGAGCCATAATGGCACTAGGCATCTACCACCCCACTACCACTATTTGATTAGAGCCATAATGGAGACTAGGTATCTACCACCCCACTACCACTATCAGATTAGAGCCATAAGGGCACTAGGCATCTACCACACCACTACCACTACCAGATTAGAGCCATAATGGAGACTAGGTATCTACCACCCCACTACCACTATCAGATTAGAGCCATAATGGAGACTAGGTATCTACCACCCCACTACCACTATCAGATTAGAGCCATAATGGAGACTAGGTATCTACCAACCCACTACCACTATCAGATTAGAGCCATAATGGAGACTAGGTATCTACCATCCCACTACCTCTATAAGATTAGAGCCATACGGGCACCCGGCATCTACCACCCCACTACCACTATCAAATTAGAGCCATAAAGGCACTAGGCATCTACCACCCCACTACCACAACCAGATTAGAGCCATAATGGAGACTAGGCATCTACCACCCCACTACCACAACCAGATTAGAGCCATAATGGAGACTAGGTATCTACCACCCCTCTACCACTATCAGATTAGAGCCATAAGGGCACTAGGCATCTACCACCCCACTACCACTATCAGATTAGAGCCACAAAGGCACTAGGCATCTACCACCCCACTACCACTATCAGATTAGAGCCATAATGGAGACTAGGTATCTACCACCCCACTACCACTATCAGATTAGAGCCATAAGGGCACTAGGCATCTACCACACCACTACCACTACCAGATTAGAGCCATAATGGAGACTAGGTATCTACCACCCCACTACCTCTATATGATTAGAGCCATAAGGGCACCCGGCATCTACCACCCCACTACCACTATCAGATTAGAGCCATAATGGATACTAGGTATCTACCACCCCACTACCACTATCAGATTAGAGCCATAATGGAGACTAGGTATCTACCACCCCACTACCTCTATCAGATTAGAGCTATAATGGAAACTAGGTATCTACTACCCCACTACCTCTATAAGATTAGAGCCATAAGGGCACTTGGCATCTACCACCCCACTACCACTATCAGATTAGAGCCATAAAGGCACTAGGCATCTACCACCCCACTACCACTATCAGATTAGAGCCATAATGGAGACTAGGTATCTACCACCCCTCTACCACTACCAGTTTAGAGCCATAATGGAGACTAGGTATCTACCACCCCACTACCACTATCAGATTAGAGCCATAAGGGCACTAGGCATCTACCACCATACTACCACTATCAGATTAGAGCCATAAGGGCACTAGGCATCTACCACCCCGCTACCACTATCAGATTAGAGCCATAATGGAGACTAGAAATCTACCACCCCACTACCACTATCAGATTAGAGCCATAATGGAGACTAGGTCCTACCACCCCACTACCTCTATAAGATTAGAGCCATAAGGGCACTTGGCATCTATCACCCCACTACCACTATCAGATTAGAGCCATAAAGGCACTAGGTATCTACCACCCCACTACCACTACCAGATTAGAGCCATAATGGAGACTAGGTATCTACCACCCCACTACCACTATCAGATTAGAGCCATAATGGAGACTAGGCATCTACCACCCCACTACCACTACCAGATTAGAGCCATAATGGAGACTAGGTATCTACCACACCACTACCACTACCATATTAGAGCCATAATGGAGACTAGGTATCTACCACCCCACTACCACTATCAGATTAGAGCCATAATGGAGACTAGGTATCTACCACCCCACTACCACTATCAGATTAGAGCCATAATGGAGACTAGGTATCTACCACCCCACTACCACTATCAGATTAGAGCCATAATGGAGACTAGGTATCTACCACCCCACTACCTCTATATGATTAGAGCCATAAGGGCACCCGGCATCTACCACCCTACTACCACTATCAGAATAGAGCCATAAGGGCACTAGGCATCTACCACCACACTACCACTATCAGATTAGAGCCATAAGGGCACTAGGCATCTACCACCCCGCTACCACTATCAGATTAGAGCAATAAGGGCACTAGACATCTACCACCCCACTACCACTATCAGATTAGAGCCATAACTGAAACTAGGTATCTACCACCCCACTACCACTATCAGATTAGAGCCATAAGGGCACCTGGCATCTACCACCACACTACCACTATCAGATTAGAGCCATAAGGGCACTAGGCATCTACCACCCCACTACCACTATCAGATTAGAGCCATAAGGGCACTAGACATCTACCACCCTACTACCACTATCAGATTAGAGCCATAATGGGAACTAGGTATCTACTACCCCACTACCACTATCAGAATAGAGCCATAAGGGCAATAGGCATCTTTCACCCCACTACCACTATCAGATTAGAGCCATAATGGAGACTAGGTATCTACCACCCCACTACCACTATCAGATTAGAGCCATAAGGGGACTAGGCATCTACCACACCACTACCACTATCAGACTAGAGCCATAAAGGCACTAGGCATCTACCACCAAACTACCACTATCAGATTAGAGCCATAATGGAGACTAGGTATCTACCATACTAAATGTATGGTGAAAAACCGAATGGAACCATTTCCTTGTTTGACTACTAGGAATTATGACTCATACTGTGGTACCACTACCAGATTAGAGCCATAATGGAGACTAGGTATCTACCACCCCACTACCACTATCAGATTAGAGCAATAATGGAGACTAGGTATCTACCACCCCACTACCTCTATAAGATTAGAGCCATAAGGGCACTTGGCATCTACCACCCCACTACCACTATCAGATTAGAGCCACAAAGGCACTAGGCATCTACCACCCCACTACCACTATCAGATTAGAGCCATAATGGAGACTAGGTATCTACCACCCCACTACCACTATCAGATTAGAGCCATAAGGGCACTAGGCATCTACCACCCCACTACCACTATCAGATTAGAGCCATAATGGAGACTAGGTATCTACCACCCCACTACCACTACCAGATTAGAGCCATAATGGAGACTAGGTATCTACCACACCACTACCACTACCAGATTAGAGCCATAATGGAGACTAGGTATCTACCACCCCACTACCTCTATATGATTAGAGCCATAAGGGCACCCGGCATCTACCACCCCACTACCACTATCAGATTAGAGCCATAATGGAGACTAGGTATCTACCACCTCACTACCACTATCAGATTAGAGCCATAATGGAGACTAGGTATCTACCACCCCACTACCTCTATCAGATTAGAGCTATAATGGAGACTAGGTATCTACTACCCCACTACCTCTATAAGATTAGAGCCATAAGGGCACTTGGCATCTACCACCCCACTACCACTATCAGATTAGAGCCATAAGGGCACTAGGCATCTACCACCCCGCTACCACTATCAGATTAGAGCCATAAGGGCACTAGACATCTACCACCCTACTACCACTATCAGATTAGAGCCATAATGGAAACTAGGTATCTACCACCCCACTACCACTATCAGATTAGAGCCATAAGGGCACTAGGCATCTTTCACCCCACTACCACTATCAGATTAGAGCCATAATGGCACTAGGCATCTACCACCCCACTACCACTATCAGATTAGAGCCATAATGGAGACTAGGTACCTACCACCCCATAATGGAGACTACTACCACTATCAGATTAGAGCCATAAGGGCACTAGGCATCTACCACACCACTACCACTACCAGATTAGAGCCATAATGGAGACTAGGTATCTACCACCCCACTACCACTATCAGATTAGAGCCATAATGGAGACTAGGTATCTACCACCCCACTACCACTATCAGATTAGAGCCATAATGGAGACTAGGTATCTACCAACCCACTACCACTATCAGATTAGAGCCATAATGGAGACTAGGTATCTACCACCCCACTACCTCTATAAGATTAGAGCCATAAGGGCACCCGGCATCTACCACCCCACTACCACTATCAAATTAGAGCCATAAAGGCACTAGGCATCTACCACCCCACTACCACAACCAGATTAGAGCCATAATGGAGACTAGGCATCTACCACCCCACTACCACAACCAGATTAGAGCCATAATGGAGACTAGGTATCTACCACCCCTCTACCACTATCAGATTAGAGCCATAAGGGCACTAGGCATCTACCACCCCACTACCACTATCAGATTAGAGCCATAAAGTCACTAGGCATCTACCACCCCACTACCACTATCAGATTAGAGCCATAATGGAGACTAGGTATCTACCACCAAACTACCACTATCAGATTAGAGCCATAATGGAGACTAGGTATCTACCATACTAAATGTATGGTGAAAAACCGAATGGAACCATTTCCTTGTTTGACTACTAGGAATTATGACTCATACTGTGGTACCACTACCAGATTAGAGCCATAATGGAGACTAGAAATCTACCACCCCACTACCACTATCAGATTAGAGCCATAATGGAGACTAGGTCCTACCACCCCACTACCTCTATAAGATTAGAGCCATAAGGGCACTTGGCATCTACCACCCCACTACCACTATCAGATTAGAGCCATAAAGGCACTAGGCATCTACCACCCCACTACCACTATCAGATTAGAGCCATAATGGAGACTAGGTATCTTCCACCCCACTACCACTACCAGATTAGAGCCATAATGGAGACTAGGTATCTACCACCCCACTACCACTACCAAATTGGAGCCATAATGGGGACTAGGTATCTACCACCCCACTACCACTATCAGATTAGAGCCAAAATGGAGACTAGGTATCTACCACCCCACTACCTCTATCAGATTAGAGCCATAATGGAGAGTAGGTATCTTCCACCCCACTACTACTATCAGATTAGAGCCATAAAGGCACTAGTCATCTACCACCACACTACCACCATCAGATTAGAGCCATAATGAAGACTAGGTATCTACCACCCCACTACCACTATCACATTAGAGCCATAAGGGCACTAGGCATCTACCACCCCACTACCACTATCAGATTAGAGCCATAAAGGCACTAGGTATCTACCACCCCACTACCACTATCAGATTAGAGCCATAATGGAGACTAGGTATCTACCACCCCACTACCACTACCAGATTAGAGCCATAATGGAGACTAGGTATCTACCACACCACTACCACTACCAGATTATAGCCATAATGGAGACTAGGTATCTACCACCCCACTACCACTATCAGATTAGAGCCATAATGGAGAGTAGGTATCTTCCACCCCACTACAACTATCAGATTAGAGCCATAAAGGCACTAGGTATCTACCACCCCACTACCACTATCAGATTAGAGCCATAATGGAGACTAGGTATCTACCACCCCACTACCACTACCAGATTAGAGCCATAATGGAGACTAGGTATCTACCACACCACTACCACTACCAGATTATAGCCATAATGGAGACTAGGTATCTACCACCCCACTACCACTATCAGATTAGAGCCATAATGGAGACTAGGTATCTACCACCCCACTACCACTACCAGATTAGAGCCATAATGGAGACTAGGTATCTACCACCCCACTACCACTACCAAATTGGAGCCATAATGGGGACTAGGTATCTACCACCCCACTACCACTATCAGATTAGAGCCAAAATGGAGACTAGGTATCTACCACCCCACTACCTCTATCAGATTAGAGCCATAATGGAGAGTAGGTATCTTCCACCCCACTACCACTATCAGATTAGAGCCATAAAGGCACTAGGCATCTACCACCAAACTACCACCATCAGATTAGAGCCATAATGAAGACTAGGTATCTACCACCCCACTACCACTATCACATTAGAGCCATAAGGGCACTAGGCATCTACCACCCCACTACCACTATCAGATTAGAGCCATAATGGAGACTAGGTATCTACCACCCCACTACCACTATCAGATTAGAGCCATAATGGAGACTAGGTATCTACCACCCCACTACCACTACCAAATTGGAGCCATAATGGGGACTAGGTATCTACCACCCCACTACCACTATCAGATTAGAGCCAAAATGGAGACTAGGTATCTACCACCCCACTACCTCTATCAGATTAGAGCCATAATGGAGAGTAGGTATCTTCCACCCCACTACCACTATCAGATTAGAGCCATAATGGAGACTAGGTATCTACCACCCCACTACCACTATCAGATTAGAGCTATAATGGAGACTAGGTATCTACCACCCCTCTACCACTACCAGATTAGAGCCATAATGGAGACTAGGTATCTACCACCCCACTACCACTATCAGATTAGAGCCATAATGGGGACTAGGTATCTACCACCCCACTACCACTATCAGATTAGAGCCATAATGGAGACTAGGTATCTACCACCCCTCTACCACTACCAGATTAGAGCCATACTGGAGACTAGGTATCTACCACCCCACTACCACTATCAGATTAGAGCTATAATGGAGACTAGGTATCTACCACCCCTCTACCACTATCAGATTAGAGCCATAAGGGCACTAGGCATCTATCACCCAACTACCACTATCAGATTAGAGCCATAAAGGCACTAGGCATCTACCACCCCACTACCACTACCAGATTAGAGCCATAATGGAGACTAGGTATCTACCACCCCACTACCACTATCAGATTAGAGCCATAATGGAGACTAGGTATCTTCCACCCCACTACCACTACCAGATTAGAGCCATAATGGAGACTAGGTATCTACCACCCCCTACCACTACCAAATTAGAGCCATAATGGAGACTAGGTATCTACCACCCCACTACCACTACCAGATTAGAGCCATAATGGAGACTATGTATCTACCACCCCTCTACCACTATCAGATTGGAGCCATAAGGGCACTAGGCATCTACCACCACACTACCACTATCAGATTAGAGCCATAAGGGCATTAGGCATCTACCACCCCACTACCACTATCCGATTAGAGCCATAAAGGGCACTAGACATCTACCACCCCACTACCACGATCAGATTAGAGCCATAAAGGCACTAGGCATCTACCACCCCACTACCACTATCAGATTAGAGCCATAATGGAGACTATGTATCTACCACCCCACTACAACTATCAGATTAGAGCCATAAGGGCACTAGGCATCTACCACCCCACTACCCCTATCAGATTAGAGCCATAAAGGCACTAGGCATCTACCACCCCACTACCACTATCAGATTAGAGCCATAATGGAGACTAGGTATCTACCACCCCACTACCACTATCAGATTAGAGCCATAATGGAGACTAGGCATCTACCACCCCACTACCACTACCAGATTAGAGCCATAATGGAGACTAGGTATCTACCACACCACTACCACTACCAGATTAGAGCCATAATGGAGACTAGGTATCTACCACCCCACTACCACTATCAGATTAGAGCCATAATGGAGACTAGGTATCTTCCACCCCACTACCACTACCAGATTAGAGCCATAATGGAGACTAGGTATCTACCACCCCACTACCACTACCAAATTGGAGCCATAATGGAGACTAGGTATCTACCACCCCACTACCACTATCAGATTAGAGCCAAAATGGAGACTAGGTATCTACCACCCCACTACCTCTATCAGATTAGAGCCATAATGGAGAGTAGGTATCTTCCACCCCACTACCACTATCAGATTAGAGCCATAATGGAGACTAGGCATCTACCACCACACTACCACTATCAGATTAGAGCCATAAGGGCACTAGACATCTACCACCCCACTACCACTATCAGATTAGAGCCATAATGGAGACTAGGTATCTACCACCCCACTACCTCTATCAGATTAGAGCCATAAGGGCACTAGGCATCTATCACCCAACTACCACTATCAGATTAGAGCCATAAAGGCACTAGGCATCTACCACCCCACTACCACTATCAGATTAGAGCCATAATGGAGACTAGGTATCTACCACCCCACTACCACTATCAGATTAGAGCCATAATGGAGACTAGGTATCTTCCACCCCACTACCACTATCAGATTAGAGCCATAATGGAGACTAGGTATCTACCACCCCACTACCACTATCAGATTAGAGCCATAATGGAGACTAGGTCTCTACCACCCCACTACCACTATCAGATTAGAGCCATAATGGAGACTAGGTATCTACCACCCCACTACCACTATCAGATTAGAACCATAAGGGCACTAGGCATCTACCACCCCACTACCACTATCAGATTAGAGCCATAAGGGCACTAGGCATCTACCACCCCACTACCACTATCAGATTAGAGCCAAAAGGGCACTAGACATCTACCACCCCACTACCACTATCAGATTAGAGCCATAATGGAAACTAGGTATCTACCACCCCACTACCACTATCAGATTAGAGCCATAAGGGCTCTAGGCATCTTTCACCCCACTACCACTATCAGATTAGAGCCATAAAGGCACTAGGCATCTACCACCCCACTACCACTATCAGATTAGAGCCATAATGGAGACTAGGTATCTACCACCCCACTACCACTATCAGATTAGAGCCATAAGGGCACTAGGCATCTACCACCCCACTACCCCTATCAGATTAGAGCCATAAGGGCACTAGGCATCTACCACCCCACTACCACTATCAGATTAGAGCCATAATGGAGACTAGGTATCTACCACCCCACTACCACTATCAGATTAGAGCCATAATGGAGACTAGGCATCTACCACCCCACTACCACTACCAGATTAGAGCCATAATGGAGACTAGGTATCTACCACACCACTACCACTACCAGATTAGAGCCATAATGGAGACTAGGTATCTACCACCCCACTACCACTATCAGATTAGAGCCATAATGGAGACTAGGTATCTTCCACCCCACTACCACTACCAGATTAGAGCCATAATGGAGACTAGGTATCTACCACCCCACTACCACTACCAAATTGGAGCCATAATGGAGACTAGGTATCTACCACCCCACTACCACTATCAGATTAGAGCCAAAATGGAGACTAGGTATCTCCCACCCCACTACCTCTATCAGATTAGAGCCATAATGGAGAGTAGGTATCTTCCACCCCACTACCACTATCAGATTAGAGCCATAATGGAGACTAGGCATCTACCACCACACTACCACTATCAGATTAGAGCCATAAGGGCACTAGACATCTACCACCCCACTACCACTATCAGATTAGAGCCATAATGGAGACTAGGTATCTACCACCCCACTACCTCTATCAGATTAGAGCCATAAGGGCACTAGGCATCTATCACCCCACTACCACTATCAGATTAGAGCCATAAAGGCACTAGGCATCTACCACCCCACTACCACTATCAGATTAGAGCCATAACGGAGACTAGGTATCTACCACCCCACTACCACTATCAGATTAGAGCCATAATGGAGACTAGGTATCTTCCACCCCACTACCACTACCAGATTAGAGCCATAATGGAGACTAGGTATCTACCACCCCACTACCACTACCAAATTAGAGCCATAATGGAGACTAGGTCTCTACCACCCCACTACCACTACCAGATTAGAGCCATAATGGAGACTAGGTATCTACCACCCCTCTACCACTATCAGATTAGAACCATAAGGGCACTAGGCATCTACCACCACACTACCACTATCAGATTAGAGCCATAAGGGCACTAGGCATCTACCACCCCGCTACCACTATCAGATTAGAGCCAAAAGGGCACTAGACATCTACCACCCCACTACCACTATCAGATTAGAGCCTTAATGGAAACTAGGTATCTACCACCCCACTACCACTATCAGATTAGAGCCATAAGGGCTCTAGGCATCTTTCACCCCACTACCACTATCAGATTAGAGCCATAAAGGCACTAGGCATCTACCACCCCACTACCACTATCAGATTAGAGCCATAATGGAGACTAGGTATCTACCAACCCACTACCACTATCAGATTAGAGCCATAAGGGCACTAGGCATCTACCACCCCACTACCACTATCAGATTAGAGCCATAAAGGCACTAGGTATCTACCACCCCACTACCACTACCAGATTAGAGCCATAATGGAGACTAGGTATCTACCACACCACTACCACTACCAGATTAGAGCCATAATGGAGACTAGGTATCTACCACCCCACTACCACTATCAGATTAGAGCCATAATGGAGACTAAGTATCTACCACCCCACTACCACTATCAGATTACAGCCATAATGGAGACTAGGTATCTACCACCCCACTACCTCTATCAGATTAGAGCCATAATGGAGACTAGGTATCTACCACACCACTACCACTACCAGATTAGAGCCATAATGGAGACTAGGTATCTACCACCCCACTACCTCTATAAGATTAGAGCCATACGGGCACCCGGCATCTACCACCCCACTACCACTATCAAATTAGAGCCATAAAGGCACTAGGTATCTACCACCCCACTACCACTACCAGATTAGAGCCATAATGGAGACTAGGTATCTACCACACCACTACCACTACCAGATTAGAGCCATAATGGAGACTAGGTATCTACCACCCCACTACCACTATCAGATTAGAGCCATAATGGAGACTAAGTATCTACCACCCCACTACCACTATCAGATTACAGCCATAATGGAGACTAGGTATCTACCACCCCACTACCTCTATCAGATTAGAGCCATAATGGAGACTAGGTATCTACCACACCACTACCACTACCAGATTAGAGCCATAATGGAGACTAGGTATCTACCACCCCACTACCACTATCAGATTAGAGCCATAATGGAGACTAAGTATCTACCACCCCACTACCACTATCAGATTAGAGCCATAATGGAGACTAGGTATCTACCACCCCACTACCACTATCAGATTAGAGCCATAATGGAGACTAGGTATCTACCACCCCACTACCACTATCAGATTAGAGCCATAATGGAGACTAGGTATCTACCACCCCACTACCACTATCAGATTAGAGCCATAAGGGCACCCGGCATCTACCACCCCACTACCACTATCAGATTAGAGCCATAATGGAGACTAGGTATCTACCACCCCACTACCACTATCCGATTAGAGCCATAATGGAGACTTGGTATCTACCACCCCACTACCACTATCAGATTAGAGCCATAATGGAGACTATGTATCTACCACCCCACTACCACTATCAGATTAGAGCCATAATGGAGACTAGGTATCTACCACCCCACTACCTCTATCAGATGAGAGCCATAATGGAGACTAGGTATCTACCACCCCACTACCACTATCAGATTAGAGCCATAATGGAGACTAGGTATCTACCACCCCACTACCACTATCAGATTAGAGCCATAATGGAGACTAGGTATCTACCACCCCACTACCACTATCAGATTAGAGCCATGATGGAGACTAGGTATCTACCACCCCACTACCTCTATCAGATTAGAGCTATAATGGAGACTAGGTATCTACTACCCCACTACCTCTATAAGATTAGAGCCATAAGGGCACTTGGCATCTACCACCCCACTAGCACTATCAGATTAGAGCCATAAAGGCACTAGGCATCTACCACCCCACTACCACTATCAGATTAGAGCCATAATGGAGACTAGGTATCTACCACCCCTCTACCACTACCAGATTAGAGCCATAATGGAGACTAGGTATCTACCACCCCACTACCACTATCAGATTAGAGCCATAAGGGCTCTAGGCATCTTTCACCCCACTACCACTATCAGATTAGAGCCATAAAGGCACTAGGCATCTACCACCCCACTACCACTATCAGATTAGAGCCATAATGGAGACTAGGTATCTACCAACCCACTACCACTATCAGATTAGAGCCATAAGGGCACTAGGCATCTACCACCCCACTACCACTATCAGATTAGAGCCATAAAGGCACTAGGTATCTACCACCCCACTACCACTACCAGATTAGAGCCATAATGGAGACTAGGTATCTACCACACCACTACCACTACCAGATTAGAGCCATAATGGAGACTAGGTATCTACCACCCCACTACCACTATCAGATTAGAGCCATAATGGAGACTAAGTATCTACCACCCCACTACCACTATCAGATTAGAGCCATAATGGAGACTAGGTATCTACCACCCCACTACCACTATCAGATTAGAGCCATAATGGAGACTAGGTATCTACCACACCACTACCACTACCAGATTAGAGCCATAATGGAGACTAGGTATCTACCACCCCACTACCACTATCAGATTAGAGCCATAATGGAGACTAAGTATCTACCACCCCACTACCACTATCAGATTAGAGCCATAATGGAGACTAGGTATCTACCACCTCACTACCTCTATCAGATTAGAGCCATAATGGAGACTAGGTATCTACCACCCCACTACCACTATCAGATTAGAGCCATAATGGAGACTAGGTATCTACCACCCCACTACCTCTATCAGATTAGAGCCATAAGGGCACCCGGCATCTACCACCCCACTACCACTATCAGATTAGAGCCATAATGGAGACTAGGTATCTACCACCCCACTACCACTATCCGATTAGAGCCATAATGGAGACTACGTATCTACCACCCCACTACCACTATCAGATTAGAGCCATAATGGAGACTATGTATCTACCACCCCACTACCACTATCAGATTAGAGCCATAATGGAGACTAGGTATCTACCACCCCACTACCACTATCAGATGAGAGCCATAATGGAGACTAGGTATCTACCACCCCACTACCACTATCAGATTAGAGCCATAATGGAGACTAGGTATCTACCACCCCACTACCACTATCAGATTAGAGCCATAATGGAGACTAGGTATCTACCACCCCACTACCACTATCAGATTAGAGCCATGATGGAGACTAGGTATCTACCACCCCACTACCTCTATCAGATTAGAGCTATAATGGAGACTAGGTATCTACTACCCCACTACCTCTATAAGATTAGAGCCATAAGGGCACTTGGCATCTACCACCCCACTAGCACTATCAGATTAGAGCCATAAAGGCACTAGGCATCTACCACCCCACTACCACTATCAGATTAGAGCCATAATGGAGACTAGGTATCTACCACCCCTCTACCACTACCAGATTAGAGCCATAATGGAGACTAGGTATCTACCACCCCACTACCACTATCAGATTAGAGCCATAAGGGCACTAGGCATCTACCACCACACTACCACTATCAGATTAGAGCCATAAAGGCACTAGGCATCTACCTCCCCACTACCACTATCAGATTAGAGCCATAATGGAGACTAGGTATCTACCACCCCTCTACCACTACCAGATTAGAGCCATAATGGAGACTAGGTATCTACCACCCCACTACCACTATCAGATTAGAGCCATAAGGGCACTAGGCATCTACCACCACACTACCACTATCAGATTAGAGCCATAAGGGCACTAGGCATCTACCACCCCGCTACCACTATCAGATTAGAGCCATAAGGGCACTAGACATCTACCACCCCACTACCACTATCAGATTAGAGCCATAACTGAAACTAGGTATCTACCACCCCACTACCACTATCAGATTAGAGCCATAAGGGCATTAGGCATCTTTCACCCCACTACCACTATCAGATTAGAGCCATAATGGAGACTAGGTATCTACCACCCCACTACCACTATCAGATTAGAGCCATAAGGGCACTAGGCATCTACCACACCACTACCACTATCAGACTAGAGCCATAAAGGCACTAGGCATCTACCACCAAACTACCACTATCAGATTAGAGACATAATGGAGACTAGGTATCTACCATACTAAATGTATGGTGAAAAACCGAATGGAACCATTTCCTTGTTTGACTACTAGGAATTATGACTCATACTGTGGTACCACTACCAGATTAGAGCCATAATGGAGACTAGGTATCTACCACCCCACTACCACTATCAGATTAGAGCCATAATGGAGACTAGGTATCTACCACCCCACTACCTCTATAAGATTAGAGCAATAAGGGCACTTGGCATCTACCACCCCACTACCACTATCAGATTAGAGCCACAAAGGCACTAGGCATCTACCACCCCACTACCACTATCAGATTAGAGCCATAATGGAGACTAGGTATCTACCACCCCACTACCACTACCAGATTAGAGCCATAACGGCACTAGGCATCTACCACCCCACTACACCTACCAGATTAGAGCCATAATGGAGACTAGGTATCTACCACCCCACTACCACTATCAGATTAGAGCCATAATGGAGACTAGGTATCTACCACCCCACTACCACTATCAGATTAGAGCCATAATGGAGACTAGGTATCTACCACCCCACTACCACTATCAGATTAGAGCCATAATGGAGACTAGGTATCTACCACCCCACTACCTCTATATGATTTGAGCCATAAGGGCACCCGGCATCTACCACCCCACTACCACTATCAGATTAGAGCCATAATGGAGACTAGGTATCTACCACCCCACTACCACTATCAGATTAGAGCCATAATGGAGACTAGGTATCTACCACCCCACTACCACTATCAGATTAGAGCCATAATGGAGACTAGGTATCTACCACCCCACGACCTCTATCAGATTAGAGCTATAATGGAGACTAGGTATCTACTACCCCACTACCTCTATAAGATTAGAGCCATAAGGGCACTTGGCATCTACCACCCCACTACCACTATCAGATTAGAGCCAAAAGGCACTAGGCATCTACCACCCCACTACCACTATCAGATTAGAGCCATAATGGAGACTAGGTATCTACCACCCCACTACCACTATCAGATTAGAGCCATAATGGAGACTAGGTATCTACCACCCCTCTACCACTACCAGTTTAGAGCCATAATGGAGTCTAGGTATCTACCACCCCACTACCACTATCAGATTAGAGCCATAAGGGCACTAGACATCTACCACCACACTACCACTATCAGATTAGAGCCAAAAGGGCAATAGGCATCTACCACCCCGCTACCACTATCAGATTAGAGCCATAAGGGCACTAGACATCTACCACCCCACTACCACTATCAGATTAGAGCCATAACTGAAACTAGGTATCTACCACCCCACTACCACTATCAGATTAGAGCCATAAGGGCACTAGGCATCTACCACCACACTACCACTATCAGATTAGAGCCATACGGGCACTAGGTATCTACCACCCCACTACCACTATCAGATTAGAGCCATAAGGGCACTAGGCATCTACCACACCACTACCACTATCAGACTAGAGCCATAAAGGCACTAGGCATCTACCACCAAACTACCACTATCAGATTAGAGCCATAATGGAGACTAGGTATCTACCATACTAAATGTATGGTGAAAAACCGAATGGAACCATTTCCTTGTTTGACTACTAGGAATTATGACTCATACTGTGGTACCACTACCAGATTAGAGCCATAATGGAGACTAGGTATCTACCACCCCACTACCACTATCAGATTAGAGCCATAATGGAGACTAGGTATCTACCACCCCACTACCTCTATAAGATTAGAGCAATAAGGGCACTTGGCATCTACCACCCCACTACCACTATCAGATTAGAGCCACAAAGGCACTAGGCATCTACCACCCCACTACCACCATCAGATTAGAGCCATAATGGAGACTAGGTATCTACCACCCCACTACCACTATCAGATTAGAGCCATAAGGGCACTAGGCATCTACCACACCACTACCACTATCAGACTAGAGCCATAAAGGCACTAGGCATCTACCACCCCACTACCACTATCAGATTAGAGCCATAATGGAGACTAGGTATCTACCACCCCACTACCACTACCAGATTAGAGCCATAATGGAGACTAGGTATCTACCACACCACTACCACTACCAGATTAGAGCCATAATGGAGACTAGGTATCTACCACCCCACTACCACTATCAGATTAGAGCCATAATGGAGACTAGGTATCTACCACCCCACTACCACTATCAGATTAGAGCCATAATGGAGACTAGGTATCTACCACCCCACTACCACTATCAGATTAGAGCCATAATGGAGACTAGGTATCTACCACCCTACTACCTCTATATGATTAGAGCCATAAGGGCACCCGGCATCTACCACCCCACTACCACTATCAGATTAGAGCCATAATGGAGACTAGGTATCTACCACCCCACTACCACTATCAGATTAGAGCCATAATGGAGACTAGGTATCTACCACCCCACTACCACTATCAGATTAGAGCCATAATGGAGACTAGGTATCTACCACCCCACGACCTCTATCAGATTAGAGCTATAATGGAGACTAGGTATCTACTACCCCACTACCTCTATAAGATTAGAGCCATAAGGGCACTTGGCATCTACCACCCCACTACCACTATCAGATTAGAGCCATAAAGGCACTAGGCATCTACCACCCCACTACCACTATCAGATTAGAGCCATAATGGAGACTAGGTATCTACCACCCCACTACCACTATCAGATTAGAGCCATAATGGAGACTAGGTATCTACCACCCCTCTACCACTACCAGTTTAGAGCCATAATGGAGTCTAGGTATCTACCACCCCACTACCACTATCAGATTAGAGCCATAAGGGCACTAGACATCTACCACCACACTACCACTATCAGATTAGAGCCAAAAGGGCAATAGGCATCTACCACCCCGCTACCACTATCAGATTAGAGCCATAAGGGCACTAGACATCTACCACCCCACTACCACTATCAGATTAGAGCCATAACTGAAACTAGGTATCTACCACCCCACTACCACTATCAGATTAGAGCCATAAGGGCACTAGGCATCTACCACCACACTACCACTATCAGATTAGAGCCATAAGGGCACTAGGCATCTACCACCCCGCTACCACTATCAGATTAGAGCCATAAGGGCACTAGACATCTACCACCCTACTACCACTATCAGATTAGAGCCATAATGGAAACTAGGCATCTTTCACCCCACTACCACTATCAGATTAGAGCCATAATGGCACTAGGCATCTACCACCCCACTACCACTATCAGATTAGAGCCATAATGGAGACTAGGTATCTACCACCCCACTACCACTATCAGATTAGAGCCATAAGGGCACTAGGCATCTACCACACCACTACCACTACCAGATTAGAGCCATAATGGAGACTAGGTATCTACCACCCCACTACCACTATCAGATTAGAGCCATAATGGAGACTAGGTATCTACCACCCCACTACCACTATCAGATTAGAGCCATAATGGAGACTATGTATCTACCAACCCACTACCACTATCAGATTAGAGCCATAATGGGCACTAGGCATCTACCACCCCACTACCACTATCAGATTAGAGCCATAAGGGCACCCGGCATCTACCACCCCACTACCACTATCAGATTAGAGCCATAAAGGCACTAGGCATCTACCACCCCACTACCACAACCAGATTAGAGCCATAATGGAGACTAGGCATTTACCACCCCACTACCACAACCAGATTAGAGCCATAATGGAGACTAGGTATCTACCACCCCTCTACCACTATCAGATTAGAGCCATAAGGGCACTAGGCATCTATCACCCCACTACCACTATCAGATTAGAGCCATAAAGACACTAGGCATCTACCACCCCACTACCACTATTAGATTAGAGCCATAATGGAGACTAGGTATCTACCACCCCACTACCACTATCAGATTAGAGCCACAAGGGCACTAGGCATCTACCACCCCACTACCACTATCAGATTAGAGCCATAAAGTCACTAGGCATCTACCACCCCACTACCACTATCAGATTAGAGCCATAATGGAGACTAGGTATCTACCACCCCACGACCTCTATCAGATTAGAGCTATAATGGAGACTAGGTATCTACTACCCCACTACCTCTATAAGATTAGAGCCATAAGGGCACTTGGCATCTACCACCCCACTACCACTATCAGATTAGAGCCATAAAGGCACTAGGCATCTACCACCCCACTACCACTATCAGATTAGAGCCATAATGGAGACTAGGTATCTACCACCCCACTACCACTATCAGATTAGAGCCATAATGGAGACTAGGTATCTACCACCCCTCTACCACTACCAGTTTAGAGCCATAATGGAGTCTAGGTATCTACCACCCCACTACCACTATCAGATTAGAGCCATAAGGGCACTAGACATCTACCACCACACTACCACTATCAGATTAGAGCCAAAAGGGCAATAGGCATCTACCACCCCGCTACCACTATCAGATTAGAGCCATAAGGGCACTAGACATCTACCACCCCACTACCACTATCAGATTAGAGCCATAACTGAAACTAGGTATCTACCACCCCACTACCACTATCAGATTAGAGCCATAAGGGCACTAGGCATCTACCACCACACTACCACTATCAGATTAGAGCCATAAGGGCACTAGGCATCTACCACCCCGCTACCACTATCAGATTAGAGCCATAAGGGCACTAGACATCTACCACCCTACTACCACTATCAGATTAGAGCCATAATGGAAACTAGGCATCTTTCACCCCACTACCACTATCAGATTAGAGCCATAATGGCACTAGGCATCTACCACCCCACTACCACTATCAGATTAGAGCCATAATGGAGACTAGGTATCTACCACCCCACTACCACTATCAGATTAGAGCCATAAGGGCACTAGGCATCTACCACACCACTACCACTACCAGATTAGAGCCATAATGGAGACTAGGTATCTACCACCCCACTACCACTATCAGATTAGAGCCATAATGGAGACTAGGTATCTACCACCCCACTACCACTATCAGATTAGAGCCATAATGGAGACTATGTATCTACCAACCCACTACCACTATCAGATTAGAGCCATAATGGAGACTAGGTATCTACCACCCCACTACCACTATCAGATTAGAGCCATAAGGGCACCCGGCATCTACCACCCCACTACCACTATCAGATTAGAGCCATAAAGGCACTAGGCATCTACCACCTCACTACCACAACCAGATTAGAGCCATAATGGAGACTAGGCATTTACCACCCCACTACCACAACCAGATTAGAGCCATAATGGAGACTAGGTATCTACCACCCCTCTACCACTATCAGATTAGAGCCATAAGGGCACTAGGCATCTATCACCCCACTACCACTATCAGATTAGAGCCATAAAGACACTAGGCATCTACCACCCCACTACCACTATTAGATTAGAGCCATAATGGAGACTAGGTATCTACCACCCCACTACCACTATCAGATTAGAGCCACAAGGGCACTAGGCATCTACCACCCCACTACCACTATCAGATTAGAGCCATAAAGTCACTAGGCATCTACCACCCCACTACCACTATCAGATTAGAGCCATAATGGAGACTAGGTATCTACCACCAAACTACCACTATCAGATTAGAGCCATAATGGAGACTAGGTATCTACCATACTAAATGTATGGTGAAAAACCGAATGGAACCATTTCCTTGTTTGACTACTAGGAATTATGACTCATACTGTGGTACCACTACCAGATTAGAGCCATAATGGAGACTAGGTATCTACCACCCCACTACCACTATCAGATTAGAGCCATAATGGAGACTAGGTATCTACCACCCCACTACCTCTATAAGATTAGAGCCATAAGGGCACTTGGCATCTACCACCCCACTACCACTATCAGATTAGAGCCATAATGGAGACTAGGTATCTACCACCCCACTACCACTACCAAATTAGAGCCATAATGGAGACTAGGTATCTACCACACCACTACCACTACCAGATTAGAGCCATAATGGAGACTAGGTATCTACCACCCCACTACCACTATCAGATTAGAGCCATAATGGAGACTAGGTATCTACCACCCCACTACCACTATCAGATTAGAGCCATAATGGAGACTAGGTATCTACCACCCCTCTACCACTATCAGATTAGAGCCATAAGGGCACTAGGCATCTATCACCCCACTACCACTATCAGATTAGAGCCATAAAGACACTAGGCATCTACCACCCCACTACCACTATTAGATTAGAGCCATAATGGAGACTAGGTATCTACCACCCCACTACCACTATCAGATTAGAGCCATAAGGGCACTAGGCATCTACCACCCCACTACCACTATCAGATTAGAGCCATAAAGTCACTAGGCATCTACCACCCCACTACCACTATCAGATTAGAGCCATAATGGAGACTAGGTATCTACCACCAAACTACCACTATCAGATTAGAGCCATAATGGAGACTAGGTATCTACCATACTAAATGTATGGTGAAAAACCGAATGGAACCATTTCCTTGTTTGACTACTAGGAATTATGACTCATACTGTGGTACCACTACCAGATTAGAGCCATAATGGAGACTAGGTATCTACCACCCCACTACCACTATCAGATTAGAGCCATAATGGAGACTAGGTATCTACCACCCCACTACCTCTATAAGATTAGAGTCATAAGGGCACTTGGCATCTACCACCCCACTACCACTATCAGATTAGAGCCATAATGGAGACTAGGTATCTACCACCCCACTACCACTACCAAATTAGAGCCATAATGGAGACTAGGTATCTACCACACCACTACCACTACCAGATTAGAGCCATAATGGAGACTAGGTATCTACCACCCCACTACCACTATCAGATTAGAGCCATAATGGAGACTAGGTATCTACCACCCCACTACCACTATCAGATTAGAGCCATAATGGAGACTAGGTATCTACCACCCCACTACCACTATCAGATTAGAGCCATAATGGAGACTCGGTATCTACCACCCCACTACCTCTATAAGATTAGAGCCATAAGGGCACCCGCCATCTACCACCCCACTACCACTATCAGATTAGAGCCATAAAGGCACTAGGCATCTACCACCCCACTACCACTACCAGATTAGAGCCATAATGGAGACTAGGTATCTACCACCCCTCTACCACTATCAGATTAGAGCCATAAGTCCCGTGTGGCTCAGTTGGTAGAGCATGGCGCTTGCAACGCCAGGGTTGTGGGTTCATTCCCCACGGGGGGACCAGGATGATTATGTATGAACTTTCCAATTTGTAAGTCGCTCTGGATAAGAGCGTCTGCTAAATGACTTAAATGTAATGTAAATATAAGGGCACTAGGCATCTATCACCCCACTACCACTATCAGATTAGAGCCATAAAGGCACTAGGCATCTACCACCCCACTACCACTATCAGATTAGAGCCATAATGGAGACTAGGTATCTACCACCCCACTACCACTATCAGATTAGAGCCACAAGGGCACTAGGCATCTACCACCCCACTACCACTATCAGATTAGAGCCATAAAGTCACTAGGCATCTACCACCCCACTACCACTATCAGATTAGAGCCATAATGGAGACTAGGTATCTACCACCAAACTACCACTATCAGATTAGAGCCATAATGGAGACTAGGTATCTACCATACTAAATGTATGGTGAAAAACCGAATGGAACCATTTCCTTGTTTGACTACTAGGAATTATGACTCATACTGTGGTACCACTACCAGATTAGAGCCATAATGGAGACTAGGTATCTACCACCCCACTACCACTATCAGATTAGAGCCATAATGGAGACTAGGTATCTACCACCCCACTACCTCTATAAGATTAGAGCCATAAGGGCACTTGGCATCTACCACCCCACTACCACTTTCAGATTAGAGCCATAATGGAGACTAGGTATCTACCACCCCACTACCACTACCAAATTAGAGCCATAATGGAGACTAGGTATCTACCACACCACTACCACTACCAGATTAGAGCCATAATGGAGACTAGGTATCTACCACCCCACTACCACTATCAGATTAGAGCCATAATGGAGACTAGGTATCTACCACCCCACTACCACTATCAGATTAGAGCCATAATGGAGACTAGGTATCTACCACCCCACTACCACTATCAG
Source organism: Salvelinus alpinus (assembly GCF_045679555.1). Lineage (NCBI taxonomy): Eukaryota > Metazoa > Chordata > Actinopteri > Salmoniformes > Salmonidae > Salvelinus > Salvelinus alpinus. Next base: position 106,396,402 of record NC_092088.1, read on the forward strand.
ATTAGAGCCATAATGGAGACTCGGTATCTACCACCCCACTACCTCTATAAGATTAGAGCCATAAGGGCACCCGCCATCTACCACCCCACTACCACTATCAGATTAGAGCCATAAAGGCACTAGGCATCTACCACCCCACTACCACTACCAGATTAGAGCCATAATGGAGACTAGGTATCTACCACCCCTCTACCACTATCAGATTAGAGCCATAAGTCCCGTGTGGCTCAGTTGGTAGAGCATGGCGCTTGCAACGCCAGGGTTGTGGGTTCATTCCCCACGGGGGGACCAGGATGATTATGTATGAACTTTCCAATTTGTAAGTCGCTCTGGATAAGAGCGTCTGCTAAATGACTTAAATGTAATGTAAATATAAGGGCACTAGGCATCTATCACCCCACTACCACTATCAGATTAGAGCCATAAAGGCACTAGGCATCTACCACCCCACTACCACTATCAGATTAGAGCCATAATGGAGACTAGGTATCTACCACCCCACTACCACTATCAGATTAGAGCCACAAGGGCACTAGGCATCTACCACCCCACTACCACTATCAGATTAGAGCCATAAAGTCACTAGGCATCTACCACCCCACTACCACTATCAGATTAGAGCCATAATGGAGACTAGGTATCTACCACCAAACTACCACTATCAGATTAGAGCCATAATGGAGACTAGGTGTCTACCATACTAAATGTATGGTGAAAAACCAAATGGAACCATTTCCTTGTTTGACTACTAGGAATTATGACTCATACTGTGGTACCACTACCAGATTAGAGCCATAATGGAGACTAGGTATCTACCACCCCACTATCAGATTAGAGCCATAATGGAGACTAGGTATCTACCACCCCACTACCACTATCAGATTAGAGACATAATGGAGACTAGGAATCTACCACCCCACTACCACTATCAGATTAGAGCCATAAGGGCACTAGGCATCTATCACCCCACTACCACTATCAGATTAGAGCCATAAAGGCACTAGGTATATTCCACCCCACTACCACTACCAGATTAGAGCCATAATGGAGACTAGGTATCTACCACCCCACTACCACTATCAGATTAGAGCCATAATGGAGACTAGGCATCTACCACCCCACTACCACTATCAGATTAGAGCCATAATGGAGACTAGGTATCTACCACCCCACTACCTCTATAAGATTAGAGCCATAAGGGCACTAGGCATCTACCACCCCACTACCACTATCAGATTAGAGCCATAAAGGCACTAGGCATCTACCACCCCACTACCACTATTAGATTAGAGCCATAATGAAGACTAGGTATCTACCACCCCACTACCACTATCACATTAGAGCCATAAGGGCACTAGGCATCTACCACCCCACTACCACTATCAGATTAGAGCCATAAAGGCACTAGGCATCTACCACCCCACTACCACTATCAGATTAGAGCCATAATGGAGACTAGGTATCTACCACCCCACTACCACTATCAGATTAGAGACATAATGGAGACTAGGCATCTACCACCCCACTACCACTACCAGATTAGAGCCATAATGGAGACTAGGTATCTACCACACCACTACCACTACCAGATTAGAGCCATAATGGAGACTAGGTATCTACCACCCCACTACCACTATCAGATTAGAGCCATAATGGAGACTAGGTATCTTCCACCCCACTACCACTACCAGATTAGAGCCATAATGGAGACTAGGTATCTACCACCCCACTACCACTACCAAATTGGAGCCATAATGGGGACTAGGTATCTACCACCCCACTACCACTATCAGATTAGAGCCAAAATGGAGACTAGGTATCTCCCACCCCACTACCTCTATCAGATTAGAGCCATAATGGAGAGTAGGTATCTTCCACCCCACTACCACTATCAGATTAGAGCCATAAAGGCACTAGGCATCTACCACCACACTACCACTATCAGATTAGAGCCATAATGAAGACTAGGTATCTACCACCCCACTACCACTATCACATTAGAGCCATAAGGGCACTAGGCATCTACCACCCCACTACCACTATCAGATTAGAGCCATAAAGGCACTAGGTATCTACCACCCCACTACCACTATCAAATTAGAGCCATAATGGAGACTAGGTATCTACCACCCCACTACCACTATCAGATTAGAGCCATAATGGAGACTAGGCATCTACCACCCCACTTCCACTACCAGATTAGAGCCATAATGGAGACTAGGTATCTACCACACCACTACCACTACCAGATTAGAGCCATAATGGAGACTAGGTATCTACCACCCCACTACCACTATCAGATTAGAGCCATAATGGAGACTAGGTATCTTCCACCCCACTACCACTACCAGATTAGAGCCATAATGGAGACTAGGTATCTACCACCCCACTACCACTACCAAATTGGAGCCATAATGGGGACTAGGTATCTACCACCCCACTACCACTATCAGATTAGAGCCAAAATGGAGACTAGGTATCTACCACCCCACTACCTCTATCAGATTAGAGCCAAAATGGAGAGTAGGTATCTTCCACCCCACTACCACTATCAGATTAGAGTCATAATGGAGACTAGGTATCTACCACCCCACTACCACTATCAGATTAGAGCTATAATGGAGACTAGGTATCTACCACCCCTCTACCACTACCAGATTAGAGCCATAATGGAGACTAGGTATCTACCACCCCACTACCACTATCAGATTAGAGCCATAATGGGGACTAGGTATCTACCACCCCACTACCACTATCAGATTAGAGCTATAATGGAGACTAGGTATCTACCACCCCTCTACCACTACCAGATTAGAGCCATACTGGAGACTAGGTATCTACCACCCCACTACCACTATCAGATTAGAGCTATAATGGAGACTAGGTATCTACCACCCCACTACCTCTATCAGATTAGAGCCATAAGGGCACTAGGCATCTATCACCCAACTACCACTATCAGATTAGAGCCATAAAGGCACTAGGCATCTACCACCCCACTACCACTACCAGATTAGAGCCATAATGGAGACTAGGTATCTACCACCCCACTACCACTATCAGATTAGAGCCAAAATGGAGACTAGGTATCTACCACCCCACTACCTCTATCAGATTAGAGCCATAATGGAGAGTAGGTATCTTCCACCCCACTACCACTATTAGATTAGAGCCATAATGGAGACTAGGCATCTACCACCACACTACCACTATCAGATTAGAGCCATAAGGGCACTAGACATCTACCACCCCACTACCACTATCAGATTAGAGCCATAATGGAGACTAGGTATCTACCACCCCACTACCTCTATCAGATTAGAGCCATAAGGGCACAAGGCATCTATCACCCAACTAACACTATCAGATTAGAGCCATAAAGGCACTAGGCATCTACCACCCCACTACCACTATCAGATTAGAGCCATAATGGAGAGTAGGTATCTTCCACCCCACTACCACTATCAGATTAGAGCCATAAAGGCACTAGGCATCTACCACCACACTACCACTATCAGATTAGAGCCATAATGAAGACTAGGTATCTACCACCCCACTACCACTATCACATTAGAGCCATAAGGGCACTAGGCATCTACCACCCCACTACCACTATCAGATTAGAGCCATAAAGGCACTAGGTATCTACCACCCCACTACCACTATCAAATTAGAGCCATAATGGAGACTAGGTATCTACCACCCCACTACCACTATCAGATTAGAGCCATAATGGAGACTAGGCATCTACCACCCCACTTCCACTACCAGATTAGAGCCATAATGGAGACTAGGTATCTACCACACCACTACCACTACCAGATTAGAGCCATAATGGAGACTAGGTATCTACCACCCCACTACCACTATCAGATTAGAGCCATAATGGAGACTAGGTATCTTCCACCCCACTACCACTACCAGATTAGAGCCATAATGGAGACTAGGTATCTACCACCCCACTACCACTACCAAATTGGAGCCATAATGGGGACTAGGTATCTACCACCCCACTACCACTATCAGATTAGAGCCAAAATGGAGACTAGGTATCTACCACCCCACTACCTCTATCAGATTAGAGCCAAAATGGAGAGTAGGTATCTTCCACCCCACTACCACTATCAGATTAGAGTCATAATGGAGACTAGGTATCTACCACCCCACTACCACTATCAGATTAGAGCTATAATGGAGACTAGGTATCTACCACCCCTCTACCACTACCAGATTAGAGCCATAATGGAGACTAGGTATCTACCACCCCACTACCACTATCAGATTAGAGCCATAATGGGGACTAGGTATCTACCACCCCACTACCACTATCAGATTAGAGCTATAATGGAGACTAGGTATCTACCACCCCTCTACCACTACCAGATTAGAGCCATACTGGAGACTAGGTATCTACCACCCCACTACCACTATCAGATTAGAGCTATAATGGAGACTAGGTATCTACCACCCCACTACCTCTATCAGATTAGAGCCATAAGGGCACTAGGCATCTATCACCCAACTACCACTATCAGATTAGAGCCATAAAGGCACTAGGCATCTACCACCCCACTACCACTACCAGATTAGAGCCATAATGGAGACTAGGTATCTACCACCCCACTACCACTATCAGATTAGAGCCAAAATGGAGACTAGGTATCTACCACCCCACTACCTTTATCAGATTAGAGCCATAATGGAGAGTAGGTATCTTCCACCCCACTACCACTATTAGATTAGAGCCATAATGGAGACTAGGCATCTACCACCACACTACCACTATCAGATTAGAGCCATAAGGGCACTAGACATCTACCACCCCACTACCACTATTAGATTAGAGCCATAATGGAGACTAGGTATCTACCACCCCACTACCTCTATCAGATTAGAGCCATAAGGGCACAAGGCATCTATCACCCAACTAACACTATCAGATTAGAGCCATAAAGGCACTAGGCATCTACCACCCCACTACCACTATCAGATTAGAGCCATAATGGAGACTAGGTATCTACCACCCCACTACCACTACCAGATTAGAGCCATAATGGAGACTAGGTATCTACCACACCACTACCACTACCAGATTAGAGCCATAATGGAGACTAGGTGTCTACCACCCCACTACCACTATCAGATTAGAGCCATAATGGAGACTAGGTATCTTCCACCCCACTACCACTACCAGATTAGAGCCATAATGGAGGCTAGGTATCTACCACCCCCTACCACTACCAAATTAGAGCCATAATGGAGACTAGGTATCTACCACCCCACTACCACTACCAGATTAGAGCCATAATGGAGACTAGGTATCTTCCACCCCACTACCACTACCAGATTAGAGCCATAATGGAGACTAGGTATCTACCACCCCACTACCACTACCAAATTGGAGCCATAATGGGGACTAGGTATCTACCACCCCACTACCACTATCAGATTAGAGCCATAATGGAGACTAGGTATCTGCCACCCCACTACCTCTATCAGATTAGAGCCATAATGGAGACTAGGTATCTTCCACCCCACTACCACTATCAGATTAGAGCTTTAATGGAGACTAGGTATCTACCACCCCTCTACCTCTACCAGATTAGAGCCATAATGGAGACTAGGTATCTACCACCCCACTACCACTATCAGATTAGAGCCATAAGGGCACTAGGCATCTACCACCACACAACCACTATCAGATTAGAGCCATAAGGGCACTAGGCATCTACCACCCCGCTACCACTATCAGATTAGAGCCATAAGGGCACTACACATCTACCACCCCACTACCACTATCAGATTAGAGCCATAATGGAAACTAGGTATCTACCACCCCACTACCTCTATCAGATTAGAGCCATAAAGGCACTAGGCATCTATCACCCAACTACCACTATCAGATTAGAGCCATAAAGGCATTAGGCATCTACCACCCCACTACCACTATCAGATTAGAGCCATAATGGAGACTAGGTATCTACCACCCCACTACCACTACCAGATTAGAGCCATAATGGAGACTAGGTATCTACCACACCACTTCCACTACCAGATTAGAGCCACAATGGAGACTAGGTATCTTCCACCCAACTACCACTATCAGATTAGAGCCATAATGGAGACTAAGTATCTTCCACCCCACTACCACTACCAGATTAGAGCCATAATGGAGACTAGGTATCTACCACCACCTACCACTAACAAATTAGAGCCATAATGGAGACTAGGTATCTACCACCCCACCACCTCTATCAGATTAGAGCCATAATGGAGAGTAGGTATCTACCACCCCGCTACCACTATCAGATTAGAGTCATAAGGTTACTAGACATCTACCACCCCACTACCACTATCAGATTAGAGCCAAAAGGGCACTAGGCATCTACCACCCCGCTACCACTATCAGATTAGAGCCATAAGGGCACTAGGCATCTACCACCCCGCTACCACTATCAGATTAGAGCCATAAGGGCACTAGACATCTACCACCCCACTACCACTATCAGATTAGAGCCATAATGGAAACTAGGTATCTACCACCCACCTACCACTATCAGATTAGAGCCATAAAGGCACTAGGCATCTACCACCCCACTACTTCTATAAGATTAGAGCCATAAGGGCACTTGGCATCTACCACCCCACTACCACTATCAGATTAGAGCCATAAAGGCACTAGGCATCTACCACCCCACTACCACTATCAGATTAGAGCCATAATGGAGACTAGGTATCTACCACCCCACTACCACTACCAGATTAGAGCCATAATGGAGACTAGGTATCTACCACACCACTACCACTACCAGATTAGAGCCATAATGGAGACTAGGTATCTACCACCCCACTACCACTATCAGATTAGAGCCATAATGGAGACTAGGTATCTACCACCCCACTACCACTATCAGATTAGAGCCATAATGGAGACTAGGTATCTACCACCCCACTACCACTATCAGATTAGAGCCATAATGGAGACTCGGTATCTACCACCCCACTACCTCTATCAGATTAGAGACATAAGGGCACCCGGCATCTACCACCCCACTACCACTATCAGATTAGAGCCATAAAGGCACTAGGCATCTACCACCCCACTACCACTACCAGATTAGAGCCACAATGGAGACTAGGTATCTACCACCCCTCTACCACTATCAGATTAGAGCCATAGGGGCACTAGGCATCTATCACCCCACTACCACTATCAGATTAGAGCCATAAAGGCACTAGGCATCTACCACCCCACTACCACTATCAGATTAGAGCCATAATGGAGACTAGGTATCTTCCACCCCACTACCACTACCAGATTAGAGCCATAATGGAGACTATGTATCTACCACCCCACTACCACTACCAAATTGGAGCCATAATGGGGACTAGGTATCTACCACCCCACTACCACTATCAGATTAGAGCCATAATGGAGACTAGGTATCTGCCACCCCACCACCTCTATCAGATTAGAGCCATAATGGAGACTAGGTATCTTCCACCCCACTACCACTATCAGATTAGAGCTTTAATGGAGACTAGGTATCTACCACCCCTCTACCTCTACCAGATTAGAGCCATAATGGAGACTAGGTATCTACCACCCCACTACCACTATCAGATTAGAGCCATAAGGGCACTAGGCATCTACCACCACACAACCACTATCCGATTAGAGCCATAAGGGCACTAGGCATCTACCACCCCGCTACCACTATCAGATTAGAGCCATAAGGGCACTACACATCTACCACCCCACTACCACTATCAGATTAGAGCCATAATGGAGACTAGGTATCTACCACCCCACTACCTCTATCAGATTAGAGCCATAAAGGCACTAGGCATCTATCACCCAACTACCACTATCAGATTAGAGCCATAAAGGCACTAGGCATCTACCACCCCACTACCACTATCAGATTAGAGCCATAATGGAGACTAGGTATCTACCACCCCACTACCACTACCAGATTAGAGCCATAATGGAGACTAGGTATCTACCACACCACTTTCACTACCAGATTAGAGCCACAATGGAGACTAGGTATCTTCCACCCAACTACCACTATCAGATTAGAGCCATAATGGAGACTAAGTATCTTCCACCCCACTACCACTACCAGATTAGAGCCATAATGGAGACTAGGTATCTACCACCACCTACACACTAACAAATTAGAGCCATAATGGAGACTAGGTATCTACCACCCCACCACCTCTATCAGATTAGAGCCATAATGGAGAGTAGGTATCTACCACCCCGCTACCACTATCAGATTAGAGTCATAAGGTTACTAGACATCTACCACCCCACTACCACTATCAGATTAGAGCCAAAAGGGCACTAGGCATCTACCACCCCGCTACCACTATCAGATTAGAGCCATAAGGGCACTAGGCATCTACCACCCCGCTACCACTATCAGATTAGAGCCATAAGGGCACTAGACATCTACCACCCCACTACCACTATCAGATTAGAGCCATAATGGAAACTAGGTATCTACCACCCACCTACCACTATCAGATTAGAGCCATAAAGGCACTAGGCATCTACCACCCCACTACCTCTATAAGATTAGAGCCATAAGGGCACTTGGCATCTACCACCCCACTACCACTATCAGATTAGAGCCATAAAGGCACTAGGCATCTACCACCCCACTACCACTATCAGATTAGAGCCATAATGGAGACTAGGTATCTACCACCCCACTACCACTACCAGATTAGAGCCATAATGGAGACTAGGTATCTACCACACCACTACCACTACCAGATTAGAGCCATAATGGAGACTAGGTATCTACCACCCCACTACCACTATCAGATTAGAGCCATAATGGAGACTAGGTATCTACCACCCCACTACCACTATCAGATTAGAGCCATAATGGAGACTAGGTATCTACCACCCCACTACCACTATCAGATTAGAGCCATAATGGAGACTCGGTATCTACCACCCCAGTACCTCTATAAGATTAGAGCCATAAGGGCACCCGGCATCTACCACCCCACTACCACTATCAGATTAGAGCCATAAAGGCACTAGGCATCTACCACCCCACTACCACTACCAGATTAGAGCCATAATGGAGACTAGGTATCTACCACCCCTCTACCACTATCAGATTAGAGCCATAGGGGCACTAGGCATCTATCACCCCACTACCACTATCAGATTAGAGCCATAAAGGCACTAGGCATCTACCACCCCACTACCACTATCAGATTAGAGCCATAATGGAGACTAGGTATCTACCAACCCACTACCACTATCAGATTAGAGCCATAAAGTCACTAGGCATCTACCACCCCACTACCACTATCAGATTAGAGCCATAATGGAGACTAGGTATCTACCACCAAACTACCACTATCAGATTAGAGCCATAATGGAGACTAGGTATCTACCACCCCCTACCACTACCAAATTAGAGCCATAATGGAGACTAGGTATCTACCACCCCACTACCACTACCAGATTAGAGCCATAATGGAGACTAGGTATCTTCCACCCCACTACCACTACCAGATTAGAGCCATAATGGAGACTATGTATCTACCACCCCACTACCACTACCAAATTGGAGCCATAATGGGGACTAGGTATCTACCACCCCACTACCACTATCAGATTAGAGCCATAATGGAGACTAGGTATCTGCCACCCCACCACCTCTATCAGATTAGAGCCATAATGGAGAGTAGGTATCTTCCACCCCACTACCACTATCAGATTAGAGCTTTAATGGAGACTAGGTATCTACCACCCCTCTACCTCTACCAGATTAGAGCCATAATGGAGACTAGGAATCTACCACCCCACTACCACTATCAGATTAGAGCCATAAGGGCACTAGGCATCTACCACCACACAACCACTATCAGATTAGAGCCATAAGGGCACTAGGCATCTACCACCCCGCTACCACTATCAGATTAGAGCCATAAGGGCACTACACATCTACCACCCCACTACCACTATCAGATTAGAGCCATAATGGAGACTAGGTATCTACCACCCCACTACCTCTATCAGATAAGAGCCATAAAGGCACTAGGCATCTATCACCCAACTACCACTATCAGATTAGAGCCATAAAGGCACTAGGCATCTACCACCCCACTACCACTATCAGATTAGAGCCATAATGGAGACTAGGTATCTACCACCCCACTACCACTACCAGATTAGAGCCATAATGGAGACTAGGTATCTACCACACCACTTCCACTACCAGATTAGAGCCACAATGGAGACTAGGTATCTTCCACCCAACTACCACTATCAGATTAGAGCCATAATGGAGACTAAGTATCTTCCACCCCACTACCACTACCAGATTAGAGCCATAATGGAGACTAGGTATCTACCACCTACCACTAACAAATTAGAGCCATAATGGAGACTAGGTATCTACCACCCCACCACCTCTATCAGATTAGAGCCATAATGGAGAGTAGGTATCTACCACCCCGCTACCACTATCAGATTAGAGTCATAAGGTTACTAGACATCTACCACCCCACTACCACTATCAGATTAGAGCCAAAAGGGCACTAGGCATCTACCACCCCGCTACCACTATCAGATTAGAGCCATAAGGGCACTAGGCATCTACCACCCCGCTACCACTATCAGATTAGAGCCATAAGGGCACTAGACATCTACCACCCCACTACCACTATCAGATTAGAGCCATAATGGAAACTAGGTATCTACCACCCACCTACCACTATCAGATTAGAGCCATAAAGGCACTAGGCATCTACCACCCCACTACCTCTATAAGATTAGAGCCATAAGGGCACTTGGCATCTACCACCCCACTACCACTATCAGATTAGAGCCATAAAGGCACTAGGCATCTACCACCCCACTACCACTATCAGATTAGAGCCATAATGGAGATTAGGTATCTACCACCCCACTACCACTACCAGATTAGAGCCATAATGGAGACTAGGTATCTACCACACCACTACCACTACCAGATTAGAGCCATAATGGAGACTAGGTATCTACCACCCCACTACCACTATCAGATTAGAGCCATAATGGAGACTAGGTATCTACCACCCCACTACCACTATCAGATTAGAGCCATAATGGAGACTAGGTATCTACCACCCCACTACCACTATCAGATTAGAGCCATAATGGAGACTCGGTATCTACCACCCCACTACCTCTATAAGATTAGAGCCATAAGGGCACCCGGCATCTACCACCCCACTACCACTATCAGATTAGAGCCATAAAGGCACTAGGCATCTACCACCCCACTACCACTACCAGATTAGAGCCATAATGGAGACTAGGTATCTACCACCCCTCTACCACTATCAGATTAGAGCCATAGGGGCACTAGGCATCTATCACCCCACTACCACTATCAGATTAGAGCCATAAAGGCACTAGGCATCTACCACCCCACTACCACTATCAGATTAGAGCCATAATGGAGACTAGGTATCTACCACCCCACTACCACTATCAGATTAGAGCCATAAAGTCACTAGGCATCTACCACCCCACTACCACTATCAGATTAGAGCCATAATGGAGACTAGGTATCTACCACCAAACTACCACTATCAGATTAGAGCCATAATGGAGACTAGGTATCTACCATACTAAATGTATGGTGAAAAACCGAATGGAACCATTTCCTTGTTTGACTACTAGGAATTATGACTCATACTGTGGTACCACTACCAGATTAGAGCCATAATGGAGACTAGGTATCTACCACCCCACTACCACTATCAGATTAGAGCCATAATGGAGACTAGGTATCTACCACCCCACTACTTCTATAAGATTAGAGCCAGAAGGGCACTTGGCATCTACCACCCCACTACCACTATCAGATTAGAGCCATAATGGAGACTAGGTATCTACCACCCCACTACCACTATCAGATTAGAGCCATAAGGGCACTAGGCATCTATCACCCCACTACCACTATCAGATTAGAGCCATAAAGGCACTAGGTATCTACCACCTCACTACCACTACCAGATTAGAGCCATAATGGAGACTAGGTATCTACCACACCACTACCACTACCAGATTAGAGCCATAATGGAGACTAGGTATCTACCACCCAACTACCACTATCAGATTAGAGCCATAAAGGCACTAGGCATCTACCACCCCACTACCACTATCAGATTAGAGCCATAATGGAGACTAGGTATCTACCACCCCACTACCACTACCAGATTAGAGCCATAATCTAGACTAGGTATCTACCACACCACTACCACTACCAGATTAGAGCCATAATGGAGACTAGGTATCTTCCACCCCACTACCACTATCAGATTAGAGCCATAATGGAGACTAGGTATCTTCCACCCCACTACCACTACCAGATTAGAGCCATAATGGAGATTAGGTATCTACCACCACCTACCACTAACAAATTAGAGCCATAATGGAGACTAGGTATCTACCACCCCACCACCTCTATCAGATTAGAGCCATAATGGAGAGTAGGTATCTACCACCCCGCTACCACTATCAGATTAGAGCCATAACGACAGAGCCTCTACGCAGACGACACCATTCTATATACTTCCGGCCCTTCCTTGGACACTGTGCTATCTAACCTCCAAACGAGCTTCAATGCCATACAACACTCCTTCCGTGGCCTCCAACTGCTCTTAAACGCTAGTAAAACCAAATGCATGCTTTTCAACCGTTCGCTGCCTGCACCCGCACGCCCGACTAGCATCACCACCCTGGACGGTTCCGACCTAGAATATGTGGACATCTATAAGTACCTAGGTGTCTGGCTAGACTGCAAACTCTCCTTCCAGACTCATATCAAACATCTCCAATCCAAAATCAAATCAAGAATCGGCTTTCTATTCCGCAACAAAGCCTCCTTCACTCACGCCGCCAAACTTACCCTAGTAAAACTGACTATCCTACCGATCCTCGACTTCGGCGATGTCATCTACAAAATAGCTTCCAATACTCTACTCAGCAAACTGGATGCAGTTTATCACAGTGCCATTCGTTTTGTTACTAAAGCACCTTATACGACCCACCACTGCGACCTGTATGCCCTAGTCGGCTGGCCCTCGCTACATGTTCGTCGTCAGACCCACTGGCTCCAGGTCATCTACAAGGCTATGCTAGGTAAAGTGCCGCCTTATCTCAGTTCACTGGTCACGATGGCTACACCCACCCGCAGCACGCGCTCCAGCAGGTGTATCTCACTGATCATCCCTAAAGCCAAAACCTCATTTGGACGCCTTTCCTTCCAGTTCTCTGCTGCCTGCGACTGGAACGAATTGCAAAAATCTCTGAAGTTGGAGACTTTTATCTCCCTCAACAACTTTAAAAATCTGCTATCCGAGCAGCTAACCGATCGCTGCAGCTGTACATAGTCCATCTGTAAACTACCCACCCAATTGACCTACCTCACCCCCCATACTGCTTTTATTTATTTACTTTTCTGCTCTTTTGCACACCAGTATCTCTTCTTGCACATGATCATCTGATGATTTATCACTCCAGTGTTAATCTGCTAAATTGTAATTATTCGATTTATTGCCTACCTCATGCCTTTTGCACACATTGTATATAGATTCTCTTTTTTTTCTACCATGTTATTGACTTGTTTATTGTTTACTCCATGTGTAACTCTGTGTTGTCTGTTCACACTGCTATGCTTTATCTTGGCCAGGTCGCAGTTGCAAATGAGAACTTGTTCTCAACTAGCCTACCTGGTTAAATAAAGGTGAAATAAAATAAAAATAAAATAAGGGCACTAGACATCTACCACCCCACTACCACTATCAGATTAGAGCCATAATCGAGACCAGGTATCTACCACCCCACTACCACTATCAGATTAGAGCCAAAAGGGCACTAGGCATCTACCACCCCGCTACCACTATCAGATTAGAGCCATAAGGGCACTAGGCATCTAGCACCCCGCTACCACTATCAGATTAGAGCCATAAGGGCACTAGACATCTACCACCCCACTACCACTATCAGATTAGAGACATAATGGAAACTAGGTATCTACCACCCACCTACCACTATCAGATTAGAGCCATAAAGGCACTAGGCATCTACCACCCCACTACCACTACCAGATTAGAGCCATAATGGAGACTAGGTATCTACCACCCCACTACCACTATCAGATTAGAGCCATAATGGAGACTAGGTATCTACCACCCCACTACCACTATCAGATTAGAGCCATAATGGAGACTAGGTATCTACCACCCCACTACCACTATCAGATTAGAGCCATAATGGAGACTAGGTATCTACCACCCCACTACCACTATCAGATTAGAGCCATAAGGGCACTCGGCATCTACCACCCCACTACCACTATCAGATTAGAGCCATAAAGGCACTAGGCATCTACCACCCCACTACCACTATCAGATTAGAGCCATAATGGAGACTAGGTATCTACCACCCCACTACCTCTATAAGATTAGAGCCATAAGGGCACTTGGCATCTACCACCCCACTACCACTATCAGATTAGAGCCATAAAGGCACTAGGCATCTACCACCCCACTACCACTATCAGATTAGAGCCATAATGGAGACTAGGTATCTACCACCCCACTACCACTACCAGATTAGAGCCATAATGGAGACTAGGTATCTACCACACCACTACCACTACCAGATTAGAGCCATAATGGAGACTAGGTATCTACCACCCCACTACCACTATCAGATTAGAGCCATAATGGAGACTAGGTATCTACCACCCCACTACCACTATCAGATTAGAGCCATAATGGAGACTAGGTATCTACCACCCCACTACCACTATCAGATTAGAGCCATAATGGAGACTCGGTATCTACCACCCCACTACCACTATCAGATTAGAGCCATAGGGGCACTAGGCATCTATCACCCCACTACCACTATCAGATTAGAGCCATAAAGGCACTAGGCATCTACCACCCCACTACCACTATCAGATTAGAGCCATAATGGAGACTAGGTATCTACCACCCCACTACCACTATCAGATTAGAGCCATAAAGTCACTAGGCATCTACCACCCCACTACCACTATCAGATTAGAGCCATAATGGAGACTAGGTATCTACCACCAAACTACCACTATCAGATTAGAGCCATAATGGAGACTAGGTATCTACCACCCCCTACCACTACCAAATTAGAGCCATAATGGAGACTAGGTATCTACCACCCCACTACCACTACCAGATTAGAGCCATAATGGAGACTAGGTATCTTCCACCCCACTACCACTACCAGATTAGAGCCATAATGGAGACTATGTATCTACCACCCCACTACCACTATCAGATTAGAGCCATAATGGAGACTAGGTATCTACCACCCCACTACCACTATCAGATTAGAGCCATAATGGAGACTAGGTATCTGCCACCCCACCACCTCTATCAGATTAGAGCCATAATGGAGAGTAGGTATCTTCCACCCCACTACCACTATCAGATTAGAGCTTTAATGGAGACTAGGTATCTACCACCCCTCTACCTCTACCAGATTAGAGCCATAATGGAGACTAGGTATCTACCACCCCACTACCACTATCAGATTAGAGCCATAAGGGCACTAGGCATCTACCACCACACAACCACTATCAGATTAGAGCCATAAGGGCACTAGGCATCTACCACCCCGCTACCACTATCAGATTAGAGCCATAAGGGCACTACACATCTACCACCCCACTACCACTATCAGATTAGAGCCATAATGGAGACTAGGTATCTACCACCCCACTACCTCTATCAGATTAGAGCCATAAAGGCACTAGGCATCTATCACCCAACTACCACTATCAGATTAGAGCCATAAAGGCACTAGGCATCTACCACCCCACTACCACTATCAGATTAGAGCCATAATGGAGACTAGGTATCTACCACCCCACTACCACTACCAGATTAGAGCCATAATGGAGACTAGGTATCTACCACACCACTTCCACTACCAGATTAGAGCCACAATGGAGACTAGGTATCTTCCACCCAACTACCACTATCAGATTAGAGCCATAATGGAGACTAAGTATCTTCCACCCCACTACCACTACCAGATTAGAGCCATAATGGAGACTAGGTATCTACCACCTACCACTAACAAATTAGAGCCATAATGGAGACTAGGTATCTACCACCCCACCACCTCTATCAGATTAGAGCCATAATGGAGAGTAGGTATCTACCACCCCGCTACCACTATCAGATTAGAGTCATAAGGTTACTAGACATCTACCACCCCACTACCACTATCAGATTAGAGCCAAAAGGGCACTAGGCATCTACCACCCCGCTACCACTATCAGATTAGAGCCATAAGGGCACTAGGCATCTACCACCCCGCTACCACTATCAGATTAGAGCCATAAGGGCACTAGACATCTACCACCCCACTACCACTATCAGATTAGAGCCATAATGGAAACTAGGTATCTACCACCCACCTACCACTATCAGATTAGAGCCATAAAGGCACTAGGCATCTACCACCCCACTACCTCTATAAGATTAGAGCCATAAGGGCACTTGGCATCTACCACCCCACTACCACTATCAGATTAGAGCCATAAAGGCACTAGGCATCTACCACCCCACTACCACTATCAGATTAGAGCCATAATGGAGATTAGGTATCTACCACCCCACTACCACTACCAGATTAGAGCCATAATGGAGACTAGGTATCTACCACACCACTACCACTACCAGATTAGAGCCATAATGGAGACTAGGTATCTACCACCCCACTACCACTATCAGATTAGAGCCATAATGGAGACTAGGTATCTACCACCCCACTACCACTATCAGATTAGAGCCATAATGGAGACTAGGTATCTACCACCCCACTACCACTATCAGATTAGAGCCATAATGGAGACTCGGTATCTACCACCCCACTACCTCTATAAGATTAGAGCCATAAGGGCACCCGGCATCTACCACCCCACTACCACTATCAGATTAGAGCCATAAAGGCACTAGGCATCTACCACCCCACTACCACTACCAGATTAGAGCCATAATGGAGACTAGGTATCTACCACCCCTCTACCACTATCAGATTAGAGCCATAGGGGCACTAGGCATCTATCACCCCACTACCACTATCAGATTAGAGCCATAAAGGCACTAGGCATCTACCACCCCACTACCACTATCAGATTAGAGCCATAATGGAGACTAGGTATCTACCACCCCACTACCACTATCAGATTAGAGCCATAAAGTCACTAGGCATCTACCACCCCACTACCACTATCAGATTAGAGCCATAATGGAGACTAGGTATCTACCACCAAACTACCACTATCAGATTAGAGCCATAATGGAGACTAGGTATCTACCATACTAAATGTATGGTGAAAAACCGAATGGAACCATTTCCTTGTTTGACTACTAGGAATTATGACTCATACTGTGGTACCACTACCAGATTAGAGCCATAATGGAGACTAGGTATCTACCACCCCACTACCACTATCAGATTAGAGCCATAATGGAGACTAGGTATCTACCACCCCACTACTTCTATAAGATTAGAGCCAGAAGGGCACTTGGCATCTACCACCCCACTACCACTATCAGATTAGAGCCATAATGGAGACTAGGTATCTACCACCCCACTACCACTATCAGATTAGAGCCATAAGGGCACTAGGCATCTATCACCCCACTACCACTATCAGATTAGAGCCATAAAGGCACTAGGTATCTACCACCTCACTACCACTACCAGATTAGAGCCATAATGGAGACTAGGTATCTACCACACCACTACCACTACCAGATTAGAGCCATAATGGAGACTAGGTATCTACCACCCAACTACCACTATCAGATTAGAGCCATAAAGGCACTAGGCATCTACCACCCCACTACCACTATCAGATTAGAGCCATAATGGAGACTAGGTATCTACCACCCCACTACCACTACCAGATTAGAGCCATAATGGAGACTAGGTATCTACCACACCACTACCACTACCAGATTAGAGCCATAATGGAGACTAGGTATCTTCCACCCCACTACCACTATCAGATTAGAGCCATAATGGAGACTAGGTATCTTCCACCCCACTACCACTACCAGATTAGAGCCATAATGGAGACTAGGTATCTACCACCACCTACCACTAACAAATTAGAGCCATAATGGAGACTAGGTATCTACCACCCCACCACCTCTATCAGATTAGAGCCATAATGGAGAGTAGGTATCTACCACCCCGCTACCACTATCAGATTAGAGCCATAACGGCAGAGCCTCTACGCAGACGACACCATTCTATATACTTCCGGCCCTTCCTTGGACACTGTGCTATCTAACCTCCAAACGAGCTTCAATGCCATACAACACTCCTTCCGTGGCCTCCAACTGCTCTTAAACGCTAGTAAAACCAAATGCATGCTTTTCAACCGTTCGCTGCCTGCACCCGCACGCCCGACCAGCATCACCACCCTGGACGGTTCCGACCTAGAATATGTGGACATCTATAAGTACCTAGGTGTCTGGCTAGACTGCAAACTCTCCTTCCAGACTCATATCAAACATCTCCAATCCAAAATCAAATCAAGAATCGGCTTTCTATTCCGCAACAAAGCCTCCTTCACTCACGCCGCCAAACTTACCCTAGTAAAACTGACTATCCTACCGATCCTCGACTTCGGCGATGTCATCTACAAAATAGCTTCCAATACTCTACTCAGCAAACTGGATGCAGTTTATCACAGTGCCATTCGTTTTGTTACTAAAGCACCTTATACGACCCACCACTGCGACCTGTATGCCCTAGTCGGCTGGCCCTCGCTACATGTTCGTCGTCAGACCCACTGGCTCCAGGTCATCTACAAGGCTATGCTAGGTAAAGTGCCGCCTTATCTCAGTTCACTGGTCACGATGGCTACACCCACCCGCAGCACGCGCTCCAGCAGGTGTATCTCACTGATCATCCCTCAAGCCAAAACCTCATTTGGACGCCTTTCCTTCCAGTTCTCTGCTGCCTGCGACTGGAACGAATTGCAAAAATCTCTGAAGTTGGAGACTTTTATCTCCCTCAACAACTTTAAAAATCTGCTATCCGAGCAGCTAACCGATCGCTGCAGCTGTACATAGTCCATCTGTAAACTACCCACCCAATTTACCTACCTCACCCCCCATACTGCTTTTATTTATTTACTTTTCTGCTCTTTTGCACACCAGTATCTCTTCTTGCACATGATCATCTGATGATTTATCACTCCAGTGTTAATCTGCTAAATTGTAATTATTCGATTTATTGCCTACCTCATGCCTTTTGCACACATTGTATATAGATTCTCTTTTTTTTTCTACCATGTTATTGACTTGTTTATTGTTTACTCCATGTGTAACTCTGTGTTGTCTGTTCACACTGCTATGCTTTATCTTGGCCAGGTCGCAGTTGCAAATGAGAACTTGTTCTCAACTAGCCTACCTGGTTAAATAAAGGTGAAATAAAATAAAAATAAAATAAGGGCACTAGACATCTACCACCCCACTACCACTATCAGATTAGAGCCATAATCGAGACCAGGTATCTACCACCCCACTACCACTATCAGATTAGAGCCAAAAGGGCACTAGGCATCTACCACCCCGCTACCACTATCAGATTAGAGCCATAAGGGCACTAGGCATCTAGCACCCCGCTACCACTATCAGATTAGAGCCATAAGGGCACTAGACATCTACCACCCCACTACCACTATCAGATTAGAGACATAATGGAAACTAGGTATCTACCACCCACCTACCACTATCAGATTAGAGCCATAAAGGCACTAGGCATCTACCACCCCACTACCACTACCAGATTAGAGCCATAATGGAGACTAGGTATCTACCACCCCACTACCACTATCAGATTAGAGCCATAATGGAGACTAGGTATCTACCACCCCACTACCACTATCAGATTAGAGCCATAATGGAGACTAGGTATCTACCACCCCACTACCACTATCAGATTAGAGCCATAATGGAGACTCGGTATCTACCACCCCACTACCTCTATAAGATTAGAGCCATAAGGGCACCCGGCATCTACCACCCCACTACCACTATCAGATTAGAGCCATAAAGGCACTAGGCATCTACCACCCCACTACCACTACCAGATTAGAGCCATAATGGAGACTAGGTATCTACCACCCCTCTACCACTATCAGATTAGAGCCATAAAGGCACTAGGCATCTACCACCCCACTACCACTATCAGATTAGAGCCATAATGGAGACTAGGTATCTACCACCCCACTACCACTATCAGATCATAGCCACATGGGCACTAGGCATCTACCACCCCACTACCACTATCAGATTAGAGCCATAAAGTCACTAGGCATCTACCACCCCACTACCACTATCAGATTAGAGCCATAATGGAGACTAGGTATCTACCACCAAACTACCACTATCAGATTAGAGCCATAATGGAGACTAGGTATCTACCATACTAAATGTATGGTGAAAAACCGAATGGAACCATTTCCTTGTTTGACTACTAGGAATTATGACTCATACTGTGGTACCACTACCAGATTAGAGCCATAATGGAGACTAGGTATCTACCAACCCACTACCACTATCAGAATTAGAGCCATAATGGAGACTAGGTATCTACCACCCCACTACCACTATCAGATTAGAGCCATAAGGGCACTAGGCATCTATCACCCCACTACCACTATCAGATTAGAGCCATAATGGAGACTAGGTATCTACCACCCCACTACCACTATCAGATTAGAGCCATAAGGGCACTAGGCATCTATCACCCCACTACCACTATCAGATTAGAGCCATAAAGGCACTAGGTATCTACCACCCCACTACCACTACCAGATTAGAGCCATAATGGAGACTAGGTATCTACCACACCACTACCACTACCAGATTAGAGCCATAATGGAGACTAGGTATCTACCACCCCACTACCACTATCAGATTAGAGCCATAATGGAGACTAGGTATCTACCACCCCACTACCACTATCAGATTAGAGCCATAGGGGCACTAGGCATCTATCACCCCACTACCACTATCAGATTAGAGCCATAAAGGCACTAGGAATCTACCACCCCACTACCACTATCAGATTAGAGCCATAATCGAGACCAGGTATCTACCACCCCACTACTACTATCAGATTAGAGCCACAAGGGCACTAGGCATCTACCACCCCACTACCACTATCAGATTAGAGCCATAAAGTCACTAGTCATCTACCACCCCACTACCACTATCAGATTAGAGCCATAATGGAGACTAGGTATCTACCACCAAACTACCACTATTAGATTAGAGCCATAATGGAGACTAGGTATCTACCATACTAAATGTATGGTGAAAAACCGAATGGAACCATTTCCTTGTTTGACTACTAGGAATTATGACTCATACTGTGGTACCACTACCAGATTAGAGCCATAATGGAGACTAGGTATCTACCACCCCACTACTTCTATAAGATTAGAGCCAGAAGGGCACTTGGCATCTACCACCCCACTACCACTATCAGATTAGAGCCATAAAGGCACTAGGCATCTACCACCCCACTACCACTATCAGATTAGAGCCATAATGGAGACTAGGTATCTACCACCCCACTACCACTATCAGATTAGAGCCATAAGGGCACTAGGCATCTATCACCCCACTACCACTATCAGATTAGAGCCATAAAGGCACTAGGTATCTACCACCCCACTACCACTACCAGATAGAGCCATAATGGAGACTAGGTATCTACCACCCCACTACCACTATCAGATTAGAGCCATAATGGAGACTAGGTATCTACCACCCCACTACCACTATCAGATTAGAGCCATAATGGAGACTAGGCATCTACCACCCCACTACCACTACCAGATTAGAGCCATAATGGAGACTAGGTATCTACCACACCACTACCACTACCAGATTAGAGCCATTATGGAGACTAGGTATCTACCACCCCACTACCACTATCAGATTAGAGCCATAATGGAGACTAGGTATCTTCCACCCCACTACCACTACCAGATTAGAGCCATAATGGAGACTAGGTATCTACCACCCCACTACCACTACCAAATTGGAGCCATAATGGGGACTAGGTATCTACCACCCCACTACCACTATCAGATTAGAGCCAAAATGGAGACTAGGTATCTACCACCCCACTACCTCTATCAGATTAGAGCCATAATGGAGAGTAGGTATCTTCCACCCCACTACCACTATCAGATTAGAGCCATAAAGGCACTAGGCATCTACCACCCCACTACCACTATCAGATTAGAGCCATAATGAAGACTAGGTATCTACCACCCCACTACCACTATCACATTAGAGCCATAAGGGCACTAGGCATCTACCACCCCACTACCACTATCAGATTAGAGCCATAAAGGCACTAGGTATCTACCACCCCAATACCACTATCAGATTAGAGCCATAATGGAGACTAGGTATCTACCACCCCACTACCACTATCAGATTAGAGCCATAATGGAGACTAGGCATCTACCACACCACTACCACTACCAGATTAGAGCCATAATGGAGACTAGGTATCTACCACCCCACTACCACTATCAGATTAGAGCCATAATGGAGACTAGGTATCTTCCACCCCACTACCACTACCAGATTAGAGCCATAATGGAGACTAGGTATCTACCACCCCACTACCACTACCAAATTGGAGCCATAATGGGGACTAGGTCTCTACCACCCCACTACCACTATCAGATTAGAGCCAAAATGGAGACTAGGTATCTACCACCCAACTACCTCTATCAGATTAGAGCCATAATGGAGAGTAGGTATCTTCCACCCCAATACCACTATCAGATTAGAGCCAAAATGGAGACTAGGTATCTACCACCCCACTACCACTACCAGATTAGAGCTATAATGGAGACTAGGTATCTACCACCCCTCTACCACTTCCAGATTAGTGCCATAATGGAGACTAGGTATCTACCACCACACTACCACTATCAGATTAGAGCCATAATGGAGACTAGGTATCTACCACCCCACTACCACTATCAGATTAGAGCTATAATGGAGACTAGGTATCTACCACCCCTCTACCACTACCAGATTAGAGCCATACTGGAGACTAGGTATCTACCACCCCACTACCACTATCAGATTAGAGCCATAGGGGCACTAGGCATCTACCACCACACTACCACTATCAGATTAGAGCCATAAGGGCACTAGGCATCTACCACCCCGCTACCACTATCAGATTAGAGCCATAATGGAGACTAGGTATCTACCACCCCACTACCTCTATCAGATTAGAGCCATAAGGGCACTAGGCATCTATCACCCAACTACCACTATCAGATTAGAGCCATAATGGAGACTAGGTATCTACCACCCCTCTACCACTATCAGATTAGAGCCATAGGGGCACTAGGCATCTATCACCCCACTACCACTATCAGATTAGAGCCATAAAGGCACTAGGCATCTACCACCCCACTACCACTATCAGATTAGAGCCATAATGGAGACTAGGTATCTACCACCCCACTACCACTATCAGATCATAGCCACATGGGCACTAGGCATCTACCACCCCACTACCACTATCAGATTAGAGCCATAAAGTCACTAGGCATCTACCACCCCACTACCACTATCAGATTAGAGCCATAATGGAGACTAAGTATCTACCACCAAACTACCACTATCAGATTAGAGCCATAATGGAGACTAGGTATCTACCATACTAAATGTATGGTGAAAAACCGAATGGAACCATTTCCTTGTTTGACTACTAGGAATTATGACTCATACTGTGGTACCACTACCAGATTAGAGCCATAATGGAGACTAGGTATCTACCACCCCACTACCACTATCAGAATTAGAGCCATAATGGAGACTAGGTATCTACCACCCCACTACTTCTATAAGATTAGAGCCAGAAGGGCACTTGGCATCTACCACCCCACTACCACTATCAGATTAGAGCCATAAAGGCACTAGGCATCTACCACCCCACTACCACTATCAGATTAGAGCCATAATGGAGACTAGGTATCTACCACCCCACTACCACTATCATATTAGAGCCATAAGGGCACTAGGCATCTATCACCCCACTACCACTATCAGATTAGAGCCATAAAGGCACTAGGTATCTACCACCCCACTACCACTACCAGATTAGAGCCATAATGGAGACTAGGTATCTACCACACCACTACCACTACCATATTAGAGCCATAATGGAGACTAGGTATCTACCACCCCACTACCACTATCAGATTAGAGCCATAGGGGCACTAGGCATCTATCACCCCACTACCACTATCAGATTAGAGCCATAAAGGCACTAGGAATCTACCACCCCACTACCACTATCAGATTAGAGCCATAATCGAGACCAGGTATCTACCACCCCACTACTACTATCAGATTAGAGCCACATGGGCACTAGGCATCTACCACCCCACTACCACTATCAGATTAGAGCCATAAAGTCACTAGGCATCTACCACCCCACTACCACTATCAGATTAGAGCCATAATGGAGACTAGGTATCTACCACCAAACTACCACTATCAGATTAGAGCCATAATGGAGACTAGGTATCTACCATACTAAATGTATGGTGAAAAACCGAATGGAACCATTTCCTTGTTTGACTACTAGGAATTATGACTCATACTGTGGTACCACTACCAGATTAGAGCCATAATGGAGACTAGGTATCTACCAACCCACTACCACTATCAGAATTAGAGCCATAATGGAGACTAGGTATCTACCACCCCACTACCACTATCAGATTAGAGCCATAAGGGCACTAGGCATCTATCACCCCACTACCACTATCAGATTAGAGCCATAATGGAGACTAGGTATCTACCACCCCACTACCACTATCAGATTAGAGCCATAAGGGCACTAGGCATCTATCACCCCACTACCACTATCAGATTAGAGCCATAAAGGCACTAGGTATCTACCACCCCACTACCACTACCAGATTAGAGCCATAATGGAGACTAGGTATCTACCACACCACTACCACTACCAGATTAGAGCCATAATGGAGACTAGGTATCTACCACCCCACTACCACTATCAGATTAGAGCCATAATGGAGACTAGGTATCTACCACCCCACTACCACTATCAGATTAGAGCCATAGGGGCACTAGGCATCTATCACCCCACTACCACTATCAGATTAGAGCCATAAAGGCACTAGGAATCTACCACCCCACTACCACTATCAGATTAGAGCCATAATCGAGACCAGGTATCTACCACCCCACTACTACTATCAGATTAGAGCCACAAGGGCACTAGGCATCTACCACCCCACTACCACTATCAGATTAGAGCCATAAAGTCACTAGTCATCTACCACCCCACTACCACTATCAGATTAGAGCCATAATGGAGACTAGGTATCTACCACCAAACTACCACTATTAGATTAGAGCCATAATGGAGACTAGGTATCTACCATACTAAATGTATGGTGAAAAACCGAATGGAACCATTTCCTTGTTTGACTACTAGGAATTATGACTCATACTGTGGTACCACTACCAGATTAGAGCCATAATGGAGACTAGGTATCTACCACCCCACTACTTCTATAAGATTAGAGCCAGAAGGGCACTTGGCATCTACCACCCCACTACCACTATCAGATTAGAGCCATAAAGGCACTAGGCATCTACCACCCCACTACCACTATCAGATTAGAGCCATAATGGAGACTAGGTATCTACCACCCCACTACCACTATCAGATTAGAGCCATAAGGGCACTAGGCATCTATCACCCCACTACCACTATCAGATTAGAGCCATAAAGGCACTAGGTATCTACCACCCCACTACCACTACCAGATAGAGCCATAATGGAGACTAGGTATCTACCACCCCACTACCACTATCAGATTAGAGCCATAATGGAGACTAGGTATCTACCACCCCACTACCACTATCAGATTAGAGCCATAATGGAGACTAGGCATCTACCACCCCACTACCACTACCAGATTAGAGCCATAATGGAGACTAGGTATCTACCACACCACTACCACTACCAGATTAGAGCCATTATGGAGACTAGGTATCTACCACCCCACTACCACTATCAGATTAGAGCCATAATGGAGACTAGGTATCTTCCACCCCACTACCACTACCAGATTAGAGCCATAATGGAGACTAGGTATCTACCACCCCACTACCACTACCAAATTGGAGCCATAATGGGGACTAGGTATCTACCACCCCACTACCACTATCAGATTAGAGCCAAAATGGAGACTAGGTATCTACCACCCCACTACCTCTATCAGATTAGAGCCATAATGGAGAGTAGGTATCTTCCACCCCACTACCACTATCAGATTAGAGCCATAAAGGCACTAGGCATCTACCACCCCACTACCACTATCAGATTAGAGCCATAATGAAGACTAGGTATCTACCACCCCACTACCACTATCACATTAGAGCCATAAGGGCACTAGGCATCTACCACCCCACTACCACTATCAGATTAGAGCCATAAAGGCACTAGGTATCTACCACCCCAATACCACTATCAGATTAGAGCCATAATGGAGACTAGGTATCTACCACCCCACTACCACTATCAGATTAGAGCCATAATGGAGACTAGGCATCTACCACACCACTACCACTACCAGATTAGAGCCATAATGGAGACTAGGTATCTACCACCCCACTACCACTATCAGATTAGAGCCATAATGGAGACTAGGTATCTTCCACCCCACTACCACTACCAGATTAGAGCCATAATGGAGACTAGGTATCTACCACCCCACTACCACTACCAAATTGGAGCCATAATGGGGACTAGGTCTCTACCACCCCACTACCACTATCAGATTAGAGCCAAAATGGAGACTAGGTATCTACCACCCAACTACCTCTATCAGATTAGAGCCATAATGGAGAGTAGGTATCTTCCACCCCAATACCACTATCAGATTAGAGCCAAAATGGAGACTAGGTATCTACCACCCCACTACCACTACCAGATTAGAGCTATAATGGAGACTAGGTATCTACCACCCCTCTACCACTTCCAGATTAGTGCCATAATGGAGACTAGGTATCTACCACCCCACTACCACTATCAGATTAGAGCCATAATGGAGACTAGGTATCTACCACCCCACTACCACTATCAGATTAGAGCCATAATGGAGACTAGGTATCTACCACCCCTCTACCACTACCAGATTAGAGCCATACTGGAGACTAGGTATCTACCACCCCACTACCACTATCAGATTAGAGCCATAAGGGCACTAGGCATCTACCACCACACTACCACTATCAGATTAGAGCCATAAGGGCACTAGGCATCTACCACCCCGCTACCACTATCAGATTAGAGCCATAATGGAGACTAGGTATCTACCACCCCACTACCTCTATCAGATTAGAGCCATAAGGGCACTAGGCATCTATCACCCAACTACCACTATCAGATTAGAGCCATAATGGAGACTAGGTATCTACCACCCCTCTACCACTATCAGATTAGAGCCATAGGGGCACTAGGCATCTATCACCCCACTACCACTATCAGATTAGAGCCATAAAGGCACTAGGCATCTACCACCCCACTACCACTATCAGATTAGAGCCATAATGGAGACTAGGTATCTACCACCCCACTACCACTATCAGATCATAGCCACATGGGCACTAGGCATCTACCACCCCACTACCACTATCAGATTAGAGCCATAAAGTCACTAGGCATCTACCACCCCACTACCACTATCAGATTAGAGCCATAATGGAGACTAAGTATCTACCACCAAACTACCACTATCAGATTAGAGCCATAATGGAGACTAGGTATCTACCATACTAAATGTATGGTGAAAAACCGAATGGAACCATTTCCTTGTTTGACTACTAGGAATTATGACTCATACTGTGGTACCACTACCAGATTAGAGCCATAATGGAGACTAGGTATCTACCACCCCACTACCACTATCAGAATTAGAGCCATAATGGAGACTAGGTATCTACCACCCCACTACTTCTATAAGATTAGAGCCAGAAGGGCACTTGGCATCTACCACCCCACTACCACTATCAGATTAGAGCCATAAAGGCACTAGGCATCTACCACCCCACTACCACTATCAGATTAGAGCCATAATGGAGACTAGGTATCTACCACCCCACTACCACTATCATATTAGAGCCATAAGGGCACTAGGCATCTATCACCCCACTACCACTATCAGATTAGAGCCATAAAGGCACTAGGTATCTACCACCCCACTACCACTACCAGATTAGAGCCATAATGGAGACTAGGTATCTACCACACCACTACCACTACCAGATTAGAGCCATAATGGAGACTAGGTATCTACCACCCCACTACCACTATCAGATTAGAGCCATAGGGGCACTAGGCATCTATCACCCCACTACCACTATCAGATTAGAGCCATAAAGGCACTAGGAATCTACCACCCCACTACCACTATCAGATTAGAGCCATAATCGAGACCAGGTATCTACCACCCCACTACTACTATCAGATTAGAGCCACAAGGGCACTAGGCATCTACCACCCCACTACCACTATCAGATTAGAGCCATAAAGTCACTAGGCATCTACCACCCCACTACCACTATCAGATTAGAGCCATAATGGAGACTAGGTATCTACCACCAAACTACCACTATTAGATTAGAGCCATAATGGAGACTAGGTATCTACCATACTAAATGTATGGTGAAAAACCGAATGGAACCATTTCCTTGTTTGACTACTAGGAATTATGACTCATACTGTGGTACCACTACCAGATTAGAGCCATAATGGAGACTAGGTATCTACCACCCCACTACTTCTATAAGATTAGAGCCAGAAGGGCACTTGGCATCTACCACCCCACTACCACTATCAGATTAGAGCCATAAAGGCACTAGGCATCTACCACCCCACTACCACTATCAGATTAGAGCCATAATGGAGACTAGGTATCTACCACCCCACTACCACTATCAGATTAGAGCCATAAGGGCACTAGGCATCTATCACCCCACTACCACTATCAGATTAGAGCCATAAAGGCACTAGGTATCTACCACCCCACTACCACTACCAGATAGAGCCATAATGGAGACTAGGTATCTACCACACCACTACCACTACCAGATTAGAGCCATAATGGAGACTAGGTATCTACCACCCCACTACCACTATCAGATTAGAGCCATAATGGAGACTAGGTATCTACCACCCCACTACCACTATCAGATTAGAGCCATAATGGAGACTAGGTATCTACCACCCCACTACCTCTATAAGATTAGAGCCATAATGGCACTAGGCATCTACCACCCCACTACCACTATCAGATTAGAGCCATAATGGAGACTAGGTATCTACCACCCCACTACCACTATCAGATTAGAGCCATAAAGGCACTAGGCATCTACCACCCCACTACCACTATCAAATTAGAGCCATAATGAAGACTAGGTATCTACCACCCCACTACCACTATCACATTAGAGCCATAAGGGCACTAGGTATCTACCACCCCACTACCACTATCAAATTAGAGCCATAAAGGCACTAGGCATCTACCACCCCACTACCACTATCAGATTAGAGCCATAATGGAGACTAGGTATCTACCACCCCACTACCACTATCAGATTAGAGCCATAATGGAGACTAGGTATCTTCCACCCCACTACCACTACCAGATTAGAGCCATAATGGAGACTAGGTATCTACCACCCCACTACCACTACCAAATTGGAGCCATAATGGGGACTAGGTATCTACCACCCCACTACCACTATCAGATTAGAGCCAAAATGGAGACTAGGTATCTACCACCCCACTACCTCTATCAGATTAGAGCCATAATGGAGAGTAGGTATCTTCCACCCCACTACCACTATCAGATTAGAGCCATAAAGGCACTAGGCATCTACCACCCCACTACCACTATCAGATTAGAGCCATAATGAAGACTAGGTATCTACCACCCCACTACCACTATCAGATTAGAGCCATAAGGGCACTAGGCATCTACCACCCCACTACCACTATCAGATTAGAGCCATAAAGGCACTAGGTATCTACCACCCCACTACCACTATCAGATTAGAGCCATAATGGAGACTAGGTATCTACCACCCCACTACCTCTATCAGATTAGAGCCATAATGGAGAGTAGGTATCTTCCACCCCACTACCACTATCAGATTAGAGCCATAAAGGCACTAGGCATCTACCACCCCACTACCACTATCAGATTAGAGCCATAATGAAGACTAGGTATCTACCACCCCACTACCACTATCACATTAGAGCCATAAGGGCACTAGGCATCTACCACCCCACTACCACTATCAGATTAGAGCCATAAAGGCACTAGGTATCTACCACCCCACTACCACTATCAGATTAGAGCCATAATGGAGACTAGGTATCTACCACCCCACTACCACTATCAGATTATAGCCATAATGGAGACTAGGCATCTACCACCCCCCTACCACTACCAGATTAGAGCCATAATGGAGACTAGGTATCTACCACACCACTACCACTACCAGATTAGAGCCATAATGGGGACTAGGTCTCTACCACCCCACTACCACTATCAGATTAGAGCCAAAATGGAGACTAGGTATCTACCACCCAACTACCTCTATCAGATTAGAGCCATAATGGAGAGTAGGTATCTTCCACCCCACTACCACTGTTATGCTGATGAATGAGGACCCAAAAGCGACGTAATAGTAACAGAGTCTTTATTCCAGTATTAAACAAATAATGATTCTCCTGGATATAATCAATGGTAATCCAAAACAGGAAACTGAAATCCTCTCGTCAATAGAGAGGAACGCCTGGAGACGCGACCACAGACTGCAGGTCGCTTCGGGAAGGCACTGGCCGTAGCTGACATAGACACCTGCTCACACGCAGCATCTGAAGAAGGCAAAGAACACGACAGGGCGAAACAAGGACACAGGAACAGCAAACATCAAACAAGAATCCGACAAGGACAGGAGCGGAAAACAGAGGAAGAAATAGGGACTCTAATCAGAGGGCAAAACAGGGGACAGGTGTGAAAGAGTAAATGAGGTCGTAGGGAGAATGAGAAACAGCTGGGAGCAGGAACGGAACGATAGAGAGAGAGAAAGAGAAAGAACCTAATAAGACCAGCAGAGGGAAGCACAGGGACAAGACATGATCAAAGACAAAACATGACAGTACCCCCCCACTCACCGAGCGCCTCCTGGCGCACTCGAGGAGGAACCCTGGCGGCAACGAAGGAAATCATCAATCAACGAACGGTCCAGCACGTCCCGAGATGGAACCCAACTCCTCTCCTCAGGACCGTAACCCTCCCAATCCACTAAGTACTGGTGACCACGTCCCCGAGAACGCATGTCCATGATCTTCCGTACCTTGTAAATAGGAGCGCCCTCGACAAGGACGGGGGGGGGGGAGGGAAGACGAACGGGGGCGCGAAGAAAAGGCTTGACACAGGAGACATGGAAGACAGGGTGGACGCGACGAAGATGTTGCGGAAGAAGCAGTCGCACAGCGACAGGATTGACGACCTGAGAGACACGGAACGGACCAATGAACCGCGGAGTCAACTTGCGAGAAGCTGTCGTAAGGGGAAGGTTACGAGTGGAAAGCCACACTCTCTGACCGCGACAATACCTAGGACTCTTAATCCTACGTCTATTGGCGGCTCTCACAGTCTGCGCCCTGTAACGGCAAAGTGCAGACCTGACCCTCCTCCAGGTGCGCTCACAACGTTGGACAAAAGCCTGAGCGGAGGGAACGCTGGACTCGGCGAGCTGGGACGAAAACAGAGGAGGCTGGTAGCCAAGACTACTCTGAAACGGGGACAGCCCGGTAGCAGACGAAGGAAGCGAGTTGTGAGCGTACTCAGCCCAGGGGAGCTGTTCTGCCCAAGACGCAGGGTTTCGAAACGAAAGGCTGCGTAAAATGCGACCAATCGACTGATTGGCCCTTTCTGCTTGACCGTTAGACTGGGGATGAAACCCGGAAGAGAGACTGACGGAAGCACCAATCAAACGACAGAACTCCCTCCAAAACTGTGACGTGAATTGCGGACCTCTGTCTGAAACGGCGTCTAACGGGAGGCCATGAATTCTGAACACATTCTCAATGATGATTTGTGCCGTCTCCTTAGCGGAAGGAAGCTTAGCGAGGGGAATGAAATGTGCCGCCTTAGAGAACCTATCGATAACCGTAAGAATCACAGTCTTCCCCGCAGACGAAGGCAGACCGGTAATAAAGTCTAAGGCGATGTGAGACCATGGTCGAGAAGGAATGGGAAGCGGTCTGAGACGACCGGCAGGAGGAGAGTTACCTGACTTAGTCTGCGCGCAGTCCGAACAAGCAGCCACGAAACGACGCGTGTCCCGCTCCTGAGTAGGCCACCAAAACCGCTGGCGAATAGAAGCAAGCGTACCCCGAACGCCGGGGTGGCCAGCTAACTTGGCAGAGTGAGCCCACTGAAGAACAGCCAGACGAGTAGAGACAGGAACGAACAGAAGGTTACTAGGACAAGCGCGCGGCGACGCAGTGTGAGTGAGTGCTTGCTTTACCTGTCTCTCAATTCCCCAGACAGTCAACCCGACAACACGCCCTTCAGGGAGAATCCCCTCGGGGTCGGTAGAAGCCACAGAAGAACTAAAGAGACGGGATAAGGCATCAGGCTTGGTGTTCTTATTTCCCGGACGATAGGAAATCACGAACTCGAAACGAGCGAAAAACAACGCCCAACGAGCTTGACGTGCATTAAGTCGTTTGGCCGAACGGATGTACTCAAGGTTCTTATGGTCAGTCCAAACGACAAAAGGGACGGTCGCCCCCTCCAACCACTGTCGCCATTCGCCTATGGCTAAGCGGATGGCGAGCAGTTCGCGGTTACCCACATCATAGTTGCGTTCCGATGGCGACAGGCGATGAGAAAAGTAAGCGCAAGGATGGACCTTATCGTCAGACTGGAAGCGCTGAGACAGAATGGCTCCCACGCCCACCTCTGAAGCGTCAACCTCGACAATGAATTGTTTAGTGACGTCAGGAGTAACAAGGATAGGGGCGGATGTAAAACGCTTCTTGAGGAGATCAAAAGCTCCCTGGGCGGAACCGGACCACTTAAAGCAAGTCTTGACAGAAGTCAGAGCTGTGAGAGGGGCAGCCACTTGACCGAAATTACGAATGAAACGCCGATAGAAATTAGCGAAACCGAGAAAGCGCTGCAACTCGACACGTGACTTAGGGACGGGCCAATCGCTGACAGCCTGGACCTTAGCGGGATCCATCTGAATGCCTTCAGCGGAAATAACAGAACCGAGAAAAGTGACAGAGGAGACATGAAAGGCGCACTTCTCAGCCTTCACGTAGAGACAATTCTCTAAAAGGCGCTGGAGTACACGTCGAACGTGCTGAACATGAATCTCGAGTGACGGTGAAAAAATCAGGATATCGTCAAGGTAAACGAAAACAAAAATGTTCAGCATGTCTCTCAGTACATCATTAACTAATGCCTGAAAGACAGCTGGAGCATTAGCGAGACCGAACGGCAGAACCCGGTATTCAAAATGCCCTAACGGAGTGTTAAACGCCGTTTTCCACTCGTCCCCCTCTCTGATGCGTACGAGATGGTAAGCGTTACGAAGGTCCAACTTAGTAAAGCACCTGGCTCCCTGCAAAATCTCGAAGGCTGACGACATAAGGGGAAGCGGATAACGATTCTTAACCGTTATGTCATTCAGCCCTCGATAATCCACGCAGGGGCGCAGAGTACCGTCCTTCTTCTTAACAAAGAAAAATCCCGCTCCGGCGGGAGAGGAAGAAGGCACCACGGTACCGGCGTCGAGAGAAACAGACAGATAATCCTCGAGAGCCTTACGTTCGGGAGCCGACAGAGAGTATAGTCTACCCCGAGGGGGAGTGGTCCCCGGAAGGAGATCAATACAACAATCATACGACCGGTGAGGAGGAAGGGAGCTGGCTCTGGACCGACTGAAGACCGTGCGCAGATCATGATATTCCTCCGGCACTCCTGTCAAATCACCAGGTTCCTCCTGAGTAGAGGGGACAGAAGACACAGGAGGGATAGCAGACATTAAACACTTCACATGACAAGAAACGTTCCAAGATAGGATAGAATTACTAGACCAATTAATAGAAGGATTATGACATACTAGCCAGGGATGACCCAAAACAACAGGTGTAAAAGGTGAACGAAAAATCAAAAAGGAAATGGTCTCACTGTGGTTACCAGATACTGTGAGGGTTAAAGGTAGTGTCTCACATCTGATACTGGGGAGAAGACTACCATCTAAGGCGAACATGGGCGTGGGCTTCCCTAACTGTCTGAGAGGAATGTCATGTTTCCGAGCCCATGCTTCGTCCATAAAACAACCCTCAGCCCCTGAGTCTATCAAGGCACTGCAGGAAGCAGCCGAACCGGTCCAGCGTAGATGGACCGACAAGGTAGTACAGGATCTTGATGGAGAGACCTGAGTAGTAGCGCTCACCAGTAGCCCTCCGCTTACTGATGAGCTCTGGCTTTTACTGGACATGACATGACAAAATGTCCAGCAGAACCGCAATAGAGGCAAAGGCGGTTGGTGATTCTCCGTTCCCTCTCCTTAGTCGAGATGCGAATACCTCCCAGCTGCATGGGCTCAGTCTCTGAGCCGGTGGGAGGAGATGGTTGAGATGCGGAGAGGGGAAGCACCGTTAACGCGAGCTCTCTTCCACGAGCTCGATGACGAAGATCTATCCGTCGTTCTATGCGGATGGCGAGTGCAATCAAAGAGTCCACGCTGGAAGGAACCTCCCGGGAGAGAATCTCATCCTTAACCTCAGCGTGAAGTCCCTCCAGAAAACGAGCGAGCAACGCCGGCTCGTTCCAGTCACTGGAGGCAGCAAGAGTGCGAAACTCTATAGAGTAATCCGTTATGGATCGATCACCTTGACATAGGGAAGCCAGGGCCCTGGAAGCCTCCTTCCCAAAAACTGAACGATCAAAAACCCGTATCATCTCCTCTTTAAAGTTCTGATAATCGTTAGAACACTCAGCCCTTGCCTCCCAGATAGCTGTGCCCCACTCCCGAGCCCGACCAGTAAGGAGTGATATGACGTAAGCGATCCGAGCTCTCTCTCTTGAGTACGTGTTGGGCTGGAGAGAGAACACAATATCACACTGGGTGAGAAAGGAGCGACACTCAGTGGGCTGCCCAGAGTAACATGGTGGGTTATTAACCCTAGGTTCCGGAGACTCGGAAGACCAGGAAGTAGCTGGTGGCACGAGACGAAGACTCTGAAACTGTCCAGAGAGATCGGAGACCTGAGCGGCCAGGGTCTCAACGGCATGACGAGCAGCAAACAATTCCTGCTCGTGTCTGCCGAGCATTGCTCCCTGGAACTCGACGGCAGTGTTGAGAAAATCCATAGTCGCTGGGTCCATCTTGGTCGGATTCTTCTGTTATGCTGATGAATGAGGACCCAAAAGCGACGTAATAGTAACAGAGTCTTTATTCCAGTATTAAACAAATAATGATTCTCCTGGATATAATCAATGGTAATCCAAAACAGGAAACTGAAATCCTCTCGTCAATAGAGAGGAACGCCTGGAGACGCGACCACAGACTGCAGGTCGCTTCGGGAAGGCACTGGCCGTAGCTGACATAGACACCTGCTCACACGCAGCATCTGAAGAAGGCAAAGAACACGACAGGGCGAAACAAGGACACAGGAACAGCAAACATCAAACAAGAATCCGACAAGGACAGGAGCGGAAAACAGAGGAAGAAATAGGGACTCTAATCAGAGGGCAAAACAGGGGACAGGTGTGAAAGAGTAAATGAGGTCGTAGGGAGAATGAGAAACAGCTGGGAGCAGGAACGGAACGATAGAGAGAGAGAAAGAGAAAGAACCTAATAAGACCAGCAGAGGGAAGCACAGGGACAAGACATGATCAAAGACAAAACATGACAACCACTATCAGATTAGAGCCAAAATGGAGACTAGGTATCTACCACCCCACTACCACTACCATATTAGAGCTATAATGGAGACTAGGTATCTACCACCCCTCTACCACTTCCAGATTAGTGCCATAATGGAGACTAGGTATCTACCACCCCACTACCACTATCAGATTAGAGCCATAATGGAGACTAGGTATCTACCACCCCACTACCACTATCAGATTAGAGCTATAATGGAGACTAGGTATCTACCACCCCTCTACCACTACCAGATTAGAGCCATACTGGAGACTAGGTATCTACCACCCCACTACCACTATCAGATTAGAGCCATAAGGGCACTAGGCATCTACCACCACACTACCACTATCAGATTAGAGCCATAAGGGCACTAGGCATCTACCACCCCACTACCACTATCAGATTAGAGCCATAATGGAGACTATGTATCTACCACCCCACTACCACTACCAGATTAGAGCCATAATGGAGACTAGGTATCTACCACACCACTACCACTACCAGATTAGAGCCATAATGGAGACTAGGTATCTACCACCCCACTACCACTATCAGATTAGAGCCATAATGGAGACTAGGTATCTTACACCCCACTACCACTACCAGATTAGAGCCATAATG
Source organism: Salvelinus alpinus (assembly GCF_045679555.1). NCBI lineage: Eukaryota > Metazoa > Chordata > Actinopteri > Salmoniformes > Salmonidae > Salvelinus > Salvelinus alpinus. The sequence goes on from NC_092088.1 coordinate 106,433,179, forward strand.
GAGACTAGGTATCTACCACCCCACTACCACTACCAAATTAGAGCCATAATGGAGACTAGGTATCTACCACCCCACTACCACTACCAGATTAGAGCCATAATGGAGACTAGGTATCTACCACCCCTCTACCACTATCAGATTAGAGCCATAAGGGCACTAGGCATCTACCACCACACTACCACTATCAGATTAGAGCCATAAGTGCACTAGGCATCTACCACCCCGCTACCACTATCAGATTAGAGCCAAAAGGGCACTAGACATCTACCACCCCACTACCACTATCAGATTAGAGCCATAAGGGCACTAGGCATCTACCACCACACATCCACTATCAGATTAGAGCCATAATGGAAACTAGGTATCTACCACCCCACTACCACTATCAGATTAGAGCCATAATGGAGACTAGGTATCTACCACCCCACTACAACTATCAGATTAGAGCCATAAGGGCACTAGGCATCTACCACCCCACTACCCCTATCAGATTAGAGCCATAAAGGCACTAGGCATCTACCACCCCACTACCACTATCAGATTAGAGCCATAATGGAGACTAGGTATCTACCACCCCACTACCACTATCAGATTAGAGCCATAATGGAGACTAGGCATCTACCACCCCACTACCACTACCAGATTAGAGCCATAATGGAGACTAGGTATCTACCACCCCACTACCACTATCAGATTATAGCCATAATGGAGACTAGGCATCTACCACCCCCCTACCACTACCAGATTAGAGCCATAATGGAGACTAGGTATCTACCACACCACTACCACTACCAGATTAGAGCCATAATGGGGACTAGGTCTCTACCACCCCACTACCACTATCAGATTAGAGCCAAAATGGAGACTAGGTATCTACCACCCAACTACCTCTATCAGATTAGAGCCATAATGGAGAGTAGGTATCTTCCACCCCACTACCACTATCAGATTAGAGCCAAAATGGAGACTAGGTATCTACCACCCCACTACCACTACCATATTAGAGCTATAATGGAGACTAGGTATCTACCACCCCTCTACCAGTTCCAGATTAGTGCCATAATGGAGACTAGGTATCTACCACCCCACTACCACTATCAGATTAGAGCCATAATGGAGACTAGGTATCTACCACCCCACTACCACTATCAGATTAGAGCTATAATGGAGACTAGGTATCTACCACCCCTCTACCACTACCAGATTAGAGCCATACTGGAGACTAGGTATCTACCACCCCACTACCACTATCAGATTAGAGCCATAAGGGCACTAGGCATCTACCACCACACTACCACTATCAGATTAGAGCCATAAGGGCACTAGGCATCTACCACCCCACTACCACTATCAGATTAGAGCCATAATGGAGACTATGTATCTACCACCCCACTACCACTACCAGATTAGAGCCATAATGGAGACTAGGTATCTACCACACCACTACCACTACCAGATTAGAGCCATAATGGAGACTAGGTATCTACCACCCCACTACCACTATCAGATTAGAGCCATAATGGAGACTAGGTATCTTACACCCCACTACCACTACCAGATTAGAGCCATAATGGAGACTAGGTATCTACCACCCCACTACCACTACCAAATTAGAGCCATAATGGAGACTAGGTATCTACCACCCCACTACCACTACCAGATTAGAGCCATAATGGAGACTAGGTATCTACCACCCCTCTACCACTATCAGATTAGAGCCATAAGGGCACTAGGCATCTACCACCACACTACCACTATCAGATTAGAGCCATAAGTGCACTAGGCATCTACCACCCCGCTACCACTATCAGATTAGAGCCAAAAGGGCACTAGACATCTACCACCCCACTACCACTATCAGATTAGAGCCATAAGGGCACTAGGCATCTACCACCACACATCCACTATCAGATTAGAGCCATAATGGAAACTAGGTATCTACCACCCCACTACCACTATCAGATTAGAGCCATAATGGAGACTAGGTATCTACCACCCCACTACAACTATCAGATTAGAGCCATAAGGGCACTAGGCATCTACCACCCCACTACCCCTATCAGATTAGAGCCATAAAGGCACTAGGCATCTACCACCCCACTACCACTATCAGATTAGAGCCATAATGGAGACTAGGTATCTACCACCCCACTACCACTATCAGATTAGAGCCATAATGGAGACTAGGCATCTACCACCCCACTACCACTACCAGATTAGAGCCATAATGGAGACTAGGTATCTACCACACCACTACCACTACCAGATTAGAGCCATAATGGAGACTAGGTATCTACCACCCCACTGCCACTATCAGATTAGAGCTATAATGGAGACTAGGTATCTACCACCCCTCTACCACTACCAGATTAGAGCCATACTGGAGACTAGGTATCTACCACCCCACTACCACTATCAGATTAGAGCCATAAGGGCACTAGGTATCTACCACCACACTACCACTATCAGATTAGAGCCATAAGGGCACTAGGCATCTACCACCCCGCTACGACTATCAGATTAGAGCCATAAGGGCACTAGACATCTACCACCCCACTACCAATATCAGATTAGAGCCATAATGGAGACTAGGTATCTACCACCCCACTACCACTATCAGATTAGAGCCATAAGGGCACTAGGCATCTACCACCACACTACCACTATCAGATTAGAGCCATAAGGGCACTAGGCATCTACCACCCCACTACCACTATCAGATTAGAGCCATAATGGAGACTATGTATCTACCACCCCACTACCACTACCAGATTAGAGCCATAATGGAGACTAGGTATCTACCACACCACTACCACTACCAGATTAGAGCCATAATGGAGACTAGGTATCTACCACCCCACTACCACTATCAGATTAGAGCCATAATGGAGACTAGGTATCTTACACCCCACTACCACTACCAGATTAGAGCCATAATGGAGACTAGGTATCTACCACCCCACTACCACTACCAAATTAGAGCCATAATGGAGACTAGGTATCTACCACCCCACTACCACTACCAGATTAGAGCCATAATGGAGACTAGGTATCTACCACCCCTCTACCACTATCAGATTAGAGCCATAAGGGCACTAGGCATCTACCACCACACTACCACTATCAGATTAGAGCCATAAGTGCACTAGGCATCTACCACCCCGCTACCACTATCAGATTAGAGCCAAAAGGGCACTAGACATCTACCACCCCACTACCACTATCAGATTAGAGCCATAAGGGCACTAGGCATCTACCACCACACATCCACTATCAGATTAGAGCCATAATGGAAACTAGGTATCTACCACCCCACTACCACTATCAGATTAGAGCCATAATGGAGACTAGGTATCTACCACCCCACTACAACTATCAGATTAGAGCCATAAGGGCACTAGGCATCTACCACCCCACTACCCCTATCAGATTAGAGCCATAAAGGCACTAGGCATCTACCACCCCACTACCACTATCAGATTAGAGCCATAATGGAGACTAGGTATCTACCACCCCACTACCACTATCAGATTAGAGCCATAATGGAGACTAGGCATCTACCACCCCACTACCACTACCAGATTAGAGCCATAATGGAGACTAGGTATCTACCACCCCACTACCACTATCAGATTATAGCCATAATGGAGACTAGGCATCTACCACCCCCCTACCACTACCAGATTAGAGCCATAATGGAGACTAGGTATCTACCACACCACTACCACTACCAGATTAGAGCCATAATGGGGACTAGGTCTCTACCACCCCACTACCACTATCAGATTAGAGCCAAAATGGAGACTAGGTATCTACCACCCAACTACCTCTATCAGATTAGAGCCATAATGGAGAGTAGGTATCTTCCACCCCACTACCACTATCAGATTAGAGCCAAAATGGAGACTAGGTATCTACCACCCCACTACCACTACCATATTAGAGCTATAATGGAGACTAGGTATCTACCACCCCTCTACCACTTCCAGATTAGTGCCATAATGGAGACTAGGTATCTACCACCCCACTACCACTATCAGATTAGAGCCATAATGGAGACTAGGTATCTACCACCCCACTACCACTATCAGATTAGAGCTATAATGGAGACTAGGTATCTACCACCCCTCTACCACTACCAGATTAGAGCCATACTGGAGACTAGGTATCTACCACCCCACTACCACTATCAGATTAGAGCCATAAGGGCACTAGGCATCTACCACCACACTACCACTATCAGATTAGAGCCATAAGGGCACTAGGCATCTACCACCCCACTACCACTATCAGATTAGAGCCATAATGGAGACTATGTATCTACCACCCCACTACCACTACCAGATTAGAGCCATAATGGAGACTAGGTATCTACCACACCACTACCACTACCAGATTAGAGCCATAATGGAGACTAGGTATCTACCACCCCACTACCACTATCAGATTAGAGCCATAATGGAGACTAGGTATCTTACACCCCACTACCACTACCAGATTAGAGCCATAATGGAGACTAGGTATCTACCACCCCACTACCACTACCAAATTAGAGCCATAATGGAGACTAGGTATCTACCACCCCACTACCACTACCAGATTAGAGCCATAATGGAGACTAGGTATCTACCACCCCTCTACCACTATCAGATTAGAGCCATAAGGGCACTAGGCATCTACCACCACACTACCACTATCAGATTAGAGCCATAAGTGCACTAGGCATCTACCACCCCGCTACCACTATCAGATTAGAGCCAAAAGGGCACTAGACATCTACCACCCCACTACCACTATCAGATTAGAGCCATAAGGGCACTAGGCATCTACCACCACACATCCACTATCAGATTAGAGCCATAATGGAAACTAGGTATCTACCACCCCACTACCACTATCAGATTAGAGCCATAAGGGCACTAGGCATCTACCACCCCACTACCCCTATCAGATTAGAGCCATAAAGGCACTAGGCATCTACCACCCCACTACCACTATCAGATTAGAGCCATAATGGAGACTAGGTATCTACCACCCCACTACCACTATCAGATTAGAGCCATAATGGAGACTAGGCATCTACCACCCCACTACCACTACCAGATTAGAGCCATAATGGAGACTAGGTATCTACCACACCACTACCACTACCAGATTAGAGCCATAATGGAGACTAGGTATCTACCACCCCACTGCCACTATCAGATTAGAGCTATAATGGAGACTAGGTATCTACCACCCCTCTACCACTATCAGATTAGAGCCATAATGGAGACTAGGTATCTACCACCCCACTACCACTATCAGATTAGAGCCATAAGGGCACTAGGTATCTACCACCCCACTACCACTATCAGATTAGAGCCATAAGGGCACTAGGCATCTACCACCCCGCTACGACTATCAGATTAGAGCCATAAGGGCACTAGACATCTACCACCCCACTACCAATATCAGATTAGAGCCATAATGGAGACTAGGTATCTACCACCCCACTACCTCTATAAGATTAGAGCCATAAGGGCACTAGGCATCTACCACCCCACTACCACTATCAGATTAGAGCCATAATGGAGACTAGGTATCTACCACCCCACTACCACTACCAGATTAGAGCCATAATGGAGACTAGGTATCTACCACACCACTACCACTACCAGATTAGAGCCATAATGGAGACTAGGTATCTACCACCCCACTACCACTATCAGATTAGAGCCATAATGGAGACTAGTTATCTTCCACCTCACTACCACTACCAGATTAGAGCCATAATGGAGACTAGGTATCTACCACCAGTCTACCACTATCAGATTAGAGCCATAAGGGCACTAGGCATCTACCACCACACTACCACTTTCAGATTAGAGCCATAAGGGCACTAGGCATCTACCACCCCGCTACCACTATCAGATTAGTGCCAAAAGGGCACTAGACATCTACCACCCCACTACCACTATCAGATTAGAGCCATAAGGGCACTAGGCATCTACCACCACACAACCACTATCAGATTAGAGCCATAATGGAAACTAGGTATCTACCACCCCACTACCATGATCAGATTAGAGCCATAAAGGCACTAGGCATCTACCACCCCACTACCACTATCAGATTAGAGCCATAATGGAGACTAGGTATCTACCACACCACTACCACTACCAGATTAGAGCCATAATGGAGACTAGGTATCTACCACCCCACTACCACTATCAGATTAGAGCCATAATGGAGACTAGGTATCTTCCACCCCACTACCACTACCAGATTAGAGCCATAATGGAGACTAGGTATCTACCACCCCACTACCACTACCAAATTGGAGCCATAATGGGGACTAGGTCTCTACCACCCCACTACCACTATCAGATTAGAGCCAAAATGGAGACTAGGTATCTACCACCCAACTACCCCTATCAGATTAGAGCCATAATGGAGAGTAGGTATCTTCCACCCCACTACCACTATCAGATTAGAGCCAAAATGGAGACTAGGTATCTACCACCCCACTACCACTACCAGATTAGAGCTATAATGGAGACTAGGTATCTACCACCCCTCTACCACTTCCAGATTAGTGCCATAATGGAGACTAGGTATCTACCACCCCACTACCACTATCAGATTAGAGCCATAATGGAGACTAGGTATCTACCACCCCACTACCACTATCAGATTAGAGCTATAATGGAGACTAGGTATCTACCACCCCTCTACCACTACCAGATTAGAGCCAAACTGGAGACTAGGTATCTACCACCCCACTACCACTATCAGATTAGAGCCATAAGGGCACTAGGCATCTACCACCACACTACCACTATCAGATTAGAGCCATAAGGGCACTAGGCATCTACCACCCCGCTACCACTATCAGATTAGAGCCATAATGGAGACTAGGTATCTACCACCCCACTACCTCTATCAGATTAGAGCCATAAGGGCACTAGGAATCTATCACCCAACTACCACTATCAGATTAGAGCCATAAAGGCACTAGGCATCTACCACCCCACTACCACTATCAGATTAGAGCCATAATGAGACTATGTATCTACCACCCCACTACCACTACCAGATTAGAGCCATAATGGAGACTAGGTATCTACCACCCCACTACCACTATCAGAATTAGAGCCATAATGGAGACTAGGTATCTACCACCCCACTACTTCTATAAGATTAGAGCCAGAAGGGCACTTGGCATCTACCACCCCACTACCACTATCAGATTAGAGCCATAAAGGCACTAGGCATCTACCACCCCACTACCACTATCAGATTAGAGCCATAATGGAGACTAGGTATCTACCACCCCACTACCACTATCATATTAGAGCCATAAGGGCACTAGGCATCTATCACCCCACTACCACTATCAGATTAGAGCCATAAAGGCACTAGGTATCTACCACCCCACTACCACTACCAGATTAGAGCCATAATGGAGACTAGGTATCTACCACACCACTACCACTACCAGATTAGAGCCATAATGGAGACTAGGTATCTACCACCCCACTACCACTATCAGATTAGAGCCATAGGGGCACTAGGCATCTATCACCCCACTACCACTATCAGATTAGAGCCATAAAGGCACTAGGAATCTACCACCCCACTACCACTATCAGATTAGAGCCATAATCGAGACCAGGTATCTACCACCCCACTACTACTATCAGATTAGAGCCACAAGGGCACTAGGCATCTACCACCCCACTACCACTATCAGATTAGAGCCATAATGGAGACTAGGTATCTACCACCAAACTACCACTATTAGATTAGAGCCATAATGGAGACTAGGTATCTACCATACTAAATGTATGGTGAAAAACCGAATGGAACCATTTCCTTGTTTGACTACTAGGAATTATGACTCATACTGTGGTACCACTACCAGATTAGAGCCATAATGGAGACTAGGTATCTACCACCCCACTACTTCTATAAGATTAGAGCCAGAAGGGCACTTGGCATCTACCACCCCACTACCACTATCAGATTAGAGCCATAAAGGCACTAGGCATCTACCACCCCACTACCACTATCAGATTAGAGCCATAATGGAGACTAGGTATCTACCACCCCACTACCACTATCAGATTAGAGCCATAAGGGCACTAGGCATCTATCACCCCACTACCACTATCAGATTAGAGCCATAAAGGCACTAGGTATCTACCACCCCACTACCACTACCAGATAGAGCCATAATGGAGACTAGGTATCTACCACACCACTACCACTACCAGATTAGAGCCATAATGGAGACTAGGTATCTACCACCCCACTACCACTATCAGATTAGAGCCATAATGGAGACTAGGTATCTACCACCCCACTACCACTATCAGATTAGAGCCATAATGGAGACTAGGTATCTACCACCCCACTACCTCTATAAGATTAGAGCCATAATGGCACTAGGCATCTACCACCCCACTACCACTATCAGATTAGAGCCATAATGGAGACTAGGTATCTACCACCCCACTACCACTATCAGATTAGAGCCATAAAGGCACTAGGCATCTACCACCCCACTACCACTATCAAATTAGAGCCATAATGAAGACTAGGTATCTACCACCCCACTACCACTATCACATTAGAGCCATAAGGGCACTAGGTATCTACCACCCCACTACCACTATCAAATTAGAGCCATAAAGGCACTAGGCATCTACCACCCCACTACCACTATCAGATTAGAGCCATAATGGAGACTAGGTATCTACCACCCCACTACCACTATCAGATTAGAGCCATAATGGAGACTAGGTATCTTCCACCCCACTACCACTACCAGATTAGAGCCATAATGGAGACTAGGTATCTACCACCCCACTACCACTACCAAATTGGAGCCATAATGGGGACTAGGTATCTACCACCCCACTACCACTATCAGATTAGAGCCAAAATGGAGACTAGGTATCTACCACCCCACTACCTCTATCAGATTAGAGCCATAATGGAGAGTAGGTATCTTCCACCCCACTACCACTATCAGATTAGAGCCATAAAGGCACTAGGCATCTACCACCCCACTACCACTATCAGATTAGAGCCATAATGAAGACTAGGTATCTACCACCCCACTACCACTATCACATTAGAGCCATAAGGGCAGTAGGCATCTACCACCCCACTACCACTATCAGATTAGAGCCATAAAGGCACTAGGTATCTACCACCCCACTACCACTATCAGATTAGAGCCATAATGGAGACTAGGTATCTACCACCCTACTACCTCTATCAGATTAGAGCCATAATGGAGAGTAGGTATCTTCCACCCCACTACCACTATCAGATTAGAGCCATAAAGGCACTAGGCATCTACCACCCCACTACCACTATCAGATTAGAGCCATAATGAAGACTAGGTATCTACCACCCCACTACCACATTAGAGCCATAAGGGCACTAGGCATCTACCACCCCACTACCACTATCAGATTAGAGCCATAAAGGCACTAGGTATCTACCACCCCACTACCACTATCAGATTAGAGCCATAATGGAGACTAGGTATCTACCACCCCACTACCACTATCAGATTATAGCCATAATGGAGACTAGGCATCTACCACCCCCCTACCACTACCAGATTAGAGCCATAATGGAGACTAGGTATCTTCCACCCCACTACCACTACCAGATTAGAGCCATAATGGAGACTAGGTATCTACCACCCCACTACCACTACCAAATTGGAGCCATAATGGGGACTAGGTCTCTACCACCCCACTACCACTATCAGATTAGAGCCAAAATGGAGACTAGGTATCTACCACCCAACTACCTCTATCAGATTAGAGCCATAATGGAGAGTAGGTATCTTCCACCCCACTACCACTATCAGATTAGAGCCAAAATGGAGACTAGGTATCTACCACCCCACTACCACTACCATATTAGAGCTATAATGGAGACTAGGTATCTACCACCCCTCTACCACTTCCAGATTAGTGCCATAATGGAGACTAGGTATCTACCACCCCACTACCACTATCAGATTAGAGCCATAATGGAGACTAGGTATCTACCACCCCATTACCACTATCAGATTAGAGCTATAATGGAGACTAGGTATCTACCACCCCTCTACCACTACCAGATTAGAGCCATACTGGAGACTAGGTATCTACCACCCCACTACCACTATCAGATTAGAGCCATAAGGGCACTAGGCATCTACCACCACACTACCACTATCAGATTAGAGCCATAAGGGCACTAGGCATCTACCACCCCGCTACCACTATCAGATTAGAGCCATAATGGAGACTAGGTATCTACCACCCCACTACCTCTATCAGATTAGAGCCATAAGGGCACTAGGCATCTATCACCCAACTACCACTATCAGATTAGAGCCATAAAGGCACTAGGCATCTACCACCCCACTACCACTATCAGATTAGAGCCATAATGGAGACTATGTATCTACCACCCCACTACCACTACCAGATTAGAGCCATAATGGAGACTAGGTATCTACCACACCACTACCACTACCAGATTAGAGCCATAATGGAGACTAGGTATCTACCACCCCACTACCACTATCAGATTAGAGCCATAATGGAGACTAGGTATCTTACACCCCACTACCACTACCAGATTAGAGCCATAATGGAGACTAGGTATCTACCACCCCACTACCACTACCAGATTAGAGCCATAATGGAGACTAGGTATCTACCACGCCACTACCACTACCAGATTAGAGCCATAATGGAGACTAGGTATCTACCACCCCTCTACCACTATCAGATTAGAGCCATAAGGGCACTAGGCATCTACCACCACACTACCACTATCAGATTAGAGCCATAAGTGCACTAGGCATCTACCACCCCGCTACCACTATCATATTAGAGCCAAAAGGGCACTAGACATCTACCACTGCACTACCACTATCAGATTAGAGCCATAAGGGCACTAGGCATCTACCACCACACATCCACTATCAGATTAGAGCCATAATGGAAACTAGGTATCTACCACCCCACTACCACTATCAGATTAGAGCCATAATGGAGACTAGGTATCTACCACCCCACTACAACTATCAGATTAGAGCCATAAGGGCACTAGGCATCTACCACCCCACTACCCCTATCAGATTAGAGCCATAAAGGCACTAGGCATCTACCACCCCACTACCACTATCAGATTAGAGCCATAATGGAGACTAGGTATCTACCACCCCACTACCACTATCAGATTAGAGCCATAATGGAGACTAGGCATCTACCACCCCACTACCACTACCAGATTAGAGCCATAATGGAGACTAGGTATCTACCACACCACTACCACTACCAGATTAGAGCCATAATGGAGACTAGGTATCTACCACCCCACTGCCACTATCAGATTAGAGCTATAATGGAGACTAGGTATCTACCACCCCTCTACCACTACCAGATTAGAGCCATACTGGAGACTAGGTATCTACCACCCCACTACCACTATCAGATTAGAGCCATAAGGGCACTAGGTATCTACCACCACACTACCACTATCAGATTAGAGCCATAAGGGCACTAGGCATCTACCACCCCGCTACGACTATCAGATTAGAGCCATAAGGGCACTAGACATCTACCACCCCACTACCACTATCAGATTAGAGCCATAATGGAGACTAGGTATCTACCACCCCACTACCTCTATAAGATTAGAGCCATAAGGGCACTAGGCATCTATCACCCCACTACCACTATCAGATTAGAGCCATAAAGGCACTAGGCATCTACCACCCCACTACCACTATCAGATTAGAGCCATAATGGAGACTAGGTATCTACCACCCCACTACCACTACCAGATTAGAGCCATAATGGAGACTAGGTATCTACCACACCACTACCACTACCAGATTAGAGCCATAATGGAGACTAGGTATCTACCACCCCACTACCACTATCAGATTAGAGCCATAATGGAGACTAGTTATCTTCCACCTCACTACCACTACCAGATTAGAGCCATAATGGAGACTAGGTATCTACCACCCCCTACCACTACCAAATTAGAGCCATAATGGAGACTGGGTATCTACCACCCCACTACCACTACCAGATTAGAGCCATAATGGAGACTAGGCATCTACCACCCCGCTACCACTATCAGATTAGTGCCAAAAGGGCACTAGACATCTACCACCCCACTACCACTATCAGATTAGAGCCATAAGGGCACTAGGCATCTACCACCACACAACCACTATCAGATTAGAGCCATAATGGAAACTAGGTATCTACCACCCCACTACCATGATCAGATTAGAGCCATAAAGGCACTAGGCATCTACCACCCCACTACCACTATCAGATTAGAGCCATAATGGAGACTAGGTATCTACCACACCACTACCACTACCAGATTAGAGCCATAATGGAGACTAGGTATCTACCACCCCACTACCACTATCAGATTAGAGCCATAATGGAGACTAGGTATCTTCCACCCCACTACCACTACCAGATTAGAGCCATAATGGAGACTAGGTATCTACCACCCCACTACCACTACCAAATTGGAGCCATAATGGGGACTAGGTCTCTACCACCCCACTACCACTATCAGATTAGAGCCAAAATGGAGACTAGGTATCTACCACCCAACTACCTCTATCAGATTAGAGCCATAATGGAGAGTAGGTATCTTCCACCCCACTACCACTATCAGATTAGAGCCAAAATGGAGACTAGGTATCTACCACCCCACTACCACTACCAGATTAGAGCTATAATGGAGACTAGGTATCTACCACCCCTCTACCACTTCCAGATTAGTGCCATAATGGAGACTAGGTATCTACCACCCCACTACCACTATCAGATTAGAGCCATAATGGAGACTAGGTATCTACCACCCCACTACCACTATCAGATTAGAGCTATAATGGAGACTAGGTATCTACCACCCCACTACCACTATCAGATTAGAGCCATAATGGAGACTAGGTATCTACCACCCCACTACCACTATCAGATTAGAGCCATAAGGGCACTAGGCATCTACCACCACACTACCACTATCAGATTAGAGCCATAAGGGCACTAGGCATCTACCACCCCGCTACCACTATCAGATTAGAGCCATAATGGAGACTAGGTATCTACCACCCCACTACCTCTATCAGATTAGAGCCATAAGGGCACTAGGCATCTATCACCCAACTACCACTATCAGATTAGAGCCATAAAGGCACTAGGCATCTACCACCCCACTACCACTATCAGATTAGAGCCATAATGGAGACTATGTATCTACCACCCCACTACCACTACCAGATTAGAGCCATAATGGAGACTAGGTATCTACCACACCACTACCACTACCGGATTAGAGCCATAATGGAGACTAGGTATCTTACACCCCACTACCACTACCAGATTAGAGCCATAATGGAGACTAGGTATCTACCACCCCACTACCACTACCAAATTAGAGCCATAATGGAGACTAGGTATCTACCACCCCACTACCACTACCAGATTAGAGCCATAATGGAGACTAGGTATCTACCACCCCTCTACCACTATCAGATTAGAGCCATAAGGGCACTAGGCATCTACCACCACACTACCACTATCAGATTAGAGCCATAAGTGCACTAGGCATCTACCACCCCGCTACCACTATCAGATTAGAGCCAAAAGGGCACTAGACATCTACCACCCCACTACCACTATCAGATTAGAGCCATAAGGGCACTAGGCATCTACCACCACACATCCACTATCAGATTAGAGCCATAATGGAGACTAGGTATCTACCACCCCACTACCACGATCAGATTAGAGCCATAAGGGCACTAGGCATCTACCACCCCACTACCACTATCAGATTAGAGCCATAATGGAGACTAGGTATCTACCACCCCACTACCACTATCAGATTAGAGCCATAGGGGCACTAGGCATCTATCACCCCACTACCACTATCAGATTAGAGCCATAAAGGCACTAGGCATCTACCACCCCACTACCACTATCAGATTAGAGCCATAATGGAGACTAGGTATCTACCACCCCACTACCACTATCAGATCATAGCCACATGGGCACTAGGCATCTACCACCCCACTACCACTATCAGATTAGAGCCATAAAGTCACTAGGCATCTACCACCCCACTACCACTATCAGATTAGAGCCATAAGGGCACTAGGCATCTACCACCACACAACCACTATCAGATTAGAGCCATAATGGAAACTAGGTATCTACCACCCCACTACCATGATCAGATTAGAGCCATAAAGGCACTAGGCATCTACCACCCCACTACCACTATCAGATTAGAGCCATAATGGAGACTAGGTATCTACCACACCACTACCACTACCAGATTAGAGCCATAATGGAGACTAGGTATCTACCACCCCACTACCACTATCAGATTAGAGCCATAATGGAGACTAGGTATCTTCCACCCCACTACCACTACCAGATTAGAGCCATAATGGAGACTAGGTATCTACCACCCCACTACCACTACCAAATTGGAGCCATAATGGGGACTAGGTCTCTACCACCCCACTACCACTATCAGATTAGAGCCAAAATGGAGACTAGGTATCTACCACCCAACTACCTCTATCAGATTAGAGCCATAATGGAGAGTAGGTATCTTCCACCCCACTACCACTATCAGATTAGAGCCAAAATGGAGACTAGGTATCTACCACCCCACTACCACTACCAGATTCGAGCTATAATGGAGACTAGGTATCTACCACCCCTCTACCACTTCCAGATTAGTGCCATAATGGAGACTAGGTATCTACCACCCCACTACCACTATCAGATTAGAGCCATAATGGAGACTAGGTATCTACCACCCCACTACCACTATCAGATTAGAGCTATAATGGAGACTAGGTATCTACCACCCCACTACCACTACCAGATTAGAGCCATACTGGAGACTAGGTATCTACCACCCCACTACCACTATCAGATTAGAGCCATAAGGGCACTAGGCATCTACCACCACACTACCACTATCAGATTAGAGCCATAAGGGCACTAGGCATCTACCACCCCGCTACCACTATCAGATTAGAGCCATAATGGAGACTAGGTATCTACCACCCCACTACCTCTATCAGATTAGAGCCATAAGGGCACTAGGCATCTATCACCCAACTACCACTATCAGATTAGAGCCATAAAGGCACTAGGCATCTACCACCCCACTACCACTATCAGATTAGAGCCATAATGGAGACTATGTATCTACCACCCCACTACCACTACCAGATTAGAGCCATAATGGAGACTAGGTTTCTACCACACCACTACCACTACCAGATTAGAGCCATAATGGAGACTAGGTATTTTACACCCCACTACCACTACCAGATTAGAGCCATAATGGAGACTAGGTATCTACCACCCCACTACCACTACCAAATTAGAGCCATAATGGAGACTAGGTATCTACCACCCCACTACCACTACCAGATTAGAGCCATAATGGAGACTAGGTATCTACCACCCCTCTACCACTATCAGATTAGAGCCATAAGGGCACTAGGCATCTACCACCACACTACCACTATCAGATTAGAGCCATAAGTGCACTAGGCATCTACCACCCCGCTACCACTATCAGATTAGAGCCATAAGGGCACTAGACATCTACCACCCCACTACCACTATCAGATTAGAGCCATAAGGGCACTAGGCATCTACCACCACACATCCACTATCAGATTAGAGCCATAATGGAAACTAGGTATCTACCACCCCACTACCACGATCAGATTAGAGCCATAAAGGCACTAGGCATCTACCACCCCACTACCACTATCAGATTAGAGCCATAATGGAGACTAGGTATCTACCACCCCTCTACCACTATCAGATTAGAGCCATAGGGGCACTAGGCATCTATCACCCCACTACCACTATCAGATTAGAGCCATAATGGAGACTAGGTATCTACCACCCCACTACCACTATCAGATCATAGCCACATGGGCACTAGGCATCTACCACCCCACTACCACTATCAGATTAGAGCCATAATGGAGACTAGGTATCTACCACCAAACTACCACTATCAGATTAGAGCCATAATGGAGACTAGGTATCTACCATACTAAATGTATGGTGAAAAACCGAATGGAACCATTTCCTTGTTTGACTACTAGGAATTATGACTCATACTGTGGTACCACTACCAGATTAGAGCCATAATGGAGACTAGGTATCTACCACCCCACTACCACTATCAGAATTAGAGCCATAATGGAGACTAGGTATCTACCACCCCACTACTTCTATAAGATTAGAGCCAGAAGGGCACTTGGCATCTACCACCCCACTACCACTATCAGATTAGAGCCATAAAGGCACTAGGCATCTACCACCCCACTACCACTATCAGATTAGAGCCATAATGGAGACTAGGTATCTACCACCCCACTACCAATCAATCAATCAATCAATCAATTTTATTTTATATAGCCCTTCGTACATCAGCTAATATCTCGAAGTGCTGTACAGACACCCAGCCTAAAACCCCAAACAGCTAGTAATGCAGGTGTAGAAGCACGGTGGCTAGGAAAAACTCCCTAGAAAGGCCAAAACCTAGGAAGAAACCTAGAGAGGAACCAGGCTATGAGGGGTGGCCAGTCCTCTTCTGGCTGTGCCGGGTGGAGATTATAACAGAACTATGCCAAGATGTTCAAAAATGTTCATAAGTGACAAGCATGGTCAAATAATAATCATGAATAATTTTCAGTTGGCTTTTCATAGCCGATCATCAAGAGTTGAAAAACAACAGGTCTGGGACAGGTGGCGGTTCCATAACCGCAGGCAGAACAGCTGAAACTGGAATAGCAGCAAGGCCAGGCGGACTGGGGACAGCAAGGAGTCACCACGGGCGGCAGTCCCGACGCATGGTCCTAGGGCCCAGGTCCTCCGAGAGAAAGAAAGAGAGAAGGAGAAAATTAGAGAGAGACAAGATTTTCAAAATTTCCATAAATGACAAGCATGGTCAAATAATAATCAGGAATAAATCTCAGTTGGCTTTTCATAGCCGATCATTAAGAGTTGAAAACAGCAGGTCTGGGACAGGTAGGGGTTCCATAACCGCAGGCAGAACAGTTGAAACTGGAATAGCAGCAAGGCCAGGCGGACTGGGGACAGCAAGGAGTCACCACGGCCGGTAGTCCCGACGTATGGTCCTAGGGCTCAGGTCCTCCGAGAGAAAGAAAGAGAGAAGGAGAAAATTAGAGAGAGCCAAGATTTTCAAAATGTTCATAAATGACAAGCATGGTCAAATAATAATCAGGAATAAATCTCAGTTGGCTTTTCATAGCCGATCATTAAGAGTTGAAAACAGCAGGTCTGGGACAGGTAGGGGTTCCGTAACCACAGGCAGAACAGTTGAAACTGGAATAGCAGCAAGGCCAGGCGGACTGGGGACAGGAAGGTGTCATCATGCCCGGTAGTCCTGACGTATGGTCCTAGGGCTCAGGTTCTCAGAGAGAAAGAGAGAACGAGAGAATTAGAGAGAGCATACTTAAATTCACACAGGACACTGGATAAGACAGGAGAAGTACTCCAGGTAACCAACTGACCCTAGCCCCCCGAAACAAACTACTGCAGCATAAATACTGGAGGCTGAGACAGGAGCGGTCAGGAGACACTGTGGCCCCATCCGAAGAAACCCCCCGGACAGGGCCAAATAGGAAGGATATAACTACCACTATCATATTAGAGCCATAAGGGCACTAGGCATCTACCACCCCACTACCACTATCAGATTAGAGCCATAAAGGCACTAGGTATCTACCACCCCACTACCACTACCAGATTAGAGCCATAATGGAGACTAGGTATCTACCACACCACTACCACTACCAGATTAGAGCCATAATGGAGACTAGGTATCTACCACCCCACTACCACTATCAGATTAGAGCCATAAGGGCACTAGGCATCTATCACCCCACTACCACTATCAGATTAGAGCCATAAAGGCACTAGGAATCTACCACCCCACTACCACTATCAGATTAGAGCCATAATGGAGACTAGGTATCTACCACCCCACTACCACTATCAGATTAGAGCCACAAGGGCACTAGGCATCTACCACCCCACTACCACTATCAGATTAGAGCCATAAAGGCACTAGGAATCTACCACCCCACTACCACTATCAGATTAGAGCCATAATGGAGACTAGGTATCTACCACCCCACTACCACTATCAGATTAGAGCCACAAGGGCACTAGGCATCTACCACCCCACTACCACTATCAGATTAGAGCCATAAGTGCACTAGGCATCTACCACCCCGCTACCACTATCAGATTAGAGCCAAAAGGGCACTAGACATCTACCACCCCACTACCACTATCAGATTAGAGCCATAAGGGCACTAGGCATCTACCACCACACATCCACTATCAGATTAGAGCCATAATGGAAACTAGGTATCTACCACCCCACTACCACGATCAGATTAGAGCCATAAAGGCACTAGGCATCTACCACCCCACTACCACTATCAGATTAGAGCCATAATGGAGACTAGGTATCTACCACCCCTCTACCACTATCAGATTAGAGCCATAGGGGCACTAGGCATCTATCACCCCACTACCACTATCAGATTAGAGCCATAATGGAGACTAGGTATCTACCACCCCACTACCACTATCAGATCATAGCCACATGGGCACTAGGCATCTACCACCCCACTACCACTATCAGATTAGAGCCATAAAGTCACTAGGCATCTACCACCCCACTACCACTATCAGATTAGAGCCATAATGGAGACTAGGTATCTACCACCAAACTACCACTATCAGATTAGAGCCATAATGGAGACTAGGTATCTACCATACTAAATGTATGGTGAAAAACCGAATGGAACCATTTCCTTGTTTGACTACTAGGAATTATGACTCATACTGTGGTACCACTACCAGATTAGAGCCATAATGGAGACTAGGTATCTACCACCCCACTACCACTATCAGAATTAGAGCCATAATGGAGACTAGGTATCTACCACCCCACTACTTCTATAAGATTAGAGCCAGAAGGGCACTTGGCATCTACCACCCCACTACCACTATCAGATTAGAGCCATAAAGGCACTAGGCATCTACCACCCCACTACCACTATCAGATTAGAGCCATAATGGAGACTAGGTATCTACCACCCCACTACCAATCAATCAATCAATCAATCAATTTTATTTTATATAGCCCTTCGTACATCAGCTAATATCTCGAAGTGCTGTACAGACACCCAGCCTAAAACCCCAAACAGCTAGTAATGCAGGTGTAGAAGCACGGTGGCTAGGAAAAACTCCCTAGAAAGGCCAAAACCTAGGAAGAAACCTAGAGAGGAACCAGGCTATGAGGGGTGGCCAGTCCTCTTCTGGCTGTGCCGGGTGGAGATTATAACAGAACTATGCCAAGATGTTCAAAAATGTTCATAAGTGACAAGCATGGTCAAATAATAATCATGAATAATTTTCAGTTGGCTTTTCATAGCCGATCATCAAGAGTTGAAAAACAACAGGTCTGGGACAGGTGGCGGTTCCATAACCGCAGGCAGAACAGCTGAAACTGGAATAGCAGCAAGGCCAGGCGGACTGGGGACAGCAAGGAGTCACCACGGGCGGCAGTCCCGACGCATGGTCCTAGGGCCCAGGTCCTCCGAGAGAAAGAAAGAGAGAAGGAGAAAATTAGAGAGAGACAAGATTTTCAAAATTTCCATAAATGACAAGCATGGTCAAATAATAATCAGGAATAAATCTCAGTTGGCTTTTCATAGCCGATCATTAAGAGTTGAAAACAGCAGGTCTGGGACAGGTAGGGGTTCCATAACCGCAGGCAGAACAGTTGAAACTGGAATAGCAGCAAGGCCAGGCGGACTGGGGACAGCAAGGAGTCACCACGGCCGGTAGTCCCGACGTATGGTCCTAGGGCTCAGGTCCTCCGAGAGAAAGAAAGAGAGAAGGAGAAAATTAGAGAGAGCCAAGATTTTCAAAATGTTCATAAATGACAAGCATGGTCAAATAATAATCAGGAATAAATCTCAGTTGGCTTTTCATAGCCGATCATTAAGAGTTGAAAACAGCAGGTCTGGGACAGGTAGGGGTTCCGTAACCACAGGCAGAACAGTTGAAACTGGAATAGCAGCAAGGCCAGGCGGACTGGGGACAGGAAGGTGTCATCATGCCCGGTAGTCCTGACGTATGGTCCTAGGGCTCAGGTTCTCAGAGAGAAAGAGAGAACGAGAGAATTAGAGAGAGCATACTTAAATTCACACAGGACACTGGATAAGACAGGAGAAGTACTCCAGGTAACCAACTGACCCTAGCCCCCCGAAACAAACTACTGCAGCATAAATACTGGAGGCTGAGACAGGAGCGGTCAGGAGACACTGTGGCCCCATCCGAAGAAACCCCCCGGACAGGGCCAAATAGGAAGGATATAACTACCACTATCATATTAGAGCCATAAGGGCACTAGGCATCTATCACCCCACTACCACTATCAGATTAGAGCCATAAAGGCACTAGGTATCTACCACCCCACTACCACTACCAGATTAGAGCCATAATGGAGACTAGGTATCTACCACCCCACTACCACTACCAGATTAGAGCCAAAATGGAGACTAGGTATCTACCACCCCACTACCACTATCAGATTAGAGCCATAGGGGCACTAGGCATCTATCACCCTACTACCACTATCAGATTAGAGCCATAAAGGCACTAGGAATCTACCACCCCACTACCACTATCAGATTAGAGCCATAATCGAGACCAGGTATCTACCACCCCACTACTACTATCAGATTAGAGCCACAAGGGCACTAGGCATCTACCACCCCACTACCACTATCAGATTAGAGCCATAAAGTCACTAGGCATCTACCACCCCACTACCACTATCAGATTAGAGCCATAATGGAGACTAGGTATCTACCACCAAACTACCACTATTAGATTAGAGCCATAATGGAGACTAGGTATCTACCATACTAAATGTATGGTGAAAAACCGAATGGAACCATTTCCTTGTTTGACTACTAGGAATTATGACTCATACTGTGGTACCACTACCAGATTAGAGCTAAAATGGAGACTAGGTATCTACCACCCCACTACTTCTATAAGATTAGAGCCAGAAGGGCACTTGGCATCTACCACCCCACTACCACTATCAGATTAGAGCCATAAAGGCACTAGGCATCTACCACCCCACTACCACTATCAGATTAGAGCCATAATGGAGACTAGGTATCTACCACCCCACTACCACTATCAGATTAGAGCCATAAGGGCACTAGGCATCTATCACCCCACTACCACTATCAGATTAGAGCCATAAAGGCACTAGGTATCTACCACCCCACTACCACTACCAGATAGAGCCATAATGGAGACTAGGTATCTACCACACCACTACCACTACCAGATTAGAGCCATAATGGAGACTAGGTATCTACCACCCCACTACCACTATCAGATTAGAGCCATAATGGAGACTAGGTATCTACCACCCCACTACCACTATCAGATTAGAGCCATAATGGAGACTAGGTATCTACCATCCCACTACCTCTATAAGATTAGAGCCATAATGGCACTAGGCATCTACCACCCCACTACCACTATCAGATTAGAGCCATAATGGAGACTAGGTATCTACCACCCCACTACCACTATCAGATTAGAGCCATAAAGGCACTAGGCATCTACCACCCCACTACCACTATCAGATTAGAGCCATAATGAAGACTAGGTATCTACCACCCCACTACCACTATCACATTAGAGCCATAAGGGCACTAGGCATCTACCACCCCACTACCACTATCAAATTAGAGCCATAAAGGCACTAGGCATCTACCACCCCACTACCACTATCAGATTAGAGCCATAATGGAGACTAGGTATCTACCACCCCACTACCACTATCAGATTAGAGCCATAATGGAGACTAGGTATCTTCCACCCCACTACCACTACCAGATTAGAGCCATAATGGAGACTAGGTATCTACCACCCCACTACCACTACCAAATTGGAGCCATAATGGGGACTAGGTATCTACCACCCCACTACCACTATCAGATTAGAGCCAAAATGGAGACTAGGTATCTACCACCCCACTACCTCTATCAGATTAGAGCCATAATGGAGAGTAGGTATCTTCCACCCCACTACCACTATCAGATTAGAGCCATAAAGGCACTAGGCATCTACCACCCCACTACCACTATCAGATTAGAGCCATAATGAAGACTAGGTATCTACCACCCCACTACCACTATCACATTAGAGCCATAAGGGCACTAGGCATCTACCACCCCACTACCACTATCAGATTAGAGCCATAAAGGCACTAGGTATCTACCACCCCACTACCACTATCAGATTAGAGCCATAATGGAGACTAGGTATCTACCACCCCACTACCACTATCAGATTAGAGCCATAATGGAGACTAGGCATCTACCACCCCCCTACCACTACCAGATTAGAGCCATAATGGAGACTAGGTATCTACCACACCACTACCACTACCAGATTAGAGCCATAATGGAGACTATGTATCTACCACCCCACTACCACTATCAGATTAGAGCCATAATGGAGACTAGGTATCTACCACCCCACTACCACTACCAGATTAGAGCCATAATGGAGACTAGGTATTTACCACCCCACTACCACTACCAAATTAGAGCCATAATGGGGACTAGGTCTCTACCACCCCACTACCACTATCAGATTAGAGCCAAAATGGAGACTAGGTATCTACCACCCAACTACCTCTATCAGATTAGAGCCATAATGGAGAGTAGGTATCTTCCACCCCACTACCACTATCAGATTAGAGCCAAAATGGAGACTAGGTATCTACCACCCCACTACCACTACCAGATTAGAGCTATAATGGAGACTAGGTATCTACCACCCCTCTACCACTTCCAGATTAGTGCCATAATGGAGACTAGGTATCTACCACCCCACTACCACTATCAGATTAGAGCCATAATGGAGACTAGGTATCTACCACCCCACTACCACTATCAGATTAGAGCTATAATGGAGACTAGGTATCTGCCACCCCTCTACCACTACCAGATTAGAGCCATAATGGAGACTAGGTATCTACCACCCCACTACCACTATCAGATTAGAGCCATAAGGGCACTAGGCATCTACCACCACACTACCACTATCAGATTAGAGCCATAAGGGCACTAGGCATCTACCACCCCGCTACCACTATCAGATTAGAGCCATAATGGAGACTAGGTATCTACCACCCCACTACCTCTATCAGATTAGAGCCATAAGGGCACTAGGCATCTATCACCCAACTACCACTATCAGATTAGAGCCATAAAGGCACTAGGCATCTACCACCCCACTACCACTATCAGATTAGAGCCATAATGGAGACTATGTATCTACCACCCCACTACCACTACCAGATTAGAGCCATAATGGAGACTAGGTATCTACCACACCACTACCACTACCAGATTAGAGCCATAATGGAGACTAGGTATCTACCACCCCACTACCACTATCAGATTAGAGCCATAATGGAGACTAGGTATCTTACACCCCACTACCACTACCAGATTAGAGCCATAATGGAGACTAGGTATCTACCACCCCACTACCACTACCAAATTAGAGCCATAATGGAGACTAGGTATCTACCACCCCACTACCACTACCAGATTAGAGCCATAATGGAGACTAGGTATCTACCACCCCTCTACCACTATCAGATTAGAGCCATAAGGGCACTAGGCATCTACCACCACACTACCACTATCAGATTAGAGCCATAAGTGCACTAGGCATCTACCACCCCACTACCACTATCAGATTAGAGCCAAAAGGGCACTAGACATCTACCACCCCACTACCACTATCAGATTAGAGCCATAAGGGCACTAGGCATCTACCACCACACATCCACTATCAGATTAGAGCCATAATGGAAAATAGGTATCTACCACCCCACTACCACGATCAGATTAGAGCCATAAAGGCACTAGGCATCTACCACCCCACTACCACTATCAGATTAGAGCCATAATGGAGACTAGGTATCTACCACCCCACTACCACTATCAGATTAGAGCCATAAGGGCACTAGGCATCTACCACCCCACTACCCCTATCAGATTAGAGCCATAAAGGCACTAGGCATCTACCACCCCACTACCACTATCAGATTAGAGCCATAATGGAGACTAGGCATCTACCACCCCACTACCACTACCAGATTAGAGCCATAATGGAGACTAGGTATCTACCACACCACTACCACTACCAGATTAGAGCCATAATGGAGACTAGGTATCTACCACCCCACTGCCACTATCAGATTAGAGCTATAATGGAGACTAGGTATCTACCACCCCTCTACCACTACCAGATTAGAGCCATACTGGAGACTATGTATCTACCACCCCACTACCACTACCAGATTAGAGCCATAATGGAGACTAGGTATCTACCACCCCACTACCACTACCAGATAGAGCCATAATGGAGACTAGGTATCTACCACACCACTACCACTACCAGATTAGAGCCATAATGGAGACTAGGTATCTACCACCCCACTACCACTATCAGATTAGAGCCATAATGGAGACTAGGTATCTACCACCCCACTACCACTATCAGATTAGAGCCATAATGGAGACTAGGTATCTACCATCCCACTACCTCTATCAGATTAGAGCCATAATGGCACTAGGCATCTACCACCCCACTACCACTATCAGATTAGAGCCATAATGGAGACTAGGTATCTACCACCCCACTACCACTATCAGATTAGAGCCATAAAGGCACTAGGCATCTACCACCCCACTACCACTATCAGATTAGAGCCATAATGAAGACTAGGTATCTACCACCCCACTACCACTATCACATTAGAGCCATAAGGGCACTAGGCATCTACCACCCCACTACCACTATCAAATTAGAGCCATAAAGGCACTAGGCATCTACCACCCCACTACCACTATCAGATTAGAGCCATAATGGAGACTAGGTATCTACCACCCCACTACCACTATCAGATTAGAGCCATAATGGAGACTAGGTATCTTCCACCCCACTACCACTACCAGATTAGAGCCATAATGGAGACTAGGTATCTACCACCCCACTACCACTACCAAATTGGAGCCATAATGGGGACTAGGTATCTACCACCCCACTACCACTATCAGATTAGAGCCAAAATGGAGACTAGGTATCTACCACCCCACTACCTCTATCAGATTAGAGCCATAATGGAGAGTAGGTATCTTCCACCCCACTACCACTATCAGATTAGAGCCATAAAGGCACTAGGCATCTACCACCCCACTACCACTATCAGATTAGAGCCATAATGAAGACTAGGTATCTACCACCCCACTACCACTATCACATTAGAGCCATAAGGGCACTAGGCATCTACCACCCCACTACCACTATCAGATTAGAGCCATAAAGGCACTAGGTATCTACCACCCCACTACCACTATCAGATTAGAGCCATAATGGAGACTAGGTATCTACCACCCCACTACCACTATCAGATTAGAGCCATAATGGAGACTAGGCATCTACCACCCCCCTACCACTACCAGATTAGAGCCATAATGGAGACTAGGTATCTACCACCCCACTACCACTACCAGATTAGAGCCATAATGGAGACTAGGTATCTACCACCCCACTACCACTATCAGATTAGAGCCATAATGGAGACTAGGTATCTTCCACCCCACTACCACTACCAGATTAGAGCCATAATGGAGACTAGGTATCTACCACCCCACTACCACTACCAAATTGGAGCCATAATGGGGACTAGGTCTCTACCACCCCACTACCACTATCAGATTAGAGCCAAAATGGAGACTAGGTATCTACCACCCAACTACCTCTATCAGATTAGAGCCATAATGGAGAGTAGGTATCTTCCACCCCACTACCACTATCAGATTAGAGCCAAAATGGAGACTAGGTATCTACCACCCCACTACCACTACCAGATTAGAGCTATAATGGAGACTAGGTATCTACCACCCCTCTACCACTTCCAGATTAGTGCCATAATGGAGACTAGGTATCTACCACCCCACTACCACTATCAGATTAGAGCCATAATGGAGACTAGGTATCTACCACCCCACTACCACTATCAGATTAGAGCTATAATGGAGACTAGGTATCTACCACCCCTCTACCACTACCAGATTAGAGCCATACTGGAGACTAGGTATCTACCACCCCACTACCACTATCAGATTAGAGCCATAAGGGCACTAGGCATCTACCACCACACTACCACTATCAGATTAGAGCCATAAGGGCACTAGGCATCTACCACCCCGCTACCACTATCAGATTAGAGCCATAATGGAGACTAGGTATCTACCACCCCACTACCTCTATCAGATTAGAGCCATAAGGGCACTAGGCATCTATCACCCAACTACCACTATCAGATTAGAGCCATAAAGGCACTAGGCATCTACCACCCCACTACCACTATCAGATTAGAGCCATAATGGAGACTATGTATCTACCACCCCACTACCACTACCAGATTAGAGCCATAATGGAGACTAGGTATCTACCACACCACTACCACTACCAGATTAGAGCCATAATGGAGACTAGGTATCTACCACCCCACTACCACTATCAGATTAGAGCCATAATGGAGACTAGGTATCTTACACCCCACTACCACTACCAGATTAGAGCCATAATGGAGACTAGGTATCTACCACCCCACTACCACTACCAAATTAGAGCCATAATGGAGACTAGGTATCTACCACCCCACTACCACTACCAGATTAGAGCCATAATGGAGACTAGGCATCTACCACCACACTACCACTATCAGATTAGAGCCATAAGTGCACTAGGCATCTACCACCCCGCTACCACTATCAGATTAGAGCCAAAAGGGCACTAGACATCTACCACCCCACTACCACTATCAGATTAGAGCCATAAGGGCACTAGGCATCTACCACCACACATCCACTATCAGATTAGAGCCATAATGGAAACTAGGTATCTACCACCCCACTACCACGATCAGATTAGAGCCATAAAGGCACTAGGCATCTACCACCCCACTACCACTATCAGATTAGAGCCATAATGGAGACTAGGTATCTACCACCCCACTACCACTATCAGATTAGAGCCATAAGGGCACTAGGCATCTACCACCCCACTACCCCTATCAGATTAGAGCCATAAGGGCACTAGGCATCTACCACCCCACTACCACTATCAGATTAGAGCCATAATGGAGACTAGGCATCTACCACCCCACTACCACTACCAGATTAGAGCCATAATGGAGACTAGGTATCTACCACACCACTACCACTACCAGATTAGAGCCATAATGGAGACTAGGTATCTACCACCCCACTACCACTATCAGATTAGAGCTATAATGGAGACTAGGTATCTACCACCCCACTACCACTATCAGATTAGAGCCATAATGGAGACTAGGTATCTACCACCCCACTACCACTATCAGATTAGAGCCATAAGGGCACTAGGTATCTACCACCACACTACCACTATCAGATTAGAGCCATAAGGGCACTAGGCATCTACCACCCCACTACCACTATCAGATTAGAGCCATAAGGGCACTATACATCTACCACCCCACTACCACTATCAGATTAGAGCCATAATGGAGACTAGGTATCTACCACCCCACTACCACTACCAGATTAGAGCCATAATGGAGACTAGGTATCTACCACCCCTCTACCACTATCAGATTAGAGCCATAAGGGCACTAGGCATCTACCACCACTCTACCACTATCAGATTAGAGCCATAAGTGCACTAGGCATCTACCACCCCGCTACCACTATCAGATTAGAGCCAAAAGGGCACTAGACATCTACCACCCCACTACCACTATCAGATTAGAGCCATAAGGGCACTAGGCATCTACCACCACACATCCACTATCAGATTAGAGCCATAATGGAAACTAGGTATCTACCACCCCACTACCACGATCAGATTAGAGCCATAAAGGCACTAGGCATCTACCACCCCACTACCACTATCAGATTAGAGCCATAATGGAGACTAGGTATCTACCACCCCACTACCACTATCAGATTAGAGCCATAAGGGCACTAGGCATCTACCACCCCACTACCCCTATCAGATTAGAGCCATAAAGGCACTAGGCATCTACCACCCCACTACCACTATCAGATTAGAGCCATAATGGAGACTAGGCATCTACCACCCCACTACCACTACCAGATTAGAGCCATAATGGAGACTAGGTATCTACCACACCACTACCACTACCAGATTAGAGCCATAATGGAGACTAGGTATCTACCACCCCACTGCCACTATCAGATTAGAGCTATAATGGAGACTAGGTATCTACCACCCCTCTACCACTACCAGATTAGAGCCATACTGGAGACTAGGTATCTACCACCCCACTACCACTATCAGATTAGAGCCATAAGGGCACTAGGTATCTACCACCACACTACCACTATCAGATTAGAGCCATAAGGGCACTAGGCATCTACCACCCCGCTACCACTATCAGATTAGAGCCATAATGGAGACTAGGTATCTACCACCCCACTACCACTACCAGATTAGAGCCATAATGGAGACTAGGTATCTACCACACCACTACCACTACCAGATTAGAGCCATAATGGAGACTAGGTATCTACCACCCCACTACCACTATCAGATTAAAGCCATAATGGAGACTAGTTATCTTCCACCTCACTACCACTACCAGATTAGAGCCATAATGGAGACTAGGTATCTACCACCCCCTACCACTACCAAATTAGAGCCATAATGGAGACTAGGTATCTACCACCCCACTACCACTACCAGATTAGAGCCATAATGGAGACTAGGTATCTACCACCCCTCTACCACTATCAGATTAGAGCCATAAGGGCACTAGGCATCTACCACCACACTACCACTTTCAGATTAGAGCCATAAGGGCACTAGGCATCTACCACCCCGCTACCACTATCAGATTAGTGCCAAAAGGGCACTAGACATCTACCACCCCACTACCACTATCAGATTAGTGCCATAAGGGCACTAGGCATCTACCACCACACAACCACTATCAGATTAGAGCCATAATGGAAACTAGGTATCTACCACCCCACTACCATGATCAGATTAGAGCCATAAAGGCACTAGGCATCTACCACCCCACTACCACTATCAGATTAGAGCCATAATGGAGACTAGGTATCTACCACACCACTACCACTACCAGATTAGAGCCATAATGGAGACTAGGTATCTACCACCCCACTACCACTATCAGATTAGAGCCATAATGGAGACTAGGTATCTTCCACCCCACTACCACTACCAGATTAGAGCCATAATGGAGACTAGGTATCTACCACCCCACTACCACTACCAAATTGGAGCCATAATGGGGACTAGGTCTCTACCACCCCACTACCACTATCAGATTAGAGCCAAAATGGAGACTAGGTATCTACCACACAACTACCTCTATCAGATTAGAGCCATAATGGAGAGTAGGTATCTTCCACCCCACTACCACTATCAGATTAGAGCCAAAATGGAGACTAGGTATCTACCACCCCACTACCACTACCAGATTAGAGCTATAATGGAGACTAGGTATCTACCACCCCTCTACCACTTCCAGATTAGTGCCATAATGGAGACTAGGTATCTACCACCCCACTACCACTATCAGATTAGAGCCATAATGGAGACTAGGTATCTACCACCCCACTACCACTATCAGATTAGAGCTATAATGGAGACTAGGTATCTACCACCCCTCTACCACTACCAGATTAGAGCCATACTGGAGACTAGGTATCTACCACCCCACTACCACTATCAGATTAGAGCCATAAGGGCACTAGGCATCTACCACCACACTACCACTATCAGATTAGAGCCATAAGGGCACTAGGCATCTACCACCCCGCTACCACTATCAGATTAGAGCCATAATGGAGACTAGGTATCTACCACCCCACTACCTCTATCAGATTAGAGCCATAAGGGCACTAGGCATCTACCACCCCGCTACCACTATCAGATTAGAGCCATAAGGGCACTAGACATCTACCACCCCACTACCAATATCAGATTAGAGCCATAATGGAGACTAGGTATCTACCACCCCACTACCACTACCAGATTAGAGCCATAATGGAGACTAGGTATCTACCACCCCTCTACCACTATCAGATTAGAGCCATAAGGGCACTAGGCATCTACCACCACACTACCACTATCAGATTAGAGCCATAAGTGCACTAGGCATCTACCACCCCGCTACCACTATCAGATTAGAGCCAAAAGGGCACTAGACATCTACCACCCCACTACCACTATCAGATTAGAGCCATAAGGGCACTAGGCATCTACCACCACACATCCACTATCAGATTAGAGCCATAATGGAAACTAGGTATCTACCACCCCACTACCACGATCAGATTAGAGCCATAAAGGCACTAGGCATCTACCACCCCACTACCACTATCAGATTAGAGCCATAATGGAGACTAGGTATCTACCACCCCACTACAACTATCAGATTAGAGCCATAAGGGCACTAGGCATCTACCACCCCACTACCCCTATCAGATTAGAGCCATAAAGGCACTAGGCATCTACCACCCCACTACCACTATCAGATTAGAGCCATAATGGAGACTAGGCATCTACCACCCCACTACCACTACCAGATTAGAGCCATAATGGAGACTAGGTATCTACCACACCACTACCACTACCAGATTAGAGCCATAATGGAGACTAGGTATCTACCACCCCACTGCCACTATCAGATTAGAGCTATAATGGAGACTAGGTATCTACCACCCCTCTACCACTACCAGATTAGAGCCATACTGGAGACTAGGTATCTACCACCCCACTACCACTATCAGATTAGAGCCATAAGGGCACTAGGTATCTACCACCACACTACCACTATCAGATTAGAGCCATAAGGGCACTAGGCATCTACCACCCCGCTACCACTATCAGATTAGAGCCATAATGGAGACTAGGTATCTACCACCCCACTACCACTACCAGATTAGAGCCATAATGGAGACTAGGTATCTACCACACCACTACCACTACCAGATTAGAGCCATAATGGAGACTAGGTATCTACCACCCCACTACCACTATCAGATTAAAGCCATAATGGAGACTAGTTATCTTCCACCTCACTACCACTACCAGATTAGAGCCATAATGGAGACTAGGTATCTACCACCCCCTACCACTACCAAATTAGAGCCATAATGGAGACTAGGTATCTACCACCCCACTACCACTACCAGATTAGAGCCATAATGGAGACTAGGTATCTACCACCCCTCTACCACTATCAGATTAGAGCCATAAGGGCACTAGGCATCTACCACCACACTACCACTTTCAGATTAGAGCCATAAGGGCACTAGGCATCTACCACCCCGCTACCACTATCAGATTAGTGCCAAAAGGGCACTAGACATCTACCACCCCACTACCACTATCAGATTAGAGCCATAAGGGCACTAGGCATCTACCACCACACAACCACTATCAGATTAGAGCCATAATGGAAACTAGGTATCTACCACCCCACTACCATGATCAGATTAGAGCCATAAAGGCACTAGGCATCTACCACCCCACTACCACTATCAGATTAGAGCCATAATGGAGACTAGGTATCTACCACACCACTACCACTACCAGATTAGAGCCATAATGGAGACTAGGTATCTACCACCCCACTACCACTATCAGATTAGAGCCATAATGGAGACTAGGTATCTTCCACCCCACTACCACTACCAGATTAGAGCCATAATGGAGACTAGGTATCTACCACCCCACTACCACTACCAAATTGGAGCCATAATGGGGACTAGGTCTCTACCACCCCACTACCACTATCAGATTAGAGCCAAAATGGAGACTAGGTATCTACCACACAACTACCTCTATCAGATTAGAGCCATAATGGAGAGTAGGTATCTTCCACCCCACTACCACTATCAGATTAGAGCCAAAATGGAGACTAGGTATCTACCACCCCACTACCACTACCAGATTAGAGCTATAATGGAGACTAGGTATCTACCACCCCTCTACCACTTCCAGATTAGTGCCATAATGGAGACTAGGTATCTACCACCCCACTACCACTATCAGATTAGAGCCATAATGGAGACTAGGTATCTACCACCCCACTACCACTATCAGATTAGAGCTATAATGGAGACTAGGTATCTACCACCCCTCTACCACTACCAGATTAGAGCCATACTGGAGACTAGGTATCTACCACCCCACTACCACTATCAGATTAGAGCCATAAGGGCACTAGGCATCTACCACCACACTACCACTATCAGATTAGAGCCATAAGGGCACTAGGCATCTACCACCCCGCTACCACTATCAGATTAGAGCCATAATGGAGACTAGGTATCTACCACCCCACTACCTCTATCAGATTAGAGCCATAAGGGCACTAGGCATCTACCACCCCGCTACCACTATCAGATTAGAGCCATAAGGGCACTAGACATCTACCACCCCACTACCAATATCAGATTAGAGCCATAATGGAGACTAGGTATCTACCACCCCACTACCACTACCAGATTAGAGCCATAATGGAGACTAGGTATCTACCACCCCTCTACCACTACCAGATTAGAGCCATAAGGGCACTAGGCATCTACCACCACACTACCACTATCAGATTAGAGCCATAAGGGCACTAGGCATCTACCACCCCGCTACCACTATCAGATTAGAGCCATAAGGGCACTAGACATCTACCACCCCACTACCACTATCAGATTAGAGCCATAAGGGCACTAGGCATCTACCACCACACATCCACTATCAGATTAGAGCCATAATGGAAACTAGGTATCTACCACCCCACTACCACGATCAGATTAGAGCCATAAAGGCACTAGGCATCTACCACCCCACTACCACTATCAGATTAGAGCCATAATGGAGACTAGGTTAAGGGCACTAGGCATCTACCACCCCACTACCCCTATCAGATTAGAGCCATAAAGGCACTAGGCATCTACCACCCCACTACCACTATCAGATTAGAGCCATAATGGAGACTAGGCATCTACCACCCCACTACCACTACCAGATTAGAGCCATAATGGAGACTAGGTATCTACCACACCACTACCACTACCAGATTAGAGCCATAATGGAGACTAGGTATCTACCACCCCACTGCCACTATCAGATTAGAGCTATAATGGAGACTAGGTATCTGCCACCCCTCTACCACTACCAGATTAGAGCCATACTGGAGACTAGGTATCTACCACCCCACTACCACTATCAGATTAGAGCCATAAGGGCACTAGGTATCTACCACCACACTACCACTATCAGATTAGAGCCATAAGGGCACTAGGCATCTACCACCCCGCTACCACTATCAGATTAGAGCCATAAGGGCACTAGACATCTACCACCCCACTACCAATATCAGATTAGAGCCATAATGGAGACTAGGTATCTACCACCCCACTACCTCTATAAGATTAGAGCCATAAGGGCACTAGGCATCTATCACCCAACTACCACTATCAGATTAGAGCCATAAAGGCACTAGGCATCTACCACCCCACTACCACTATCAGATTAGAGCCATAATTGAGACTAGGTATCTACCACCCCACTACCACTACCAGATTAGAGCCATAATGGAGACTAGGTATCTACCACACCACTACCACTACCAGATTAGAGCCATAATGGAGACTAGGTATCTACCACCCCACTACCACTATCAGATTAAAGCCATAATGGAGACTAGTTATCTTCCACCTCACTACCACTACCAGATTAGAGCCATAATGGAGACTAGGTATCTACCACCCCCTACCACTACCAAATTAGAGCCATAATGGAGACTAGGTATCTACCACCCCACTACCACTACCAGATTAGAGCCATAATGGAGACTAGGTATCTACCACCCCTCTACCACTATCAGATTAGAGCCATAAGGGCACTAGGCATCTACCACCACACTACCACTTTCAGATTAGAGCCATAAGGGCACTAGGCATCTACCACCCCGCTACCACTATCAGATTAGTGCCAAAAGGGCACTAGACATCTACCACCCCACTACCACTATCAGATTAGAGCCATAAGGGCACTAGGCATCTACCACCACACAACCACTATCAGATTAGAGCCATAATGGAAACTAGGTATCTACCACCCCACTACCATGATCAGATTAGAGCCATAAAGGCACTAGGCATCTACCACCCCACTACCACTATCAGATTAGAGCCATAATGGAGACTAGGTATCTACCACACCACTACCACTACCAGATTAGAGCCATAATGGAGACTAGGTATCTACCACCCCACTACCACTATCAGATTAGAGCCATAATGGAGACTAGGTATCTTCCACCCCACTACCACTACCAGATTAGAGCCATAATGGAGACTAGGTATCTACCACCCCACTACCACTACCAAATTGGAGCCATAATGGGGACTAGGTCTCTACCACCCCACTACCACTATCAGATTAGAGCCAAAATGGAGACTAGGTATCTACCACCCAACTACCTCTATCAGATTAGAGCCATAATGGAGAGTAGGTATCTTCCACCCCACTACCACTATCAGATTAGAGCCAAAATGGAGACTAGGTATCTACCACCCCACTACCACTACCAGATTAGAGCTATAATGGAGACTAGGTATCTACCACCCCTCTACCACTTCCAGATTAGTGCCATAATGGAGACTAGGTATCTACCACCCCACTACCACTATCAGATTAGAGCCATAATGGAGACTAGGTATCTACCACCCCACTACCACTATCAGATTAGAGCTATAATGGAGACTAGGTATCTACCACCCCACTACCACTACCAGATTAGAGCCATAATGGAGACTAGGTATCTACCACCCCACTACCACTATCAGATTAGAGCTATAATGGAGACTAGGTATCTACCACCCCTCTACCACTACCAGATTAGAGCCATACTGGAGACTAGGTATCTACCACCCCACTACCACTATCAGATTAGAGCCATAAGGGCACTAGGTATCTACCACCACACTACCACTATCAGATTAGAGCCATAAGGGCACTAGGCATCTACCACCCCGCTACCAATATCAGATTAGAGCCATAAGGGCACTAGACATCTACCACCCCACTACCAATATCAGATTAGAGCCATAATGGAGACTAGGTATCTACCACCCCACTACCTCTATAAGATTAGAGCCATAAGGGCACTAGGCATCTATCACCCAACTACCACTATCAGATTAGAGCCATAAAGGCACTAGGCATCTACCACCCCACTACCACTATCAGATTAGAGCCATAATGGAGACTAGGTATCTACCACACCACTACCACTACCAGATTAGAGCCATAATGGAGACTAGGTATCTACCACCCCACTACCACTATCAGATTAGAGCCATAATGGAGACTAGGTATCTTCCACCTCACTACCACTACCAGATTAGAGCCATAATGGAGACTAGGTATCTACCACCCCCTACCACTACCAAATTAGAGCCATAATGGAGACTAGGTATCTACCACCCCACTACCACTACCAGATTAGAGCCATAATGGAGACTAGGTATCTACCACCCCTCTACCACTATCAGATTAGAGCCATAAGGGCACTAGGCATCTACCACCACACTACCACTTTCAGATTAGAGCCATAAAGGCACTAGGCATCTACCACCCCGCTACCACTATCAGATTAGTGCCAAAAGGGCACTAGACATCTACCACCCCACTACCACTATCAGATTAGAGTCATAAGGGCACTAGGCATCTACCACCACACAACCACTATCAGATTAGAGCCATAATGGAAACTAGGTATCTACCACCCCACTACCACGATCAGATTAGAGCCATAAAGGCACTAGGCATCTACCACCCCACTACCACTATCAGATTAGAGCCATAATGGAGACTAGGTATCTACCACCCCACTACCCCTATCAGATTAGAGCCATAAAGGCACTAGGCATCTACCACCCCACTACCACTATCAGATTAGAGCCATAATGGAGACTAGGTATCTACCACCCCACTACCACTATCAGATTAGAGCCGTAATGGAGACTAGGCATCTATCACCCCACTACCACTACCAGATTAGAGCCATAATGGAGACTAGGTATCTACCACACCACTACCACTTCCAGATTAGAGCCATAATGGAGACTAGGTATCTACCACCCCACTACACCTATCAGATTAGAGCCATAATGGAGACTAGGTATCTACCACCCCACTACCTCTATCAGATTAGAGCCATAAGGGCACTAGACATCTACCACCCCACGACCACTATCAGATTAGAGCCATAATGGAGACTAGGTATCTACCACCCCACTACCTCTATCAGATTAGAGCCATAAGTGCACTAGGCATCTATCACCCAACTACCACTATCAGATTAGAGCCATAAAGGCACTAGGCATCTACCACCCCACTACCACTATCAGATTAGAGCCATAATGGAGATTAGGTATCTACCACCCCACTACCACTACCAGATTAGAGCCATAATGGAGACTAGGTATCTACCACACCACTACCACTACCAGATTAGAGCCATAATGGAGACTAGGTATCTACCACCCCACTACCACTATCAGATTAGAGCCATAATGGAGACTAGGTATCTACCACCCCACTACCACTACCAGATTAGAGCCATAATGGAGACTAGGTATCTACCACCCCACTACCACTACCAGATTAGAGCCATAATGGAGACTAGGTCTCTACCACCCCACTACCACTACCAGATTAGAGCCATAATGGAGACTAGGTATCTACCACCCCTCTACCACTATCAGATTAGAGCCATAAGGGCACTAGGCATCTACCACCACACTACCACTATCAGATTAGAGCCATAAGGGCACTAGGCATCTACCACCCCGCTACCACTATCAGATTAGAGCCAAAAGGGCACTAGACATCTACCACCCCACTACCACTATCAGATTAGAGCCATAATGGAGACTAGGTATCTACCACACCACTACCACTACCAGATTAGAGCCATAATGGAGACTAGGTATCTACCACCCCACTACCACTATCAGATTAGAGCCATAATGGAGACTAGGTATCTTCCACCCCACTACCACTACCAGATTAGAGCCATAATGGAGACTAGGTATCTACCACCCCACTACCACTACCAAATTGGAGCCATAATGGGGACTAGGTCTCTACCACCCCACTACCACTATCAGATTAGAGCCAAAATGGAGACTAGGTATCTACCACCCAACTACCTCTATCAGATTAGAGCCATAATGGAGAGTAGGTATCTTCCACCCCACTACCACTATCAGATTAGAGCCAAAATGGAGACTAGGTATCTACCACCCCACTACCACTACCAGATTAGAGCTATAATGGAGACTAGGTATCTACCACCCCTCTACCACTTCCAGATTAGTGCCATAATGGAGACTAGGTATCTACCACCCCACTACCACTATCAGATTAGAGCCATAATGGAGACTAGGTATCTACCACCCCACTACCACTATCAGATTAGAGCTATAATGGAGACTAGGTATCTACCACCCCACTACCACTACCAGATTAGAGCCATAATGGAGACTAGGTATCTACCACCCCACTACCACTATCAGATTAGAGCTATAATGGAGACTAGGTATCTACCACCCCTCTACCACTACCAGATTAGAGCCATACTGGAGACTAGGTATCTACCACCCCACTACCACTATCAGATTAGAGCCATAAGGGCACTAGGTATCTACCACCACACTACCACTATCAGATTAGAGCCATAAGGGCACTAGGCATCTACCACCCCGCTACCAATATCAGATTAGAGCCATAAGGGCACTAGACATCTACCACCCCACTACCAATATCAGATTAGAGCCATAATGGAGACTAGGTATCTACCACCCCACTACCTCTATAAGATTAGAGCCATAAGGGCACTAGGCATCTATCACCCAACTACCACTATCAGATTAGAGCCATAAAGGCACTAGGCATCTACCACCCCACTACCACTATCAGATTAGAGCCATAATGGAGACTAGGTATCTACCACACCACTACCACTACCAGATTAGAGCCATAATGGAGACTAGGTATCTACCACCCCACTACCACTATCAGATTAGAGCCATAATGGAGACTAGGTATCTTCCACCTCACTACCACTACCAGATTAGAGCCATAATGGAGACTAGGTATCTACCACCCCCTACCACTACCAAATTAGAGCCATAATGGAGACTAGGTATCTACCACCCCACTACCACTACCAGATTAGAGCCATAATGGAGACTAGGTATCTACCACCCCTCTACCACTATCAGATTAGAGCCATAAGGGCACTAGGCATCTACCACCACACTACCACTTTCAGATTAGAGCCATAAGGGCACTAGGCATCTACCACCGCGCTACCACTATCAGATTAGTGCCAAAAGGGCACTAGACATCTACCACCCCACTACCACTATCAGATTAGAGTCATAAGGGCACTAGGCATCTACCACCACACAACCACTATCAGATTAGAGCCATAATGGAAACTAGGTATCTACCACCCCACTACCACGATCAGATTAGAGCCATAAAGGCACTAGGCATCTACCACCCCACTACCACTATCAGATTAGAGCCATAATGGAGACTAGGTATCTACCACCCCACTACCACTACCAGATTAGAGCCATAAGGGCACTAGGCATCTACCACCCCACTACCCCTATCAGATTAGAGCCATAATGGAGACTAGGCATCTACCACCCCACTACCACTATCAGATTAGAGCCATAATGGAGTCTAGGTATCTACCACCCCACTACCACTACCAAATTGGAGCCATAATGGGGACTAGGTCTCTACCACCCCACTACCACTATCAGATTAGAGCCAAAATGGAGACTAGGTATCTACCACCCAACTACCTCTATCAGATTAGAGCCATAATGGAGACTAGGTATCTTCCACCCCACTACCACTATCAGATTAGAGCCAAAATGGAGACTAGGTATCTACCACCCCACTACCACTACCAGATTAGAGCTATAATGGAGACTAGGTATCTACCACCCCACTACCACTATCAGATTAGAGCCATAATGGAGACTAGGTATCTACCACCCCACTACCACTATCAGATTAGAGCCATAATGGAGACTAGGTATCTACCACCCCACTACCACTATCAGATTAGAGCTATAATGGAGACTAGGTATCTACCACCCCACTACCACTATCAGATTAGAGCCATAATGGAGACTAGGTATCTACCACCCCACTACCACTATCAGATTAGAGCCATAATGGAGACTAGGTATCTACCACCCCACTACCACTACCAGATTAGAGCCATACTGGAGACTAGGTATCTACCACCCCACTACCACTATCAGATTAGAGCCATAAGGGCACTAGGTATCTACCACCACACTACCACTATCAGATTAGAGCCATAAGGGCACTAGGCATCTACCACCCCGCTACCAATATCAGATTAGAGCCATAAGGGCACTAGACATCTACCACCCCACTACCAATATCAGATTAGAGCCATAATGGAGACTAGGTATCTACCACCCCACTACCTCTATAAGATTAGAGCCATAAGGGCACTAGGCATCTATCACCCAACTACCACTATCAGATTAGAGCCATAAAGGCACTAGGCATCTACCACCCCACTACCACTATCAGATTAGAGCCATAATGGAGACTAGGTATCTACCACACCACTACCACTACCAGATTAGAGCCATAATGGAGACTAGGTATCTACCACCCCACTACCACTATCAGATTAGAGCCATAATGGAGACTAGGTATCTTCCACCTCACTACCACTACCAGATTAGAGCCATAATGGAGACTAGGTATCTACCACCCCCCTACCACTACCAAATTAGAGCCATAATGGAGACTAGGTATCTACCACCCCACTACCACTACCAGATTAGAGCCATAATGGAGACTAGGTATCTACCACCCCTCTACCACTATCAGATTAGAGCCATAAGGGCACTAGGCATCTACCACCACACTACCACTTTCAGATTAGAGCCATAAGGGCACTAGGCATCTACCACCGCGCTACCACTATCAGATTAGTGCCAAAAGGGCACTAGACATCTACCACCCCACTACCACTATCAGATTAGAGTCATAAGGGCACTAGGCATCTACCACCACACAACCACTATCAGATTAGAGCCATAATGGAAACTAGGTATCTACCACCCCACTACCACGATCAGATTAGAGCCATAAAGGCACTAGGCATCTACCACCCCACTACCCCTATCAGATTAGAGCCATAAAGGCACTAGGCATCTACCACCCCACTACCACTATCAGATTAGAGCCATAATGGAGACTAGGTATCTACCACCCCACTACCACTATCAGATTAGAGCCGTAATGGAGACTAGGTATCTACCACCCCACTACCACTATCAGATTAGAGCCGTAATGGAGACTAGGCATCTACCACACCACTACCACTTCCAGATTAGAGCCATAATGGAGACTAGGTATCTACCACCCCACTACCACTATCAGATTAGAGCCAAAATGGAGACTAGGTATCTACCACCCCACTACCTCTATCAGATTAGAGCCATAAGGGCACTAGACATCTACCACCCCACGACCACTATCAGATTAGAGCCATAATGGAGACTAGGTATCTACCACCCCACTACCTCTATCAGATTAGAGCCATAAGTGCACTAGGCATCTATCACCCAACTACCACTATCAGATTAGAGCCATAAAGGCACTAGGCATCTACCACCACACTACCACTATCAGATTAGAGCCATAATGGAGATTAGGTATCTACCACCCCACTACCACTACCAAATTAGAGCCATAATGGAGACTAGGTATCTACCACACCACTACCACTACCAGATTAGAGCCATAATGGAGACTAGGTATCTACCACCCCACTACCACTATCAGATTAGAGCCATAATGGAGACTAGGTATCTTCCACCCCACTACCACTACCAGATTAGAGCCATAATGGAGACTAGGTATCTACCACCCCACTACCACTACCAAATTAGAGCCATAATGGAGACTAGGTCTCTACCACCCCACTACCACTACCAGATTAGAGCCATAATGGAGACTAGGTATCTACCACCCCTCTACCACTATCAGATTAGAGCCATAAGGGCACTAGGCATCTACCACCACACTACCACTATCAGATTAGAGCCATAAGGGCACTAGGCATCTACCACCTCGCTACCACTATCAGATTAGAGCCAAAAGGGCACTAGACATCTACCACCCCACTACCACTATCAGATTAGAGCCTTAATGGAAACTAGGCATCTATCACCCAACTACCACTATCAGATTAGAGCCATAAAGGCACTAGGCATCTACCACCACACTACCACTATCAGATTAGAGCCATAATGGAGATTAGGTATCTACCACCCCACTACCACTACCAAATTAGAGCCATAATGGAGACTAGGTATCTACCACACCACTACCACTACCAGATTAGAGCCATAATGGAGACTAGGTATCTACCACCCCACTACCACTATCAGATTAGAGC
The DNA here is from genome assembly GCF_045679555.1 of Salvelinus alpinus. Taxonomy (NCBI): domain Eukaryota; kingdom Metazoa; phylum Chordata; class Actinopteri; order Salmoniformes; family Salmonidae; genus Salvelinus; species Salvelinus alpinus. Next base: position 106,475,008 of record NC_092088.1, read on the forward strand.
CATAATGGAGACTAGGTATCTTCCACCCCACTACCACTACCAGATTAGAGCCATAATGGAGACTAGGTATCTACCACCCCACTACCACTACCAAATTAGAGCCATAATGGAGACTAGGTCTCTACCACCCCACTACCACTACCAGATTAGAGCCATAATGGAGACTAGGTATCTACCACCCCACTACCACTATCAGATTAGAGCCATAAGGGCACTAGGCATCTACCACCACACTACCACTATCAGATTAGAGCCATAAGGGCACTAGGCATCTACCACCTCGCTACCACTATCAGATTAGAGCCAAAAGGGCACTAGACATCTACCACCCCACTACCACTATCAGATTAGAGCCTTAATGGAAACTAGGTATCTACCACCCCACTACCACTATCAGATTAGAGCCATAATGGAGACAAGGTATCTACCACCCCACTACCACTATCAGATTAGAGCCAAAAGGGCACTAGGCATCTACCACCCCACTACCACTATCAGATTAGAGCCATAAAGTCACTAGGCATCTACCACCCCACTACCACTACCAGATTAGAGCCATAATGGAGACTAGGTATCTACCACCCCACTACCACTATCAGATTAGAGCCATAATGGAGACTAAGTATCTACCACCCCACTACCACTATCAGATTAGAGCCATAATGGAGACTAGGTATCTACCACCCCACTACCTCTATCAGATTAGAGCCATAATGGAGACTAGGTATCTACCACCCCACTACCACTATCAGATTAGAGCCATAATGGAGACTAGGTATCTACCACCCCACTACCACTATCAGATTAGAGCCATAATGGAGACTAGGTATCTACCACCCCACTACCTCTATCAGATTAGAGCCATAATGGAGACTAGGTATCTACCACCCCACTACCTCTATAAGATTACAGCCATAAGGGCACCTGGCATCTACCACCCCACTACCACTATCAGATTAGAGCCATAAAGGCACTAGGCATCTACCACCCCACTACCACTATCAGATTAGAGCCATAATGGAGACAAGGTATCTACCACCCCACTACCACTATCAGATTAGAGCCACAAGGGCACTAGGCATCTACCACCCCACTACCACTATCAGATTAGAGCCATAAAGTCACTAGGCATCTACCACCCCACTACCACTACCAGATTAGAGCCATAATGGAGACTAGGTATCTACCACCCCACTACCACTATCAGATTAGAGCCATAATGGAGACTAGGTATCTACCACCCCTCTACCACTATCAGATTAGAGCCATAAGGGCACTAGGCATCTACCACCACACTACCACTATCAGATTAGAGCCATAAGGGCACTAGGCATCTACCACCCCGCTACCACTATCAGATTAGAGCCAAAAGGGCACTAGACATCTACCACCCCACTACCACTATCAGATTAGAGCCTTAATGGAAACTAGGTATCTACCACCCCACTACCACTATCAGATTAGAGCCATAAGGGCTCTGGGCATCTCTCACCCCACTACCACTATCAGATTAGAGCCATAAAGGCACTAGGCATCTACCACCCCACTACCACTATCAGATTAGAGCCATAATGGAGACTAGGTATCTACCACCCCACTACCACTATCAGATTAGAGCCATAAGGGCACTAGGCATCTACCACCCCACTACCACTATCAGATTAGAGCCATAAAGGCACTAGGTATCTACCACCCCACTACCACTATCAGATTAGAGCCATAATGGAGACTAGGTATCTACCACCCCACTACCACTATCAGATTAGAGCCATAATGGAGACTAGGTATCTACCACCCCACTACCACTATCAGATTAGAGCCATAATGGAGACTAAGTATCTACCACCCCACTACCACTATCAGATTAGAGCCATAATGGAGACTAGGTATCTACCACCCCACTACCACTATCAGATTAGAGCCATAATGGAGACTAGGTATCTACCACCCCACTACCACTATCAGATTAGAGCCATAATGGAGACTAGGTATCTACCACCCCACTACCACTATCAGATTAGAGCCATAATGGAGACTAGGTATCTACCACCCCACTACCACTATCAGATTAGAGCCATAAGGGCACTAGGCATCTACCACCCCACTACCCCTATCAGATTAGAGCCATAATGGCACTAGGCATCTACCACCCCACTACCACTATCAGATTAGAGCCATAATGGAGACTAGGTATCTACCACCCCACTACCACTATCAGATTAGAGCCGTAATGGAGACTAGGTATCTACCACACCACTACCACTTCCAGATTAGAGCCATAATGGAGACTAGGTATCTACCACCCCACTACCACTATCAGATTAGAGCCAAAATGGAGACTAGGTATCTACCACCCCACTACCACTATCAGATTAGAGCCATAAGGGCACTAGACATCTACCACCCCACGACCACTATCAGATTAGAGCCATAATGGAGACTAGGTATCTACCACCCCACTACCACTATCAGATTAGAGCCATAAAGGCACTAGGCATCTACCACCCCACTACCACTATCAGATTAGAGCCATAAAGGCACTAGGCATCTACCACCCCACTACCACTATCAGATTAGAGCCATAATGGAGATTAGGTATCTACCACCCCACTACCACTATCAGATTAGAGCCATAATGGAGACTAGGTATCTACCACCCCACTACCACTATCAGATTAGAGCCATAATGGAGACTAGGTATCTACCACCCCACTACCACTATCAGATTAGAGCCATAATGGAGACTAGGTATCTACCACCCCACTACCACTACCAGATTAGAGCCATAATGGAGACTAGGTATCTACCACCCCACTACCACTACCAGATTAGAGCCATAATGGAGACTAGGTCTCTACCACCCCACTACCACTACCAGATTAGAGCCATAATGGAGACTAGGTATCTACCACCCCTCTACCACTATCAGATTAGAGCCATAAGGGCACTAGGCATCTACCACCACACTACCACTATCAGATTAGAGCCATAAGGGCACTAGGCATCTACCACCTCGCTACCACTATCAGATTAGAGCCAAAAGGGCACTAGACATCTACCACCCCACTACCACTATCAGATTAGAGCCTTAATGGAAACTAGGTATCTACCACCCCACTACCACTATCAGATTAGAGCCATAATGGAGACAAGGTATCTACCACCCCACTACCACTATCAGATTAGAGCCACAAGGGCACTAGGCATCTACCACCCCACTACCACTATCAGATTAGAGCCATAAAGTCACTAGGCATCTACCACCCCACTACCACTACCAGATTAGAGCCATAATGGAGACTAGGTATCTACCACCCCACTACCACTATCAGATTAGAGCCATAATGGAGACTAAGTATCTACCACCCCACTACCACTATCAGATTAGAGCCATAATGGAGACTAAGGTATCTACCACCCCACTACCTCTATCAGATTAGAGCCATAATGGAGACTAGGTATCTACCACCCCACTACCACTATCAGATTAGAGCCATAATGGAGACTAGGTATCTACCACCCCACTACCACTATCAGATTAGAGCCATAATGGAGACTAGGTATCTACCACCCCACTACCTCTATCAGATTAGAGCCATAATGGAGACTAGGTATCTACCACCCCACTACCTCTATAAGATTACAGCCATAAGGGCACCTGGCATCTACCACCCCACTACCACTATCAGATTAGAGCCATAAAGGCACTAGGCATCTACCACCCCACTACCACTATCAGATTAGAGCCATAATGGAGACAAGGTATCTACCACCCCACTACCACTATCAGATTAGAGCCACAAGGGCACTAGGCATCTACCACCCCACTACCACTATCAGATTAGAGCCATAAAGTCACTAGGCATCTACCACCCCACTACCACTACCAGATTAGAGCCATAATGGAGACTAGGTATCTACCACCCCACTACCACTATCAGATTAGAGCCATAATGGAGACTAGGTATCTACCACCCCTCTACCACTATCAGATTAGAGCCATAAGGGCACTAGGCATCTACCACCACACTACCACTATCAGATTAGAGCCATAAGGGCACTAGGCATCTACCACCCCGCTACCACTATCAGATTAGAGCCAAAAGGGCACTAGACATCTACCACCCCACTACCACTATCAGATTAGAGCCTTAATGGAAACTAGGTATCTACCACCCCACTACCACTATCAGATTAGAGCCATAAGGGCTCTGGGCATCTCTCACCCCACTACCACTATCAGATTAGAGCCATAAAGGCACTAGGCATCTACCACCCCACTACCACTATCAGATTAGAGCCATAATGGAGACTAGGTATCTACCACCCCACTACCACTATCAGATTAGAGCCATAAGGGCACTAGGCATCTACCACCCCACTACCACTATCAGATTAGAGCCATAAAGGCACTAGGTATCTACCACCCCACTACCACTACCAGATTAGAGCCATAATGGAGACTAGGTATATACCACACCACTACCACTACAAGATTAGAGCCATAATGGAGACTAGGTATCTACCACCCCACTACCACTATCAGATTAGAGCCATAATGGAGACTAAGTATCTACCACCCCACTACCACTATCAGATTAGAGCCATAATGGAGACTAGGTATCTACCACCCCACTACCTCTATCAGATTAGAGCCATAATGGAGACTAGGTATCTACCACCCCACTACCACTATCAGATTAGAGCCATAATGGAGACTAGGTATCTACCACCCCACTACCACTATCAGATTAGAGCCATAATGGAGACTAGGTATCTAAAACCCCACTACCTCTATCAGATTAGAGCCATAATGGAGACTAGGTATCTACCACCCCACTACCTCTATAAGATTACAGCCATAAGGGCACCTGGCATCTACCACCCCACTACCACTATCAGATTAGAGCCATAAAGGCACTAGGCATCTACCACCCCACTACCACTATCAGATTAGAGCCATAATGGAGACAAGGTATCTACCACCCCACTACCACTATCAGATTAGAGCCACAAGGGCACTAGGCATCTACCACCCCACTACCACTATCAGATTAGAGCCATAAAGTCACTAGGCATCTACCACCCCACTACCACTACCAGATTAGAGCCATAATGGAGACTAGGTATCTACCACCCCACTACCACTATCAGATTAGAGCCATAATGGAGACTAGGTATCTACCACCCCACTACCACTACCAGATTAGAGCCATAATGGAGACTAGGTATCTACCACCCCACTACCACTACCAGATTAGAGCCATAATGGAGACTAGGTATCTCCCACCCCACCACCACTATCAGATTAGAGCCATAATGGAGACTAGGTATCTACCACCCCACTACCACTATCAGATTAGAGCCATAAAGGCACTAGGTATCTACCACCCCACTACCACTATCAGATTAGAGCCATAAGGGCACTAGGCATCTACCACCCCACTACCACTATCAGATTAGAGCCATAAAGGAACTAGGTATCTACCACCCCACTACCACTACCAGATTAGAGCCATAATGGAGACTAGGTATTTACCACCCCACTACCACTACAAGATTAGAGCCATAATGGAGACTAGGTATCTACCACCCCACTACCACTATCAGATTAGAGCCATAATGGAGACTAAGTATCTACCACCCCACTACCACTATCAGATTAGAGCCATAATGGAGACTAGGTATCTACCACCCCACTACCTCTATCAGATTAGAGCCACAAGGGCACTAGGCATCTACCACCCCACTACCACTATCAGATTAGAGCCATAAAGTCACTAGGCATCTACCACCCCACTACCACTACCAGATTAGAGCCATAATGGAGACTAGGTATCTACCACCCCACTACCACTATCAGATTAGAGCCATAATGGAGACTAAGTATCTACCACCCCACTACCACTATCAGATTAGAGCCATAATGGAGACTAGGTATCTACCACCCCACTACCTCTATCAGATTAGAGCCATAATGGAGACTAGGTATCTACCACCCCACTACCACTATCAGATTAGAGCCATAATGGAGACTAGGTATCTACCACCCCACTACCACTATCAGATTAGAGCCATAATGGAGACTAGGTATCTACCACCCCACTACCTCTATCAGATTAGAGCCATAATGGAGACTAGGTATCTACCACCCCACTACCTCTATAAGATTACAGCCATAAGGGCACCTGGCATCTACCACCCCACTACCACTATCAGATTAGAGCCATAAAGGCACTAGGCATCTACCACCCCACTACCACTATCAGATTAGAGCCATAATGGAGACAAGGTATCTACCACCCCACTACCACTATCAGATTAGAGCCACAAGGGCACTAGGCATCTACCACCCCACTACCACTATCAGATTAGAGCCATAAAGTCACTAGGCATCTACCACCCCACTACCACTACCAGATTAGAGCCATAATGGAGACTAGGTATCTACCACCCCACTACCACTATCAGATTAGAGCCATAATGGAGACTAGGTATCTACCACCCCTCTACCACTATCAGATTAGAGCCATAAGGGCACTAGGCATCTACCACCACACTACCACTATCAGATTAGAGCCATAAGGGCACTAGGCATCTACCACCCCGCTACCACTATCAGATTAGAGCCAAAAGGGCACTAGACATCTACCACCCCACTACCACTATCAGATTAGAGCCTTAATGGAAACTAGGTATCTACCACCCCACTACCACTATCAGATTAGAGCCATAAGGGCTCTGGGCATCTCTCACCCCACTACCACTATCAGATTAGAGCCATAAAGGCACTAGGCATCTACCACCCCACTACCACTATCAGATTAGAGCCATAATGGAGACTAGGTATCTACCACCCCACTACCACTATCAGATTAGAGCCATAAGGGCACTAGGCATCTACCACCCCACTACCACTATCAGATTAGAGCCATAAAGGCACTAGGTATCTACCACCCCACTACCACTACCAGATTAGAGCCATAATGGAGACTAGGTATTTACCACACCACTACCACTACAAGATTAGAGCCATAATGGAGACTAGGTATCTACCACCCCACTACCACTATCAGATTAGAGCCATAATGGAGACTAAGTATCTACCACCCCACTACCACTATCAGATTAGAGCCATAATGGAGACTAGGTATCTACCACCCCACTACCTCTATCAGATTAGAGCCATAATGGAGACTAGGTATCTACCACCCCACTACCACTATCAGATTAGAGCCATAATGGAGACTAGGTATCTACCACCCCACTACCACTATCAGATTAGAGCCATAATGGAGACTAGGTATCTACCACCCCACTACCTCTATCAGATTAGAGCCATAATGGAGACTAGGTATCTACCACCCCACTACCTCTATAAGATTACAGCCATAAGGGCACCTGGCATCTACCACCCCACTACCACTATCAGATTAGAGCCATAAAGGCACTAGGCATCTACCACCCCACTACCACTATCAGATTAGAGCCATAATGGAGACAAGGTATCTACCACCCCACTACCACTATCAGATTAGAGCCACAAGGGCACTAGGCATCTACCACCCCACTACCACTATCAGATTAGAGCCATAAAGTCACTAGGCATCTACCACCCCACTACCACTACCAGATTAGAGCCATAATGGAGACTAGGTATCTACCACCCCACTACCACTATCAGATTAGAGCCATAATGGAGACTAGGTATCTACCACCCCACTACCACTACCAGATTAGAGCCATAATGGAGACTAGGTATCTACCACAGCACTACCACTACCAGATTAGAGCCATAATGGAGACTAGGTATCTCCCACCCCACTACCACTATCAGATTAGAGCCATAATGGAGACTAGGTATCTACCACCCCACTACCACTATCAGATTAGAGCCATAAAGGCACTAGGTATCTACCACCCCACTACCACTATCAGATTAGAGCCATAAGGGCACTAGGCATCTACCACCCCACTACCACTATCAGATTAGAGCCATAAAGGAACTAGGTATCTACCACCCCACTACCACTACCAGATTAGAGCCATAATGGAGACTAGGTATTTACCACACCACTACCACTACAAGATTAGAGCCATAATGGAGACTTGGTATCTACCACCCCACTACCACTATCAGATTAGAGCCATAATGGAGACTAAGTATCTACCACCCCACTACCACTATCAGATTAGAGCCATAATGGAGACTAGGTATCTACCACCCCACTACCTCTATCAGATTAGAGCCATAATGGAGACTAGGTATCTACCACCCCACTACCACTATCAGATTAGAGCCATAATGGAGATGTAGGTATCTACCACCCCACTACCACTATCAGATTAGAGCCATAATGGAGACTAGGTATCTACCACCCCACTACCTCTATCAGATTAGAGCCATAATGGAGACTAGGTATCTACCACCCCACTACCTCTATAAGATTAGAGCCATAAGGGCACCTGGCATCTACCACCCCACTACCACTATCAGATTCGAGCCATAAAGGCACTAGGCATCTACCACCCCACTACCACTATCAGATTAGAGCCATAATGGAGACAAGGTATCTACCACCCCACTACCACTATCAGATTAGAGCCACAAGGGCACTAGGCATCTACCACCCCACTACCACAATCAGATTAGAGCCATACAGTCACTAGGCATCTACCACCCCACTACCACTACCAGATTAGAGCCATAATGGAGACTAGGTATCTACCACCCCACTACCACTATCAGATTAGAGCCATAATGGAGACTAGGTATCTACCACCCACCTACCACTACCAGATTAGAGCCATAATGGAGACTAGGTATCTACCACAGCACTACCACTACCAGATTAGAGCCATAATGGAGACTAGGTATCTACCACCCCACTACCACTATCAGATTAGAGCCATAATGGAGACTAGGTATCTACCACCCCACTACCACTACCAAATTAGAGCCATAATGGAGACTAGGTATCTACCACCCCACTACCACTACCAGATTAGAGCCATAATGGAGACTAGGTATCTTCCACCCCACTACCACTACCAGATTAGAGCCATAATGGAGACTAGGTATCTACCACCCCACTACCACTACCAAATTAGAGCCATAATGGAGACTAGGTATCTTCCACCCCACTACCACTACCAGATTAGAGCCATAATGGAGACTAGGTATCTACCACCCCACTACCACTACCAAATTAGAGCCATAATGGAGACTAGGTATCTACCACCCCACTACCACTACCAGATTAGAGCCATAATGGAGACTAGGTATCTTCCACCCCACTACCACTACCAGATTAGAGCCATAATGGAGACTATGTATCTACCACCCCACTACCACTACCAAATTGGAGCCATAATGGGGACTAGGTATCTACCACCCCACTACCACTATCAGATTTGAGCCATAATGGAGACTAGGTATCTACCACCCCACCACCTCTATCAGATTAGAGCCATAATGGAGAGTAGGTATCTTCCACCCCACTACCACTATCAGATTAGAGCCATAATGGAGACTATGTATCTACCACCCCACTACCACTATCAGATTAGAGCTTTAATGGAGACTAGGTATCTACCACCCCTCTCCCTCTACCAGATTAGAGCCATAATGGAGACTAGGTATCTACCACCCCACTACCACTATCAGATTAGAGCCATAAGGGCACTAGGCATCTTCCACCACACTACCACTATCAGATTAGAGCCATAAGGGCACTAGGCATCTACCACCCCGCTACCACTATCAGATTAGAGCCATAAGGGCACTAGACATCTACCACCCCACTACCACTATCAGATTAGAGCCATAATGGAGACCAGGTATCTACCACCCCACTACCACTATCAGATTGGAGCCATAAATGCACTAGGCATCTCTCACCCAACTACCACTATCAGATTAGAGCCATAAAGGCACTAGGCATCTACCACCCCACTACCACTATCAGATTAGAGCCATTATGGAGACTAGGTATCTTCCACCCCACTACCACTACCAGATTAGAGCCATAATGGAGACTAGGTATCTACCACCACCTACCACTAACAAATTAGAGCCATAATGGAGACTAGGTATCTACCACCCCACCACCTCTATCAGATTAGAGCCATAATGGAGAGTAGGTATCTACCACCCCGCTGCCACTATCAGATTAGAGCCATAAGGGCACTAGACATCTACCACCCCACTACCACTATCAGATTAGAGCCAAAAGGGCACTAGGCATCTACCACCCCGCTACCACTATCAGATTAGAGCCATAAGGGCACTAGACATCTACCACCCCACTACCAATATCAGATTAGAGCCATAATGGAGACTAGGTATCTACCACCCCACTACCTCTATAAGATTAGAGCCATAAGGGCACTAGGCATCTATCACCCAACTACCACTATCAGATTAGAGCCATAAAGGCACTAGGCATCTACCACCCCACTACCACTATCAGATTAGAGCCATAATGGAGACTAGGTATCTACCACCCCACTACCACTACCAGATTAGAGCCATAATGGAGACTAGGTATCTACCACACCACTACCACTACCAGATTAGAGCCATAATGGAGACTAGGTATCTACCACCCCACTACCACTATCAGATTAGAGCCATAATGGAGACTAGGTATCTTCCACCTCACTACCACTACCAGATTAGAGCCATAATGGAGACTAAGTATCTACCACCCCCTACCACTACCAAATTAGAGCCATAATGGAGACTAGGTATCTACCACCCCACTACCACTACCAGATTAGAGCCATAATGGAGACTAGGTATCTACCACCCCTCTACCACTATCAGATTAGAGCCATAAGGGCACTAGGCATCTACCACCCCGCTACCACTATCAGATTAGTGCCAAAAGGGCACTAGACATCTACCACCCCACTACCACTATCAGATTAGAGCCATAAGGGCACTAGGCATCTACCACCCCACTACCACTATCAGATTAGAGCCATAATGGAGACTAGGTATCTACCACCCCACTACAACTATCAGATTAGAGCCATAAGGGCACTAGGCATCTACCACCCCACTACCACTATCAGATTAGAGCCATAAAGGCACTCGGCATCTACCACCCCACTACCACTATCAGATTAGAGCCATAATGGAGACTAGGTATCTACCACCCCACTACCACTATCAGATTAGAGCCATAATGGAGACTAGGCATCTATCACCCCACTACCACTACCAGATTAGAGCCATAATGGAGACTAGGTATCTACCACACCACTACCACTTCCAGATTAGAGCCATAATGGAGACTAGGTATCTACCACCCCACTACCACTATCAGATTAGAGCCATAATGGAGACTAGGTATCTTCCACCCCACTACCACTACCAGATTAGAGCCATAATGGAGACTAGGTATCTACCACCCCACTACCACTACCAAATTGGAGCCATAATGGGGACTAGGTATCTACCACCCCACTACCACTATCAGATTAGAGCCATAATGGAGAATAGGTATCTACCACCCCACTACCTCTATCAGATTAGAGCCATAATGGAGAGTAGGTATCTTCCACCCCACTACCACTATCAGATTAGAGCCATAATGGAGACTAGGCATCTACCACCACACTACCACTATCAGATTAGAGCCATAAGGGCACTAGACATCTACCACCCCACTACCACTATCAGATTAGAGCCATAATGGAGACTAGGTATCTACCACCCCACTACCTCTATCAGATTAGAGCCATAAGGGCACTAGGCATCTATCACCCAACTACCACTATCAGATTAGAGCCATAAAGGCACTAGGCATCTACCACCCCACTACCACTATCAGATTAGAGCCATAATGGAGACTAGGTATCTACCACCCCACTACCACTACCAGAGTAGAGCCATAATGGAGACTAGGTATCTACCACACCATTACCACTACCAGATTAGAGCCATAATGGAGACTAGGTATCTACCACCCCACTACCACTATCAGATTAGAGCCATACTGGAGACTAGGTATCTTCCACCCCACTACCACTACCAGATTAGAGCCATAATGGAGACTAGGTATCTACCACCCCCTACCACTACCAAATTAGAGCCATAATGGAGACTAGGTCTCTACCACCCCACTACCACTACCAGATTAGAGCCATAATGGAGACTAGGTATCTACCACCCCTCTACCACTATCAGATTAGAGCCATAAGGGCACTAGGCATCTACCACCACACTACCACTATCAGATTAGAGCCATAAGGGCACTAGGCATCTACCACCCCGCTACCACTATCAGATTAGAGCCAAAAGGGCACTAGACATCTACCACCCCACTACCACTATCAGATTAGAGCCTTAATGGAAACTAGGTATCTACCACCCCACTACCACTATCAGATTAGAGCCATAAGGGCTCTGGGCATCTTTCACCCCACTACCACTATCATATTAGAGCCATAAAGGCACTAGGCATCTACCACCCCACTACCACTATCAGATTAGAGCCATAATGGAGACTAGGTATCTACCACCCCACTACCACTATCAGATTAGAGCCATAAGGGCACTAGGCATCTACCACCCCACTACCACTATCAGATTAGAGCCATAAAGGCACTAGGTACAGTGGGGAGAACAAGTATTTGATACACTGCCAATTTTGCAGGTTTTCCTACTTACAAAACATGTAGAGGTCTGTAATTTTTATCATAGGTACACTTCAACTGTGAGAGACAGAATCTAAAACAAAAATCCAGAAAATCACATTGTATGATTTTTAAGTAATTAATTTGCATTTTATTGCATGACATAAGTATTTGATCACCTACCAACCAGTAAGAATTCCGGCTCTCACAGACCTGTTAGTTTTTATTTAAGAAGCCCTCCTGTTCTCCACTCATTACCTGTATTAACTGCACCTGTTTGAACTCGTTACCTGTATAAAAGACACCTGTCCACACACTCAATCAAACAGACTCCAACCTCTCCACAATGGCCAAGACCAGAGAGCTGTGTAAGGACATCAGGGATAAAATTGTAGACCTGCACAAGGCTGGGATGGGCTACAGGACAATAGGCAAGCAGCTTGGTGAGAAGGCAACAACTGTTGGCGCAATTATTAGAAAATGGAAGAAGTTCAAGATGACGGTCAATCACCCTCAGTCTGGGGCTCCATGCAAGATCTCACCTCGTGGGGCATCAATGATCATGAGGAAGGTGAGGGATTAGCCCAGAACTACACGGCAGGACCTGGTCAATGACCTGAAGAGAGCTGGGACCACAGTCTCAAAGTAAATCATTAGTAACACACTACGCCGTCATAGATTAAAATCCTGCAGTGCACGCAAGGTCCCCCTGCTCAAGCCAGCGCATGTCCAGGCCCGTCTGAAAATTGCCAATGACCATCTGGATGATCCAGAGGAGGAATGGGAGAAGGTCATGTGGTCTGATGAGACAAAAATAGAGCTTTTTGGTCTAAACTCCACTCGCCGTGTTTGGAGGAAGAAGAAGGATGAGTACAACCCCAAGAACACCATCCCAACCGTGAAGCCTGGACGTGGAAACATCATTCTTTGGGGATGCTTTTCTGCAAAGGGGACAGGACGACTGCACCGTATTGAGGGGAGGATGGATGGGGCCATGTATCGCGAGATCTTGGCCAACAACCTCCTTCCCTCAGTAAAAGCATTGAAGATGGGTCGTGGCTGGGTCTTCCAGCATGACAACAACCTGAAACACACAGCCAGGGCAACTAAGGAGTGGCTCCGTAAGAAGCATCTCAAGGTCCTGGAGTGGCCTAGCCAGTCTCCAGACCTGAACCCAATAGAAAATCTTTGGAGGGAGCTGAAAGTCCGTATTGCCCAGCGACAGCCCCGAAACCTGAAGGATCTGGAGAAGATCTGTATGGAGGAGTGGGCCAAAATCCCTGCTGCAGTGTGTGCAAACCTGGTCAAGAACTACAGGAAACGTATGATCTCTGTAATTGCAAACAAAGGCTTCTGTACCAAATATTAAGTTCTGCTTTTCGGATGTATCAAATACTTATGTCATGCAATAAAATGCAAATTAATTACTTAAAAATCATACAATGTGATTTTCTGGATTTTTGTTTAAGATTCCGCCTCTCACAGTTGAAGTGTACCTATGATAAAAATTACAGACCTCTACATGCTTTGTAAGTAGGAAAACCTGCAAAATCGGCAGTGTATCAAATACTTCTTCTCCCCACTGTATCTACCACCCCACTACCACTACCAGATTAGAGCCATAATGGAGACTAGGTATCTACCACACCACTACCACTACAAGATTAGAGCCATAATGGAGACTAGGTATCTACCACCCCACTACCACTATCAGATTAGAGCCATAATGGAGACTAAGTATCTACCACCCCACTACCACTATCAGATTAGAGCCATAATGGAGACTAGGTATCTACCACCCCACTACCTCTATCAGATTAGAGCCATAATGGAGACTAGGTATCTACCACCCCACTACCACTATCAGATTAGAGCCATAATGGAGACTAGGTATCTACCACCCCACTACCACTATCAGATTAGAGCCATAATGGAGACTAGGTATCTACCACCCCACTACCTCTATGAGATTAGAGCCATAATGGAGACTAGGTATCTACCACCCCACTACCTCTATAAGATTAGAGCCATAAGGGCACATGGCATCTACCACCCCACTACCACTATCAGATTAGAGCCATAATGGAGACAAGGTATCTACCACCCCACTACCACTATCAGATTAGAGCCACAAGGGCACTAGGCATCTACCACCCCACTACCACTATCAGATTAGAGCCATAAAGTCACTAGGCATCTACCACCCCACTACCACTACCAGATTAGAGCCATAATGGAGACTAGGTATCTACCACCCCACTACCACTATCAGATTAGAGCCATAATGGAGACTAGGTATCTACCACCCCACTACCACTACCAGTTTAGAGCCATAATGGAGACTAGGTATCTACCACAGCACTACCACTACCAGATTAGAACCATAATGGAGACTAGGTATCTCCCACCCCACTACCACTATCAGATTAGAGCCATAATGGAGACTAGGTATCTTCCACCCCACTACCACTACCAGATTAGAGCCATAATGGAGACTAGGTATCTACCACCCCACTACCACTACCAGATTAGAGCCATAATGGAGACTAGGTATCTTCCACCCCACTACCACTACCAGATTAGAGCCATAATGGAGACTATGTATCTACCACCCCACTACCACTATCAGATTAGAGCCATAATGGAGAGTAGGTATCTTCCACCCCACTACCACTATCAGATTAGAGCCATAATGGAGACTAGGTATCTACCACCCCACTACCACTATCAGAATAGAGCTTTAATGGAGACTAGGTATCTACCACCCATCTCCCTCTACCAGATTAGAGCCATAATGGAGACTAGGTATCTACCACCCCACTACCACTATCAGATTAGAGCCATAAGGGCACTAGGCATCTACCACCCCGCTACCACTATCAGATTAGAACCATAAGGGCACTAGACATCTACCACCCCACTACCACTATCAGATTAGAGCCATAATGGAGACCAGGTATCTACCACCCCACTACCACTATCAGATTAGAGCCATAAATGCACTAGGCATCTATCACCCAACTACCACTATCAGATTAGAGCCATAAAGGCACTAGGCATCTACCACCCCACTACCACTATCAGATTAGAGCCATTATGGAGACTAGGTATCTTCCACCCCACTACCACTACCAGATTAGAGCCATAATGGAGACTAGGTATCTACCACCCCACCACCTCTATCAGATTAGAGCAAAAATGGAGAGTAGGTATCTACCACCCCGCTACCACTATCAGATTAGAGCCATAAGGGCACTAGACATCTACTACCCCACTACCACTATCAGATTAGAGCCAAAAGGGCACTAGGCATCTACCACCCCGCTACCACTATCAGATTAGAGCCATAAAGGCACTAGGCATCTACCACCCCGCTACCACTATCAGATTAGAGCCATAAGGGCACTAGGCATCTACCACCCCGCTACCACTATCAGATTAGAGCCATAAGGGCACTAGACATCTACCACCCCACTACCACTATCAGATTAGAGCCATAATGGAAACTAGGTATCTACCACCCACCTACCACTTTCAGATTAGAGCCATAATGGCACTAGGCATCTACCACCCCACTACCACTATCAGATTAAAGCCATAAGGGCACTAGGCATCTACCACCACACTACCACTATCAGATTAGAGCCATAAAGGCACTAGGTATCTACCACCCCACTACCACTACCAGATTAGAGCCATAATGGAGACTAGGTATCTACCACACCACTACCACTACCAGATTAGAGCCATAACGGAGACTAGGTATCTACCACACCACTACCACTACCAGATTAGAGCCATAATGGAGACTAGGTATCTACCACCCCACTACCACTATCAGATTAGAGCCATGAATGGAGACTAAGTATCTACCACCCCACTACCACTATCAGATTAGAGCCATAATGGAGACTAGGTATCTACCACCCCACTACCTCTATAATATTAGAGCCATAAGGGCACTTGGCATCTACCACCCCACTACCACTATCAGATTAGAGCCATAAAGGCACTAGGCATCTACCACCCCACTACCACTATCAGATTAGAGCCATAATGGAGACTAGGTATGTACCACCCCACTACCACTATCAGATTAGAGCCATAAGGGCACTAGGCATCTATCACCCCACTACCACTATCAGATTAGAGCCATAAAGGCACTAGGAATCTACCACCCCACTACCACTATCAGATTAGAGCCATAATGGAGACTAGGTATCTACCACCCCACTACCACTATCAGATTAGAGTATAAAGGGCACTAGGCATCTACCACCCCACTACCACTATCAGATTAGAGCCATAAAGGCACTAGGCATCTACCACCCCACTACCACTATCAGATTAGAGCCATAATGGAGACTAGGTATCTACCACCCCACTACCACTATCAGATTAGAGCCATAATGGAGACTAGGTATCTACCACCCCACTACCACTATCAGATTAGAGCTTTAATGGAGACTAGGTATCTACCACCCATCTCCCTCTACCAGATTAGAGCCATAATGGAGGCTAGGTATCTACCACCCCACTACCACTATCAGATTAGAGCCATTTGGGCACTAGGCATCTACCACCCCGCTACCACTATCAGATTAGAGCCATAAGGGCACTAGACATCTACCACCCCACTACCACTATCAGATTAGAGCCATAATGGAGACCAGGTATCTACCACCCCACTACCACTATCAGATTAGAGCCATAAATGCACTAGGCATCTATCACCCAACTACCACTATCAGATTAGAGCCATAAAGGCACTAGGCATCTACCACCCCACTACCACTATCAGATTAGAGCCATAATGGAGACTAGGTATCTTCCACCCCACTACCACTACCAGATTAGAGCCATAATGGAGACTAGGTATCTACCACCCCACCACCTCTATCAGATTAGAGCAAAAATGGAGAGTAGGTATCTACCACCCCGCTACCACTATCAGATTAGAGCCATAAGGGCACTAGACATCTACCACCCCACTACCACTATCAGATTAGAGCCAAAAGGGCACTAGGCATCTACCACCCCACTACCACTATCAGATTAGAGCCATAAGGGCACTAGGCATCTACCACCCCGCTACCACTATCAGATTAGAGCCATAAGGGCACTAGACATCTACCACCCCACTACCACTATCAGATTAGAGCCATAATGGAAACTAGGTATCTACCACCCACCTACCACTTTCAGATTAGAGCCATAATGGCACTAGGCATCTACCACCCCACTACCACTATCAGATTAAAGCCATAAGGGCACTAGGCATCTACCACCACACTACCACTATCAGATTAGAGCCATAAAGGCACTAGGTATCTACCACCCCACTACCACTACCAGATTAGAGCCATAATGGAGACTAGGTATCTACCACACCACTACCACTACCAGATTAGAGCCATAACGGAGACTAGGTATCTACCACACCACTATCACTACCAGATTAGAGCCATAATGGAGACTAGGTATCTACCACCCCACTACCACTATCAGATTAGAGCCATAATGGAGACTAAGTATCTACCACCCCACTACCACTATCAGATTAGAGCCATAATGGAGACTAGGTATCTACCACCCCACTACCTCTATAATATTAGAGCCATAAGGGCACCTGGCATCTACCACCCCACTACCACTATCAGATTAGAGCCATAATGGCACTAGGTATCTACCACCCCACTACCACTATCAGATTAGAGCCATAATGGAGACTAGGTATGTACCACCCCACTACCACTATCAGATTAGAGCCATAAGGGCACTAGGCATCTACCACCCCACTACCACTATCAGATTAGAGCCATAATGGAGACTAGGTATCTACCACCCCACTACCACTATCAGATTAGAGTATAAAGGGCACTAGGCATCTACCACCCCACTACCACTATCAGATTAGAGCCATAAAGGCACTAGGCATCTACCACCCCACTACCACTATCAGATTAGAGCCATAATGGAGACTAGGTATCTACCACCCCACTACCACTATCAGATTAGAGCCATAATGGAGACTAGGCATCTACCACCCCACTACCACTACCAGATTAGAGCCATAATGGAGACTAGGTATCTACCACACCACTACCACTACCAGATTAGAGCCATAATGGAGACTAGGTATCTACCACCCCACTACCACTATCAGATTAGAGCCATAATGGAGACTAGGTATCTTCCACCCCACTACCACTACCATATTAGAGCCATAATGGAGACTAGGTATCTACCACCCCACTACCACTACCAAATTGGAGCCATAATGGGGACTAGGTATCTACCACCCCACTACCACTATCAGATTAGAACCATAATGGAGACTAGGTATCTACCACCCCACTACCTCTATCAGATTAGAGCCATAATGGAGAGTAGGTATCTTCCACCCCACTACCACTACCATATTAGAGCCATAATGGAGACTAGGTATCTACCACCCCACTACCACTACCAAATTGGAGCCATAATGGGGACTAGGTATCTACCACCCCACTACCACTATCAGATTAGAACCATAATGGAGACTAGGTATCTACCACCCCACTACCTCTATAAGATTAGAGCCATAAGGGCACATGGCATCTACCACCCCACTACCACTATCAGATTAGAGCCATAAAGGCACTAGGCATCTACCACCCCACTACCACTATCAGATTAGAGCCATAATGGAGACAAGGTATCTACCACCCCACTACCACTATCAGATTAGAGCCACAAGGGCACTAGGCATCTACCACCCCACTACCACTATCAGATTAGAGCCATAAAGTCACTAGGCATCTACCACCCCACTACCACTACCAGATTAGAGCCATAATGGAGACTAGGTATCTACCACCCCACTACCACTATCAGATTAGAGCCATAATGGAGACTAGGTATCTACCACCCCACTACCACTACCAGTGTAGAGCCATAATGGAGACTAGGTATCTACCACAGCACTACCACTACCAGATTAGAGCCATAATGGAGACTAGGTATCTCCCACCCCACTACCACTATCAGATTAGAGCCATAAGGGCACTAGGCATCTACCACCCCGCTACCACTATCAGATTAGAGCCATAAGGGCACTAGACATCTACCACCCCACTACCACTATCAGATTAGAGCCATAATGGAAACTAGGTATCTACCACCCACCTACCACTTTCAGATTAGAGCCATAATGGCACTAGGCATCTACCACCCCACTACCACTATCAGATTAAAGCCATAAGGGCACTAGACATCTACCACCCCACTACCACTATCAGATTAGAGCCATAATGGAGACTAGGTATCTACCACACCACTACCACTACCAGATTAGAGCCATAACGGAGACTAGGTATCTACCACACCACTACCACTTCCAGATTAGAGCCATAATGGAGACTAGGTATCTACCACCCCACTACCACTATCAGATTAGAGCCATAATGGAGACTAAGTATCTACCACCCCACTACCACTATCAGATTAGAGCCATAATGGAGACTAGGTATCTACCACCCCACTACCTCTATAATATTAGAGCCATAAGGGCACTTGGCATCTACCACCCCACTACCACTATCAGATTAGAGCCATAAAGGCACTAGGCATCTACCACCCCACTACCACTATCAGATTAGAGCCATAATGGAGACTAGGTATGTACCACCCCACTACCACTATCAGATTAGAGCCATAAGGGCACTAGGCATCTACCACCCCACTACCACTATCAGATTAGAGCCATAATGGAGACTAGGTATCTACCACCCCACTACCACTATCAGATTAGAGTATAAAGGGCACTAGGCATCTACCACCCCACTACCACTATCAGATTAGAGCCATAAAGGCACTAGGCTTCTACCACCCCACTACCACTATCAGATTAGAGCCATAAGGGCACTAGGCATCTACCACCCCACTACCACTATCAGATTAGAGCCATAATGGAGACTAGGTATCTACCACCCCACTACCACTATCAGATTAGAGTATAAAGGGCACTAGGTATCTACCACCCCACTACCACTATCAGATTAGAGCCATAATGGAGACTAGGTATCTACCACCCCACTACCACTATCAGATTAGAGCCATAATGGAGAATAGGCATCTACCACCCCACTACCACTACCAGATTAGAGCCATAATGGAGACTAGGTATCTACCACACCACTACCACTACCAGATTAGAGCCATAATGGAGACTAGGTATCTACCACCCCACTACCACTATCAGATTAGAGCCATAATGGAGACTAGGTATCTTCCACCCCACTACCACTACCATATTAGAGCCATAATGGAGACTAGGTATCTACCACCCCACTACCACTACCAAATTGGAGCCATAATGGGGACTAGGTATCTACCACCCCACTACCACTATCAGATTAGAACCATAATGGAGACTAGGTATCTACCACCCCACTACCTCTATCAGATTAGAGCCATAATGGAGACTAAGTATCTACCACCCCACTACCACTATCAGATTAGAGCCATAATGGAGACTAGGTATCTACCACCCCACTACCTCTATAATATTAGAGCCATAAGGGCACTTGGCATCTACCACCCCACTACCACTATCAGATTAGAGCCATAAAGGCACTAGGCATCTACCACCCCACTACCACTATCAGATTAGAGCCATAATGGAGACTAGGTATGTACCACCCCACTACCACTATCAGATTAGAGCCATAAGGGCACTAGGCATCTACCACCCCACTACCACTATCAGATTAGAGCCATAATGGAGACTAGGTATCTACCACCCCACTACCACTATCAGATTAGAGTATAAAGGGCACTAGGCATCTACCACCCCACTACCACTATCAGATTAGAGCCATAAAGGCACTAGGCTTCTACCACCCCACTACCACTATCAGATTAGAGCCATAAGGGCACTAGGCATCTACCACCCCACTACCACTATCAGATTAGAGCCATAATGGAGACTAGGTATCTACCACCCCACTACCACTATCAGATTAGAGTATAAAGGGCACTAGGTATCTACCACCCCACTACCACTATCAGATTAGAGCCATAATGGAGACTAGGTATCTACCACCCCACTACCACTATCAGATTAGAGCCATAATGGAGACTAGGCATCTACCACCCCACTACCACTACCAGATTAGAGCCATAATGGAGACTAGGTATCTACCACACCACTACCACTACCAGATTAGAGCCATAATGGAGACTAGGTATCTACCACCCCACTACCACTATCAGATTAGAGCCATAATGGAGACTAGGTATCTTCCACCCCACTACCACTACCATATTAGAGCCATAATGGAGACTAGGTATCTACCACCCCACTACCACTACCAAATTGGAGCCATAATGGGGACTAGGTATCTACCACCCCACTACCACTATCAGATTAGAACCATAATGGAGACTAGGTATCTACCACCCCACTACCTCTATCAGATTAGAGCCATAATGGAGAGTAGGTATCTTCCACCCCACTACCACTACCATATTAGAGCCATAATGGAGACTAGGTATCTACCACCCCACTACCACTACCAAATTGGAGCCATAATGGAGAGTAGGTATCTACCACCCCACTACCACTATCAGATTAGAACCATAATGGAGACTAGGTATCTACCACCCCACTACCTCTATAAGATTAGAGCCATAAGGGCACATGGCATCTACCACCCCACTACCACTATCAGATTAGAGCCATAAAGGCACTAGGCATCTACCACCCCACTACCACTATCAGATTAGAGCCATAATGGAGACAAGGTATCTACCACCCCACTACCACTATCAGATTAGAGCCACAAGGGCACTAGGCATCTACCACCCCACTACCACTATCAGATTAGAGCCATAAAGTCACTAGGCATCTACCACCCCACTACCACTACCAGATTAGAGCCATAATGGAGACTAGGTATCTACCACCCCACTACCACTATCAGATTAGAGCCATAATGGAGACTAGGTATCTACCACCCCACTACCACTACCAGTTTAGAGCCATAATGGAGACTAGGTATCTACCACAGCACTACCACTACCAGATTAGAGCCATAATGGAGACTAGGTATCTCCCACCCCACTACCACTATCAGATTAGAGCCATAATGGAGACTAGGTATCTTCCACCCCACTACCACTACCAGATTAGAGCCATAATGGAGACTAGGTATCTACCACCCCACTACCACTACCAGATTAGAGCCATAATGGAGACTAGGTATCTTCCACCCCACTACCACTACCAGATTAGAGCCATAATGGAGACTATGTATCTACCACCCCACTACCACTACCAAAATGGAGCCATAATGGGGACTAGGTATCTACCACCCCACTACCACTATCAGATTTGAGCCATAATGGAGACTAGGTATCTACCACCCCACCACCTCTATCAGATTAGAGCCATAATGGAGAGTAGGTATCTTCCACCCCACTACCACTATCAGATTAGAGCCATAATGGAGACTAGGTATCTACCACCCCACTACCACTATCAGATTAGAGCTTTAATGGAGACTAGGTATCTACCACCCATCTCCCTCTACCAGATTAGAGCCATAATGGAGACTAGGTATCTACCACCCCACTACCACTATCAGATTAGAGCCATAAGGGCACTAGGCATCTACCACCCCGCTACCACTATCAGATTAGAGCCATAAGGGCACTAGACATCTACCACCCCACTACCACTATCAGATTAGAGCCATAATGGAGACCAGGTATCTACCACCCCACTACCACTATCAGATTAGAGCCATAAATGCACTAGGCATCTATCACCCAACTACCACTATCAGATTAGAGCCATAAAGGCACTAGGCATCTACCACCCCACTACCACTATCAGATTAGAGCCATTATGGAGACTAGGTATCTTCCACCCCACTACCACTACCAGATTAGAGCCATAATGGAGACTAGGTATCTACCACCCCACCACCTCTATCAGATTAGAGCAAAAATGGAGAGTAGGTATCTACCACCCCGCTACCACTATCAGATTAGAGCCATAAGGGCACTAGACATCTACCACCCCACTACCACTATCAGATTAGAGCCAAAAGGGCACTAGGCATCTACCTCCCCGCTACCACAATCAGATTAGAGCCATAAGGGCACTAGGCATCTACCACCCCGCTACCACTATCAGATTAGAGCCATAAGGGCACTAGACATCTACCACCCCACTACCACTATCAGATTAGAGCCATAATGGAAACTAGGTATCTACCACCCACCTACCACTTTCAGATTAGAGCCATAATGGCACTAGGCATCTACCACCCCACTACCACTATCAGATTAGAGCCATAATGGAGACTAAGTATCTACCACCCCACTACCACTATCAGATTAGAGCCATAATGGAGACTAGGTATCTACCACCCCACTACCTCTTTAATATTAGAGCCATAAGGGCACTTGGCATCTACCACCCCACTACCACTATCAGATTAGAGCCATAAAGGCACTAGGCATCTACCACCCCACTACCACTATCAGATTAGAGCCATAATGGAGACTAGGTATGTACCACCCCACTACCACTATCAGATTAGAGCCATAAGGGCACTAGGCATCTATCACCCCACTACCACTATCAGATTAGAGCCATAAAGGCACTAGGAATCTACCACCCCACTACCACTATCAGATTAGAGCCATAATGGAGACTAGGTATCTACCACCCCACTACCACTATCAGATTAGAGTATAAAGGGCACTAGGCATCTACCACCCCACTACCACTATCAGATTAGAGCCATAAAGGCACTAGGCATCTACCACCCCACTACCACTATCAGATTAGAGCCATAATGGAGACTAGGTATCTACCACCCCACTACCACTATCAGATTAGAGCCATAATGGAGACTAGGCATCTACCACCCCACTACCACTACCAGATTAGAGCCATAATGGAGACTAGGTATCTACCACACCACTACCACTACCAGATTAGAGCCATAATGGAGACTAGGTATCTACCACCCCACTACCACTATCAGATTAGAGCCATAATGGAGACTAGGTATCTTCCACCCCACTACCACTACCATATTAGAGCCATAATGGAGACTAGGTATCTACCACCCCACTACCACTACCAAATTGGAGCCATAATGGGGACTAGGTATCTACCACCCCACTACCACTATCAGATTAGAACCATAATGGAGACTAGGTATCTACCACCCCACTACCTCTACCAGATTAGAGCCATAATAGAGACTAGGTATCTACCACCCCACTACCACTATCAGATTAGAGCCATAAGGGCACTAGGCATCTACCACCCCACTACCACTATCAGATTAGAGCCATAAAGGCACTAGGTATCTACCACCGGACTACCACTACCAGATTAGAGCCATAATGGAGACTAGGTATCTACCACACCACTACCACTACCAGATTAGAGCCATAACGGAGACTAGGTATCTACCACACCACTACCACTACCAGATTAGAGCCATAATGGAGACTAGGTATCTACCACCCCACTACCACTATCAGATTAGAGCTATAATGGAGACTAGACATCTACCACCCCACTACCTCTATCAGATTAGAGCCATAATGGAGACTAGGAATCTACCACCGCAATACCTCTATCAGATTAGAGCCATAAGGGCACTAGGTATCTAGCACCCCACTACCACTATCAGATTAGAGACATAATGGAGACTAGGTATCTACCACCCCACTACCACTATCAGATTAGAGCCATAACGGAGACTAGACATCTACCACCCCACTACTAGTACCAGATTAGAGCCATAAGGGCACTAGACATCTACCACCCCACTACCACTATCATATTAGAGCCATAATGGAGACTAGGTATCTACCACCCCACTACCAGTATCAGATTAGAGCCATAATGGAGACTAGGTATAAAACACCTCACTACCACTATCAGATTAGAGCCATAATGGAGAAAAGGTGTCTGCCACCCCTCTACCACTACCAGATTAGAGCCATAATGGAGACTAGGTATCTACCACCCCACTACCACTATCAGATTAGAGCCACAAGGGAGACTAGACATCTGACACCCCACTTCCACTATTATATTAGAGCCATAATGGAGACTAGACATCTACCACCCCACCACCTCTATCAGATTAGAGACATAATGGAGACTAGGAATCTACCACCCCACTACCTCTATCAGATTAGAGCCATAAGGGCACTAGGAATCTAGCACCCCACTAACACTATCAGATTAGAGCCATAATGGAGACTAGATATCTACCACCCCACTACCACTATCAGATTAGAGCCATAACGGAGACTAGACATCTACCACCCCACTACCACTACCAGATTAGAGCCATAAGGGCACTAGACATCTACCACCCCACTACCACTATCAGATTAGAGCCAAAATGGAGACTAGACATCTACCACCCCACTACCTCTATCAGATTAGAGACATAATGGAGACTAGGAATCTACCACCCCACTACCTCTATCAGATTAGAGCCTAAAACGGAGACTAGACATCTACCACCCCACTACCTTTATCAGTTTAGAACCATAATGGAGACTAGGTATCTACCACCCCACTACCACTATCAGATTAGAGCCATAATGGAGACTAGGTCCCTACCAGCACACTACCACTACCAGATTAGAGCCATAATGGAGACTAGGTATCTACCACCCCACTACCACTATCAGATTAGAGCCATAATGGAGACTAGGTATCTACCACCCCACTACCTCTATAAGATTAGAGCCATAAGGGCACTTTGCATCTACCACCCCACTACCACTATCAGATTAGAGCCATAAAGGCACTTGGCATCTACCACCCCACTACCACTATCAGATTAGAGCCATAATGGAGACTAGGTATCTACCACCCCACTACCACTATCAGATTAGAGCCATAAGGGCACTAGGCATCTATCACCCCACTACCACTATCAGATTAGAACCATAAAGGCACTAGGCATCTACCACCCCACTACCACTATCAGATTAGAGCCATAATGGAGACTAGGTATCTACCACCCCACTACCACTATCAGATTAGAGCCATAATGGCACTAGGCATCTACCACCTCACTACCACCATCAGATTAGAGCCATAAAGGCACTAGGCATCTACCACCCCACTACCACTATCAGATTAGAGCCGTAATGGAGACTAGGTATCTACCACCCCACTACCACTATCAGATTAGAGCCATAATGGAGACTAGGTATCTACCACCCCACTACCACTACCAGATTAGAGCCATAATGGAGACTAGGTATCTACCACACCACTACCACTACCAGATTAGAGCCATAACGGAGACTAGGTATCTACCACCCCAATACCTCTATAAGATTAGAGCCATAAGGGCACTTGACATCTACCACCCCACTACCACTATCAGATTAGAGCCATAAAGGCACTAGGCATCTACCACCCCACTACCACTATCAGATTAGACCCATAATGGAGACTAGGTATGTACCACCCCACTACCACTATCAGATTAGAGCCATAAGGGCACTAGGCATCTATCACCCCACTACCACTATCAGATTAGAGCCATAAAGGCACTAGGAATCTACCACCCCACTACCACTATCAGATTAGAGCCATAATGGAGACTAGGTATCTACCACCCCACTACCACTATCAGATTAGAGCCATAAAGGCACTAGGCATCTACCACCCCACTACCACTATCAGATTAGGGCCATAATGGAGACTAGGTATCTACCACCCCACTACCACTATCAGATTAGAGCCATAATGGAGACTAGGCATCTACCACCCCACTACCACTACCAGATTAGAGCCATAATGGAGACTAGGTATCTACCACACCACTACCACTACCAGATTAGAGCCATAATGGAGACTAGGTATCTACCACCCCACTACCACTATCAGATTAGAGCCATAATGGAGACTAGGTATCTTCCACCCCACTACCACTACCATATTAGAGCCATAATGGAGACTAGGTATCTACTACCTCACTACCACTACCAAATTGGAGCCATAATGGGGACTAGGTATCTACCACCCCACTACCACTATCAGATTAGAACCATAATGGAGACTAGGTATCTACCACCCCACTACCACTATCAGATTAGAGCCATAATGGAGAGTAGGTATCTTCCACCCCACTACCACTATCAGATTAGAGCCATAATGGAGACTAGGTATCTACCACCCCTCTACCACTACCAGATTAGAGCCATAATGGAGACTAGGTATCTACCACCCCACTACCACTATCAGATTAGAGCCATAAGGGCACTAGGCATCTACCACCACACTACCACTATCAGATTAGAGCCATAAGGGCACTAGGCATCTACCACCCCGTTACCACTATCAGATTAGAGCCAAAAGGGCACTAGACATCTACCACCCCACTACCACTATCATATTAGAGCCATAATGGAGACTAGGTATCTACCACCCCACTACTACTATCAGATTAGAGCCATAAGGGCACTAGGCATCTATCACCCAACTACCACTATCAGATTAGAGCCATAAAGGCACTAGGCATCTACCACCCCACTGCCACTATCAGATTAGAGCCATAATGGAAACTAGGTATCTACCACCCCACTACCTCTATCAGATTAGAGCCATAATGGAGACTAGGTATCTTCCACCCCACTACCACTACCAGATTAGAGCCATAATGGAGACTAGGTATCTACCACCCCTCTACCACTATCAGATTAGAGCCATAAGGGCACTAGGCATCTACCACCACACTACCACTATCAGATTAGAGCCATAAGGGCACTAGGCATCTACCACCACACAACCAATATCAGATTAGAGCCATAAGGGCACTAGGCATCTACCACCCCGCTACCACTATCAGATTAGAGCCATAAGGGCACTAAGCATCTACCACCCCGCTACCACTATCAGATTAGAGCCATAAAGGCACTAGGCATCTACCACCCCACTACCACTATCAGATTAGAGCCATAATGGAGACTAGGTATCTACCACCCCACTACCACTATCAGATTAGAGCCATAAGGGCACTAGGCATCTACCACCCCACTACCACTATCAGATTAGAGCCATAATGGAAACTAGGTATCTACCACCCCACTACCACTATCAGATTAGAGCCATAAAGGCACTAGGCATCTACCACCCCACTACCACTATCAGATTAGAGCCATAAAGGCACTAGGCATCTACCACCCCACTACCACTATCAGATTAGAGCCATAAGGGCACTAGGCATCTACCACCCCACTACCACTATCAGATTAGAGCCATAAAGGCACCAGGTATCTACCACCTCACTACCACTACCAGATTAGAGCCATAATGGAGACTAGGTATCTACCACACCACTACCACTACCAGATTAGAGCCATAACGGAGACTAGGTATCTACCACACCACTACCACTACCAGATTAGAGCCATAATGGAGACTAGGTATCTACCACCCCACTACCACTATCAGATTAGAGCCATAATGGAGACTAGGTATCTACCACCCCACTAACCACTATCAGATTAGAGCCATAAGGGCACTAGGCATCTATCACCCCACTACCACTATCAGATTAGAGCCATAAAGGCACTAGGCATCTACCACCCCACTACCACTATCAGATTAGAGCCATAATGGAGACTAGGTATAAAACACCCCACTACCACTATCAGATCAGAGCCATAATGGAGAAAAGGTTTCTGCCACCCCTCTACCACTACCAGATTAGAGTCATAATGGAGACTAAGTATCTACCACCCCACTACCACTATCAGATTAGAGCCACACGGGAGACTAGACATCTGATACCCCACTTCCACTATTAGATTAGAGCTATAATGGAGACTAGACATCTACCACCCCACTACCTCTATCAGATTAGAGCCATAATGGAGACTAGGAATCTACCACCGCAATACCTCTATCAGATTAGAGCCATAAGGGCACTAGGTATCTAGCACCCCACTACCACGATCAGATTAGAGCCATAATGGAGGCTAGGTATCTACCACCCCACTACCACTATCAGATTAGAGCCATAACGGAGACTAGACATCTACCACCCCACTACTAGTACCAGATTAGAGCCATAAGGGCACTAGACATCTACCACCCCACTACCACTATCATATTAGAGCCATAATGGAGACTAGGTATCTACCACCCCACTACCAGTATCAGATTAGAGCCATAATGGAGACTAGGTATAAAACACCTCACTACCACTATCAGATTAGAGCCATAATGGAGAAAAGGTTTCTGCCACCCCTCTACCACTACCAGATTAGAGCCATAATGGAGACTAGGTATCTACCACCCCACTACCACTATCAGATTAGAGCCACAAGGGAGACTAAACATCTGACACCCCACTTCCACTATTAGATTAGAGCCATAATGGAGACTAGACATCTACCACCCCACTACCTCTATCAGATTAGAGACATAATGGAGACTAGGAATCTACCACCCCACTACCTCTATCAGATTAGAGCCATAAGGGCACTAGGAATCTAGCACCCCACTAACACTATCAGATTAGAGCCATAATGGAGACTAGATATCTACCACCCCACTACCACTATCAGATTAGAGCCATAACGGAGACTAGAGATCTACCAGCCCACTACTACTACCAGATTAGAGCCATAAGGGCACTAGACATCTACCACCCCACTACCACTATCAGATTAGAGCCAAAATGGAGACTAGACATCTACCACCCCACTACCTCTTTCAGATTAGAGACATAATGGAGACTAGGAATCTACCACCCCACTACCTCTATCAGATTAGAGCCTAAAACGGAGACTAGACATCTACCACCCCACTACCTTTATAAGTTTAGAGCCATAATGGAGACTATGTATCTACCACCCCACTACCACTATCAGATTAGAGCCATAATGGAGACTAGGTATCTACCAGCACACTACCACTACCAGATTAGAGCCATAATGGAGACTAGGTATCTACCACCCCACTACCACTATCAGATTAGAGCCATAATGGAGACTAGGTATCTACCACCCCACTACCTCTATAAGATTAGAGCCATAAGGGCACTTGGCATCTACCACCCCACTACCACTATCAGATTAGAGCCATAAAGGCACTTGGCATCTACCACCCCACTACCACTATTAGATTAGAGCCATAATGGAGACTAGGTATCTACCACCCCACTACCACTATCAGATTAGAGCCATAAGGGCACTAGGCATCTATCACCCCACTACCACTATCAGATTAGAACCATAAAGGCACTAGGCATCTACCACCCCACTACCACTATCAGATTAGAGCCATAATGGAGACTAGGTATCTACCACCCCACTACCACTATCAGATTAGAGCCATAATGGCACTAGAAATCTACCACCTCACTACCACCATCAGATTAGAGCAATAAAGGCACTAGGCATCTACCACCCCACTACCACTATCAGATTAGAGCCGTAATGGAGACTAGGTATCTACCACCCCACTACCACTATCAGATTAGAGCCATAATGGAGACTAGGTATCTACCACCCCACTACCACTACCAGATTAGAGCCATAATGGAGACTAGGTATCTACCACACCACTACCACTACCAGATTAGAGCCATAATGGAGACTAGGTATCTTCCACCCCACTACCACTATCAGATTAGAGCCATAATGGAGACTAGGTATCTTCCACCCCACTACCACTACCAGATTAGAGCCATAATGGAGACTAGGTATCTACCACCCCACTACCACTATCAGATTAGAGCCATAATGGAGAATAGGTATCTACCACCCCACTACCACTACCAGATTAGAGCCGCAATGGAGACTAGGTATCTACCACCCCACTACCTCTATCAGATTAGAGCCATAATGGAGAGTAGGTATCTTCCACACCACTACCACTATCAGATTAGAGCCATAATGGAGACTAGGTATCTACCACCCCACTACCACTATCAGATTAGAGCCATAATTGAGACTAGGTATCTACCACCCCTCTACCACTACCAGATTAGAGCCATAATGGAGACTAGGTATCTACCACCCCACTACCACTATAAGATTAGAGCCATAAGGGCACTTGGCATCTACCACCCCACTACCACTATCAGATTAGAGCCATAATGGAGACTAGGTATCTACCACCCCACTACAACTATCAGATTAGAGCCATAAGGGCACTACGCATCTATCACCCCACTACCACTATCAGATTAGAACCATAAAGGCACTAGGCATCTACCACCCCACTACCACTATCAGATTAGAGCCATAATGGAGACTAGGTATCTACCACCCCACTACCACTATCAGATTAGAGCCATAATGGCACTAGGCATCTACCACCCCACTACCACCATCAGATTAGAGCCATAAAGGCACTAGGCATCTACCACCCCACTACCACTATCAGATTAGAGCCATAATGGAGACTAGGTATCTACCAACCCACTACCACTATCAGATTAGAGCCATAAGGGCACTAGGCATCTATCACCCCACTACCACTATCAGATTAGAACCATAAAGGCACTAGGCATCTACCACCCCACTACCACTATCAGATTAGAGCCATAATGGAGAGTAGGTATCTTCCACACCACTACCACTATCAGATTAGAGCCATAATGGAGACTAGGTATCTACCACCCCACTACCACTATCAGATTAGAGCCATAATTGAGACTAGGTATCTACCACCCCTCTACCACTACCAGATTAGAGCCATAATGGAGACTAGGTATCTACCACCCCACTACCACTATAAGATTAGAGCCATAAGGGCACTTGGCATCTACCACCCCACTACCACTATCAGATTAGAGCCATAAAGGCACTTGGCATCTACCACCCCACTACCACTATCAGATTAGAGCCATAATGGAGACTAGGTATCTACCACCCCACTACAACTATCAGATTAGAGCCATAAGGGCACTACGCATCTATCACCCCACTACCACTATCAGATTAGAGCCATAAAGGCACTAGGCATCTACCACCCCACTACCACTATCAGATTAGAGCCATAATGGAGACTAGGTATCTACCACCCCACTACCACTATCAGATTAGAGCCATAATGGCACTAGGCATCTACCACCCCACTACCACCATCAGATTAGAGCCATAAAGGCACTAGGCATCTACCACCCCACTACCACTATCAGATTAGAGCCATAATGGAGACTAGGTATCTACCAACCCACTACCACTATCAGATTAGAGCCATAAGGGCACTAGGCATCTATCACCCCACTACCACTATCAGATTAGAACCATAAAGGCACTAGGCATCTACCACCCCACTACCACTATCAGATTAGAGCCATAATGGAGAGTAGGTATCTTCCACACCACTACCACTATCAGATTAGAGCCATAATTGAGACTAGGTATCTACCACCCCTCTACCACTACCAGATTAGAGCCATAATGGAGACTAGGTATCTACCACCCCACTACCACTATAAGATTAGAGCCATAAGGGCACTTGGCATCTACCACCCCACTACCACTATCAGATTAGAACCATAAAGGCACTAGGCATCTACCACCCCACTACCACTATCAGATTAGAACCATAAAGGCACTAGTCATCTACCACCCCACTACCACTATCAGATTAGAACCATAAAGGCACTAGGCATCTACCACCCCACTACCACTATCAGATTAGAGCCATAATGGAGACTAGGTATCTACCACCCCACTACCACTATCAGATTAGAGCCATAATGGCACTAGGCATCTACCACCCCACTACCACTATCAGATTAGAGCAATAAAGGCACTAGGCATCTACCACCCCACTACCACTATCAGATTAGAGCCGTAATGGAGACTAGGTATCTACCACCCCACTACCACTATCAGATTAGAGCCGTAATGGAGACTAGGTATCTACCACCCCACTACCACTATCAGATTAGAGCCATAATGGAGACTAGGTATCTACCACCCCACTACCACTACCAGATTAGAGCCATAATGGAGACTAGGTATCTACCACACCACTACCACTATCAGATTAGAGCCATAAGGGCACTAGGCATCTATCACCCCACTACCACTATCAGATTAGAACCATAAAGGCACTAGGCATCTGCTACCCCACTACCACTATCAGATTAGAGCCATAATGGAGACTAGGTATCTACCACCCCACTACCACTATCAGATTAGAGCCATAAGGGCACTAGGCATCTACCACCCCACTACCACTATCAGATTAGAGCAATAAAGGCACTAGGCATCTACCACCCCACTACCACTATCAGATTAGAGCCATAATGGAGACTAGGTATCTACCACCCCACTACCACTATCAGATTAGAGCCATAATGGAGACTAGGTATCTACCACCCCACTACCACTACCAGATTAGAGCCATAATGGAGACTAGGTATCTACCACACCACTACCACTACCAGATTAGAGCCATAATGGAGACTAGGTATCTTCCACCCCACTACCACTATCAGATTAGAGCCATAATGGAGACTAGGTATCTTCCACCCCACTACCATTTCCAGATTAGAGCCATAATGGAGACTAGGTATCTACCACCCCACTACCACTACCAAATTTGAGCCATAATGGAGAATAGGTATCTACCACCCCACTACCACTATCAGATTAGAGCCGTAATGGAGACTAGGTATCTACCACCCCCACTACCTCTATCAGATTAGAGCCATAATGGAGAGTAGGTATCTTCCACAGCACTACCACTATCAGATTAGAGCCATAATGGAGACTAGGTATCTACCACCCCACTACCACTATCAGATTAGAGCCATAATTGAGACTAGGTATCTACCACCCCTCTACCACTACCAGATTAGAGCCATAATGGAGACTAGGTATCTACCACCCCACTACCACTATCAGATTAGAGCCATAATGGCACTAGGCATCTACCACCCCACTACCACCATCAGATTAGAGCCATAAAGGCACTAGGCATCTACCACCCCACTACCACTATCAGATTAGAGCCATAATGGAGACTAGGTATCTACCAACCCACTACCACTATCAGATTAGAGCCATAAGGGCACTAGGCATCTATCACCCCACTACCACTATCAGATTAGAACCATAAAGGCACTAGGCATCTACCACCCCACTACCACTATCAGATTAGAGCCATAATGGAGAGTAGGTATCTTCCACACCACTACCACTATCAGATTAGAGCCATAATGGAGACTAGGTATCTACCACCCCACTACCACTATCAGATTAGAGCCATAATTGAGACTAGGTATCTACCACCCCTCTACCACTACCAGATTAGAGCCATAATGGAGACTAGGTATCTACCACCCCACTACCACTATAAGATTAGAGCCATAAGGGCACTTGGCATCTACCACCCCACTACCACTATCAGATTAGAGCCATAAAGGCACTTGGCATCTACCACCCCACTACCACTATCAGATTAGAGCCATAATGGAGACTAGGTATCTACCACCCCACTACAACTATCAGATTAGAGCCATAAGGGCACTACGCATCTATCACCCCACTACCACTATCAGATTAGAGCCATAAAGGCACTAGGCATCTACCACCCCACTACCACTATCAGATTAGAGCCATAATGGAGACTAGGTATCTACCACCCCACTACCACTATCAGATTAGAGCCATAATGGCACTAGGCATCTACCACCCCACTACCACCATCAGATTAGAGCCATAAAGGCACTAGGCATCTACCACCCCACTACCACTATCAGATTAGAGCCATAATGGAGACTAGGTATCTACCAACCCACTACCACTATCAGATTAGAGCCATAAGGGCACTAGGCATCTATCACCCCACTACCACTATCAGATTAGAACCATAAAGGCACTAGGCATCTACCA
Source organism: Salvelinus alpinus (assembly GCF_045679555.1). NCBI lineage: Eukaryota > Metazoa > Chordata > Actinopteri > Salmoniformes > Salmonidae > Salvelinus > Salvelinus alpinus. The sequence goes on from NC_092088.1 coordinate 106,510,564, forward strand.
CCCCACTACCACTATCAGATTAGAGCCATAATGGAGAGTAGGTGTCTTCCACACCACTACCACTATCAGATTAGAGCCATAATTGAGACTAGGTATCTACCACCCCTCTACCACTACCAGATTAGAGCCATAATGGAGACTAGGTATCTACCACCCCACTACCACTATAAGATTAGAACCATAAAGGCACTAGGCATCTACCACCCCACTACCACTATCAGATTAGAACCATAAAGGCACTAGGCATCTACCACCCCACTACCACTATCAGATTAGAACCATAAAGGCACTAGGCATCTACCACCCCACTACCACTATCAGATTAGAGCCATAATGGAGACTAGGTATCTACCACCCCACTACCACTATCAGATTAGAGCCATAATGGCACTAGGCATCTACCACCTCACTACCACCATCAGATTAGAGCAATAAAGGCACTAGGCATCTACCACCCCACTACCACTATCAGATTAGAGCCGTAATGGAGACTAGGTATCTACCACCCCACTACCACTATCAGATTAGAGCCGTAATGGAGACTAGGTATCTACCACCCCACTACCACTATCAGATTAGAGCCATAATGGAGACTAGGTATCTACCACCCCACTACCACTACCAGATTAGAGCCATAATGGAGACTAGGTATCTACCACACCACTACCACTATCAGATTAGAGCCATAAGGGCACTAGGCATCTATCACCCCACTACCACTATCAGATTAGAACCATAAAGGCACTAGGCATCTGCTACCCCACTACCACTATCAGATTAGAGCCATAATGGAGACTAGGTATCTACCACCCCACTACCACTATCAGATTAGAGCCATAATGGCACTAGGCATCTACCACCTCACTACCACCATCAGATTAGAGCAATAAAGGCACTAGGCATCTACCACCCCACTACCACTATCAGATTAGAGCCGTAATGGAGACTAGGTATCTACCACCCCACTACCACTATCAGATTAGAGCCATAATGGAGACTAGGTATCTACCACCCCACTACCACTACCAGATTAGAGCCATAATGGAGACTAGGTATCTACCACACCACTACCACTACCAGATTAGAGCCATAATGGAGACTAGGTATCTTCCACCCCACTACCACTATCAGATTAGAGCCATAATGGAGACTAGGTATCTTCCACCCCACTACCATTTCCAGATTAGAGCCATAATGGAGACTAGGTATCTACCACCCCACTACCACTACCAAATTTGAGCCATAATGGAGAATAGGTATCTACCACCCCACTACCACTATCAGATTAGAGCCGTAATGGAGACTAGGTATCTACCACCCCCACTACCTCTATCAGATTAGAGCCATAATGGAGAGTAGGTATCTTCCACAGCACTACCACTATCAGATTAGAGCCATAATGGAGACTAGGTATCTACCACCCCACTACCACTATCAGATTAGAGCCATAATTGAGACTAGGTATCTACCACCCCTCTACCACTACCAGATTAGAGCCATAATGGAGACTAGGTATCTACCACCCCACTACCACTATAAGATTAGAGCCATAAGGGCACTTGGCATCTACCACCCCACTACCACTATCAGATTAGAGCCATAAAGGCACTTGGCATCTACCACCCCACTACCACTATCAGATTAGAGCCATAATGGAGACTAGGTATCTACCACCCCACTACAACTATCAGATTAGAGCCATAAGGGCACTACGTATCTATCACCCCACTACCACTATCAGATTAGAACCATAAAGGCACTAGGCATCTACCACCCCACTACCACTATCAGATTAGAGCCATAATGGCACTAGGCATCTACCACCTCACTACCACCATCAGATTAGAGCAATAAAGGCACTAGGCATCTACCACCCCACTACCACTATCAGATTAGAGCCGTAATGGAGACTAGGTATCTACCACCCCACTACCACTATCAGATTAGAGCCATAATGGAGACTAGGTATCTACCACCCCACTACCACTACCAGATTAGAGCCATAATGGAGACTAGGTATCTACCACACCACTACCACTATCAGATTAGAGCCGTAATGGAGACTAGGTATCTACCACCCCCACTACCTCTATCAGATTAGAGCCATAATTGAGAGTAGGTATCTTCCACACCACTACCACTATCAGATTAGAGCCATAATGGAGACTAGGTATCTACCACCCCACTACCACTATCAGATTAGAGCCATAATTGAGACTAGGTATCTACCACCCCTCTACCACTACCAGATTAGAGCCATAATGGAGACTAGGTATCTACCACCCCACTACCACTATAAGATTAGAGCCATAAGGGCACTTGGCATCTACCACCCCACTACCACTATCAGATTAGAGCCATAAAGGCACTTGGCATCTACCACCCCACTACCACTATCAGATTAGAGCCATAATGGAGACTAGGTATCTACCACCCCACTACAACTATCAGATTAGAGCCATAAGGGCACTACGTATCTATCACCCCACTACCACTATCAGATTAGAACCATAAAGGCACTAGGCATCTACCACCCCACTACCACTATCAGATTAGAGCCATAATGGAGACTAGGTATCTACCACCATCAGATTAGAGCCATAATGGCACTAGGCATCTACCACCCCACTACCACCATCAGATTAGAGCCATAAAGGCACTAGGCATCTACCACCGCACTACCACTATCAGATTAGAGCCATAATGGAGACTAGGTATCTACCAACCCACTACCTCTATAAGATTAGAGCCATAAGTGCACTTGGCATCTACCACCCCACTACCACTATCAGATTAGAGCCATAATGGAGACTAGGTATCTACCACCCCACTACCACTATCAGATTAGAGCCATAATGGCACTAGGCATCTACCACCTCACTACCACCATCAGATTAGAGCCATAAAGGCACTAGGCATCTACCACCCCACTACCACTATCAGATTAGAGCCGTAATGGAGACTAGGTATCTACCACCCCACTACCACTATCAGATTAGAGCCATAATGGAGACTAGGTATCTACCACCCCACTACCACTACCAGATTAGAGCCATAATGGAGACTAGGTATCTACCACACCACTACCACTACCAGATTAGAGCCATAATGGAGACTAGGTATCTTCCACCCCACTACCACTATCAGATTAGAGCCATAATGGAGACTAGGTATCTTCCACCCCACTACCACTATCAGATTAGAGCCATAAAGGCACTTGGCATCTACCACCCCACTACCACTATCAGATTAGAGCCATAATGGAGACTAGGTATCTACCACCCCACTACCACTATCAGATTAGAACCATAAAGGCACTAGGCATCTACCACCCCACTACCACTATCAGATTAGAGCCATAATGGAGACTAGGTATCTACCACCCCACTACCACTATCAGATTAGAGCCATAATGGCACTAGGCATCTACCACCCCACTACCACCATCAGATTAGAGCCATAAAGGCACTAGGCATCTACCACCCCACTACCACTATCAGATTAGAGCCATAATGGAGACTAGGTATCTACCAACCCACTACCTCTATAAGATTAGAGCCATAAGGGCAGTTGGCATCTACCACCCCACTACCACTATCAGATTAGAGCCATAATGGAGACTAGGTATCTACCACCCCACTACCACTATCAGATTAGAGCCATAATGGCACTAGGCATCTACCACCTCACTACCACCATCAGATTAGAGCCATAAAGGCACTAGGCATCTACCACCCCACTACCACTATCAGATTAGAGCCGTAATGGAGACTAGGTATCTACCACCCCACTACCACTATCAGATTAGAGCCATAATGGAGACTAGGTATCTACCACCCCACTACCACTACCAGATTAGAGCCATAATGGAGACTAGGTATCTACCACACCACTACCACTACCAGATTAGAGCCATAATGGAGACTAGGTATCTTCCACCCCACTACCACTATCAGATTAGAGCCATAATGGAGACTAGGTATCTACCACACCACTACCACTACCAGATTAGAGCCATAATGGAGACTAGGTATCTTCCACCCCACTACCACTATCAGATTAGAGCCATAATGGAGACTAGGTATCTTCCACCCCACTACCACTATCAGATTAGAGCCATAAAGGCACTTGGCATCTACCACCCCACTACCACTATCAGATTAGAGCCATAATGGAGACTAGGTATCTACCACCCCACTACCACTATCAGATTAGAACCATAAAGGCACTAGGCATCTACCACCCCACTACCACTATCAGATTAGAGCCATAATGGAGACTAGGTATCTACCACCCCACTACCACTATCAGATTAGAGCCATAATGGCACTAGGCATCTACCACCCCACTACCACCATCAGATTAGAGCCATAAAGGCACTAGGCATCTACCACCCCACTACCACTATCAGATTAGAGCCATAATGGAGACTAGGTATCTACCAACCCACTACCACTATCAGATTAGAGCCATAATGGCACTAGGCATCTACCACCTCACTACCACCATCAGATTAGAGCCATAAAGGCACTAGGCATCTACCACCCCACTACCACTATCAGATTAGAGCCGTAATGGAGACTAGGTATCTACCACCCCACTACCACTATCAGATTAGAGCCATAATGGAGACTAGGTATCTACCACCCCACTACCACTACCAGATTAGAGCCATAATGGAGACTAGGTATCTACCACACCACTACCACTACCAGATTAGAGCCATAATGGAGACTAGGTATCTTCCACCCCACTACCACTATCAGATTAGAGCCATAATGGAGACTAGGTATCTTCCACCCCACTACCACTACCAGATTAGAGCCATAATGGAGACTAGGTATCTACCACCCCACTACCACTACCAAATTTGAGCCATAATGGAGAATAGGTATCTACCACCCCACTACCACTATCAGATTAGAGCCATAATGGAGACTAGGTATCTACCACCCCCACTACCTCTATCAGATTAGAGCCATAATGGAGAGTAGGTATCTTCCACCCCACTACCACTATCAGATTAGAGCCATAATGGAGACTAGGTATCTACCACCCCACTACCACTATCAGATTAGAGCCATAATGGAGACTAGGTATCTACCACCCCTCTACCACTACCAGATTAGAGCCATAATGGAGACTAGGTATCTACCACCCCACTACCACTATAAGATTAGAGCCATAAGGGCACTTGGCATCTACCACCCCACTACCACTATCAGATTAGAGCCATAAAGGCACTTGGCATCTACCACCCACTACCACTATCAGATTAGAGCCATAATGGAGACTAGGTATCTACCACCCCACTACAACTATCAGATTAGAGCCATAAGGGCACTACGCATCTATCACCCCACTACCACTATCAGATTAGAACCATAATGGAGACTAGGTATCTACCACTCCACTACCACTATCAGATTAGAGCCATAATGGAGACTAGGTATCTAACACCCCACTACCACTACATGAATAGAGCCATAATGGAGACTAGGTATCTACCACACCACTACCACTACCAGATTAGAGCCATAATGGAGACTAGGTATCTTCCACCCCACTACCACTATCAGATTAGAGCCATAATGGAGACTAGGTATCTTCCACCCCACTACCACTACCAGATTAGAGCCATAATGGAGACTAGGTATCTACCACCCCACTACCACTACCAAATTTGAGCCATAATGGAGAATAGGTATCTACCACCCCACTACCACTATCAGATTAGAGCCATAATGGAGACTAGGTATCTACCACCACCACTACCTCTATCAGATTAGAGCCATAATGGAGAGTAGGTATCTCCCACCCCACTACCACTATCAGATTAGAGCCATAATGGAGACTAGGTATCTACCACCCCACTACCACTATCAGATTAGAGCCATAATGGAGACTAGGTATCTACCACCCCTCTACCACTACCAGATTAGAGCCATAATGGAGACTAGACATCTACCACCCCACTACTACTATAAGATTAGAGCCATAAGGGAGACTTGGCATCTACCACCCCACTACCACTATCAGATTAGAGCCATAAAGGCACTTGGCATCTACCACCCCACTACCACTATCAGATTAGAACCATAAAGGCACTAGGCATCTACCACCCCACTACCACTATCAGATTAGAGCCATAATGGCACTAGGCATCTACCACCCCACTACCACTATCAGATTAGAGCCATAATGGAGACTAGGTATCTACCACCCCACTACCACTATCAGATTAGAGCCATAATGGAGACTAGGTATCTACCACCCCACTACCACTACCAGAGTAGAGCCATAATGGAGACTAGGTATCTACCACACCACTACCACTACCAGATTAGAGCCATAATGGAGACTAGGTATCTTCCACCCCACTACCACTATCAGATTAGAGCCATAATGGAGACTAGGTATCTTCCACCCCACTACCACTATCAGATTAGAGCCATAATGGAGACTAGGTATCTACCACCCCACTACCACTATCAGATTAGAGCCATAATGGAGACTAGGTATCTACCACCCCTCTACCACTACCAGATTAGAGCCATAATGGAGACTAGGTATCTACCACCCCACTACCACTATCAGATTAGAGCCATAAGGGCACTAGGCATCTACCACCACACTACCACTATCAGATTAGAGCCATAAGGGCACTAGGCTTCTACCACCCCGCTACCACTATCAGATTAGAGCCATAAGGGCACTAGACATCTAGCACCCCACTACCACTATCAGATTAGAGCCATAAGGGCACTAGACATCTACCACCCCACTACCACTATCAGATTAGAGCCATAAGGGCACTAGGTATGTACCACCCCACTACCACTATCAGATTAGAGCCATAAGGGCACTAGGCATCTACCACCACACTACCACTATCAGATTAGAGCCATAAGGGCACTAGGCATCTACCACCCCGCTACCACTATCAGATTAGAGCCATAATGGAAACTAGGTATCTACCACCCCACTACCACTATCAGATTAGAGCCATAAGGGCACTAGGCATCTGTCACCCCACTACCACTATCAGATTAGAGCCATAAAGTCACTAGGCATCTACCACCCCACTACCACTATCAGATTAGAGCCATAATGGAGACTAGGTATCTCCCACCAAACTACCACTATCAGATTAGAGCCATAATGGAGACTAGGTATCTACCACCCCACTACCACTATCAGATTAGAGCCAAAAGGGCACTAGGCATCTATCACCCCACTACCACTATCAGATTAGAACCATAAAGGCACTAGGCATCTACCACCCCACTACCACCATCAGATTAGAGCCATAAAGGCACTAGTTATCTACCACCCCACTACCACTATCAGAATAGAGCCATAATGGAGACTAGGTATCTACCACCCCACTACCACTATCAGATTAGAGCCATAATGGAGACTAGGTATCTACCACACCACTACCACTACCAGATTAGAGCCATAATGGAGACTAGGTATCTACCACCCCACTACCACTACCAGATTAGAGCCGTAATGGAGACTAGGTATCTACCACCCCACTACCACTACCAAATTTGAGCCATAATGGAGAATAGGTATCTACCACCCCACTACCACTATCAGATTAGAGCCATAATGGAGACTAGGTATCTACCACCCCTCTACCACTACCAGATTAGAGCCATTATGGAGACTAGGTATCTACCACCCAACTACCACTATCAGATTAGAGCCATAAGGGCACTAGGCATCTACCACCACACTACCACTATCAGATTAGAGCCATAAGGGCACTATGCATCTACCACCCCGCTACCACTATCAGATTAGAGCCATAAGGGCACTAGACATCTACCACCCCACTACCACTATCAGATTAGAGCCATAAGGGCACTAGACATCTACCACCCCACTACCACTATCAGATTAGAGCCATAATGGAGACTAGGTATCTACCAACCCACTACCTCTATAAGATTAGAGCCATAAAGGCACTAGGCATCTACCACCCCACTACCACTATCAGATTAGAGCCATAATGGAGACTAGGTATCTACCACCCCACTACCACTATCAGATTAGAGCCATAATGGCACTAGGCATCTACCACCCCACTACCACCATCAGATTAGAGCCATAAAGGCACTAGGCATCTACCACCCCACTACCACTATCAGATTAGAGCCATAATGGAGACTAGGTATCTTCCACCCCACTACCACTATCAGATTAGAGCCATAATGGAGACTAGGTATCTACCACCCCACTACCACTATCAGATTAGAGCCATAATGGAGACTAGGTATCTACCACCCCTCTACCACTACCAGATTAGAGCCATAATGGAGACTAGGTATCTACCACCCCACTACCACTATCAGATTAGAGCCATAAGGGCACTAGGCATCTACCACCACACTACCACTATCAGATTAGAGCCATAAGGGCACTAGGCATCTACCACCCCGCTACCACTATCAGATTAGAGCCATAAGGGCACTAGACATCTAGCACCCCACTACCACTATCAGATTAGAGCCATAAGGGCACTAGACATCTACCACCCCACTACCACTATCAGATTAGAGCCATAAGGGCACTAGGTATGTACCACCCCACTACCACTATCAGATTAGAGCCATAAGGGCACTAGGCATCTACCACCACACTACCACTATCAGATTAGAGCCATAAGGGCACTAGGCATCTACCACCCCGCTACCACTATCAGATTAGAGCCATAATGGAAACTAGGTATCTACCACCCCACTACCACTATCAGATTAGAGCCATAAGGGCACTAGGCATCTTTCACCCCACTACCACTATCAGATTAGAGCCATAAAGTCACTAGGCATCTACCACCCCACTACCACTATCAGATTAGAGCCATAATGGAGACTAGGTATCTCCCACCAAACTACCACTATCAGATTAGAGCCATAATGGAGACTAGGTATCTACCACCCCACTACCACTATCAGATTAGAGCCAAAAGGGCACTAGGCATCTATCACCCCACTACCACTATCAGATTAGAACCATAAAGGCACTAGGCATCTACCACCCCACTACCACCATCAGATTAGAGCCATAAAGGCACTAGTTATCTACCACCCCACTACCACTATCAGAATAGAGCCATAATGGAGACTAGGTATCTACCACCCCACTACCACTATCAGATTAGAGCCATAATGGAGACTAGGTATCTACCACACCACTACCACTACCAGATTAGAGCCATAATGGAGACTAGGTATCTACCACCCCACTACCACTACCAGATTAGAGCCGTAATGGAGACTAGGTATCTACCACCCCACTACCACTACCAAATTTGAGCCATAATGGAGAATAGGTATCTACCACCCCACTACCACTATCAGATTAGAGCCATAATGGAGACTAGGTATCTACCACCCCTCTACCACTACCAGATTAGAGCCATTATGGAGACTAGGTATCTACCACCCAACTACCACTATCAGATTAGAGCCATAAGGGCACTAGGCATCTACCACCACACTACCACTATCAGATTAGAGCCATAAGGGCACTATGCATCTACCACCCCGCTACCACTATCAGATTAGAGCCATAAGGGCACTAGACATCTACCACCCCACTACCACTATCAGATTAGAGCCATAAGGGCACTAGACATCTACCACCCCACTACCACTATCAGATTAGAGCCATAATGGAGACTAGGTATCTACCAACCCACTACCTCTATAAGATTAGAGCCATAAAGGCACTAGGCATCTACCACCCCACTACCACTATCAGATTAGAGCCATAATGGAGACTAGGTATCTACCACCCCACTACCACTATCAGATTAGAGCCATAATGGCACTAGGCATCTACCACCCCACTACCACTATCAGATTAGAGCCATAAAGGCACTAGGCATCTACCACCCCACTACCACTATCAGATTAGAGCCATAATGGAGACTAGGTATCTACCAACCCACTACCACTATCAGATTAGAGCCATAAGGGCACTAGGCATCTATCACCCCACTACCACTATCAGATTAGAACCATAAAGGCACTAGGCATCTACCACCCCACTACCACTATCAGATTAGAGCCATAATGGAGAGTAGGTATCTTCCACACCACTACCACTATCAGATTAGAGCCATAATTGAGACTAGGTATCTACCACCCCTCTACCACTACCAGATTAGAGCCATAATGGAGACTAGGTATCTACCACCCCACTACCACTATAAGATTAGAGCCATAAGGGCACTTGGCATCTACCACCCCACTACCACTATCAGATTAGAACCATAAAGGCACTAGGCATCTACCACCCCACTACCACTATCAGATTAGAGCCATAAAGGCACTAGGCATCTACCACCCCACTACCACTATCAGATTAGAACCATAAAGGCACTAGGCATCTACCACCCCACTACCACTAACAGATTAGAGCCATAATGGAGACTAGGTATCTACCACCCCACTACCACTATCAGATTAGAGCCATAATGGCACTAGGCATCTACCACCTCACTACCACCATCAGATTAGAGCAATAAAGGCACTAGGCATCTACCACCCCACTACCACTATCAGATTAGAGCCGTAATGGAGACTAGGTATCTACCACCCCACTACCACTATCAGATTAGAGCCATAATGGAGACTAGGTATCTACCACCCCACTACCACTATCAGATTAGAGCCATAATGGAGACTAGGTATCTACCACCCCACTACCACTACCAGATTAGAGCCATAATGGAGACTAGGTATCTACCACACCACTACCACTATCAGATTAGAGCCATAAGGGCACTAGGCATCTATCACCCCACTACCACTATCAGATTAGAACCATAAAGGCACTAGGCATCTGCTACCCCACTACCACTATCAGATTAGAGCCATAATGGAGACTAGGTATCTACCACCCCACTACCACTATCAGATTAGAGCCATAATGGCACTAGGCATCTACCACCTCACTACCACCATCAGATTAGAGCAATAAAGGCACTAGGCATCTACCACCCCACTACCACTATCAGATTAGAGCCGTAATGGAGACTAGGTATCTACCACCCCACTACCACTATCAGATTAGAGCCATAATGGAGACTAGGTATCTACCACCCCACTACCACTACCAGATTAGAGCCATAATGGAGACTAGGTATCTACCACACCACTACCACTACCAGATTAGAGCCATAATGGAGACTAGGTATCTTCCACCCCACTACCACTATCAGATTAGAGCCATAATGGAGACTAGGTATCTTCCACCCCACTACCATTTCCAGATTAGAGCCATAATGGAGACTAGGTATCTACCACCCCACTACCACTACCAAATTTGAGCCATAATGGAGAATAGGTATCTACCACCCCACTACCACTATCAGATTAGAGCCGTAATGGAGACTAGGTATCTACCACCCCCACTACCTCTATCAGATTAGAGCCATAATGGAGAGTAGGTATCTTCCACAGCACTACCACTATCAGATTAGAGCCATAATGGAGACTAGGTATCTACCACCCCACTACCACTATCAGATTAGAGCCATAATTGAGACTAGGTATCTACCACCCCTCTACCACTACCAGATTAGAGCCATAATGGAGACTAGGTATCTACCACCCCACTACCACTATCAGATTAGAGCCATAATGGCACTAGGCATCTACCACCCCACTACCACCATCAGATTAGAGCCATAAAGGCACTAGGCATCTACCACCCCACTACCACTATCAGATTAGAGCCATAATGGAGACTAGGTATCTACCAACCCACTACCACTATCAGATTAGAGCCATAAGGGCACTAGGCATCTATCACCCCACTACCACTATCAGATTAGAACCATAAAGGCACTAGGCATCTACCACCCCACTACCACTATCAGATTAGAGCCATAATGGAGAGTAGGTATCTTCCACACCACTACCACTATCAGATTAGAGCCATAATGGAGACTAGGTATCTACCACCCCACTACCACTATCAGATTAGAGCCATAATTGAGACTAGGTATCTACCACCCCTCTACCACTACCAGATTAGAGCCATAATGGAGACTAGGTATCTACCACCCCACTACCACTATAAGATTAGAGCCATAAGGGCACTTGGCATCTACCACCCCACTACCACTATCAGATTAGAGCCATAAAGGCACTTGGCATCTACCACCCCACTACCACTATCAGATTAGAGCCATAATGGAGACTAGGTATCTACCACCCCACTACAACTATCAGATTAGAGCCATAAGGGCACTACGCATCTATCACCCCACTACCACTATCAGATTAGAACCATAAAGGCACTAGGCATCTACCACCCCACTACCACTATCAGATTAGAGCCATAATGGAGACTAGGTATCTACCACCCCACTACCACTATCAGATTAGAGCCATAATGGCACTAGGCATCTACCACCCCACCACCACCATCAGATTAGAGCCATAAAGGCACTAGGCATCTACCACCCCACTACCACTATCAGATTAGAGCCATAATGGAGACTAGGTATCTACCAACCCACTACCACTATCAGATTAGAGCCATAAGGGCACTAGGCATCTATCACCCCACTACCACTATCAGATTAGAACCATAAAGGCACTAGGCATCTACCACCCCACTACCACTATCAGATTAGAGCCATAATGGAGAGTAGGTATCTTCCACACCACTACCACTATCAGATTAGAGCCATAATTGAGACTAGGTATCTACCACCCCTCTACCACTACCAGATTAGAGCCATAATGGAGACTAGGTATCTACCACCCCACTACCACTATAAGATTAGAGCCATAAGGGCACTTGGCATCTACCACCCCACTACCACTATCAGATTAGAACCATAAAGGCACTAGGCATCTACCACCCCACTACCACTATCAGATTAGAACCATAAAGGCACTAGGCATCTACCACCCCACTACCACTATCAGATTAGAACCATAAAGGCACTAGGCATCTACCACCCCACTACCACTATCAGATTAGAGCCATAATGGAGACTAGGTATCTACCACCCCACTACCACTATCAGATTAGAGCCATAAGGGCACTAGGCATCTATCACCCCACTACCACTATCAGATTAGAACCATAAAGGCACTAGGCATCTACCACCCCACTACCACTATCAGATTAGAGCCATAATGGAGACTAGGTATCTACCACACCACTACCACTATCAGATTAGAGCCATAAGGGCACTAGGCATCTATCACCCCACTACCACTATCAGATTAGAACCATAAAGGCACTAGGCATCTACCACCCCACTACCACTATCAGATTAGAGCCATAATGGAGACTAGGTATCTACCACCCCACTACCACTATCCGATTAGAGCCATAATGGCACTAGGCATCTACCACCTCACTACCACCATCAGATTAGAGCAATAAAGGCACTAGGCATCTACCACCCCACTACCACTATCAGATTAGAGCCGTAATGGAGACTAGGTATCTACCACCCCACTACCACTATCAGATTAGAGCCATAATGGAGACTAGGTATCTACCACCCCACTACCACTACCAGATTAGAGCCATAATGGAGACTAGGTATCTACCACACCACTACCACTACCAGATTAGAGCCATAATGGAGACTAGGTATCTTCCACCCCACTACCACTATCAGATTAGAGCCATAATGGAGACTAGGTATCTTCCACCCCACTACCATTTCCAGATTAGAGCCATAATGGAGACTAGGTATCTACCACCCCACTACCACTACCAAATTTGAGCCATAATGGAGAATAGGTATCTACCACCCCACTACCACTATCAGATTAGAGCCGTAATGGAGACTAGGTATCTACCACCCCCACTACCTCTATCAGATTAGAGCCATAATGGAGAGTAGGTATCTTCCACAGCACTACCACTATCAGATTAGAGCCATAATGGAGACTAGGTATCTACCACCCCACTACCACTATCAGATTAGAGCCATAATTGAGACTAGGTATCTACCACCCCTCTACCACTACCAGATTAGAGCCATAATGGAGACTAGGTATCTACCACCCCACTACCACTATAAGATTAGAGCCATAAGGGCACTTGGCATCTACCACCCCACTACCACTATCAGATTAGAGCCATAAAGGCACTTGGCATCTACCACCCCACTACCACTATCAGATTAGAGCCATAATGGAGACTAGGTATCTACCACCCCACTACAACTATCAGATTAGAGCCATAAGGGCACTACGTATCTATCACCCCACTACCACTATCAGATTAGAACCATAAAGGCACTAGGCATCTACCACCCCACTACCACTATCAGATTAGAGCCATAATGGCACTAGGCATCTACCACCTCACTACCACCATCAGATTAGAGCAATAATGGAGACTAGGTATCTACCACCCCACTACCACTATCAGATTAGAGCCATAATGGCACTAGGCATCTACCACCTCACTACCACCATCAGATTAGAGCAATAAAGGCACTAGGCATCTACCACCCCACTACCACTATCAGATTAGAGCCGTAATGGAGACTAGGTATCTACCACCCCACTACCACTATCAGATTAGAGCCATAATGGAGACTAGGTATCTACCACCCCACTACCACTACCAGATTAGAGCCATAATGGAGACTAGGTATCTACCACACCACTACCACTACCAGATTAGAGCCATAATTGAGACTAGGTATCTTCCACCCCACTACCACTATCAGATTAGAGCCATAATGGAGACTAGGTATCTTCCACCCCACTACCATTTCCAGATTAGAGCCATAATGGAGACTAGGTATCTACCACCCCACTACCACTACCAAATTTGAGCCATAATGGAGAATAGGTATCTACCACCCCACTACCACTATCAGATTAGAGCCGTAATGGAGACTAGGTATCTACCACCCCCACTACCTCTATCAGATTAGAGCCATAATGGAGAGTAGGTATCTTCCACAGCACTACCACTATCAGATTAGAGCCATAATGGAGACTAGGTATCTACCACCCCACTACCACTATCAGATTAGAGCCATAATTGAGACTAGGTATCTACCACCCCTCTACCACTACCAGATTAGAGCCATAATGGAGACTAGGTATCTACCACCCCACTACCACTATCAGATTAGAGCCATAATGGCACTAGGCATCTACCACCCCACTACCACCATCAGATTAGAGCCATAAAGGCACTAGGCATCTACCACCCCACTACCACTATCAGATTAGAGCCATAATGGAGACTAGGTATCTACCAACCCACTACCACTATCAGATTAGAGCCATAAGGGCACTAGGCATCTATCACCCCACTACCACTATCAGATTAGAACCATAAAGGCACTAGGCATCTACCACCCCACTACCACTATCAGATTAGAGCCATAATGGAGAGTAGGTATCTTCCACACCACTACCACTATCAGATTAGAGCCATAATGGAGACTAGGTATCTACCACCCCACTACCACTATCAGATTAGAGCCATAATTGAGACTAGGTATCTACCACCCCTCTACCACTACCAGATTAGAGCCATAATGGAGACTAGGTATCTACCACCCCACTACCACTATAAGATTAGAGCCATAAGGGCACTTGGCATCTACCACCCCACTACCACTATCAGATTAGAGCCATAAAGGCACTTGGCATCTACCACCCCACTACCACTATCAGATTAGAGCCATAATGGAGACTAGGTATCTACCACCCCACTACAACTATCAGATTAGAGCCATAAGGGCACTACGCATCTATCACCCCACTACCACTATCAGATTAGAACCATAAAGGCACTAGGCATCTACCACCCCACTACCACTATCAGATTAGAGCCATAATGGAGACTAGGTATCTACCACCCCACTACCACTATCAGATTAGAGCCATAATGGCACTAGGCATCTACCACCCCACTACCACCATCAGATTAGAGCCATAAAGGCACTAGGCATCTACCACCCCACTACCACTATCAGATTAGAGCCATAATGGAGACTAGGTATCTACCAACCCACTACCACTATCAGATTAGAGCCATAAGGGCACTAGGCATCTATCACCCCACTACCACTATCAGATTAGAACCATAAAGGCACTAGGCATCTACCACCCCACTACCACTATCAGATTAGAGCCATAATGGAGAGTAGGTATCTTCCACACCACTACCACTATCAGATTAGAGCCATAATTGAGACTAGGTATCTACCACCCCTCTACCACTACCAGATTAGAGCCATAATGGAGACTAGGTATCTACCACCCCACTACCACTATAAGATTAGAGCCATAAGGGCACTTGGCATCTACCACCCCACTACCACTATCAGATTAGAACCATAAAGGCACTAGGGATCTACCACCCCACTACCACTATCAGATTAGAGCCATAAGGGCACTAGGCATCTACCACCCCACTACCACTATCAGATTAGAACCATAAAGGCACTAGGCATCTACCACCCCACTACCACTATCAGATTAGAGCCATAAGGGAGACTAGGTATCTACCACCCCACTACCACTATCAGATTAGAGCCATAATGGCACTAGGCATCTACCACCTCACTACCACCATCAGATTAGAGCAATAAAGGCACTAGGCATCTACCACCCCACTACCACTATCAGATTAGAGCCGTAATGGAGACTAGGTATCTACCACCCCACTACCACTATCAGATTAGAGCCGTAATGGAGACTAGGTATCTACCACCCCACTACCACTATCAGATTAGAGCCATAATGGAGACTAGGTATCTACCACCCCACTACCACTACCAGATTAGAGCCATAATGGAGACTAGGTATCTACCACACCACTACCACTATCAGATTAGAGCCATAAGGGCACTAGGCATCTATCACCCCACTACCACTATCAGATTAGAACCATAAAGGCACTAGGCATCTGCTACCCCACTACCACTATCAGATTAGAGCCATAATGGAGACTAGGTATCTACCACCCCACTACCACTATCCGATTAGAGCCATAATGGCACTAGGCATCTACCACCTCACTACCACCATCAGATTAGAGCAATAAAGGCACTAGGCATCTACCACCCCACTACCACTATCAGATTAGAGCCGTAATGGAGACTAGGTATCTACCACCCCACTACCACTATCAGATTAGAGCCATAATGGAGACTAGGTATCTACCACCCCACTACCACTACCAGATTAGAGCCATAATGGAGACTAGGTATCTACCACACCACTACCACTACCAGATTAGAGCCATAATGGAGACTAGGTATCTTCCACCCCACTACCACTATCAGATTAGAGCCATAATGGAGACTAGGTATCTTCCACCCCACTACCATTTCCAGATTAGAGCCATAATGGAGACTAGGTATCTACCACCCCACTACCACTACCAAATTTGAGCCATAATGGAGAATAGGTATCTACCACCCCACTACCACTATCAGATTAGAGCCGTAATGGAGACTAGGTATCTACCACCCCCACTACCTCTATCAGATTAGAGCCATAATGGAGAGTAGGTATCTTCCACAGCACTACCACTATCAGATTAGAGCCATAATGGAGACTAGGTATCTACCACCCCACTACCACTATCAGATTAGAGCCATAATTGAGACTAGGTATCTACCACCCCTCTACCACTACCAGATTAGAGCCATAATGGAGACTAGGTATCTACCACCCCACTACCACTATAAGATTAGAGCCATAAGGGCACTTGGCATCTACCACCCCACTACCACTATCAGATTAGAGCCATAAAGGCACTTGGCATCTACCACCCCACTACCACTATCAGATTAGAGCCATAATGGAGACTAGGTATCTACCACCCCACTACAACTATCAGATTAGAGCCATAAGGGCACTACGTATCTATCACCCCACTACCACTATCAGATTAGAACCATAAAGGCACTAGGCATCTACCACCCCACTACCACTATCAGATTAGAGCCATAATGGCACTAGGCATCTACCACCTCACTACCACCATCAGATTAGAGCAATAAAGGCACTAGGCATCTACCACCCCACTACCACTATCAGATTAGAGCCGTAATGGAGACTAGGTATCTACCACCCCACTACCACTATCAGATTAGAGCCATAATGGAGACTAGGTATCTACCACCCCACTACCACTACCAGATTAGAGCCATAATGGAGACTAGGTATCTACCACACCACTACCACTATCAGATTAGAGCCGTAATGGAGACTAGGTATCTACCACCCCCACTACCTCTATCAGATTAGAGCCATAATTGAGAGTAGGTATCTTCCACACCACTACCACTATCAGATTAGAGCCATAATGGAGACTAGGTATCTACCACCCCACTACCACTATCAGATTAGAGCCATAATTGAGACTAGGTATCTACCACCCCTCTACCACTACCAGATTAGAGCCATAATGGAGACTAGGTATCTACCACCCCACTACCACTATAAGATTAGAGCCATAAGGGCACTTGGCATCTACCACCCCACTACCACTATCAGATTAGAGCCATAAAGGCACTAGGCATCTACCACCCCACTACCACTATCAGATTAGAGCCATAATGGAGACTAGGTATCTACCACCCCACTACAACTATCAGATTAGAGCCATAAGGGCACTAGGTATCTATCACCCCACTACCACTATCAGATTAGAACCATAAAGGCACTAGGCATCTACCACCCCACTACCACTATCAGATTAGAGCCATAATGGAGACTAGGTATCTACCACCATCAGATTAGAGCCATAATGGCACTAGGCATCTACCACCCCACTACCACTATCAGATTAGAGCCATAAAGGCACTAGGCATCTACCACCCCACTACCACTATCAGATTAGAGCCATAATGGAGACTAGGTATCTACCACCCCACTACAACTATCAGATTAGAGCCATAAGGGCACTACGTATCTATCACCCCACTACCACTATCAGATTAGAACCATAAAGGCACTAGGCATCTACCACCCCACTACCACTATCAGATTAGAGCCATAATGGCACTAGGCATCTACCACCTCACTACCACCATCAGATTAGAGCAATAAAGGCACTAGGCATCTACCACCCCACTACCACTATCAGATTAGAGCCGTAATGGAGACTAGGTATCTACCACCCCACTACCACTATCAGATTAGAGCCATAATGGAGACTAGGTATCTACCACCCCACTACCACTACCAGATTAGAGCCATAATGGAGACTAGGTATCTACCACACCACTACCACTATCAGATTAGAGCCGTAATGGAGACTAGGTATCTACCACCCCCACTACCTCTATCAGATTAGAGCCATAATTGAGAGTAGGTATCTTCCACACCACTACCACTATCAGATTAGAGCCATAATGGAGACTAGGTATCTACCACCCCACTACCACTATCAGATTAGAGCCATAATTGAGACTAGGTATCTACCACCCCTCTACCACTACCAGATTAGAGCCATAATGGAGACTAGGTATCTACCACCCCACTACCACTATAAGATTAGAGCCATAAGGGCACTTGGCATCTACCACCCCACTACCACTATCAGATTAGAGCCATAAAGGCACTTGGCATCTACCACCCCACTACCACTATCAGATTAGAGCCATAATGGAGACTAGGTATCTACCACCCCACTACAACTATCAGATTAGAGCCATAAGGGCACTACGTATCTATCACCCCACTACCACTATCAGATTAGAACCATAAAGGCACTAGGCATCTACCACCCCACTACCACTATCAGATTAGAGCCATAATGGAGACTAGGTATCTACCACCATCAGATTAGAGCCATAATGGCACTAGGCATCTACCACCCCACTACCACCATCAGATTAGAGCCATAAAGGCACTAGGCATCTACCACCGCACTACCACTATCAGATTAGAGCCATAATGGAGACTAGGTATCTACCAACCCACTACCTCTATAAGATTAGAGCCATAAGTGCACTTGGCATCTACCACCCCACTACCACTATCAGATTAGAGCCATAATGGAGACTAGGTATCTACCACCCCACTACCACTATCAGATTAGAGCCATAATGGCACTAGGCATCTACCACCTCACTACCACCATCAGATTAGAGCCATAAAGGCACTAGGCATCTACCACCCCACTACCACTATCAGATTAGAGCCGTAATGGAGACTAGGTATCTACCACCCCACTACCACTATCAGATTAGAGCCATAATGGAGACTAGGTATCTACCACCCCACTACCACTACCAGATTAGAGCCATAATGGAGACTAGGTATCTACCACACCACTACCACTACCAGATTAGAGCCATAATGGAGACTAGGTATCTTCCACCCCACTACCACTATCAGATTAGAGCCATAATGGAGACTAGGTATCTTCCACCCCACTACCACTATCAGATTAGAGCCATAAAGGCACTTGGCATCTACCACCCCACTACCACTATCAGATTAGAGCCATAATGGAGACTAGGTATCTACCACCCCACTACCACTATCAGATTAGAACCATAAAGGCACTAGGCATCTACCACCCCACTACCACTATCAGATTAGAGCCATAATGGAGACTAGGTATCTACCACCCCACTACCACTATCAGATTAGAGCCATAATGGCACTAGGCATCTACCACCCCACTACCACCATCAGATTAGAGCCATAAAGGCACTAGGCATCTACCACCCCACTACCACTATCAGATTAGAGCCATAATGGAGACTAGGTATCTACCAACCCACTACCTCTATAAGATTAGAGCCATAAGGGCAGTTGGCATCTACCACCCCACTACCACTATCAGATTAGAGCCATAATGGAGACTAGGTATCTACCACCCCACTACCACTATCAGATTAGAGCCATAATGGCACTAGGCATCTACCACCTCACTACCACCATCAGATTAGAGCCATAAAGGCACTAGGCATCTACCACCCCACTACCACTATCAGATTAGAGCCGTAATGGAGACTAGGTATCTACCACCCCACTACCACTATCAGATTAGAGCCATAATGGAGACTAGGTATCTACCACCCCACTACCACTACCAGATTAGAGCCATAATGGAGACTAGGTATCTACCACACCACTACCACTACCAGATTAGAGCCATAATGGAGACTAGGTATCTTCCACCCCACTACCACTATCAGATTAGAGCCATAATGGAGACTAGGTATCTACCACACCACTACCACTACCAGATTAGAGCCATAATGGAGACTAGGTATCTTCCACCCCACTACCACTATCAGATTAGAGCCATAATGGAGACTAGGTATCTTCCACCCCACTACCACTATCAGATTAGAGCCATAAAGGCACTTGGCATCTACCACCCCACTACCACTATCAGATTAGAGCCATAATGGAGACTAGGTATCTACCACCCCACTACCACTATCAGATTAGAACCATAAAGGCACTAGGCATCTACCACCCCACTACCACTATCAGATTAGAGCCATAATGGAGACTAGGTATCTACCACCCCACTACCACTATCAGATTAGAGCCATAATGGCACTAGGCATCTACCACCCCACTACCACCATCAGATTAGAGCCATAAAGGCACTAGGCATCTACCACCCCACTACCACTATCAGATTAGAGCCATAATGGAGACTAGGTATCTACCAACCCACTACCACTATCAGATTAGAGCCATAATGGCACTAGGCATCTACCACCTCACTACCACCATCAGATTAGAGCCATAAAGGCACTAGGCATCTACCACCCCACTACCACTATCAGATTAGAGCCGTAATGGAGACTAGGTATCTACCACCCCACTACCACTATCAGATTAGAGCCATAATGGAGACTAGGTATCTACCACCCCACTACCACTACCAGATTAGAGCCATAATGGAGACTAGGTATCTACCACACCACTACCACTACCAGATTAGAGCCATAATGGAGGCTAGGTATCTTCCACCCCACTACCACTATCAGATTAGAGCCATAATGGAGACTAGGTATCTTCCACCCCACTACCACTACCAGATTAGAGCCATAATGGAGACTAGGTATCTACCACCCCACTACCACTACCAAATTTGAGCCATAATGGAGAATAGGTATCTACCACCCCACTACCACTATCAGATTAGAGCCATAATGGAGACTAGGTATCTACCACCCCCACTACCTCTATCAGATTAGAGCCATAATGGAGAGTAGGTATCTTCCACCCCACTACCACTATCAGATTAGAGCCATAATGGAGACTAGGTATCTACCACCCCACTACCACTATCAGATTAGAGCCATAATGGAGACTAGGTATCTACCACCCCTCTACCACTACCAGATTAGAGCCATAATGGAGACTAGGTATCTACCACCCCACTACCACTATAAGATTAGAGCCATAAGGGCACTTGGCATCTACCACCCCACTACCACTATCAGATTAGAGCCATAAAGGCACTTGGCATCTACCACCCACTACCACTATCAGATTAGAGCCATAATGGAGACTAGGTATCTACCACCCCACTACAACTATCAGATTAGAGCCATAAGGGCACTACGCATCTATCACCCCACTACCACTATCAGATTAGAACCATAATGGAGACTAGGTATCTACCACTCCACTACCACTATCAGATTAGAGCCATAATGGAGACTAGGTATCTAACACCCCACTACCACTACATGAATAGAGCCATAATGGAGACTAGGTATCTACCACACCACTACCACTACCAGATTAGAGCCATAATGGAGACTAGGTATCTTCCACCCCACTACCACTATCAGATTAGAGCCATAATGGAGACTAGGTATCTTCCACCCCACTACCACTACCAGATTAGAGCCATAATGGAGACTAGGTATCTACCACCCCACTACCACTACCAAATTTGAGCCATAATGGAGAATAGGTATCTACCACCCCACTACCACTATCAGATTAGAGCCATAATGGAGACTAGGTATCTACCACCACCACTACCTCTATCAGATTAGAGCCATAATGGAGAGTAGGTATCTCCCACCCCACTACCACTATCAGATTAGAGCCATAATGGAGACTAGGTATCTACCACCCCACTACCACTATCAGATTAGAGCCATAATGGAGACTAGGTATCTACCACCCCTCTACCACTACCAGATTAGAGCCATAATGGAGACTAGGTATCTACCACCCCACTACTACTATAAGATTAGAGCCATAAGGGCACTTGGCATCTACCACCCCACTACCACTATCAGATTAGAGCCATAAAGGCACTTGGCATCTACCACCCCACTACCACTATCAGATTAGAACCATAAAGGCACTAGGCATCTACCACCCCACTACCACTATCAGATTAGAGCCATAATGGCACTAGGCATCTACCACCCCACTACCACCATCAGATTAGAGCCATAAAGGCACTAGGCATCTACCACCCCACTACCACTATCAGATTAGAGCCGTAATGGAGACTAGGTATCTACCACCCCACTACCACTATCAGATTAGAGCCATAATGGAGACTAGGTATCTACCACCCCACTACCACTACCAGAGTAGAGCCATAATGGAGACTAGGTATCTACCACACCACTACCACTACCAGATTAGAGCCATAATGGAGACTAGGTATCTACCACCCCACTACCACTATCAGATTAGAGCCATAATGGAGACTAGGTATCTTCCACCCCACTACCACTATCAGATTAGAGCCATAATGGAGACTAGGTATCTACCACCCCACTACCACTATCAGATTAGAGCCATAATGGAGACTAGGTATCTACCACCCCTCTACCACTACCAGATTAGAGCCATAATGGAGACTAGGTATCTACCACCCCACTACCACTATCAGATTAGAGCCATAAGGGCACTAGGCATCTACCACCACACTACCACTATCAGATTAGAGCCATAAGGGCACTAGGCATCTACCACCCCGCTACCACTATCAGATTAGAGCCATAAGGGCACTAGACATCTAGCACCCCACTACCACTATCAGATTAGAGCCATAAGGGCACTAGACATCTACCACCCCACTACCACTATCAGATTAGAGCCATAAGGGCACTAGGTATGTACCACCCCACTACCACTATCAGATTAGAGCCATAAGGGCACTAGGCATCTACCACCACACTACCACTATCAGATTAGAGCCATAAGGGCACTAGGCATCTACCACCCCGCTACCACTATCAGATTAGAGCCATAATGGAAACTAGGTATCTACCACCCCACTACCACTATCAGATTAGAGCCATAAGGGCACTAGGCATCTTTCACCCCACTACCACTATCAGATTAGAGCCATAAAGTCACTAGGCATCTACCACCCCACTACCACTATCAGATTAGAGCCATAATGGAGACTAGGTATCTCCCACCAAACTACCACTATCAGATTAGAGCCATAATGGAGACTAGGTATCTACCACCCCACTACCACTATCAGATTAGAGCCAAAAGGGCACTAGGCATCTATCACCCCACTACCACTATCAGATTAGAACCATAAAGGCACTAGGCATCTACCACCCCACTACCACCATCAGATTAGAGCCATAAAGGCACTAGTTATCTACCACCCCACTACCACTATCAGAATAGAGCCATAATGGAGACTAGGTATCTACCACCCCACTACCACTATCAGATTAGAGCCATAATGGAGACTAGGTATCTACCACACCACTACCACTACCAGATTAGAGCCATAATGGAGACTAGGTATCTACCACCCCACTACCACTACCAGATTAGAGCCGTAATGGAGACTAGGTATCTACCACCCCACTACCACTACCAAATTTGAGCCATAATGGAGAATAGGTATCTACCACCCCACTACCACTATCAGATTAGAGCCATAATGGAGACTAGGTATCTACCACCCCTCTACCACTACCAGATTAGAGCCATTATGGAGACTAGGTATCTACCACCCAACTACCACTATCAGATTAGAGCCATAAGGGCACTAGGCATCTACCACCACACTACCACTATCAGATTAGAGCCATAAGGGCACTATGCATCTACCACCCCGCTACCACTATCAGATTAGAGCCATAAGGGCACTAGACATCTACCACCCCACTACCACTATCAGATTAGAGCCATAAGGGCACTAGACATCTACCACCCCACTACCACTATCAGATTAGAGCCATAAGGGCACTAGGCATCTACCACCACACTACCACTATCAGATTAGAGCCATAAGGGCACTATGCATCTACCACCCCGCTACCACTATCAGATTAGAGCCATAAGGGCACTAGACATCTACCACCCCACTACCACTATCAGATTAGAGCCATAAGGGCACTAGACATCTACCACCCCACTACCACTATCAGATTAGAGCCATAAGGGCACTAGGTATCTACCACCCCACTACCACTATCAGATTAGAGCCATAAGGGCACTAGGCATCTACCACCACACTACCACTATCAGATTAGAGCCATAAGGGCACTAGGCATCTACCACCCCGCTACCACTATCAGATTAGAGCCATAATGGAAACTAGGTATCTACCACCCCACTACCACTATCAGATTAGAGCCATAAGGGCACTAGGCATCTTTCACCCCACTACCACTATCAGATTAGAGCCATAAAGTCACTAGGCATCTACCACCCCACTACATTTACATTTAAGTCATTTAGCAGACGCTCTTATCCAGAGCGACTTACAAATTGGTGCATTCACCTTATGATATCCAGTGGAACAACCACTTTACAATAGTGCATCTAACTCTTTTAAGGGGGAGGGGGGGGTTAGAAGGATTACTTTATCCTATCCTAGGTATTCCTTAAAGAGGTGGGGTTTCAGGTGTCTCCGGAAGGTGGTGATTGACTCCGCTGACCTGGCGTTGTGAGGGAGTTTGTTCCACCATTGGGGTGCCAGAGCAGCAAACAGTTTTGACTGGGCTGAGCGGGAACTGTACTTCCTCAGAGGTAGGGCAGGTCAGAGGTGGATGAACGCAGTGCCCTTGTTTGGGTGTAGGGCCTGATCAGAGCCTGAAGGTACGGAGGTGCCGTTCCCCTCACAGCTCCGTAGGCAAGCACCATGGTCTTGTAGCGGATGCGAGCTTCAACTGGAAGCCAGTGGAGAGAGCGGAGGAGCGGGGTGACGTGAGAGAACTTGGGAAGGTTGAACACCAGACGGGCTGCGGCGTTCTGGATGAGTTGTAGGGGTTTAATAGCACAGGCAGGGAGCCCAGCCAACAGCGAGTTGCAGTAATCCAGACGGGAGATGACAAGTGCCTGGATTAGGACCTGCGCCGCTTCCTGTGTGAGGCAGGGTCGTACTCTGCGAATGTTGTAGAGCATGAACCTACAGGAACGGGTCACCGCCTTGATGTGAGTTGAGAACGACAGGGTGTTGTCCAGGATCACGCCAAGGTTCTTAGCACACTGGGAGGAGGACACAATGGAGTTGTCAACCGTGATGGCGAGATCATGGAACGGGCAGTCCTTCCCCGGGAGGACGAGCAGCTCCGTCTTGCCGAGGTTCAGCTTGAGGTGGTGATCCGTCATCCACACTGATATGTCTGCCAGACATGCAGAGATGCGATTCGCCACCTGGTTATCAGAGGGGGGAAAGGAGAAGATTAATTGTGTGTCATCTGCATAGCAATGATAGGAGAGACCATGTGAGGATATGACAGAGCCAAGTGACTTGGTGTATAGCGAGAATAGGAGAGGGCCTAGAACAGAGCCCTGGGGGACACCAGTGGTGAGAGCACGTGGTGCGGAGACAGATTCTCGCCACGCCACCTGGTAGGAGCGACCTGTCAGGTAGGACGCAATCCAAGCGTGGGCCGCGCCGGAGATGCCCAGCTCGGAGAGGGTGGAGAGGAGGATCTGATGGTTCACAGTATCAAAGGCAGCCGATAGGTCTAGAAGGATGAGAGCAGAGGAGAGAGAGTTAGCTTTAGCAGTGCGGAGCGCCTCCGTGACACAGAGAAGAGCAGTCTCAGTTGAATGACTAGTCTTGAAACCTGACTGATTTGGATCAAGAAGGTCATTCTGAGAGAGATAGCAGGAGAGCTGGCCAAGGACGGCACGTTCAAGAGTTTTGGAGAGAAAAGAAAGAAGGGATACTGGTCTGTAGTTGTTGACATCGGAGGGATCGAGTGTAGGTTTTTTCAGAAGGGGTGCAACTCTCGCTCTCTTGAAGACGGAAGGGACGTAGCCAGCGGTCAAGGATGAGTTGATGAGCGAGGTGAGGTAAGGGAGAAGGTCTCCGGAAATGGTCTGGAGAAGAGAGGAGGGGACAGGGTCAAGCGGGCAGGTTGTTGGGCGGCCGGCCGTCACAAGACGCGAGATTTCATCTGGAGAGAGAGGGGAGAAAGAGGTCAAAGCACAGGGTAGGGCAGTGTGAGCAGAACCAGCGGTGTCGTTTGACTTAGCAAACGAGGATCGGATGTCGTCGACCTTCTTTTCAAAATGGTTGATGAAGTCATCTGCAGAGAGGGAGGAGGGGGGAGGAGAGGGAGGAGGATTCAGGAGGGAGGAGAAGGTGGCAAAGAGCTTCCTAGGGTTAGAGGCAGATGCTTGGAATTTAGAGTGGTAGAAAGTGGCTTTAGCGGCAGAGACAGAAGAGGAGAATGTAGAGAGGAGGGAGTGAAAGGATGCCAGGTCCGCAGGGAGGCGAGTTTTCCTCCATTTCCGCTCGGCTGCCCGGAGCCCTGTTCTGTGAGCTCGCAGTGAGTCGTCGAGCCACGGAGCAGGAGGGGAGGACCGAGCCGGCCTGGAGGATAGGGGACATAGAGAGTCAAAGGATGCAGAAAGGGAGGAGAGGAGGGTTGAGGAGGCAGAATCAGGAGATAGGTTGGAGAAGGTTTGAGCAGAGGGAAGAGATGATAGGATGGAAGAGGAGAGAGTAGCGGGGGAGAGAGAGCGAAGGTTGGGACGGCGCGATACCATCCGAGTAGGGGCAGTGTGGGAAGTGTTGGATGAGAGCGAGAGGGAAAAGGATACAAGGTAGTGGTCGGAGACTTGGAGGAGAGTTGCAATGAGATTAGTGGAAGAACAGCATCTAGTAAAGATGAGGTCAAGCGCATTGCCTGCCTTGTGAGTAGGGGGGGAAGGTGAGAGGGTGAGGTCAAAAGAGGAGAGGAGTGGAAAGAAGGAGGCAGAGAGGAATGAGTCAAAGGTAGACGTGGGGAGGTTAAAGTCACCCAGAACTGTGAGAGGTGAGCCATCCTCAGGAAAGGAACTTATCAGGGCGTCAAGCTCATTGATGAACTCTCCAAGGGAACCTGGAGGGCGATAAATGATAAGGATGTTAAGCTTGAAAGGGCTGGTAACTGTGACAGCATGGAATTCAAAGGAGGCGATAGACAGATGGGTCAGGGGAGAAAGAGAGAATGTCCACTTGGGAGAGATGAGGATCCCAGTGCCACCACCCCGCTGACCAGAAGCTCTCGGGGTGTGCGAGAACACGTGGGCAGACGAGGAGGGAGCAGTAGGAGTAGCAGTGTTATCAGTGGTAATCCATGTTTCCGTCAGTGCCAAGAAGTCGAGGGACTGGAGGGACGCATAGGCTGAGATGAACTCTGCCTTGTTGGCCGCAGAACGGCAGTTCCAGAGGCTGCCGGAGACCTGGAATTGCACGTGGGTCGTGCGCGCTGGGACCACCAGGTTAGGGTAGCAGCGGCCACGCGGTGTGAAGCGTTTGTATGGTCAGTGCAGAGAGGAGAGAAGAGGGATAGACAGACACATAGTTGACAGGCTACAGAAGAGGCTACGCTAATGCAAAGGAGATTAGAATGACAAGTGGACTACACGTCTCGAATGTTCAGAAAGTTAAGCTTACGTTGCAAAAATAATAATAATAATAATAATAATAATAATCTTATTGACTAAAATGATATAGTCCTGCTGGCTGGTGAAGTAGCTGGTGAAGTAGGCTGGTGAAGTAGGCTGGCTAGCAGTGGCTGCGTTGTTGACTTTGTTTGAAAGTGTAGCTGGCTAGGTAACCTCTAACTGGCTAGGTAACCTCGACAATTTCTCTAAATTTCTCTAAACTACACAATTATCTTGGATACAAGGACAGCAAAGACAACTATGTAGCTAGCTAACACTACGCTAATCAAGTCGTTCCGTTGTAATGTAGGTTTCTACAGTGCTGCTATTCGGTAGAAGTTGGCTAGCTAGCAGTGTTAGCTAGCAGTGTTGACTAGGTAGGAGAACGGCAGCGCGGCGGACGAAAATAGCTGGCTAGCTAACCGATAATTACTCAAAACTACACAATTATCTTAGATACAAGGATAGCAAAGACAACTATGTAGCTAGCTAACACTACACTAATCAAGTCGTTCCGTTGTAATGTAATCGTTTCTACAGTGCTGCTATTCGGTGGCTAGCTGGCTAGCTAGCAGTGTTGACTACGTTACGTTACGTTAGGACGGAAATAGCTGGCTAGCGAACCTCAATAACTACACAATTATCTTTGATACAAAGACGGCTATGTAGCTAGCTAAGTAGCTAGCTAAGATCAAACAAATCAAAGATAGCAAAGACAACTATGTAGCTAGCTAACACTACACTAATCAAGTCGTTCCGTTGTAATGCAATCGTTTCTACAGTGCTGCTATTCGGTGGCTAGCTGGCTAGCTAGCAGTGTTGACTACGTTACGTTACGTTAGGACGAAAATAGCTGGCTAGCGAACCTCAATAACTACACAATTATCTTTGATACAAAGACGGCTATATGGCTATTCGGTGGCTAGCTGGCTAGCTAGCAGTGTTGACTACGTTACGTTACGTTAGGACGAAAATAGCTGGCTAGCGAACCTCAATACCTACACAATTATCTTTGATACAAAGACGGCTATGTTGCTAGCTAAGTAGCTAGCTAAGATCCAACAAATCAAAGATAGCAAAGACAACTATGTAGCTAGCTAACACTACACTAATCAAGTCGTTCCGTTGTAATGTAATCGATTCGACAGTGCTGCTATTCGGTGGCTAGCTAGCAGTGTTGACTACGTTACGTTACGTTAGGACGAAAATAGCTGGCTAGCGAACCTCAATAACTACACAATTATCTTTGATGCAAAGACGGCTATGTAGCTAGCTGAGATCAAACAAATCAAACCGTTGTACTGTAATGAAAATGAAAATGAAATGGTAATACTACCTGTGGAGCGAAGCGGAATGCGGAATGCGACTACTCGCTCCAACCAGTTCACTACCACTATCAGATTATAGCCATAATGGAGACTAGGCATCTACCACCAAACTACCACTATCAGATTAGAGCCATAATGGAGACTAGGTATCTACCACCCCACTACCACTACCAAATTAGAGCCATAATGGAGACTAGGTATGTACCACACCACTACCACTACCAGATTAGAGCCATAATGGAGACTAGGTATCTACCACCCCACTACCACTATCAGATTAGAGCCATAATGGAGACTAGGTATCTACCACCCCTCTACCACTACCAGATTAGAGCCATTATGGAGATTAGGTATCTACCACCCCACTACCACTATCAGATTAGAGCCATAAGGGCACAAGACATCTACCACCACACTACCACTATCAGATTAGAGCCATAAGGGCACTATGCATCTACCACCCCGCTACCACTATCAGATTAGAGCCATAA
This sequence comes from Salvelinus alpinus, assembly GCF_045679555.1. NCBI lineage: Eukaryota > Metazoa > Chordata > Actinopteri > Salmoniformes > Salmonidae > Salvelinus > Salvelinus alpinus. The sequence continues at coordinate 106,541,230 of NC_092088.1, forward strand.
GGGCACTAGACATCTACCACCCCACTACCACTATCAGATTAGAGCCATAAGGGCACTAGACATCTACCACCCCACTACCACTATCAGATTAGAGCCATAAGGGCACTAGGTATCTACCACCCCACTACCACTATCAGATTAGAGCCATAAGGGCACTAGGCATCTACCACCACACTACCACTATCAGATTAGAGCCATAATGGAGACTAGGTATCTACCACCCCACTGCCACTATCAGATTAGAGCCATAAGGGCACTAGGCATCTACCACCCCACTACCACTATCAGATTAGAGCCATAAGGGCACTAGGCATCTACCACCCCACTACCACTATCAGATTAGAGCCATAATGGAGACTAGGTATCTACCACACCACTACCACTACCAGATTAGAGCCATAATGGAGACTAGGTATCTACCACCCCACTACCACTATCAGATTAGAGCCATAATGGAGACTAGGTCCCTACCACCCCACTACCACTATCAGATTAGAGCCATAATGGAGACTAGGTATCTACCACCCCACTACTACTATCAGATTAGAGCCATAATGGAGACTAGGTATCTACCACCCCACTACTTTTATAAGATTAGAGCCATAAAGGCACCTGGCATCTACCACCCCACTAACACTATCAGATTAGAGCCATAAAGGCACTAGGCATCTACCACCCCACTACCACTATCAGATTAGAGCCATAATGGAGACTAGGTATCTACCACCCCTCTACCACTACCAGATTAGAGCCATAATGGAGACTAGGTATCTACCACCCCACTACCACTATCAGATTAGAGCCATAAGGGCACTAGGCATCTACCACTACACTACCACTATCAGATTAGAGCCATAAGGGCACTAGGCATCTACCACCCCGCTACCACTATCAGATTAGAGCCATAAGGGCACTAGACATCTACCACCCCACTACCACTATCAGATTAGAGCCATAAGGGCACTAGACATCTACCACCCCACTACCACTATCAGATTAGAGCCATAAGGGCACTAGGTATCTACCACCCCACTACCACTATCAGATTAGAGCCATAAGGGCACTAGGCATCTACCACCACACTACCACTATCAGATTAGAGCCATAAGGGCAGTAGGCATCTACCACCCCGCTACCACTATCAGATTAGAGCCATAATGGAAACTAGGTATCTACCACCCCACTACCACTATCAGATTAGAGCCATAAGGGCACTAGGCATCTTTTACCCCACTACCACTATCAGATTAGAGCCATAAAGTCACTAGGCATCTACCACCCCACTACCACTATCAGATTAGAGCCATAATGGAGACTAGGTATCTACCACCAAACTACCACTATCAGATTAGAGCCATAATGGAGACTAGGTATCTACCACCCCACTACCACAATCAGATTAGAGCCATAAGGGCACTAGGCATCTATCACCCCACTACCACTATCAGATTAGAACCATAAAGGCACTAGGCATCTACCACCCCACTACCACCATCAGATTAGAGCCATAAAGGCACTAGGCATCTACCAACCCACTACCACTATCAGATTAGAGCCATAATGGAGACTAGGTATCTACCACCCCACTACCACTATCAGATTAGAGCCATAATGGAGACTAGGTATCTACCACCCCACTACCACTACCAACTTTGAGCCATAATGGAGAATAGGTATCTACCACCAAACGACCACTATCAGATTAGAGCCATAATGGAGACTAGGTATCTACCACCCCCACTACCTCTATCAGATTAGAGCCATAATGAAGAGTAGGTATCTTCCACCCCACTACCACTATCAGATTAGAGCCATAATGGAGACTAGGTATCTCCCACCCCACTACCACTATCAGATTAGAGCCATAATGGCACTAGGCATCTACCACCCCGCTACCACTATCAGATTAGAGCCATAATGGAGACTAGGTATCTACCACCAAACTACCACTATCAGATTAGAGCCATAAGGGCACTAGGCATCTTTCAGCCCACTACCACTATCAGATTAGAGCCATAAAGTCACTAGGCATCTTTTACCCCACTACCACTATCAGATTAGAGCCATAATGGAGACTAGGTATCTACCACCAAACTACCACTATCAGATTAGAGCCGTAATGGAGACTAGGTATCTACCACCCCACTACCACTATCAGATTAGAGCCATAAGGGCACTAGGCATCTACCACCCCACTACCACTATCAGATTAGAGCCATAAAGGCACTAGGCATCTACCACCCCACTACCACTATCAGATTAGAGCCATAATGGAGACTAGGTATCTACCACACCACTACCACTACCAGATTAGAGCCATAAGGGCACTAGGCATCTACCACCCCACTACCACTATCAGATTAGAGCCATAAAGGCACTAGGCATCTACCACCCCACTACCACTACCAGATTAGAGCCATAATGGATACTAGGTATCTACCACACCACTACCACTACCAGATTAGAGCCATAATGGAGACTAGGTATCTACCACCCCACTACCACTACCAGATTAGAGCCATAATGGAGACTAGGTATCTACCACCCCACTACCACTACCAAATTTGAGCCATAATGGAGAATAGGTATCTACCACCCCACTACCACTATCAGATTAGAGCCATAATGGAGACTAGGTATCTACCACCCCCACTACCTCTATCAGATTAGAGCCATAATGGAGAGTAGGTATCTTCCACCCCACTACCACTATCAGATTAGAGCCATAATGGAGACTAGGTATCTCCCACCCCACTACCACTATCAGATTAGAGCCATAATGGAGACTAGGTATCTACCACCCCTCTACCACTACCAGATTAGAGCCATAATGGAGACTAGGTATCTACCACCCCACTACCACTATCAGATTAGAGCCATAAGGGCACTAGGCATCTACCACCACACTACCACTATCAGATTAGAGCCATAAGGGCACTAGGCATCTACCACCCCGCTACCACTATCAGATTAGAGCCATAATGGAGACTAGGTATCTACCACCAAACTACCACTATCAGATTAGAGCCATAATGGAGACTAGGTATCTACCACCCCACTACCACTATCAGATTAGAGCCATAATGGAGACTAGGTATCTACCACACCACTACCACTACCAGATTAGAGCCATAATGGCACTAGGCATCTACCACCCCACTACCACTATCAGATTAGAGCCATAAAGGCACTAGGCATCTACCACCCCACTACCACTACCAGATTAGAGCCATAATGGAGACTAGGTATCTACCACACCACTACCACTACCAGATTAGAGCCATAATGGAGACTAGGTATCTACCACCCCACTACCACTACCAGATTAGAGCCATAATGGAGACTAGGTATCTACCACCCCACTACCACTACCAAATTTGAGCCATAATGGAGAATAGGTATCTACCACCCCACTACCACTATCAGATTAGAGCCATAATGGAGACTAGGTATCTACCACCCCCACTACCTCTATCAGATTAGAGCCATAATGGAGAGTAGGTATCTTCCACCCCACTACCACTATCAGATTAGAGCCATAATGGAGACTAGGTATCTCCCACCCCACTACCACTATCAGATTAGAGCCATAATGGAGACTAGGTATCTACCACCCCTCTACCACTACCAGATTAGAGCCATAATGGAGACTAGGTATCTACCACCCCACTACCACTATCAGATTAGAGCCATAAGGGCACTAGGCATCTACCACCACACTACCACTATCAGATTAGAGCCATAAGGGCACTAGGCATCTACCACCCCGCTACCACTATCAGATTAGAGCCATAAGGGCACTAGGCATCTTTCACCCCACTACCAGTATCAGATTAGAGCCATAAAGTCACTAGGCATCTACCACCCCACTACCACTATCAGATTAGAGCCATAATGGAGACTAGGTATCTACCACCAAACTACCACTATCAGATTAGAGCCATAATGGAGACTAGGTATCTACCACCCCACTACCACTATCAGATTAGAGCCATAAAGGCACTAGGCATCTACCACCCCACTACCACTATCAGATTAGAGCCATAAAGGCACTAGGTATCTACCACCCCACTACCACTACCAGATTAGAGCCATAATGGAGATTAGGTATCTACAACACCACTACCAATACCAGATTAGAGCCATAATGGAGACTAGGTATCTACCACCCCACTACCACTATTAGATTAGAGCCATAATGGAGACTAGGTATCTACCACCCCACTACCACTATCAGATTAGAGCCATAATGGAGAGTAGGTATCTTCCACCCCACTACCACTATCAGATTAGAGCCATAATGGAGACTAGGTATCTCCCACCCCACTACCACTATCAGATTAGAGCCATAATGGAGACTAGGTATCTACCACCCCTCTACCACTACCAGATTAGAGCCATAATGGAGACTAGGTATCTACCACCCCACTACCACTATCAGATTAGAGCCATAAGGGCACTAGGCATCTACCACCACACTACCACTATCAGATTAGAGCCATAAGGGCACTAGGCATCTACCACCCCGCTACCACTATCAGATTAGAGCCATAAGGGCACTAGGCATCTTTCACCCCACTACCAGTATCAGATTAGAGCCATAAAGTCACTAGGCATCTACCACCCCACTACCACTATCAGATTAGAGCCATAATGGAGACTAGGTATCTACCACCAAACTACCACTATCAGATTAGAGCCATAATGGAGACTAGGTATCTACCACCCCACTACCACTATCAGATTAGAGCCATAAAGGCACTAGGCATCTACCACCCCACTACCACTATCAGATTAGAGCCATAAAGGCACTAGGTATCTACCACCCCACTACCACTACCAGATTAGAGCCATAATGGAGATTAGGTATCTACAACACCACTACCAATACCAGATTAGAGCCATAATGGAGACTAGGTATCTACCACCCCACTACCACTATTAGATTAGAGCCATAATGGAGACTAGGTATCTACCACCCCACTACCACTATCAGATTAGAGCCATAATGGAGAGTAGGTATCTTCCACCCCACTACCACTATCAGATTAGAGCCATAATGGAGACTAGGTATCTCCCACCCCACTACCACTATCAGATTAGAGCCATAATGGAGACTAGGTATCTACCACCCCTCTACCACTACCAGATTAGAGCCATAATGGAGACTAGGTATCTACCACCCCACTACCACTATCAGATTAGAGCCATAAGGGCACTAGGCATCTACCACCACACTACCACTATCAGATTAGAGCCATAAGGGCACTAGACATCTACCACCCCGCTACCACTATCAGATTAGAGCCATAAGGGCACTAGACATCTACCACCCCACTACCACTATCAGATTAGAGCCATAAGGGCACTAGACATCTACCACCCCACTACCACTATCAGATTAGAGCCATAAGGGCACTAGGTATCTACCACCCCACTACCACTATCAGATTAGAGCCATAAGGGCACTAGGCATCTACCACCCCACTACCACTATCAGATTAGAGCCATAAGGGCACTAGGCATCTCCCACCCCACTACCACTATCAGATTAGAGCCATAATGGAGACTAGGTATCTACCACCCCTCTACCACTACCAGATTAGAGCCATAATGGAGACTAGGTATCTACCACCCCACTACCACTATCAGATTAGAGCCATAAGGGCACTAGGCATCTACCACCACACTACCACTATCAGATTAGAGCCATAAGGGCACTAGGCATCTACCACCCCACTACCACTATCAGATTAGAGCCATAAGGGCACTAGGCATCTTTCACCCCACTACCACTATCAGATTAGAGCCATAAAGTCACTAGGCATCTACCACCCCACTACCACTATCAGATTAGAGCCATAATGGAGACTAGGTATCTACCACCAAACTACCACTATCAGATTAGAGCCATAATGGAGACTAGGTATCTACCACCCCACTACCACTATCAGATTAGAGCCATAAGGGCACTAGGCATCTACCACCCCACTACCACTATCAGATTAGAGCCATAAAGGCACTAGGTATCTACCACCCCACTACCACTACCAGATTAGAGCCATAATGGAGATTAGGTATCTACAACACCACTACCAATACCAGATTAGAGCCATAATGGAGACTAGGTATCTACCACCCCACTACCACTATTAGATTAGAGCCATAATGGAGACTAGGTATCTACCACCCCACTACCACTATCAGATTAGAGCCATAATGGAGAGTAGGTATCTTCCACCCCACTACCACTATCAGATTAGAGCCATAATGGAGACTAGGTATCTCCCACCCCACTACCACTATCAGATTAGAGCCATAATGGAGACTAGGTATCTACCACCCCTCTACCACTACCAGATTAGAGCCATAATGGAGACTAGGTATCTACCACCCCACTACCACTATCAGATTAGAGCCATAAGGGCACTAGGCATCTACCACCACACTACCACTATCAGATTAGAGCCATAAGGGCACTAGGCATCTACCACCCCGCTACCACTATCAGATTAGAGCCATAAGGGCACTAGGCATCTTTCACCCCACTACCAGTATCAGATTAGAGCCATAAAGTCACTAGGCATCTACCACCCCACTACCACTATCAGATTAGAGCCATAATGGAGACTAGGTATCTACCACCAAACTACCACTATCAGATTAGAGCCATAATGGAGACTAGGTATCTACCACCCCACTACCACTATCAGATTAGAGCCATAAAGGCACTAGGCATCTACCACCCCACTACCACTATCAGATTAGAGCCATAAAGGCACTAGGTATCTACCACCCCACTACCACTACCAGATTAGAGCCATAATGGAGATTAGGTATCTACAACACCACTACCAATACCAGATTAGAGCCATAATGGAGACTAGGTATCTACCACCCCACTACCACTATTAGATTAGAGCCATAATGGAGACTAGGTATCTACCACCCCACTACCACTATCAGATTAGAGCCATAATGGAGACTAGGTATCTTCCACCCCACTACCACTATCAGATTAGAGCCATAATGGAGACTAGGTATCTCCCACCCCACTACCACTATCAGATTAGAGCCATAATGGAGACTAGGTATCTACCACCCCACTACCACTATCAGATTAGAGCCATAAGGGCACTAGGCATCTACCACCACACTACCACTATCAGATTAGAGCCATAAGGGCACTAGACATCTACCACCCCGCTACCACTATCAGATTAGAGCCATAAGGGCACTAGACATCTACCACCCCACTACCACTATCAGATTAGAGCCATAAGGGCACTAGACATCTACCACCCCACTACCACTATCAGATTAGAGCCATAAGGGCACTAGGTATCTACCACCCCACTACCACTATCAGATTAGAGCCATAAGGGCACTAGGCATCTACCACCACACTACCACTATCAGATTAGAGCCATAAGGGCACTAGGCATCTACCACCCCGCTACCACTATCAGATTAGAGCGATAATGGAGACTAGGTATCTACCACCAAACTACCACTATCAGATTAGAGCCATAAGGGCACTAGGCATCTTTCACCCCACTACAACTATCAGATTAGAGCCATAAAGTCACTAGGCATCTACCACCCCACTACCACTATCAGATTAGAGCCATAATGGAGACTAGGTATCTACCACCAAACTACCACTATCAGATTAGCGCCGTAATGGAGACTAGGTATCTACCACCCCACTACCACTATCAGATTAGAGCCATAAGGGCACTAGGCATCTACCACCCCACTACCACTATCAGATTAGAGCCATAAAGGCACTAGGCATCTACCACCCCACTACCACTATCAGATTAGAGCCATAATGGAGACTAGGTATCTACCACACCACTACCACTACCAGATTAGAGCCATAAGGGCACTAGGCATCTACCACCCCACTACCACTATCAGATTAGAGCCATAAAGGCACTAGGCATCTACCACCCCACTACCACTACCAGATTAGAGCCATAATGGAGACTAGGTATCTACCACACCACTACCACTACCAGATTAGAGCCATAATGGAGACTAGGTATCTACCACCCCACTACCACTATCAGATTAGAGCCATAATGGAGACTAGGTATCTACCACCCCACTACCGCTATCAGATTAGAGCCATAATGGAGACTAGGTATCTACCACCCCACTACCACTACCAGATTAGAGTCATAAGGGCACTAGGCATCTACCACCCCACTACCACTATCAGATTAGAGCCATAAAGGCACTAGGCATCTACCACCCCACTACCACTACCAGATTAGAGCCATAATGGAGACTAGGTATCTACCACACCACTACCACTACCAGATTAGAGCCATTATGGAGACTAGGTATCTACCACCCCACTACCACTACCAGATTAGAGCCATAATGGGGACTAGGTATCTACCACCCCACTACCACTACCAAATTTGAGCCATAATGGAGACTAGGTTTCTACCACCCCACTACCACTATCAGATTAGAGCCATAATGGAGACTAGGTATCTACCACCCCCACTACCTCTATCAGATTAGAGCCATAATGGAGAGTAGGTATCTTCCACCCCACTACCACTATCAGATTAGAGCCATAATGGAGACTAGGTATCTCCCACCCCACTACCACTATCAGATTAGAGCCATAATGGAGACTAGGTATCTACCACCCCTCTACCACTACCAGATTAGAGCCATAATGGAGACTAGGTATCTACCACCCCACTACCACTATCAGATTAGAGCCATAAGGGCACTAGGCATCTACCACCACACTACCACTATCAGATTAGAGCCATAAGGGCACTAGGCATCTACCACCCCGCTACCACTATCAGATTAGAGCCATAAGGGCACTAGGCATCTTTCACCCCACTACCAGTATCAGATTAGAGCCATAAAGTCACTAGGCATCTACCACCCCACTACCACTATCAGATTAGAGCCATAATGGAGACTAGGTATCTACCACCAAACTACCACTATCAGATTAGAGCCATAATGGAGACTAGGTATCTACCACCCCACTACCACTATCAGATTAGAGCCATAAAGGCACTAGGCATCTACCACCCCACTACCACTATCAGATTAGAGCCATAAAGGCACTAGGTATCTACCACCCCACTACCACTACCAGATTAGAGCCATAATGGAGATTAGGTATCTACAACACCACTACCAATACCAGATTAGAGCCATAATGGAGACTAGGTATCTACCACCCCACTACCACTATTAGATTAGAGCCATAATGGAGACTAGGTATCTACCACCCCACTACCACTATCAGATTAGAGCCATAATGGAGAGTAGGTATCTTCCACCCCACTACCACTATCAGATTAGAGCCATAATGGAGACTAGGTATCTCCCACCCCACTACCACTATCAGATTAGAGCCATAATGGAGACTAGGTATCTACCACCCCTCTACCACTACCAGATTAGAGCCATAATGGAGACTAGGTATCTACCACCCCACTACCACTATCAGATTAGAGCCATAAGGGCACTAGGCATCTACCACCACACTACCACTATCAGATTAGAGCCATAAGGGCACTAGACATCTACCACCCCGCTACCACTATCAGATTAGAGCCATAAGGGCACTAGACATCTACCACCCCACTACCACTATCAGATTAGAGCCATAAGGGCACTAGACATCTACCACCCCACTACCACTATCAGATTAGAGCCATAAGGGCACTAGGTATCTACCACCCCACTACCACTATCAGATTAGAGCCATAAGGGCACTAGGCATCTACCACCACACTACCACTATCAGATTAGAGCCATAAGGGCACTAGGCATCTACCACCCCGCTACCACTATCAGATTAGAGCGATAATGGAGACTAGGTATCTACCACCAAACTACCACTATCAGATTAGAGCCATAAGGGCACTAGGCATCTTTCACCCCACTACCACTATCAGATTAGAGCCATAAAGTCACTAGGCATCTACCACCCCACTACCACTATCAGATTAGAGCCATAATGGAGACTAGGTATCTACCACCAAACTACCACTATCAGATTAGAGCCGTAATGGAGACTAGGTATCTACCACCCCACTACCACTATCAGATTAGAGCCATAAGGGCACTAGGCATCTACCACCCCACTACCACTATCAGATTAGAGCCATAAAGGCACTAGGCATCTACCACCCCACTACCACTATCAGATTAGAGCCATAATGGAGACTAGGTATCTACCACACCACTACCACTACCAGATTAGAGCCATAAGGGCACTAGGCATCTACCACCCCACTACCACTATCAGATTAGAGCCATAAAGGCACTAGGCATCTACCACCCCACTACCACTACCAGATTAGAGCCATAATGGAGACTAGGTATCTACCACACCACTACCACTACCAGATTAGAGCCATAATGGAGACTAGGTATCTACCACCCCACTACCACTACCAGATTAGAGCCATAATGGAGACTAGGTATCTACCACCCCACTACCACTACCAAATTTGAGCCATAATGGAGAATAGGTATCTACCACCCCACTACCACTATCAGATTAGAGCCATAATGGAGACTAGGTATCTACCACCCCCACTACCTCTATCAGATTAGAGCCATAATGGAGAGTAGGTATCTTCCACCCCACTACCACTATCAGATTAGAGCCATAATGGAGACTAGGTATCTCCCACCCCACTACCACTATCAGATTAGAGCCATAATGGAGACTAGGTATCTACCACCCCTCTACCACTACCAGATTAGAGCCATAATGGAGACTAGGTATCTACCACCCCACTACCACTATCAGATTAGAGCCATAAGGGCACTAGGCATCTACCACCACACTACCACTATCAGATTAGAGCCATAAGGGCACTAGGCATCTACCACCCCGCTACCACTATCAGATTAGAGCCATAAGGGCACTAGACATCTACCACCCCACTACCACTATCAGATTAGAGCCATAAGGGCACTAGACATCTACCACCCCACTACCACTATCAGATTAGAGCCATAAGGGCACTAGGTATCTACCACCCCACTAACACTATCAGATTAGAGCCATAAGGGCACTAGGCATCTACCACCACACTACCACTATCAGATTAGAGCCATAAGGGCACTAGGCATCTACCACCCCGCTACCACTATCAGATTAGAGCCATAATGGAGACTAGGTATCTACCACCAAACTACCACTATCAGATTAGAGCCATAAGGGCACTAGGCATCTTTCACCCCACTACCACTATCAGATTAGAGCCATAAAGTCACTAGGCATCTACCACCCCACTACCACTATCAGATTAGAGCCATAATGGAGACTAGGTATCTACCACCAAACTACCACTATCAGATTAGAGCCATAATGGAGACTAGGTATCTACCACCCCACTACCACTATCAGATTAGAGCCATAAAGGCACTAGGCATCTACCACCCCACTACCACTATCAGATTAGAGCCATAAAGGCACTAGGCATCTACCACCCCACTACCACTATCAGATTAGAGCCATAATGGAGACTAGGTATCTACCACCCCACTACCTCTATAAAATTAGAGCCATAAGGGCACTAGGCATCTAAAACCCCACTACCACTATCAGATTAGGGCCATAAAGTGACTAGGCATCTACCACCCCACTACCACTATAAGATTAGAGCCATAATGGAGACTAGGTATCTACCACCCCACTACCACTACCAGATTAGAGCCATAATGGAGATTAGATATCTACAACACCACTACCAATACCAGATTAGAGCCATAATGGAGACTAGGTATCTACCACCCCACTACCACTATTAGATTAGAGCCATAATGGAGACTAGGTATCTCCCACCCCACTACCACTATCAGATTAGAGCCATAAAGGCACTAGGCATCTACCACCCCACTACCACTATCAGATTAGAGCCATAATGGAGACTAGGTATCTACCACCCCACTACCACTATCAGATTAGAGCCATAAGGGCACTAGGCATCTATCACCCCACTACCACTATCAGATAAGAGCCATAAAGGCACTAGGCATCTACCACCCCACTACCACTATCAGATTAGAGCCATAATGGAGACTAGGTATCTACCACCCCACTACCACTATCAGATTAGAGCCACAAGGGCACTAGGCATCTACCACCCCACTACCACTATCAGATTAGAGCCATAAAGTCACTAGGCATCTACCACCCCACTACCACTATCAGATTAGAGCCATAATGGAGACTAGGTATCTACCACCCCACTACCACTATCAGATTAGAGCCATAATGGAGACTAGGTATCTACCACCCCAATACCACTACCAGATTAGAGCCATAATGGAGACTAGGTATCTACAACACCACTACCACTACCAGATTAGAGCCATAATGGAGACTAGGTATCTACCACCCCACTACCACTATCAGATTAGAGCCATAATGGAGACTAGGTATCTTCCACCCCACTACCACTACCAGATTAGAATCATAATGGAGACTAGGTATATACCACCCCACTACCACTACCAAATTTGAGCCATAATGGAGAATTGGTATCTACCACCCCACTACCACTATCAGATTAGAGCCATAATGGAGACTAGGTATCTACCACCCCCACTACCTCTATCAGATTAGAGCCATAATGGAGAGTAGGTATCTTCCACCCCACTACCACTATCAGATTAGAGCCATAATGGAGACTAGGTATCTACCACCCCACTACCACTATCAGATTAGAGCCATAATGGAGAATAGGTATCTACCACCCCACTACCACTACCAGATTAGAGCCATAATGGAGATTAGGTATCTACCACCCCACTACCACTATCAGATTAGAGCCATAATGGAGACTAGGTATCTTCCACCCCACTACCACTATCAGATTAGAGCCATAATGGAGACTAGGTATCTACCACCCTACTACCACTACCAGATTAGAGCCATAATGGAGACTAGGTATCTACCACCCCACTACCACTATCAGATTAGAGCCACAAGGGCACTAGGCATCTACCACCCCACTACCACTATCAGATTAGAGCCATAAAGTCACTAGGCATCTACCACCCCACTACCACTATCAGATTAGAGCCATAATGGAGACTAGGTATCTACCACCCCACTACCACTATCAGATTAGAGCCATAATGGAGACTAGGTATCTACCACCCCAATACCACTACCAGATTAGAGCCATAATGGAGACTAGGTATCTACCACCCCACTACCACTACCAAATTAGAGCCATAATGGAGACTAGGTATCTACCACCCTACTACCACTACCAGATTAGAGCCATAATGGAGACTAGGTATCTACCACCCCACTACCACTATCAGATTAGAGCCACAAGGGCACTAGGCATCTACCACCCCACAACCACTATCAGATTAGAGCCATAAAGTCACTAGGCATCTACCACCCCACTACCACTATCAGATTAGAGCCATAAAGGCACTAGGTATCTACCACCCCTCTACCACTACCAGATTAGAGCCATTATGGAGATTAGGTATCTACCACCCCACTACCACTATCAGATTAGAGCCATAATGGAGACTAGGTATCTTCCACCCCACTACCACTACCAGATTAGAGCCATAATGGAGACTAGGTATATTCTACCCCACTACCACTATCAGATTAGAGCCATAAAGGCACTAGGAATCTACCACCCCACTACCACTATCAGATTAGAGCCATAATGGAGAATAGGTATCTACCACCCCTCTACCACTACCAGATTAGAGCCATTATGGAGATTAGGTATCTACCACCCCACTACCACTATCAGATTAGAGCCATAATGGAGACTAGGTATCTTCCACCCCACTACCACTATCAGATTAGAGCCATAATGGAGACTAGGTATCTACCACCCTACTACCACTACCAGATTAGAGCCATAATGGAGACTAGGTATCTACCACCCCACTACCACTATCAGATTAGAGCCACAAGGGCACTAGGCATCTACCACCCCACTACCACTATCAGATTAGAGCCATAAAGTCACTAGGCATCTACCACCCCACTACCACTATCAGATTAGAGCCATAATGGAGACTAGGTATCTACCACCCCACTACCACTATCAGATTAGAGCCATAATGGAGACTAGGTATCTACCACCCCAATACCACTACCAGATTAGAGCCATAATGGAGACTAGGTATCTACCACCCCACTACCACTACCAAATTAGAGCCATAATGGAGACTAGGTATCTACCACCCCACTACCACTATCAGATTAGAGCCATAATGGAGACTAGGTATCTACCACCCCACTACCACTATCAGATTAGAGCCACAAGGGCACTAGGCATCTACCACCCCACTACCACTATCAGATTAGAGCCATAAAGTCACTAGGCATCTACCACCCCACTACCACTATCAGATTAGAGCCATAAAGGCACTAGGTATCTACCACCCCTCTACCACTACCAGATTAGAGCCATTATGGAGATTAGGTATCTACCACCCCACTACCACTATCAGATTAGAGCCATAATGGAGACTAGGTATCTTCCACCCCACTACCACTACCAGATTAGAGCCATAATGGAGACTAGGTATATTCTACCCCACTACCACTATCAGATTAGAGCCATAAAGGCACTAGGAATCTACCACCCCACTACCACTATCAGATTAGAGCCATAATGGAGACTAGGTATCTACTACCCCACTACCACTATCAGATTAGAGCCATAAGGGCACTAGGCATCTATCACCCCACTACCACTATCAGATAAGAGCCATAAAGGCACTAGGCATCTACCACCCCACTACCACTATCAGATTAGAGCCATAATGGAGACTAGGTATCTACCACCCCACTACCACTATCAGATTAGAGCCACAAGGGCACTAGGCATCTACCACCCCACTACCACTATCAGATTAGAGCCATAAAGTCACTAGGCATCTACCACCCCACTACCACTATCAGATTAGAGCCATAATGGAGACTAGGTATCTACCACCCCACTACCACTATCAGATTAGAGCCATAATGGAGACTAGGTATCTACCACCCCAATACCACTACCAGATTAGAGCCATAATGGAGACTAGGTATCTACCACCCCACTACCACTACCAAATTAGAGCCATAATGGAGACTAGGTATCTACCACCCTACTACCACTACCAGATTAGAGCCATAATGGAGACTAGGTATCTACCACCCCACTACCACTATCAGATTAGAGCCACAAGGGCACTAGGCATCTACCACCCCACTACCACTATCAGATTAGAGCCATAAAGGCACTAGGTATCTACCACCCCTCTACCACTACCAGATTAGAGCCATTATGGAGATTAGGTATCTACCACCCCACTACCACTATCAGATTAGAGCCATAATGGAGACTAGGTATCTTCCACCCCACTACCACTACCATATTAGAGCCATAATGGAGACTAGGTATCTTCTACCCCACTACCACTATCAGATTAGAGCCATAAAGGCACTAGGAATCTACCACCCCACTACCACTATCAGATTAGAGCCATAATGGAGACTAGGTATCTACTACCCCACTACCACTATCAGATTAGAGCCATAAGGGCACTAGGCATCTATCACCCCACTACCACTATCAGATAAGAGCCATAAAGGCACTAGGCATCTACCACCCCACTACCACTATCAGATTAGAGCCATAATGGAGACTAGGTATCTACCACCCCACTACCACTATCAGATTAGAGCCACAAGGGCACTAGGCATCTACCACCCCACTACCACTATCAGATTAGAGCCATAAAGTCACTAGGCATCTACCACCCCACTACCACTATCAGATTAGAGCCATAATGGAGACTAGGTATCTACCACCCCACTACCACTATCAGATTAGAGCCATAATGGAGACTAGGTATCTACCACCCCAATACCACTACCAGATTAGAGCCATAATGGAGACTAGGTATCTACCACCCCACTACCACTACCAAATTAGAGCCATAATGGAGACTAGGTATCTACCACCCCACTACCACTACCAGATTAGAGCCATAATGGAGACTAGGTATCTACCACCCCACTACCACTATCAGATTAGAGCCACAAGGGCACTAGGCATCTACCACCCCACTACCACTATCAGATTAGAGCCATAAAGGCACTAGGTATCTACCACCCCTCTACCACTACCAGATTAGAGCCATTATGGAGATTAGGTATCTACCACCCCACTACCACTATCAGATTAGAGCCATAATGGAGACTAGGTATCTTCCACCCCACTACCACTATCAGATTAGAGCCATAATGGAGACTAGGTATCTACAACACCACTACCACTACCAGATTAGAATCATAATGGAGACTAGGTATCTACCACCCCACTACCACTACCAAATTAGAGCCATAATGGAGACTAGGTATCTACCACCACACTACCACTATCAGATTAGAGCCATAAGGGCACTAGGCATCTACCACCCCGCTACCACTATCAGATTAGAGCCATAAGGGCACTAGACATCTACCACCCCACTACCACTATCAGATTAGAGCCATAAGGGCACTAGGCATCTACCACCACACTACCACTATCAGATTAGAGCCATAAGGGCACTAGGCATCTACCACCCCGCTACCACTATCAGATTAGAGCCATAATGGAGACTAGGTATCTACCACCAAACTACCACTATCAGATTAGAGCCATAAGGGCACTAGGCATCTTTCACCCCACTACCACTATCAGATTAGAGCCATAAAGTCACTAGGCATCTACCACCCCACTACCACTATCAGATTAGAGCCATAATGGAGACTAGGTATCTACCACCAAACTACCACTATCAGATTAGAGCCATAATGGAGACTAGGTATCTACCACCCCACTACCACTATCAGATTAGAGCCATAAAGGCACTAGGCATCTACCACCCCACTACCACTATCAGATTAGAGCCATAAAGGCACTAGGCATCTACCACCCCACTACCACTATCAGATTAGAGCCATAATGGAGACTAGGTATCTACCACCCCACTACCTCTATAAGATTAGAGCCATAAGGGCACTAGGCATCTAAAACCCCACTACCACTATCAGATTAGGGCCATAAAGGCACTAGGCATCTACCACCCCACTACCACTATCAGATTAGAGCCATAATGGAGACTAGGTATCTACCACCCCACTACCACTATCAGATTAGAGCCATAAAGGCACTAGGCATCTACCACCCCACTACCACTATCAGATTAGAGCCATAATGGAGACTAGGTATCTACCACCCCACTACCACTATCAGATTAGAGCCACAAGGGCACTAGGCATCTACCACCCCACTACCACTATCAGATTAGAGCCATAAAGTCACTAGGCATCTACCACCCCACTACCACTATCAGATTAGAGCCATAATGGAGACTAGGTATCTACCACCCCACTACCACTATCAGATTAGAGCCATAATGGAGACTAGGTATCTACCACCCCAATACCACTACCAGATTAGAGCCATAATGGAGACTAGGTATCTACCACACCACTACCACTACCAGATTAGAGCCATAATGGAGACTAGGTATCTACCACCCCACTACCACTATCAGATTAGAGCCATAATGGAGACTAGGTATCTACCACCCTACTACCACTACCAGATTAGAGCCATAATGGAGACTAGGTATCTACCACCCCACTACCACTATCAGATTAGAGCCACAAGGGCACTAGGCATCTACCACCCCACTACCACTATCAGATTAGAGCCATAAAGTCACTAGGCATCTACCACCCCACTACCACTATCAGATTAGAGCCATAATGGAGACTAGGTATCTACCACCCCACTACCACTATCAGATTAGAGCCATAATGGAGACTAGGTATCTACAACACCACTACCACTACCAGATTAGAATCATAATGGAGACTATGTATCTACCACCCCACTACCACTACCAAATTAGAGCCATAATGGAGACTAGGTATCTACCACCACACTACCACTATCAGATTAGAGCCATAAGGGCACTAGGCATCTACCACCCCGCTACCACTATCAGATTAGAGCCATAAGGGCACTAGACATCTACCACCCCACTACCACTATCAGATTAGAGCCATAAGGGCACTAGACATCTACCACCCCACTACCACTATCAGATTAGAGCCATAAGGGCACTAGGCATCTACCACCACACTACCACTATCAGATTAGAGCCATAAGGGCACTAGGCATCTACCACCCCGCTACCACTATCAGATTAGAGCCATAATGGAGACTAGGTATCTACCACCAAACTACCACTATCAGATTAGAGCCATAAGGGCACTAGGCATCTTTCACCCCACTACCACTATAAGATTAGAGCCATAAAGTCACTAGGCATCTACCACCCCACTACCACTATCAGATTAGAGCCATAATGGAGACTAGGTATCTACCACCAAACTACCACTATCAGATTAGAGCCATAATGGAGACTAGGTATCTACCACCCCACTACCACTATCAGATTAGAGCCATAAAGGCACTAGGCATCTACCACCCCACTACCACTATCAGATTAGAGCCATAAAGGCACTAGGCATCTACCACCCCACTACCACTATCAGATTAGAGCCATAATGGAGACTAGGTATCTACCACCCCACTACCACTATTAGATTAGAGCCATAATGGAGACTTGGTATCTCCCACCCCACTACCACTATCAGATTAGAGCCATAAAGGCACTAGGCATCTACCACCCCACTACCACTATCAGATTAGAGCCATAATGGAGATTAGATATCTACAACACCACTACCAATACCAGATTAGAGCCATAATGGAGACTAGGTATCTACCACCCCACTACCACTATTAGATTAGAGCCATAATGGAGACTTGGTATCTCCCACCCCACTACCACTATCAGATTAGAGCCATAAAGGCACTAGGCATCTACCACCCCACTACCACTATCAGATTAGAGCCATAATGGAGACTAGGTATCTACCACCCCACTACCACTATCAGATTAGAGCCATAAGGGCACTAGGCATCTATCACCCCACTACCACTATCAGATAAGAGCCATAAAGGCACTAGGCATCTACCACCCCACTACCACTATCAGATTAGAGCCATAATGGAGACTAGGTATCTACCACCCCACTACCACTATCAGATTAGAGCCACAAGGGCACTAGGCATCTACCACCCCACTACCACTATCAGATTAGAGCCATAAAGTCACTAGGCATCTACCACCCCACTACCACTATCAGATTAGAGCCATAATGGAGACTAGGTATCTACCACCCCACTACCACTATCAGATTAGAGCCATAATGGAGACTAGGTATCTACCACCCCAATACCACTACCAGATTAGAGCCATAATGGAGACTAGGTATCTACAACACCACTACCACTACCAGATTAGAGCCATAATGGAGACTAGGTATCTACCACCCCACTACCACTATCAGATTAGAGCCATAATGGAGACTAGGTATCTTCCACCCCACTACCACTACCAGATTAGAATCATAATGGAGACTAGGTATATACCACCCCACTACCACTACCAAATTTGAGCCATAATGGAGAATTGGTATCTACCACCCCACTACCACTATCAGATTAGAGCCATAATGGAGACTAGGTATCTACCACCCCCACTACCTCTATCAGATTAGAGCCATAATGGAGAGTAGGTATCTTCCACCCCACTACCACTATCAGATTAGAGCCATAATGGAGACTAGGTATTTACCACCCCACTACCACTATCAGATTAGAGCCATAATGGAGACTAGGTATCTTCCACCCCACTACCACTATCAGATTAGAGCCATAATGGAGACTAGGTATCTACCACCCTACTACCACTACCAGATTAGAGCCATAATGGAGACTAGGTATCTACCACCCCACTACCACTATCAGATTAGAGCCACAAGGGCACTAGGCATCTACCACCCCACTACCACTATCAGATTAGAGCCATAAAGTCACTAGGCATCTACCACCCCACTACCACTATCAGATTAGAGCCATAATGGAGACTAGGTATCTACCACCCCACTACCACTATCAGATTAGAGCCATAATGGAGACTAGGTATCTACCACCCCAATACCACTACCAGATTAGAGCCATAATGGAGACTAGGTATCTACCACCCCACTACCACTACCAAATTAGAGCCATAATGGAGACTAGGTATCTACCACCCTACTACCACTACCAGATTAGAGCCATAATGGAGACTAGGTATCTACCACCCCACTACCACTATCAGATTAGAGCCACAAGGGCACTAGGCATCTACCACCCCACTACCACTATCAGATTAGAGCCATAAAGTCACTAGGCATCTACCACCCCACTACCACTATCAGATTAGAGCCATAAAGGCACTAGGTATCTACCACCCCTCTACCACTACCAGATTAGAGCCATTATGGAGATTAGGTATCTACCACCCCACTACCACTATCAGATTAGAGCCATAATGGAGACTAGGTATCTTCCACCCCACTACCACTACCAGATTAGAGCCATAATGGAGACTAGGTATCTTCTACCCCACTACCTCTGTCAGATTAGAGCCATAATGGAGACTAGGTATCTCCCACCCCACTACCACTATCAGATTAGAGCCATAAAGGCACTAGGAATCTACCACCCCACTACCACTATCAGATTAGAGCCATAATGGAGACTAGGTATCTACTACCCCACTACCACTATCAGATTAGAGCCATAAGGGCACTAGGCATCTATCACCCCACTACCACTATCAGATAAGAGCCATAAAGGCACTAGGCATCTACCACCCCACTACCACTATCAGATTAGAGCCATAATGGAGACTAGGTATCTACCACCCCACTACCACTATCAGATTAGAGCCACAAGGGCACTAGGCATCTACCACCCCACTACCACTATCAGATTAGAGCCATAAAGTCACTAGGCATCTACCACCCCACTACCACTATCAGATTAGAGCCATAATGGAGACTAGGTATCTACCACCCCACTACCACTATCAGATTAGAGCCATAATGGAGACTAGGTATCTACCACCCCAATACCACTACCAGATTAGAGCCATAATGGAGACTAGGTATCTACCACCCCACTACCACTACCAAATTAGAGCCATAATGGAGACTAGGTATCTACCACCCTACTACCACTACCAGATTAGAGCCATAATGGAGACTAGGTGTCTACCACCCCACTACCACTATCAGATTAGAGCCACAAGGGCACTAGGCATCTACCACCCCACTACCACTATCAGATTAGAGCCATAAAGTCACTAGGCATCTACCACCCCACTACCACTATCAGATTAGAGCCATAAAGGCACTAGGTATCTACCACCCCTCTACCACTACCAGATTAGAGCCATAATGGAGATTAGGTATCTACCACCCCACTACCACTACCAGATTAGAGCCATAATGGAGACTAGGTATCTACCACCCCACTACCACTATCAGATTAGAGCCATAATGGAGACTAGGTATCTTCTACCCCACTACCTCTGTCAGATTAGAGTCATAATGGAGACTAGGTATCTCCCACCCCACTACCACTATCAGATTAGAGCCATAAAGGCACTAGGAATCTACCACCCCACTACCACTATCAGATTAGAGCCATAATGGAGACTAGGTATCTACTACCCCACTACCACTTTCAGATTAGAGCCATAAGGGCACTAGGCATCTATCACCCCACTACCACTATCAGATAAGAGCCATAAAGGCACTAGGCATCTACCACCCCACTACCACTATCAGATTAGAGCCATAATGGAGACCCGGTATCTACCACCCCACTACCACTATCAGATTAGAGCCACAAGGGCACTAGGCATCTACCACCCCACTACCACTATCAGATTAGAGCCATAAAGTCACTAGGCATCTACCACCCCACTACCACTATCAGATTAGAGCCATAATGGAGACTAGGTATCTACCACCCCACTACCACTATCAGATTAGAGACATAATGGAGACTAGGTATCTACCACCCCAATACCACTACCAGATTAGAGCCATAATGGAGACTAGGTATCTACAACACCACTACCACTACCAGATTAGAGCCATAATGGAGACTAGGTATCTACCACCCCACTACCACTATCAGATTAGAGCCATAATGGAGACTAGGTATCTACCACCCTACTACCACTACCAGATTAGAGCCATAATGGAGACTAGGTATCTACCACCCCACTACCACTATCAGATTAGAGCCACAAGGGCACTAGGCATCTACCACCCCACTACCACTATCAGATTAGAGCCATAAAGTCACTAGGCATCTACCACCCCACTACCACTATCAGATTAGAGCCATAATGGAGACTAGGTATCTACCACCCCACTACCACTATCAGATTAGAGCCATAATGGAGACTAGGTATCTACAACACCACTACCACTACCAGATTAGAATCATAATGGAGACTAGGTATCTACCACCCCACTACCACTACCAAATTAGAGCCATAATGGAGACTAGGTATCTACCACCCTACTACCACTACCAGATTAGAGCCATAATGGAGACTAGGTATCTACCACCCCACTACCACTATCAGATTAGAGCCACAAGGGCACTAGGCATCTACCACCCCACTACCACTATCAGATTAGAGCCATAAAGTCACTAGGCATCTACCACCCCACTACCACTATCAGATTAGAGCCATAATGGAGACTAGGTATCTACCACCCCACTACCACTATCAGATTAGAGCCATAATGGAGACTAGGTATCTACCACCCCACTACCACTACCAGATTAGAGCCATAATGGAGACTAGGTATCTACCACCCCACTACCACTACCAAATTAGAGCCATAATGGAGACTAGGTATCTACCACCCTACTACCACTACCAGATTAGAGCCATAATGGAGACTAGGTATCTACCACCCCACTACCACTATCAGATTAGAGCCACAAGGGCACTAGGCATCTACCACCCCACTACCACTATCAGATTAGAGCCATAAAGTCACTAGGCATCTACCACCCCACTACCACTATCAGATTAGAGCCATAATGGAGACTAGGTATCTACCACCCCACTACCACTATCAGATTAGAGCCATAATGGAGACTAGGTATCTACCACCCCACTACCACTACCAGATTAGAGCCATAATGGAGACTAGGTATCTACAACACCACTACCACTACCAGATTAGAGCCATAATGGAGACTAGGTATCTACCACCCCACTACCACTATCAGATTAGAGCCATAATGGAGACTAGGTATCTTCCGCCCCACTACCACTACCAGATTAGAATCATAATGGAGACTAGGTATCTACCACCCCACTACCACTACCAAATTAGAGCCATAATGGAGACTAGGTATCTACCACCCTACTACCACTACCAGATTAGAGCCATAATGGAGACTAGGTATCTATCACCCCACTACCACTTTCAGATTAGAGCCATAAGGGCACTAGGCATCTACCACCACACTACCACTATCAGATTAGAGCCATAAGGGCACTAGGCATCTACCACCCCGCTACCACTATCAGATTAGAGCCATAAGGGCACTAGACATCTACCACCCCACTACCACTATCAGATTAGAGCCATAAGGGCACTAGGCATCTACCACCACACAACCACTATCAGATTAAAGCCATAAGGGCACTAGGCATCTACCACCCCGCTACCACTATCAGATTAGAGCCATAAGGGCACTAGGCATCTACCACCCCACTACCACTATCAGATTAGAGCCATAAGGGCACTAGGCATCTACCACCCCGCTACCACTATCAGATTAGAGCCATAAGGGCACTAGACATCTACCACCCCACTACCAGATTAGAGCCATAATGGAAACTAGGTATCTACCATCCCACTACCACTATCAGATTAGAGCCATAAAGGCACTAGGGCTCTACCACCCCACTACCACTATCAGATTAGAGCCATAATGGAGACTAGGTATCTACCACCCCACTACCACTATCAGATTATTGCCATAAGGGCACTAGGCATCTACCACCCCACTACCACTATCAGATTAGAGCCATAAAGGCACTAGGTATCTACCACCCCACTACCACTACCATATTAGAGCCATAATGGAGACTAGGTATCTACCACAACACTACCACTACCAGATTAGAGCCATAATGGAGACTAGGTATCTACCACCCCACTACCACTATCAGATTAGAGCCATAATGGAGAATAGGTATCTACCACCCCACTACCACTATCAGATTAGAGCCATAATGGACACTAGGTATCTACCACCCCACTACCACTATCAGATTAGAGCCATAATGGAGACTAGGTATCTACCACCCCACTACCTCTATAAGATTAGAGCCATAAGGGCACTTGGCATCTACCACCCCACTACCACTATCAGATTAGACCATAAAGGCACTAGGCATCTATCACCCCACTACCACTATCAGATTAGAGCCATAATGGAGACTAGGTATCTACCACCCCACTACCACTATCTGATTAGAGCTAAAAGGGAACTAGGCATCTATCACCCCACTACCACTATCAGATTAGAGCCATAAAGGCACTAGGCATATACCACCCCACTACCACTATCAGATTAGAGCCATAATGGAGACTAGGTATCTACCACGCCACTACCACTATCAGATTAGAGCCATAATGGAGACTAGGTATCTACCACCCCAATACCACTACCAGATTAGAGCCATAATGGAGACTAGGTATCTACAACACCACTACCACTACCAGATTAGAGCCATAATGGAGACTAGGTATCTACCACCCCACTACCACTATCAGATTAGAGCCATAATGGAGACTAGGTATCTTCCACCCCACTACCACTACCAGATTAGAATCATAATGGAGACTAGGTATCTACCACCCCACTACCACTACCAAATTAGATCCATAATGGAGACTAGGTATCTACCACCCTACTACCACTACCAGATTAGAGCCATAATGGAGACTAGGTATCTACCACCCCACTACCACTATCAGATTAGAGCCATAAGGGCACTAGGCATCTACCACCACACTACCACTATCAGATTAGAGCCATAAGGGCACTAGGCATCTACCACCCCGCTACCACTATCAGATTAGAGCCATAAGGGCACTAGGCATCTACCACCCCGCTACCACTATCAGATTAGAGCCATAAGGGCACTAGACATCTACCACCCCACTACCACTATCAGATTAGAGCCATAAGGGCACTAGGCATCTACCACCACACAACCACTATCAGATTAAATCCATAAGGGCACTAGGCATCTACCACCCCGCTACCACTATCAGATTAGAGCCATAAGGGCACTAGACATCTACCACCCCGCTACCACTATCAGATTAGAGCCATAATGGAAACTAGGTATCTACCACCCCACTACCACTATCAGATTAGAGCCATAAGGGCACTAGGCATCTACCACCCCGCTACCACTATCAGATTAGAGCCATAAGGGCACTAGGCATCTACCACCCCGCTACCACTATCAGATTAGAGCCATAAGGGCACTAGACATCTACCACCCCAATACCAGATTAGAGCCATAATGGAAACTAGGTATCTACCACCCCACTACCACTATCAGATTAGAGCCATAAGGGCACTAGGCATCTTTCACCCCGCTACCACTATCAGATTAGAGCCATAAAGGCACTAGGGCTCTACCACCCCACTACCTCTATCAGATTAGAACCATAATGGAGACTAGGTATCTAACACCCCACTACCACTATCAGATTATAGCCATATGGGCACTAGGCATCTACCACCCCACTACCACTATCAGATTAGAGCCATAAAGGCACTAGGTATCTACCACCCCACTACCACTACCAGATTAGAGCCATAATGGAGACTAGGTATCTACCACAACACTACCACTACCAGATTAGAGCCATAATGGAGACTAGGTATCTACCACCCCACTACCACTATCAGATTAGAGCCATAATGGAGACTAGGTATCTACCACCCCACTACCACTATCAGATTAGAGCCATAATGGAGACTAGGTATCTACCACCCCACTACCTCTATCAGATTAGAGCCATAAGGGCACTAGGCATCTACCACCCCGCTACCACTATCAGATTAGAGCCATAAGGGCACTAGGCATCTACCACCCCGCTACCACTATCAGATTAGAGCCATAAGGGCACTAGACATCTACCACCCCACTACCACTATCAGATTAGAGCCATAAGGGCACTAGGCATCTACCACCACACAACCACTATCAGATTAAATCCATAAGGGCACTAGGCATCTACCACCCCGCTACCACTATCAGATTAGAGCCATAAGGGCACTAGACATCTACCACCCCGCTACCACTATCAGATTAGAGCCATAATGGAAACTAGGTATCTACCACCCCACTACCACTATCAGATTAGAGCCATAAGGGCACTAGGCATCTACCACCCCGCTACCACTATCAGATTAGAGCCATAAGGGCACTAGGCATCTACCACCCCGCTACCACTATCAGATTAGAGCCATAAGGGCACTAGACATCTACCACCCCACTACCAGATTAGAGCCATAATGGAAACTAGGTATCTACCACCCCACTACCACTATCAGATTAGAGCCATAAAGGCACTAGGGCTCTACCACCCCACTACCACTATCAGATTAGAACCATAATGGAGACTAGGTATCTAACACCCCACTACCACTATCAGATTATAGCCATAAGGGCACTAGGCATCTACCACCCCACTACCACTATCAGATTAGAGCCATAAAGGCACTAGGCATCTACCACCCCACTACCACTATCAGATTAGAGCCATAATGGAGACTAGGTATCTACCACCCCACTACCTCTATAAGATTAGAGCCATAAGGGCACTAGGCATCTAAAACCCCACTACCACTATCAGATTAGGGCCATAAAGTGACTAGGCATCTACCACCCCACTACCACTATAAGATTAGAGCCATAATGGAGACTAGGTATCTACCACCCCACTACCACTATCAGATAAGAGCCATAAAGGCACTAGGCATCTACCACCCCACTACCACTATCAGATTAGAGCCATAATGGAGACTAGGTATCTACCACCCCACTACCACTATCAGATTAGAGCCACAAGGGCACTAGGCATCTACCACCCCACTACCACTATCAGATTAGAGCCATAAAGTCACTAGGCATCTACCACCCCACTACCACTATCAGATTAGAGCCATAATGGAGACTAGGTATCTACCACCCCACTACCACTATCAGATTAGAGCCATAATGGAGACTAGGTATCTACCACCCCAATACCACTACCAGATTAGAGCCATAATGGAGACTAGGTATCTACAACACCACTACCACTACCAGATTAGAGCCATAATGGAGACTAGGTATCTACCACCCCACTACCACTATCAGATTAGAGCCATAATGGAGACTAGGTATCTACCACCCTACTACCACTACCAGATTAGAGCCATAATGGAGACTAGGTATCTACCACCCCACTACCACTATCAGATTAGAGCCACAAGGGCACTAGGCATCTACCACCCCACTACCACTATCAGATTAGAGCCATAAAGTCACTAGGCATCTACCACCCCACTACCACTATCAGATTAGAGCCATAATGGAGACTAGGTATCTACCACCCCACTACCACTATCAGATTAGAGCCATAATGGAGACTAGGTATCTACAACACCACTACCACTACCAGATTAGAATCATAATGGAGACTAGGTATCTACCACCCCACTACCACTACCAAATTAGAGCCATAATGGAGACTAGGTATCTACCACCACACTACCACTATCAGATTAGAGCCATAAGGGCACTAGGCATCTACCACCCCGCTACCACTATCAGATTAGAGCCATAAGGGCACTAGACATCTACCACCCCACTACCACTATCAGATTAGAGCCATAAGGGCACTAGACATCTACCACCCCACTACCACTATCAGATTAGA
The DNA here is from genome assembly GCF_045679555.1 of Salvelinus alpinus. Lineage (NCBI taxonomy): Eukaryota > Metazoa > Chordata > Actinopteri > Salmoniformes > Salmonidae > Salvelinus > Salvelinus alpinus. The sequence continues at coordinate 106,569,221 of NC_092088.1, forward strand.
GCCATAAGGGCACTAGGCATCTACCACCACACTACCACTATCAGATTAGAGCCATAAGGGCACTAGGCATCTACCACCCCGCTACCACTATCAGATTAGAGCCATAATGGAGACTAGGTATCTACCACCAAACTACCACTATCAGATTAGAGCCATAAGGGCACTAGGCATCTTTCACCCCACTACCACTATCAGATTAGAGCCATAAAGTCACTAGGCATCTACCACCCCACTACCACTATCAGATTAGAGCCATAATGGAGACTAGGTATCTACCACCAAACTACCACTATCAGATTAGAGCCATAATGGAGACTAGGTATCTACCACCCCACTACCACTATCAGATTAGAGCCATAAAGGCACTAGGCATCTACCACCCCACTACCACTATCAGATTAGAGCCATAAAGGCACTAGGCATCTACCACCCCACTACCACTATCAGATTAGAGCCATAATGGAGACTAGGTATCTACCACCCCACTACCTCTATAAGATTAGAGCCATAAGGGCACTAGGCATCTAAAACCCCACTACCACTATCAGATTAGGGCCATAAAGTGACTAGGCATCTACCACCCCACTACCACTATAAGATTAGAGCCATAATGGAGACTAGGTATCTACCACCCCACTACCACTACCAGATTAGAGCCATAATGGAGATTAGATATCTACAACACCACTACCAATACCAGATTAGAGCCATAATGGAGACTAGGTATCTACCACCCCACTACCACTATTAGATTAGAGCCATAATGGAGACTAGGTATCTCCCACCCCACTACCACTATCAGATTAGAGCCATAAAGGCACTAGGCATCTACCACCCCACTACCCCTATCAGATTAGAGCCATAATGGAGACTAGGTATCTACCACCCCACTACCACTATCAGATTAGAGCCATAAGGGCACTAGGCATCTATCACCCCACTACCACTATCAGATAAGAGCCATAAAGGCACTAGGCATCTACCACCCCACTACCACTATCAGATTAGAGCCATAATGGAGACTAGGTATCTACCACCCCACTACCACTATCAGATTAGAGCCACAAGGGCACTAGGCATCTACCACCCCACTACCACTATCAGATTAGAGCCATAAAGTCACTAGGCATCTACCACCCCACTACCACTATCAGATTAGAGCCATAATGGAGACTAGGTATCTACCACCCCACTACCACTATCAGATTAGAGCCATAATGGAGACTAGGTATCTACCACCCCAATACCACTACCAGATTAGAGCCATAATGGAGACTAGGTATCTACAACACCACTACCACTACCAGATTAGAGCCATAATGGAGACTAGGTATCTACCACCCCACTACCACTATCAGATTAGAGCCATAATGGAGACTAGGTATCTTCCACCCCACTACCACTACCAGATTAGAATCATAATGGAGACTAGGTATATACCACCCCACTACCACTACCAAATTTGAGCCATAATGGAGAATTGGTATCTACCACCCCACTACCACTATCAGATTAGAGCCATAATGGAGACTAGGTGTCTACCACCCCCACTACCTCTATCAGATTAGAGCCATAATGGAGAGTAGGTATCTTCCACCCCACTACCACTATCAGATTAGAGCCATAATGGAGACTAGGTATTTACCACCCCACTACCACTATCAGATTAGAGCCATAATGGAGACTAGGTATCTTCCACCCCACTACCACTATCAGATTAGAGCCATAATGGAGACTAGGTATCTACCACCCTACTACCACTACCAGATTAGAGCCATAATGGAGACTAGGTATCTACCACCCCACTACCACTATCAGATTAGAGCCACAAGGGCACTAGGCATCTACCACCCCACTACCACTATCAGATTAGAGCCATAAAGTCACTAGGCATCTACCACCCCACTACCACTATCAGATTAGAGCCATAATGGAGACTAGGTATCTACCACCCCACTACCACTATCAGATTAGAGCCATAATGGAGACTAGGTATCTACCACCCCAATACCACTACCAGATTAGAGCCATAATGGAGACTAGGTATCTACCACCCCACTACCACTACCAAATTAGAGCCATAATGGAGACTAGGTATCTACCACCCTACTACCACTACCAGATTAGAGCCATAATGGAGACTAGGTATCTACCACCCCACTACCACTATCAGATTAGAGCCACAAGGGCACTAGGCATCTACCACCCCACTACCACTATCAGATTAGAGCCATAAAGTCACTAGGCATCTACCACCCCACTACCACTATCAGATTAGAGCCATAAAGGCACTAGGTATCTACCACCCCTCTACCACTACCAGATTAGAGCCATTATGGAGATTAGGTATCTACCACCCCACTACCACTATCAGATTAGAGCCATAATGGAGACTAGGTATCTTCCACCCCACTACCACTACCAGATTAGAGCCATAATGGAGACTAGGTATCTTCTACCCCACTACCTCTGTCAGATTAGAGCCATAATGGAGACTAGGTATCTCCCACCCCACTACCACTATCAGATTAGAGCCATAAAGGCACTAGGAATCTACCACCCCACTACCACTATCAGATTAGAGCCATAATGGAGACTAGGTATCTACTACCCCACTACCACTATCAGATTAGAGCCATAAGGGCACTAGGCATCTATCACCCCACTACCACTATCAGATAAGAGCCATAAAGGCACTAGGCATCTACCACCCCACTACCACTATCAGATTAGAGCCATAATGGAGACTAGGTATCTACCACCCCACTACCACTATCAGATTAGAGCCACAAGGGCACTAGGCATCTACCACCCCACTACCACTATCAGATTAGAGCCATAAAGTCACTAGGCATCTACCACCCCACTACCACTATCAGATTAGAGCCATAATGGAGACTAGGTATCTACCACCCCACTACCACTATCAGATTAGAGCCATAATGGAGACTAGGTATCTACCACCCCAATACCACTACCAGATTAGAGCCATAATGGAGACTAGGTATCTACCACCCCACTACCACTACCAGATTAGAGCCATAATGGAGACTAGGTATCTACCACCCTACTACCACTACCAGATTAGAGCCATAATGGAGACTAGGTGTCTACCACCCCACTACCACTATCAGATTAGAGCCACAAGGGCACTAGGCATCTACCACCCCACTACCACTATCAGATTAGAGCCATAAAGTCACTAGGCATCTACCACCCCACTACCACTATCAGATTAGAGCCATAAAGGCACTAGGTATCTACCACCCCTCTACCACTACCAGATTAGAGCCATTATGGAGATTAGGTATCTACCACCCCACTACCACTACCAGATTAGAGCCATAATGGAGACTAGGTATCTTCCACCCCACTACCACTACCAGATTAGAGCCATAATGGAGACTAGGTATCTTCTACCCCACTACCTCTGTCAGATTAGAGTCATAATGGAGACTAGGTATCTCCCACCCCACTACCACTATCAGATTAGAGCCATAAAGGCACTAGGAATCTACCACCCCACTACCACTATCAGATTAGAGCCATAATGGAGACTAGGTATCTACTACCCCACTACCACTATCAGATTAGAGCCATAAGGGCACTAGGCATCTATCACCCCACTACCACTATCAGATAAGAGCCATAAAGGCACTAGGCATCTACCACCCCACTACCACTATCAGATTAGAGCCATAATGGAGACTAGGTATCTACCACCCCACTACCACTATCAGATTAGAGCCACAAGGGCACTAGGCATCTACCACCCCACTACCACTATCAGATTAGAGCCATAAAGTCACTAGGCATCTACCACCCCACTACCACTATCAGATTAGAGCCATAAGGGAGACTAGGTATCTACCACCCCACTACCACTATCAGATTAGAGCCATAATGGAGACTAGGTATCTACCACCCCAATACCACTACCAGATTAGAGCCATATTGGAGACTAGGTATCTACAACACCACTACCACTACCAGATTAGAGCCATAATGGAGACTAGGTATCTACCACCCCACTACCACTATCAGATTAGAGCCATAATGGAGACTAGGTATCTACCACCCTACTACCACTACCAGATTAGAGCCATAATGGAGACTAGGTATCTACCACCCCACTACCACTATCAGATTAGAGCCACAAGGGCACTAGGCATCTACCACCCCACTACCACTATCAGATTAGAGCCATAAAGTCACTAGGCATCTACCACCCCACTACCACTATCAGATTAGAGCCATAATGGAGACTAGGTATCTACCACCCCACTACCACTATCAGATTAGAGCCATAATGGAGACTAGGTATCTACAACACCACTACCACTACCAGATTAGAATCATAATGGAGACTAGGTATCTACCACCCCACTACCACTACCAAATTAGAGCCATAATGGAGACTAGGTATCTACCACCCTACTACCACTACCAGATTAGAGCCATAATGGAGACTAGGTATCTACCACCCCACTACCACTATCAGATTAGAGCCACAAGGGCACTAGGCATCTACCACCCCACTACCACTATCAGATTAGAGCCATAAAGTCACTAGGCATCTACCACCCCACTACCACTATCAGATTAGAGCCATAATGGAGACTAGGTATCTACCACCCCACTACCACTATCAGATTAGAGCCATAATGGAGACTAGGTATCTACCACCCCACTACCACTACCAGATTAGAGCCATAATGGAGACTAGGTATCTACAACACCACTACCACTACCAGATTAGAGCCATAATGGAGACTAGGTATCTACCACCCCACTACCACTATCAGATTAGAGCCATAATGGAGACTAGGTATCTTCCACCCCACTACCACTACCAGATTAGAATCATAATGGAGACTAGGTATCTACCACCCCACTACCACTACCAAATTAGAGCCATAATGGAGACTAGGTATCTACCACCCTACTACCACTACCAGATTAGAGCCATAATGGAGACTAGGTATCTATCACCCCACTACCACTTTCAGATTAGAGCCATAAGGGCACTAGGCATCTACCACCACACTACCACTATCAGATTAGAGCCATAAGGGCACTAGGCATCTACCACCCCGCTACCACTATCAGATTAGAGCCATAAGGGCACTAGACATCTACCACCCCACTACCACTATCAGATTAGAGCCATAAGGGCACTAGGCATCTACCACCACACAACCACTATCAGATTAAAGCCATAAGGGCACTAGGCATCTACCACCCCGCTACCACTATCAGATTAGAGCCATAAGGGCACTAGGCATCTACCACCCCGCTACCACTATCAGATTAGAGCCATAAGGGCACTAGGCATCTACCACCCCGCTACCACTATCAGATTAGAGCCATAAGGGCACTAGACATCTACCACCCCACTACCAGATTAGAGCCATAATGGAAACTAGGTATCTACCATCCCACTACCACTACCAGATTAGAGCCATAATGGAAACTAGGTATCTACCACCCCACTACCACTATCAGATTAGAGCCATAATGGAGACTAGGTATCTACCACCCCACTACCACTATCAGATTATTGCCATAAGGGCACTAGGCATCTACCACCCCACTACCACTATCAGATTAGAGCCATAAAGGCACTAGGTATCTACCACCCCACTACCACTACCATATTAGAGCCATAATGGAGACTAGGTATCTACCACAACACTACCACTACCAGATTAGAGCCATAATGGAGACTAGGTATCTACCACCCCACTACCACTATCAGATTAGAGCCATAATGGAGAATAGGTATCTACCACCCCACTACCACTATCAGATTAGAGCCATAATGGACACTAGGTATCTACCACCCCACTACCTCTATCAGATTAGAGCCATAATGGAGACTAGGTATCTACCACCCCACTACCTCTATAAGATTAGAGCCATAAGGGCACTTGGCATCTACCACCCCACTACCACTATCAGATTAGAGCCATAAAGGCACTAGGCATCTATCACCCCACTACCACTATCAGATTAGAGCCATAATGGAGACTAGGTATCTACCACCCCACTACCACTATCTGATTAGAGCTAAAAGGGAACTAGGCATCTATCACCCCACTACCACTATCAGATTAGAGCCATAAAGGCACTAGGCATATACCACCCCACTACCACTATCAGATTAGAGCCATAATGGAGACTAGGTATCTACCACCCCACTACCACTATCAGATTAGAGCCACAAGGGCACTAGGCATCTACCACCCCACTACCACTATCAGATTAGAGCCATAAAGTCACTAGGCATCTACCACCCCACTACCACTATCAGATTAGAGCCATAATGGAGACTAGGTATCTACCACCCCACTACCACTATCAGATTAGAGCCATAATGGAGACTAGGTATCTACCACCCCAATACCACTACCAGATTAGAGCCATATTGGAGACTAGGTATCTACAACACCACTACCACTACCAGATTAGAGCCATAATGGAGACTAGGTATCTACCACCCCACTACCACTATCAGATTAGAGCCATAATGGAGACTAGGTATCTACCACCCTACTACCACTACCAGATTAGAGCCATAATGGAGACTAGGTATCTACCACCGCACTACCACTATCAGATTAGAGCCACAAGGGCACTAGGCATCTACCACCCCACTACCACTATCAGATTAGAGCCATAAAGTCACTAGGCATCTACCACCCCACTACCACTATCAGATTAGAGCCATAATGGAGACTAGGTATCTACCACCCCACTACCACTATCAGATTAGAGCCATAATGGAGACTAGGTATCTACAACACCACTACCACTACCAGATTAGAATCATAATGGAGACTAGGTATCTACCACCCCACTACCACTACCAAATTAGAGCCATAATGGAGACTAGGTATCTACCACCCTACTACCACTACCAGATTAGAGCCATAATGGAGACTAGGTATCTACCACCCCACTACCACTATCAGATTAGAGCCACAAGGGCACTAGGCATCTACCACCCCACTACCACTATCAGATTAGAGCCATAAAGTCACTAGGCATCTACCACCCCACTACCACTATCAGATTAGAGCCATAATGGAGACTAGGTATCTACCACCCCACTACCACTATCAGATTAGAGCCATAATGGAGACTAGGTATCTACCACCCCACTACCACTACCAGATTAGAGCCATAATGGAGACTAGGTATCTACAACACCACTACCACTACCAGATTAGAGCCATAATGGAGACTAGGTATCTACCACCCCACTACCACTATCAGATTAGAGCCATAATGGAGACTAGGTATCTTCCACCCCACTACCACTACCAGATTAGAATCATAATGGAGACTAGGTATCTACCACCCCACTACCACTACCAAATTAGAGCCATAATGGAGACTAGGTATCTACCACCCTACTACCACTACCAGATTAGAGCCATAATGGAGACTAGGTATCTATCACCCCACTACCACTTTCAGATTAGAGCCATAAGGGCACTAGGCATCTACCACCACACTACCACTATCAGATTAGAGCCATAAGGGCACTAGGCATCTACCACCCCGCTACCACTATCAGATTAGAGCCATAAGGGCACTAGACATCTACCACCCCACTACCACTATCAGATTAGAGCCATAAGGGCACTAGGCATCTACCACCACACAACCACTATCAGATTAAAGCCATAAGGGCACTAGGCATCTACCACCCCGCTACCACTATCAGATTAGAGCCATAAGGGCACTAGGCATCTACCACCCCGCTACCACTATCAGATTAGAGCCATAAGGGCACTAGGCATCTACCACCCCGCTACCACTATCAGATTAGAGCCATAAGGGCACTAGACATCTACCACCCCACTACCAGATTAGAGCCATAATGGAAACTAGGTATCTACCATCCCACTACCACTACCAGATTAGAGCCATAATGGAAACTAGGTATCTACCACCCCACTACCACTATCAGATTAGAGCCATAATGGAGACTAGGTATCTACCACCCCACTACCACTATCAGATTATTGCCATAAGGGCACTAGGCATCTACCACCCCACTACCACTATCAGATTAGAGCCATAAAGGCACTAGGTATCTACCACCCCACTACCACTACCATATTAGAGCCATAATGGAGACTAGGTATCTACCACAACACTACCACTACCAGATTAGAGCCATAATGGAGACTAGGTATCTACCACCCCACTACCACTATCAGATTAGAGCCATAATGGAGAATAGGTATCTACCACCCCACTACCACTATCAGATTAGAGCCATAATGGACACTAGGTATCTACCACCCCACTACCTCTATCAGATTAGAGCCATAATGGAGACTAGGTATCTACCACCCCACTACCTCTATAAGATTAGAGCCATAAGGGCACTTGGCATCTACCACCCCACTACCACTATCAGATTAGAGCCATAAAGGCACTAGGCATCTATCACCCCACTACCACTATCAGATTAGAGCCATAATGGAGACTAGGTATCTACCACCCCACTACCACTATCTGATTAGAGCTAAAAGGGAACTAGGCATCTATCACCCCACTACCACTATCAGATTAGAGCCATAAAGGCACTAGGCATATACCACCCCACTACCACTATCAGATTAGAGCCATAATGGAGACTAGGTATCTACCACCCCACTACTACTATCAGATTAGAGCCACAAGGGCACTAGGCATCTACCACCCCACTACCACTATCAGATTAGAGCCATAAAGTCACTAGGCATCTACCACCCCACTACCACTATCAGATTAGAGCCATAATGGAGACTAGGTATCTACCACGCCACTACCACTATCAGATTAGAGCCATAATGGAGACTAGGTATCTACCACCCCAATACCACTACCAGATTAGAGCCATAATGGAGACTAGGTATCTACAACACCACTACCACTACCAGATTAGAGCCATAATGGAGACTAGGTATCTACCACCCCACTACCACTATCAGATTAGAGCCATAATGGAGACTAGGTATCTTCCACCCCACTACCACTACCAGATTAGAATCATAATGGAGACTAGGTATCTACCACCCCACTACCACTACCAAATTAGAGCCATAATGGAGACTAGGTATCTACCACCTTACTACCACTACCAGATTAGAGCCATAATGGAGACTAGGTATCTACCACCCCACTACCACTATCAGATTAGAGCCATAAGGGCACTAGGCATCTACCACCACACTACCACTATCAGATTAGAGCCATAAGGGCACTAGGCATCTACCACCCCGCTACCACTATCAGATTAGAGCCATAAGGGCACTAGGCATCTACCACCCCGCTACCACTATCAGATTAGAGCCATAAGGGCACTAGACATCTACCACCCCACTACCACTATCAGATTAGAGCCATAAGGGCACTAGGCATCTACCACCACACAACCACTATCAGATTAAATCCATACGGGCACTAGGCATCTACCACCCCGCTACCACTATCAGATTAGAGCCATAAGGGCACTAGACATCTACCACCCCGCTACCACTATCAGATTAGAGCCATAATGGAAACTAGGTATCTACCACCCCACTACCACTATCAGATTAGAGCCATAAGGGCACTAGGCATCTACCACCCCGCTACCACTATCAGATTAGAGCCATAAGGGCACTAGGCATCTACCACCCCGCTACCACTATCAGATTAGAGCCATAAGGGCACTAGACATCTACCACCCCACTACCAGATTAGAGCCATAATGGAAACTAGGTATCTACCACCCCACTACCACTATCAGATTAGAGACATAAAGGCACTAGGGCTCTACCACCCCACTACCTCTATCAGATTCGAACCATAATGGAGACTAGGTATCTAACACCCCACTACCACTATCAGATTATAGCCATAAGGGCACTAGGCATCTACCACCCCACTACCACTATCAGATTAGAGCCATAAAGGCACTAGGTATCTACCACCCCACTACCACTACCAGATTAGAGCCATAATGGAGACTAGGTATCTACCACAACACTACCACTACCAGATTAGAGCCATAATGGAGACTAGGTATCTACCACCCCACTACCACTATCAGATTGGAGCCATAATGGAGACTAGGTATCTACCACCCCACTACCACTATCAGATTAGAGCCATAATGGAGACTAGGTATCTACCACCCCACTACCACTATCAGATTAGAGCCATAAGGGCACTAGGCATCTACCACCCCGCTACCACTATCAGATTAGAGCCATAAGGGCACTAGGCATCTACCACCCCGCTACCACTATCAGATTAGAGCCATAAGGGCACTAGACATCTACCACCCCACTACCACTATCAGATTAGAGCCATAAGGGCACTAGGCATCTACCACCACACAACCACTATCAGATTAAATCCATAAGGGCACTAGGCATCTACCACCCCGCTACCACTATCAGATTAGAGCCATAAGGGCACTAGACATCTACCACCCCGCTACCACTATCAGATTAGAGCCATAATGGAAACTAGGTATCTACCACCCCACTACCACTATCAGATTAGAGCCATAAGGGCACTAGGCATCTACCACCCCGCTACCACTATCAGATTAGAGCCATAAGGGCACTAGGCATCTACCACCCCGCTACCACTATCAGATTAGAGCCATAAGGGCACTAGACATCTACCACCCCACTACCAGATTAGAGCCATAATGGAAACTAGGTATCTACCACCCCACTACCACTATCAGATTAGAGCCATAAAGGCACTAGGGCTCTACCACCCCACTACCTCTATCAGATTAGAACCATAATGGAGACTAGGTATCTAACACCCCACTACCACTATCAGATTATAGCCATAAGGGCACTAGGCATCTACCACCCCACTACCACTATCAGATTAGAGCCATAAAGGCACTAGGTATCTACCACCCCACTACCACTACCAGATTAGAGCCATAATGGAGACTAGGTATCTACCACAACACTACCACTACCAGATTAGAGCCATAATGGAGACTAGGTATCTACCACCCCACTACCACTATCAGATTAGAGCCATAATGGAGACTAGGTATCTACCACCCCACTACCACTATCAGATTAGAGCCATAATGGAGACTAGGTATCTACCACCCCACTACCTCTATCAGATTAGAGCCATAATGGAGACTAGGTATCTACCACCCCACTACCACTATCAGATTAGAGCCAAACGGGCACTAGGCATCTATCACCCCACTACCACTATCAGATTAGAGCCATAAAGGCACTAGGCATCTACCACCCCACTACCACTACCAGATTAGAGCCATAATGGAGACTAGGTATCTACCACCCCACTACCACTATCAGATTGGAGCCATAATGGAGACTAGGTATCTACCACCCCACTACCACTATCAGATTAGAGCCATAATGGAGACTAGGTATCTACCACCCCACTACCTCTATCAGATTAGAGCCATAAGGGCACTAGGCATCTACCACCCCGCTACCACTATCAGATTAGAGCCATAAGGGCACTAGGCATCTACCACCCCGCTACCACTATCAGATTAGAGCCATAAGGGCACTAGACATCTACCACCCCACTACCACTATCAGATTAGAGCCATAAGGGCACTAGGCATCTACCACCACACAACCACTATCAGATTAAATCCATAAGGGCACTAGGCATCTACCACCCCGCTACCACTATCAGATTAGAGCCATAAGGGCACTAGACATCTACCACCCCGCTACCACTATCAGATTAGAGCCATAATGGAAACTAGGTATCTACCACCCCACTACCACTATCAGATTAGAGCCATAAGGGCACTAGGCATCTACCACCCCGCTACCACTATCAGATTAGAGCCATAAGGGCACTAGGCATCTACCACCCCGCTACCACTATCAGATTAGAGCCATAAGGGCACTAGACATCTACCACCCCACTACCAGATTAGAGCCATAATGGAAACTAGGTATCTACCACCCCACTACCACTATCAGATTAGAGCCATAAAGGCACTAGGGCTCTACCACCCCACTACCTCTATCAGATTAGAACCATAATGGAGACTAGGTATCTAACACCCCACTACCACTATCAGATTATAGCCATAAGGGCACTAGGCATCTACCACCCCACTACCACTATCAGATTAGAGCCATAAAGGCACTAGGTATCTACCACCCCACTACCACTACCAGATTAGAGCCATAATGGAGACTAGGTATCTACCACAACACTACCACTACCAGATTAGAGCCATAATGGAGACTAGGTATCTACCACCCCACTACCACTATCAGATTAGAGCCATAATGGAGACTAGGTATCTACCACCCCACTACCACTATCAGATTAGAGCCATAATGGAGACTAGGTATCTACCACCCCACTACCTCTATCAGATTAGAGCCATAATGGAGACTAGGTATCTACCACCCCACTACCACTATCAGATTAGAGCCAAACGGGCACTAGGCATCTATCACCCCACTACCACTATCAGATTAGAGCCATAAAGGCACTAGGCATCTACCACCCCACTACCACTATCAGATTAGAGCCATAATGGAGACTAGGTATCTACCACCCCACTACCACTATCAGATTAGAGCCACAAGGGCACTAGGCATCTACCACCCCACTACCACTATCAGATTAGAGCCATAAAGTCACTAGGCATCTACCACCCCACTACCACTATCAGATTAGAGCCATAATGGAGACTAGGTATCTACCACCCCACTACCACTATCAGATTAGAGCCATAATGGAGAATAGGTATCTACCACCCCAATACCACTACCAGATTAGAGCCATAATGGAGACTAGGTATCTACAACACCACTACCACTACCAGATAAGAGCCATAATGGAGACTAGGTATCTACCACCCCACTACCACTATCAGATTAGAGCCATAATGGAGACTAGGTATCTTCCACCCCACTACCACTACCAGATTAGAATCATAATGGAGACTAGGTATCTACCACAACACTACCACTATCAGATTATAGCCATAAGGGCACTAGGGCTCTACCACCCCACTACCACTATCAGATTAGAACCATAATGGAGACTAGGTATCTACCACCCCACTACCACTATCAGATTATAGCCATAAGGGCACTAGGCATCTACCACCCCACTACCACTATCAGATTAGAGCCATAAAGGCACTAGGTATCTACCACCCCACTACCACTATCAGATTAGAGCCATAATGGAGACTAGGTATCTACCACCCCACTACCACTATCAGATTAGAGCCACAAGGGCACTAGGCATCTACCACCCCACTACCACTATCAGATTAGAGCCATAAAGTCACTAGGCATCTACCACCCCACTACCACTATCAGATTAGAGCCATAATGGAGACTAGGTAGCTACCACCCCACTACCACTATCAGATTAGAGCCATAATGGAGAATAGGTATCTACCACCCCAATACCCCTACCAGATTAGAGCCATAATGGAGACTAGGTATCTACAACACCACTACCACTACCAGATAAGAGCCATAATGGAGACTAGGTATCTACCACCCCACTACCACTATCAGATTAGAGCCATAATGGAGACTAGGTATCTTCCACCCCACTACCACTACCAGATTAGAATCATAATGGAGACTAGGTATCTACCACCCTACTACCACTACCAAATTAGAGCCATAATGGAGACTAGGTATCTAACACCCTACTACCACTACCAGATTAGAGCCATAATGGAGACTAGGTATCTACCACCCCACTACCACTATCAGATTAGAGCCATAAGGGCACTAGGTATCTTCTACCCCACTACCTCTATCAGATTAGAGCCATAATGGAGACTAGGTATCTCCCACCCCACTACCACTATCAGATTAGAGCCATAAAGGCACTAGGAATCTACCACCCCACTACCACTATCAGATTAGAGCCATAATGGAGACTAGGTATCTACCACCCCACTACCACTATCAGATTAGAGCCATAAGGGCACTAGGCATCTATCACCCCACTACCACTATCAGATAAGAGCCATAAAGGCACTAGGCATCTACCACCCCACTACCACTATCAGATTAGAGCCATAATGGAGACTAGGTATCTACCACCCCACTACCACTATCAGATTAGAGCCACAAGGGCACTAGGCATCTACCACCCCACTACCACTATCAGATTAGAGCCATAAAGTCACTAGGCATCTACCACCCCACTACCACTATCAGATTAGAGCCATAATGGAGACTAGGTATCTTCCACCCCACTACCACTATCAGATTAGAGCCATAATGGAGACTAGGTATCTACCACCCCAATACCACTACCAGATTAGAGCCATAATGGAGACTAGGTATCTACCACCCCACTACCACTATCAGATTAGAGCCAAACGGGCACTAGGCATCTATCACCCCACTACCACTATCAGATTAGAGCCATAAAGGCACTAGGCATCTACCACCCCACTACCACTATCAGATTAGAGCCATAATGGAGACTAGGTATCTACCACCCCACTACCACTATCAGATTGGAGCCATAATGGAGACTAGGTATCTACCACCCCACTACCACTATCAGATTAGAGCCATAATGGAGACTAGGTATCTACCACCCCACTACCTCTATCAGATTAGAGCCATAAGGGCACTAGGCATCTACCACCCCGCTACCACTATCAGATTAGAGCCATAAGGGCACTAGGCATCTACCACCCCGCTACCACTATCAGATTAGAGCCATAAGGGCACTAGACATCTACCACCCCACTACCACTATCAGATTAGAGCCATAAGGGCACTAGGCATCTACCACCACACAACCACTATCAGATTAAATCCATAAGGGCACTAGGCATCTACCACCCCGCTACCACTATCAGATTAGAGCCATAAGGGCACTAGACATCTACCACCCCGCTACCACTATCAGATTAGAGCCATAATGGAAACTAGGTATCTACCACCCCACTACCACTATCAGATTAGAGCCATAAGGGCACTAGGCATCTACCACCCCGCTACCACTATCAGATTAGAGCCATAAGGGCACTAGGCATCTACCACCCCGCTACCACTATCAGATTAGAGCCATAAGGGCACTAGACATCTACCACCCCACTACCAGATTAGAGCCATAATGGAAACTAGGTATCTACCACCCCACTACCACTATCAGATTAGAGCCATAAAGGCACTAGGGCTCTACCACCCCACTACCTCTATCAGATTAGAACCATAATGGAGACTAGGTATCTACCACCCCACTACCACTATCAGATTATAGCCATAAGGGCACTAGGCATCTACCACCCCACTACCACTATCAGATTAGAGCCATAAAGGCACTAGGTATCTACCACCCCACTACCACTACCAGAATAGAGCCATAATGGAGACTAGGTATCTACCACAACACTACCACTACCAGATTAGAGCCATAATGGAGACTAGGTATCTACCACCCCACTACCACTATCAGATTAGAGCCATAATGGAGACTAGGTATCTACCACCCCACTACCACTATCAGATTAGAGCCATAATGGAGACTAGGTATCTACCACCCCACTACCTCTATCAGATTAGAGCCATAATGGAGACTAGGTATCTACCACCCCACTACCACTATCAGATTAGAGCCAAACGGGCACTAGGCATCTATCACCCCACTACCACTATCAGATTAGAGCCATAAAGGCACTAGGCATCTACCACCCCACTACCACTATCAGATTAGAGCCATAATGGAGACTAGGTATCTACCACCCCACTACCACTATCAGATTAGAGCCACAAGGGCACTAGGCATCTACCACCCCACTACCACTATCAGATTAGAGCCATAAAGTCACTAGGCATCTACCACCCCACTACCACTATCAGATTAGAGCCATAATGGAGACTAGGTATCTACCACCCCACTACCACTATCAGATTAGAGCCATAATGGAGAATAGGTATCTACCACCCCAATACCACTACCAGATTAGAGCCATAATGGAGACTAGGTATCTACAACACCACTACCACTACCAGATAAGAGCCATAATGGAGACTAGGTATCTACCACCCCACTACCACTATCAGATTAGAGCCATAATGGAGACTAGGTATCTTCCACCCCACTACCACTACCAGATTAGAATCATAATGGAGACTAGGTATCTACCACAACACTACCACTATCAGATTATAGCCATAAGGGCACTAGGGCTCTACCACCCCACTACCACTATCAGATTAGAACCATAATGGAGACTAGGTATCTACCACCCCACTACCACTATCAGATTATAGCCATAAGGGCACTAGGCATCTACCACCCCACTACCACTATCAGATTAGAGCCATAAAGGCACTAGGTATCTACCACCCCACTACCACTATCAGATTAGAGCCATAATGGAGACTAGGTATCTACCACCCCACTACCACTATCAGATTAGAGCCACAAGGGCACTAGGCATCTACCACCCCACTACCACTATCAGATTAGAGCCATAAAGTCACTAGGCATCTACCACCCCACTACCACTATCAGATTAGAGCCATAATGGAGACTAGGTAGCTACCACCCCACTACCACTATCAGATTAGAGCCATAATGGAGAATAGGTATCTACCACCCCAATACCCCTACCAGATTAGAGCCATAATGGAGACTAGGTATCTACAACACCACTACCACTACCAGATAAGAGCCATAATGGAGACTAGGTATCTACCACCCCACTACCACTATCAGATTAGAGCCATAATGGAGACTAGGTATCTTCCACCCCACTACCACTACCAGATTAGAATCATAATGGAGACTAGGTATCTACCACCCTACTACCACTACCAAATTAGAGCCATAATGGAGACTAGGTATCTAACACCCTACTACCACTACCAGATTAGAGCCATAATGGAGACTAGGTATCTACCACCCCACTACCACTATCAGATTAGAGCCATAAGGGCACTAGGTATCTTCTACCCCACTACCTCTATCAGATTAGAGCCATAATGGAGACTAGGTATCTCCCACCCCACTACCACTATCAGATTAGAGCCATAAAGGCACTAGGAATCTACCACCCCACTACCACTATCAGATTAGAGCCATAATGGAGACTAGGTATCTACCACCCCACTACCACTATCAGATTAGAGCCATAAGGGCACTAGGCATCTATCACCCCACTACCACTATCAGATAAGAGCCATAAAGGCACTAGGCATCTACCACCCCACTACCACTATCAGATTAGAGCCATAATGGAGACTAGGTATCTACCACCCCACTACCACTATCAGATTAGAGCCACAAGGGCACTAGGCATCTACCACCCCACTACCACTATCAGATTAGAGCCATAAAGTCACTAGGCATCTACCACCCCACTACCACTATCAGATTAGAGCCATAATGGAGACTAGGTATCTACCACCCCACTACCACTATCAGATTAGAGCCATAATGGAGACTAGGTATCTACCACCCCAATACCACTACCAGATTAGAGCCATAATGGAGACTAGGTATCTACCACACCACTACCACTACCAGATTAGAGCCATAATGGAGACTAGGTATCTACCACCCCACTACCACTATCAGATTAGAGCCATAATGGAGACTAGGTATCTTCCACCCCACTACCACTACCAGATTAGAATCATAATGGAGACTAGGTATCTACCACCCCAATACCACTACCAGATTAGAGCCATAATGGAGACTAGGTATCTACCACACCACTACCACTACCAGATTAGAGCCATAATGGAGACTAGGTATCTACCACCCCACTACCACTATCAGATTAGAGCCATAATGGCGACTAGGTATCTACCACCCCACTACCACTACCAGATTAGAGCCATAATGGAGACTAGGTATCTACCACCCCACTACCACTACCAAATTAGAGCCATAATGGAGACTAGGTATCTACCACCCTACTACCACTACCAGATTAGAGCCATAATGGAGACTAGGTATCTACCACCCCACTACCACTATCAGATTAGAGCCATAATGGCACTAGGCATCTACCACCACACTACCACTATCAGATTAGAGCCATAAGGGCACTAGGCATCTACCACCCCGCTACCACTATCAGATTAGAGCCATAAGGGCACTAGGCATCTACCACCCCGCTACCACTATCAGATTAGAGCCATAAGGGCACTAGACATCTACCACCCCGCTACCACTATCAGATTAGAGCCATAAGGGCACTAGGCATCTACCACCACACAACCACTATCAGATTAAATCCATAAGGGCACTAGGCATCTACCACCCCGCTACCACTATCAGATTAGAGCCATAAGGGCACTAGACATCTACCACCCCGCTACCACTATCAGATTAGAGCCATAATGGAAACTAGGTATCTACCACACCACTACCACTATCAGATTAGAGCCATAAGGGCACTAGGCATCTACCACCCCGCTACCACTATCAGATTAGAGCCATAAGGGCACTAGGCATCTACCACCCCGCTACCACTATCAGATTAGAGCCATAAGGGCACTAGACATCTACCACCCCACTACCACTATCAGATTAGAGCCATAAGGGCACTAGGTATCTACCACCCCGCTACCACTATCAGATTAGAGCCATAAGGGCACTAGACATCTACCACCCCGCTACCACTATCAGATTAGAGCCATAAGGGCACTAGGCATCTACCACCCCGCTACCACTATCAGATTAGAGCCATAAGGGCACTAGGTATCTACCACCCCGCTACCACTATCAGATTAGAGCCATAAAGGCACTAGGGCTCTACCACCCCAATACCACTATCAGATTAGAGCCATAAGGGCACTAGACATCTACCACCCCACTACCAGATTAGAGCCATAATGGAAACTAGGTATCTACCACCCCACTACCACTATCAGATTAGAGCCATAAGGGCACTAGGCATCTACCACCCCGCTACCACTATCAGATTAGAGCCATAAGGGCACTAGACATCTACCACCCCACTACCAGATTAGAGCCATAATGGAAACTAGGTATCTACCACCCCACTACCACTATCAGATTAGAGCCATAAGGGCACTAGGCATCTACCACCCCGCTACCACTATCAGTTTAGAGCCAAAAGGGCACTAGGCATCTACCACCCCGCTACCACTATCAGATTAGAGCCATAAGGGCACTAGACATCTACCACCCCACTACCAGATTAGAGCCATAATGGAAACTAGGTATCTACCACCCCACTACCACTATCAGATTAGAGCCATAAAGGCACTAGGGCTCTACCACCCCACTACCTCTATCAGATTAGAGCCATAATGGAGACTAGGTATCTACCACCCCACTACCTCTATCAGATGAGAGCCATAATGGAGACTAGGTATCTACCACCCCACTACCTCTATAAGATTAGAGCCATAAGGGCACTTGGCATCTACCACCCCACTACCACTATCAGATTAGATCCATAAAGGCACTAGGCATCTACCACCCCACTACCACTATCAGATTAGAGCCATAATGGAGACCAGGTATCTACCACCCCACTACCACTATCAGATTAGAGCCATAAGGGCACTAGGCATCTATCACCCCACTACCACTATCAGATTAGAGCCATAAAGGCACTAGGCATCTACCACCCCACTACCACTATCAGATTAGACCCATAATGGAGACTAGGTATCTACCACCCCACTACCACTATCAGATTAGAGCCATAATGGAGACTAGGTATCTACCACCCCACTACCACTATCAGATTAGAGCCATAATGGAGACTAGGTATCTACCACCCCACTACCACTACCAGATTAGAGCCAAAATGGAGACTAGGTATCTACCACCCCACTACCACTATCAGATTAGAGCCATAATGGAGACTAGGTATCTACCACCCCACTACCACTATCAGAGTAGAGCCATAATGGAGACTAGGTATCTACCACCCCACTACCACTATCAGATTAGAGCCATAATGGAGACTAGGTATCTACCACTCCACTACCTCTATCAGATTAGAGCCATAATGGAGACTAGGTATCTACCACCCCACTACCTCTATAAGATTAGAGCCATAAGGGCACTTGGCATCTACCACCCCACTACCACTATCAGATTAGAGCCATAAAGGCACTAGGCATCTACCACCCCACTACCACTATCAGATTAGAGCCATAATGGAGACTAGGTATCTACCACCCCACTACCACTATCAGATTAGAGCCATAAGGGCACTAGGCATCTACCACCCCACTACCACTATCAGATTAGAGCCATAATGGAGACTAGGTATCTACCACCCCACTACCACTATCAGATTAGAGCCATAATGGAGACTAGGTATCTACCACCCCCCTACCACTATCAGATTAGAGCCATAATGGAGACTAGGTATCTACCACCCCACTACCACTATCAGATTAGAGCCATAATGGAGACTAGGTATCTTCCACCCCACTACCACTACCAGATTAGAGCCATAATGGATACTAGGTATCTACCACCCCATTACCACTACCAAATTGGAGCCATAATGGAGACTAGGTATCTACCACCCCACTACCACTATCAGATTATAGCCATAATGGAGACTAGGTATCTACCACCCCACTACCACTATCAGATTAGAGCCATAATGGAGAGCAGGTATCTTCCACCCCACTACCACTATCAGATTAGAGCCATAATGGAGACTAGGTATCTACCACCCCACTACCACTATCAGATTAGAGCCCTAATGGAGAGTAGGTATCTTCCATCCCACTACCACTATCAGATTAGAGCCATAATGGAGACCAGGTATCTACCACCCCACTACCACTATCAGATGAGAGCCATAATGGAGACTAGGTATCTACCACCCCACTACCTCTATAAGATTAGAGCCATAAGGGCACTAGGCATCTACCACCCCACTACCACTATATGATTAGAGCCATAAAGGCACTAGGCATCTACCACCCCACTACCACTATCAGATTAGAGCCATAATGGAGATTAGGTATCTACCACCCCACTACCTCTATCAGATTAGAGCCCTAATGGAGAGTAGGTATCTTCCACCCCACTACCACTATCAGATTAGAGCCATAATGGAGACCAGGTATCTACCAACCCACTACCACTATCAGATTAGAGCCATAATGGAGACTAGGTATCTACCACCCTACTACCACTTTCAGATTAGAGCCATAAGGGCACTAGGCATCTACCACCACACTACCACTATCAGATTAGAGCCATAAGGGCACTAGGCATCTACCACCCCGCTACCACTATCAGATTAGAGCCATAAGGGCACTATACATCTACCACCCCACTACCACTATCAGATTAGAGCCATAATGGAGACTAGGTATCTACCACCCCACTACCACTATCAGATTAGAGCCATAAGGGCACTAGGCATCTATCACCCCACTACCACTACCAGATTAGAGCCATAATGGAGACTAGGTATCTACCACCCCACTACCACTATCAGATTAGAGCCATAAGGGCACTAGGCATCTATCACCGCTCTACCACTACCAGATTAGAGCCATAATGGAGACTAGGTATCTACCACCCCACTACCACTATCAGATTAGAGCCATAAGGGCACTAGGCATCTACCACCACACTACCACTATCAGATTAGAGCCATAAGGGCACTAGGCATCTACCACCCCGCTACCACTATCAGATTAGAGCCATAAGGGCACTAGACATCTACCACCCCACTAACACTATCAGATTAGAGCCATAATGGAGACTAGGTATCTAACACCCCACTACCACTATCAGATTAGAGCCATAAGGGCACTAGGCATCTATCACCCCACTAGAATACAGGAACCATTTTCTCAAGATTAAATTAATTGATACCACCGCACTACCACTATCAGATTAGAGAATACAGGAACCATTTTCTCAAGATTAAATTAATTGATACCACCGCACTACCACTATCAGATTAGAGCCATAATGGAGACTAGGTATCTACCACCCCACTACCACTACCAGATTAGAGACATAATGGAGAGTAGGTATCTTCCACCCCACTACCACTATCAGATTAAAGCCATAATGGAGAGTAGGTATCTTCCACCCCACTACCACTATCAGATTAGAGCCATAATGGAGACTAGGTGTCTACCACCCCACTACCACTATCAGATTAGAGCCATAATGGAGACTAGGTATCTACCACCCTACTACCACTATCAGATTAGAGCCATAAGGGCACTAGGTATCTACCAACACACTAACACTATCAGATTAGAGCCATAAGGGCACTAGGCATCTAACACCCCGCTACCACTATCAGATTAGAGCCATAAGGGCACTAGACATGTACCACCCCACTACCACTATCAGATTAGAGCCATAATGGAAATTAGGTATCTTCCACCCCACTACCACTATCAGATTAGAGCCATAATGGAGACCAGGTATCTACCAACCCACTACCACTATCAGATTAGAGCCATAATGGAGACCAGGTATCTACCAACCCACTACCACTATCAGATTAGAGCCATAATGGAGACTAGGTATCTACCACCCCACTACCACTATCAGATTAGAGCCATAAGGGCACTAGGCATCTACCACCACACTACCACTATCAGATTAGAGCCATAAGGGCACTAGGCATCTACCACCCCGCTACCACTATCAGATTAGAGCCATAAGGGCACTAGACATCTACCACCCCACTACCACTATCAGATTAGAGCCATAATGGAGACTAGGCATCTATCACCCCACTACCACTACCAGATTAGAGCCATAATGGAGAGTAGGTATCTTCCACCCCACTACCACTATCAGATTAGAGCCATAATGGACACTAGGTATCTACCACCCCACTACCACTACCAGATTAGAGCCATAATGGAGACTAGGTATCTACCACCCCACTACCACTATCAGATTAGAGCCATGAAGGCACTAGGTATCTTCCATCCCACTACCAC
The DNA here is from genome assembly GCF_045679555.1 of Salvelinus alpinus. Classification (NCBI taxonomy): domain Eukaryota; kingdom Metazoa; phylum Chordata; class Actinopteri; order Salmoniformes; family Salmonidae; genus Salvelinus; species Salvelinus alpinus. The sequence goes on from NC_092088.1 coordinate 106,592,176, forward strand.
TATCAGATTAGAGCCATAATGGAGACCAGGTTTCTACCACCCCACTACCACTATCAGATGAGAGCCATAATGGAGACTAGGTATCTACCACCCCACTACCTCTATCAGATTAGAGCCATAATGGAGACTAGGTATCTACCACCCCACTACCACTATCAGATTAGAGCCATAAGGGTACTAGACATCTACCACCCCACTAACACTATCAGATTAGAGCCATAATGGAGACTAGGTATCTACCACCCCACTACCACTATCAGATTAGAGCCATAAGGGCACTAGGCATCTATCACCCCACTACCACTATCTGATTAGATCCATAAAGGCACTAGGCATCTACCACCCCACTACCACCATCAGATTAGAGCCATAAAGGCACTAGGCATCTACCACCCCACTACCACTATCAGATTAGAGCCATAATGGAGACTAGGTATCTACCACCGCACTACCACTATCAGATTAGAGCCATAATGGAGACTAGGTATCTACCAACCCACTACCACTACCAGATTAGAGCCATAATGGAGAGTAGGTATCTTCCACCCCACTACCACTATCAGATTAGAGCCATAATTGAGAGTAGGTATCTTCCACCCCACTACCACTATCAGATTAGAGCCATAATGGAGACTAGGTGTCTACCACCCCACTACCACTATCAGATTAGAGCCATAATGGAGACTAGGTATCTACCACCCCACTGCCACTATCAGATTAGAGCCATAAGGGCACTAGGCATCTACCAACACACTAACACTATCAGATTAGAGCCATAAGGGCACTAGGCATCTACCACCCCGCTACCACTATCAGATTAGAGCCATAAGGGCACTAGACATCTACCACCCCACTACCACTATCAGATTAGAGCCATAATGGAGACTAGGTATCTACCACCCCACTACCACTATCAGATTAGAGCCATAAGGGCACTAGGCATCTATCACCCCACTACCACTACCAGATTAGAGCCATAATGGAGAGTAGGTATCTTCCACCCCACTACCACTATCAGATTAGAGCCATAATGGACACTAGGTATCTACCACCCCACTACCACTACCAGATTAGAGCCATAATGGAGACTAGGTATCTACCACCCCACTACCACTATCAGATTAGAGCCATGAAGGCACTAGGTATCTTCCATCCCACTACCACTATCAGATTAGAGCCATAATGGAGACTAGGTTTCTACCACCCCACTACCACTATCAGATGAGAGCCATAATGGAGACTAGGTATCTACCACCCCACTACCTCTATCAGATTAGAGCCATAATGGAGACTAGGTATCTACCACCCCACTACCACTATCAGATTAGAGCCATAAGGGCACTAGACATCTACCACCCCACTAACACTATCAGATTAGAGCCATAATGGAGACTAGGTATCTACCACCCCACTACCACTATCAGATTAGATCCATAAAGGCACTAGGCATCTACCACCCCACTACCACCATCAGATTAGAGCCATAAAGGCACTAGGCATCTACCACCCCACTACCACTATCAGATTAGAGCCATAATGGAGACTAGGTATCTACCACCGCACTACCACTATCAGATTAGAGCCATAATGGAGACTAGGTATCTACCAACCCACTACCACTACCAGATTAGAGCCATAATGGAGAGTAGGTATCTTCCACCCCACTACCACTATCAGATTAGAGCCATAATTGAGAGTAGGTATCTTCCACCCCACTACCACTATCAGATTAGAGCCATAATGGAGACTAGGTGTCTACCACCCCACTACCACTATCAGATTAGAGCCATAATGGAGACTAGGTATCTACCACCCCACTGCCACTTTTAGATTAGAGCCATAAGGGCACTAGGCATCTACCAACACACTAACACTATCAGATTAGAGCCATAAGGGCACTAGGCATCTACCACTATCAGATTAGAGCCATAAGGGCACTAGACATCTACCACCCCACTACCACTATCAGATTAGAGCCATAATGGAGACTAGGTATCTACCACCCCACTACCACTATCAGATTAGAGCCATTAGGGCACTAGGTATCTATCACCCCACTACCACTACCAGATTAGAGCCATAATGGAGAGTAGGTATCTTCCGCCCCACTACCACTATCAGATTAGAGCCATAATGGACACTAGGTATCTACCACCCCACTACCACTATCAGATTAGAGCCATAATGGAGACTAGGTATCTACCACCCCTCTACCACTACCAGATTAGAGCCATAATGGAGACTAGGTATCTACCACCCCACTACCACTATCTGATTAGAGCCATAAAGGCACTAGGCATCTACCACCCCACTACCACTATCAGATTAGAGCCATAATGGAGACTAGGTATCTACCACCCCACTACCTCTATCAGATTAGAGCCCTAATGGAGAGTAGGTATCTTCCACCCCACTACCACTATCAGATTAGAGCCATAATGGAGACCAGGTATCTACCAACCCACTACCACTATCAGATTAGAGCCATAATGGAGACCAGGTATCTACCAACCCACTACCACTATCAGATTAGAGCCATAATGGAGACTAGGTATCTACCACCCCACTACCTCTATCAGATGAGAGCCATAATGGAGACTAGGTATCTACCACCCCACTACCTCTATAAAATTAGAGCCATAAGGGCACTTGGCATCTACCACCCCACTACCACTATCAGATAAGAGCCATAAAGGCACTAGGCATCTACCACCCCACTACCACTATCAGATTAGAGCCATAATGGAGACTAGGTATCTACCACCCCACTTCCACTATCAGATTAGAGCCAAAAGGGCACTAGGCATCTATCACCCCACTACCACTATCAGATTAGAGCCATAAAGGCACTAGGAATCTACCACCCCACTACCACTATCAGATTAGACCCATAATGGAGACTACCACCCCACTACCACTATCAGATTAGAGCCATAAGGGCACTAGGCATCTACCACCCCACTACCACTATCAGATTAGAGCCATAATGGAGACTAGGTATCTACCACCCCACTACCACTATCAGATTAGAGCCACAAGGGCACTAGGCATCTACCACCCCACTACCACTATCAGATTAGAGCCATAAAGTCACTAGGCATCTACCACCCCACTACCACTATCAGATTAGAGCCATAATGGAGACTAGGTATCTACCACCCCACTACCACTATCAGATTAGAGCCATAATGGAGACTAGGTATCTACCACCCCACTACCACTACCAGATTAGAGCCACAATGGAGACTAGGTATCTACCACACCACTACCACTACCAGATTAGAGCCATAATGGAGACTAGGTATCTACCACCCCACTACCACTATCAGAGTAGAGCCATAATGGAGACTAGGTATCTACCACCCCACTACCACTATCAGATTAGAGCCATAATGGAGACTAGGTATCTACCACCCCACTACCACTATCAGATTAGAGCCATAATGGAGACTAGGTATCTACCACCCCACTACCTCTATCAGATGAGAGCCATAATGGAGACTAGGTATCTACCACCCCACTACCACTACCAGATTAGAGCCATAATGGAGACTAGGTATCTACCACCCCACTACCACTATCAGATTAGAGCCATAATGGAGACTAGGTATCTACCACCCCACTACCACTATCAGATTAGAGCCAAAAGGGCACTAGGCATCTATCACCCCACTACCACTATCAGATTAGAGCCATAAAGGCACTAGGAATCTACCACCCCACTACCACTATCAGATTAGAGCCATAATGGAGACTAGTATCTACCACCCCACTACCACTATCAGATTAGAGCCATAAGGGCACTAGGCATCTACCACCCCACTACCACTATCAGATTAGAGCCATAATGGAGACTAGGTATCTACCACCCCACTACCACTATCAGATTAGAGCCACAAGGGCACTAGGCATCTACCACCCCACTACCACTATCAGATTAGAGCCATAAAGTCACTAGGCATCTACCACCCCACTACCACTATCAGATTAGAGCCATAATGGAGACTAGGTATCTACCACCCCACTACCACTATCAGATTAGAGCCATAATGGAGACTAGGTATCTACCACCCCACTACCACTACCAGATTAGAGCCATAATGGAGACTAGGTATCTACCACCCCACTACCACTATCAGATTAGAGCCATAATGGAGACGAGGTATCTACCACCCCACTACCACTATCAGATTAGAGCCATAATGGAGACTAGGTATCTACCACCCCACTACCACTATCAGATTAGAGCCATAATGGAGACTAGGTATCTACCACCCCACTACCACTATCAGATTAGAGCCATAATGGAGACTAGGTATCTACCACCCCACTACCTCTATCAGATGAGAGCCATAATGGAGACTAGGTATCTACCACCCCACTACCACTATCAGATTAGAGCCATAATGGAGACTAGGTATCTACCACCCCACTACCACTATCAGATTAGAGCCATAATGGAGACTAGGTATCTACCACCCCACTACCTCTATCAGATGAGAGCCATAATGGAGACTAGGTATCTACCACCCCACTACCTCTATAAGATTAGAGCCATAAGGGCACTTGGCATCTACCACCCCACTACCACTATCAGATAAGAGCCATAAAGGCACTAGGCATCTACCACCCCACTACCACTATCAGATTAGAGCCATAATGGAGACTAGGTATCTACCACCCCACTACCACTATCAGATTAGAGCCAAAAGGGCACTAGGCATCTATCACCCCACTACCACTATCAGATTAGAGCCATAAAGGCACTAGGAATCTACCACCCCACTACCACTATCAGATTAGACCCATAATGGGAGTATCTACCACCCCACTACCACTATCAGATTAGAGCCATAAGGGCACTAGGCATCTACCACCCCACTACCACTATCAGATTAGAGCCATAATGGAGACTAGGTATCTACCACCCCACTACCACTATCAGATTAGAGCCACAAGGGCACTAGGCATCTACCACCCCACTACCACTATCAGATTAGAGCCATAAAGTCACTAGGCATCTACCACCCCACTACCACTATCAGATTAGAGCCATAATGGAGACTAGGTATCTACCACCCCACTACCACTATCAGATTAGAGCCATAATGGAGACTAGGTATCTACCACCCCACTACCACTACCAGATTAGAGCCATAATGGAGACTAGGTATCTACAACACCACTACCACTACCAGATTAGAGCCATAATGGAGACTAGGTATCTACCACCCCACTACCACTATCAGAGTAGAGCCATAATGGAGACTAGGTATCTACCAACCCACTACCACTATCAGATTAGAGCCATAATGGAGACTAGGTATCTACCACTCCACTACCTCTATCAGATTAGAGCCATAATGGAGACTACGTATCTACCACCCCACTACCACTATCAGATTAGAGCCATAATGGAGACTAGGTATCTACCACCCCACTACCACTATCAGATTAGAGCCATAAGGGCACTAGGCATCTACCACCCCACTACCACTATCAGATTAGAGCCATAATGGAGACTAGGTATCTACCACCCCACTACCACTATCAGATTAGAGCCATAATGGAGACTAGGTATCTACCACCCCCCTACCACTACCAGATTAGAGCCATAATGGAGACTAGGTATCTACCACACCACTACCACTACCAGATTAGAGCCATAATGGAGACTAGGTATCTACCACCCCACTACCACTATCAGATTAGAGCCATAATGGAGACTAGGTATCTTCCACCCCACTACCACTACCAGATTAGAGCCATAATGGAGACTAGGTATCTACCACCCCATTACCACTACCAAATTGGAGCCATAATGGGGACTAGGTATCTACCACCCCACTACCACTATCAGATTAGAGCCATAATGGAGACTAGGTATCTTCCATCCCACTACCACTATCAGATTAGAGCCATAATGGAGACCAGGTATCTACCACCCCACTACCACTATCAGATGAGAGCCATAATGGAGACTAGGTATCTACCACCCCACTACCACTATCAGATTAGAGCCATAATGGAGACTAGGTATCTACCACCCCACTACCTCTATAAGATTAGAGCCATAAGGGCACTTGGCATCTACCACCCCACTACCACTATATGATTAGAGCCATAAAGGCACTAGGCATCTACCACCCCACTACCACTATCAGATTAGAGCCATAATGGAGATTAGGTATCTACCACCCCACTACCACTATCAGATTAGAGCCCTAATGGAGACTAGGTATCTTCCACCCCACTACCACTATCAGATTAGAGCCATAATGGAGACCAGGTATCTACCAACCCACTACCACTATCAGATTAGAGCCATAATGGAGACTAGGTATCTACCACCCTACTACCACTATCAGATTAGAGCCATAAGGGCACTAGGCATCTACCACCCCGCTACCACTATCAGATTAGAGCCATAAGGGCACTAGGCATCTACCACCCCGCTACCACTATCAGATTAGAGCCATAAGGGCACTATACATCTACCACCCCACTACCACTATCAGATTAGAGCCATAATGGAGACTAGGTATCTACCACCCCACTACCACTATCAGATTAGAGCCATAAGGGCACTAGGCATCTATCACCCCACTACCACTACCAGATTAGAGCCATAATGGAGACTAGGTATCTACCACCCCACTACCACTATCAGATTAGAGCCATAAGGGCACTAGGCATCTATCACCGCTCTACCACTACCAGATTAGAGCCATAATGGAGACTAGGTATCTACTACCCCACTACCACTATCAGATTAGAGCCATAAGGGCACTAGGCATCTACCACCACACTACCACTATCAGATTAGAGCCATAAGGGCACTAGGCATCTACCACCCCGCTACCACTATCAGATTAGAGCCATAAGGGCACTAGACATCTACCACCCCACTAACACTATCAGATTAGAGCCATAATGGAGACTAGGTATCTAACACCCCACTACCACTATCAGATTAGAGCCATAAGGGACACTAGGCATCTATCACCCCACTAGAATACAGGAACCATTTTCTCAAGATTAAATTAATTGATACCACCGCACTACCACTATCAGATTAGAGAATACAGGAACCATTTTCTCAAGATTAAATTAATTGATACCACCGCACTACCACTATCAGATTAGAGCCATAATGGAGACTAGGTATCTACCACCCCACTACCACTACCAGATTAGAGCCAAAATGGAGACTAGGTATCTAAAACACCACTACCACTACCAGATTAGAGCCATAATGGAGACTAGGTATCTACCACCCCACTACCACTATCAGAGTAGAGCCATAATGGAGACTAGGTATCTACCACCCCACTACCTCTATAAGATTAGAGCCATAAGGGCACTTGGCATCTACCACCCCACTACCACTATCAGATTAGAGCCATAAAGGCACTAGGCATCTACCACCCCACTACCACTATCAGATTAGAGCCATAATGGAGACTAGGTATCTACCACCCCACTACCACTATCAGATTAGAGCCATAAGGGCACTAGGCATCTATCACCCCACTACCACTATCAGATTAGAGCCATAATGGAGACTAGGTATCTACCACCCCACTACCACTATCAGATTAGAGCCATAATGGAGACTAGGTATCTACCACCCCCCTACCACTATCAGATTAGAGCCATAATGGAGACTAGGTATCTGACACACCACTACCACTACCAGATTAGAGCCATAATGGAGACTAGGTATCTACCACCCCACTACCACTATCAGATTAGAGCCATAATGGAGACTAGGTATCTTCCACCCCACTACCACTACCAGATTAGAGCCATAATGGAGACTAGGTATCTACCACCCCATTACCACTACCAAATTGGAGCCATAATGGGGACTAGGTATCTACCACCCCACTACCACTATCAGATTAGAGACATAATGGAGACTAGGTATCTACCACCCCACTACCACTATCAGATTAGAGCCATAATGGAGAGTAGGTATCTTCCACCCCACTACCACTATCAGATTAGAGCCATAATGGAGACTAGGTATCTACCACCCCACTACCACTATCAGATTAGAGCCCTAATGGAGAGTAGGTATCTTCCACCCCACTACCACTATCAGATTAGAGCCATAATGGAGACTAGGTATCTACCACCCCACTACCACTATCAGATGAGAGCCATAATGGAGACTAGGTATCTACCACCCCACTACCACTATCAGATTAGAGCCATAATGGAGACTAGGTAACTACCACCCCACTACCTCTATAAGATTAGAGCCATAAGGGCACTTGGCATCTACCACCCCACTACCACTATATGATTAGAGCCATAAAGGCACTAGGCATCTACCACCCCACTACCACTATCAGATTAGAGCCATAATGGAGATTAGGTATCTACCACCCCACTACCTCTATCAGATTAGAGCCCTAATGGAGAGTAGGTATCTTCCACCCCACTACCACTATCAGATTAGAGCCATAATGGAGACCAGGTATCTACCAACCCACTACCACTATCAGATTAGAGCCATAATGGAGACTAGGTATCTACCACCCTACTACCACTATCAGATTAGAGCCATAAGGGCACTAGGCATCTACCACCCCGCTACCACTATCAGATTAGAGCCATAAGGGCACTAGGCATCTACCACCCCGCTACCACTATCAGATTAGAGCCATAAGGGCACTATACATCTACCACCCCACTACCACTATCAGATTAGAGCCATAATGGAGACTAGGTATCTACCACCCCACTACTACTATCAGATTAGAGCCATAAGGGCACTAGGCATCTATCACCCCACTACCACTACCAGATTAGAGCCATAATGGAGACTAGGTATCTACCACCCCACTACCACTATCAGATTAGAGCCATAAGGGCACTAGGCATCTATCACCGCTCTACCACTACCAGATTAGAGCCATAATGGAGACTAGGTATCTACCACCCCACTACCACTATCAGATTAGAGCCATAAGGGCACTAGGCATCTACCACCACACTACCACTATCAGATTAGAGCCATAAGGGCACTAGGCATCTACCACCCCACTACCACTATCAGATTAGAGCCATAATGGAGACTAGGTATCTACCACCCCACTACCACTATCAGATTAGACCCATAAGGGCACTAGGCATCTACCAACCCACTACCACTATCAGATTAGAGCCATGAGGGCACTAGGCATCTACCACCCCGCTACCACTATCAGATTAGAGCCATAAGGGCACTAGACATCTACCACCCCACTACCACTATCAGATTAGAGCCATAATGGAGACTAGGTATCTACCACCCCACTACCACTACCAGATTAGAGCCATAATGGAGACTAGGTATCTACCACCCCACTACCACTATCAGATTAGAGACATAATGGAGACTAGGTATCTACCACCCCACTACCACTATCAGATTAGAGCCATAATGGAGAGTAGGTATCTTCCACCCCACTACCACTCTCAGATTAGAGCCATAATGGAGACTAGGTATCTACCACCCCACTACCACTATCAGATTAGAGCCATAAGGGCACTAGACATCTACCACCCCACTACCACTATCAGATTAGAGCCATAATGGAGACTAGGTATCTACCACCCCACTACCACTATCAGATTAGAGCCATAACTAGGCACTAGGCATCTAAGTAGGTATCTTCCACCCCACTACCACTATCAGATTAGAGCCATAATGGACACTAGGTATCTACCACCCCACTACCACTATCAGATTAGAGCCATAATGGAGACTAGGTATCTACCACCCCTCTACCACTACCAGATTAGAGCCATAATGGAGACTAGGTATCTACCACCCCACTACCACTATCAGATTAGAGCCATAAAGGCACTAGGCATCTACCACCCCACTACCACTATCAGATTAGAGCCATAATGGACACTAGGTATCTACCACCCCACTACCACTATCAGATTAGAGCCATAATGGAGACTAGGTATCTACCACCCCTCTACCACTACCAGATTAGAGCCATAATGGAGACTAGGTATCTACCACCCCACTACCACTATCAGATTAGAGCCATAAAGGCACTAGGCATCTACCACCCCACTACCACTATCAGATTAGAGCCATAATGGAGACTAGGTATCTACCACCCCACTACCTCTATCAGATTAGAGCCCTAATGGAGAGTAGGTATCTTCCACCCCACTACCACTATCAGATTAGAGCCATAATGGAGACCAGGTATCTACCACCCCACTACCACTACCAGATTAGAGCCATAATGGAGACTAGGTATCTACCACCCCACTACCACTATCAGATTAGAGACATAATGGAGACTAGGTATCTACCACCCCACTACCACTATCAGATTAGAGCCATAATGGAGAGTAGGTATCTTCCACCCCACTACCACTATCAGATTAGAGCCATAATGGAGACTAGGTATCTACCACCCCACTACCACTATCAGATTAGAGCCATAAGGGCACTAGACATCTACCACCCCACTACCACTATCAGATTAGAGCCATAATGGAGACTAGGTATCTACCACCCCACTACCACTATCAGATTAGAGCCATTAGGGAACTAGGCATCTATCACCCCACTACCACTACCAGATTAGAGCCATAATGGAGAGTAGGTATCTACCACCCCACTACCACTATCAGATTAGAGCCATAATGGACACTAGGTATCTACCACCCCACTACCACTATCAGATTAGAGCCATAATGGAGACTAGGTATCTACCACCCCTCTACCACTACCAGATTAGAGCCATAATGGAGACTAGGTATCTACCACCCCACTACCACTATCAGATTAGAGCCATAAAGGCACTAGGCATCTACCACCCCACTACCACTATCAGATTAGAGCCATAATGGAGACTAGGTATCTACCACCCCACTACCTCTATCAGATTAGAGCCCTAATGGAGAGTAGGTATCTACCACCCCACTACCACTATCAGATTAGAGCCATAATGGAGACCAGGTATCTACCAACCCACTACCACTATCAGATTACAGCCATAATAGAGACCAGGTATCTACCAACCCACTACCACTATCAGATTAGAGCCATAATGGAGACTAGGTATCTACCACCCCACTACCACTATCAGATTAGAGCCATAAGGGCACTAGGCATCTATCACCCCACTACCACTATCAGATTAGAGCCATAATGGAGACTAGGTATCTACAACCCCACTACCACTATCAGATTAGAGCCATAATGGAGACTAGGTATCTACCACCCCCCTACTACTACCAGATTAGAGCCATAATGGAGACTAGGTATCTACCACACCACTACCACTACCAGATTAGAGCCATAATGGAGACTAGGTATCTAACACCCCACTACCACTATCAGATTAGAGCCATAAGGGACACTAGGCATCTATCACCCCACTAGAATACAGGAACCATTTTCTCAAGATTAAATTAATTGATACCACCGCACTACCACTATCAGATTAGAGAATACAGGAACCATTTTCTCAAGATTAAATTAATTGATACCACCGCACTACCACTATCAGATTAGAGCCATAATGGAGACTAGGTATCTACCACCCCACTACCACTACCAGATTAGAGCCATAATGGAGACTAGGTATCTTCCACCCCACTACCACTATCAGATTAGAGCCATAATGGAGACCAGGTATCTAACAACCCACTACCACTATCAGATTAGAGCCATAATGGAGACCAGGTATCTACCAACCCACTACCACTATCAGATTAGAGCCATAATGGAGACTAGGTATCTACCACCCCACTACCACTATCAGATTAGAGCCATAAGGGCACTAGGCATCTACCACCACACTACCACTATCAGATTAGAGCCATAAGGGCACTAGGCATCTACCACCCCGCTACCACTACCAGATTAGAGCCATAATGGAGAGTAGGTATCTTCCACCCCACTACCACTATCAGATTAGAGCCATAATGGACACTAGGTATCTACCACCCCACTACCACTATCAGATTAGAGCCATAATGGAGACTAGGTATCTACCACCCCACTACCACTATCAGAATAGAGCCATGAAGGCACTAGGTATCTTCCATCCCACTACCACTATCAGATTAGAGCCATAATGGAGACCAGGTTTCTACCACCCCACTACCACTATCAGATGAGAACCATAATGGAGACTAGGTATCTACCACCCCACTACCTCTATCAGATTAGAGCCATAATGGAGACTAGGTATCTACCACCCCACTACCACTATCAGATTAGAGCCCTAATGGAGAGTAGGTATCTTCCATCCCACTACCACTATCAGATTAGAGCCATAATGGAGACCAGGTATCTACCACCCCACTACCACTATCAGATGAGAGCCATAATGGAGACTAGGTATCTACCACCCCACTACCTCTATCAGATTAGAGCCATAATGGAGACTAGGTAACTACCACCCCACTACCTCTATAAGATTAGAGCCATAAGGGCACTTGGCATCTACCACCCCACTACCACTATATGATTAGAGCCATAAAGGCACTAGGCATCTACCACCCCACTACCACTATCAGATTAGAGCCATAATGGAGATTAGGTATCTACCACCCCACTACCACTATCAGATTAGAGCCCTAATGGAGAGTAGGTATCTTCCACCCCACTACCACTATCAGATTAGAGCCATAATGGAGACCAGGTATCTACCAACCCACTACCACTATCAGATTAGAGCCATAATGGAGACTAGGTATCTACCACCCTACTACCACTATCAGATTAGAGCCATAAGGGCACTAGGCATCTACCACCCCGCTACCACTATCAGATTAGAGCCATAAGGGCACTAGGCATCTACCACCCCGCTACCACTATCAGATTAGAGCCATAAGGGCACTATACATCTACCACCCCACTACCACTATCAGATTAGAGCCATAATGGAGACTAGGTATCTACCACCCCACTACTACTATCAGATTAGAGCCATAAGGGCACTAGGCATCTATCACCCCACTACCACTACCAGATTAGAGCCATAATGGAGACTAGGTATCTACCACCCCACTACCACTATCAGATTAGAGCCATAAGGGCACTAGGCATCTATCACCGCTCTACCACTACCAGATTAGAGCCATAATGGAGACTAGGTATCTACCACCCCACTACCACTATCAGATTAGAGCCATAAGGGCACTAGGCATCTACCACCACACTACCACTATCAGATTAGAGCCATAAGGGCACTAGGCATCTACCACCCCACTACCACTATCAGATTAGAGCCATAATGGAGACTAGGTATCTACCACCCCACTACCACTATCAGATTAGACCCATAAGGGCACTAGGCATCTACCAACACACTAACACTATCAGATTAGAGCCATGAGGGCACTAGGCATCTACCACCCCGCTACCACTATCAGATTAGAGCCATAAGGGCACTAGACATCTACCACCCCACTACCACTATCAGATTAGAGCCATAATGGAGACTAGGTACAGTGGGGAGAACAAGTATTTGATACACTGACAATTTTGCAGGTTTTCCTACTTACAAAGCATGTAGAGGTCTGTAATTTTTATCATAGGTACACTTCAACTGTGAGAGAAGGAATCTAAAACAAAAATCCAGAAAATCACATTGTATGATTTTTAAGTAATTAATTTGCATTTTATTGCATGACATAAGTATTTGATACATCAGAAAAGCAGAACTGAATATTTGGTACAGAAACCTTAGTTTGCAATTACAGAGATCATACGTTTCCTGTAGTTCTTGACCAGGTTTGCACACACTGCAGCAGGGATTTTGTCCCACTCCTCCATACAGACCTTCTCCAGATCCTTCAGGTTTCGGGGCTGTCGCTGGGCAATACGGACTTTCGGCTCCCTCCAAAGATTTTCTATTGGGTTCAGGTCTGGAGACTGGCTAGGCCACTCCAGGACCTTGAGATGCTTCTTACGGAGCCACTCCTTAGTTGCCCTGGCTGTGTGTTTCGGGTCGTTGTCATGCTGGAAGACCCAGCCACGACCCATCTTCAATGCTCTTACTGAGGGAAGGAGGTTGTTGGTCAAGATCTCGCGATACATGGCCCCATCCATCCTCCCCTCAATACGGTGCAGTCGTCCTGTCCCCTTTGCAGAAAAGCATCCCCAAAGAATGATGTTTCCACCTCCATGCTTCACGGTTGGGATGGTGTTCTTGGGGTTGTACTCATCCTTCTATTCCTCCAAACACGGCGAGTGGAGTTTAGAGCAAAAAGCTCTATTTTTGTCTCATCAGACCACATGACCTTCTCCCATTCCTCCTCTGGATCATCCAGATGGTCATTGGCAAACTTCAGACGGGCCTGGACATGCGCTGGCTTGAGCAGGGGGACCTTGCGTGCGCTGCAGGATTTTAATCCATGACGGCGTAGTGTGTTACTAATGGTTTTCTTTGAGACTGTGGTCCCAGCTCTCTTCAGGTCATTGACCAGGTCCTGCCGTGTAGTTCTGGGCTGATCCCTCACATTCCTCATGATCATTGATGCCCCACGAGGTGAGATCTTGCATGGAGCCCCAGACCGAGGGTGATTGACCGTCATCTTGAACTTCTTCCATTTTCTAATAATTGTGCCAACAGTTGTTGCCTTCTCACCAAGCTGCTTGGCTATTGTCCTGTAGCCCATCCCAGCCTTGTACAGGTCTACAATTTATCCCTGATGTCCTTACACAGCTCTCTGGTCTTGGCCATTGTGGAGAGGTTGGAGTCTGTTTGATTGAGTGTGTGAACAGGTGTCTTTTATACAGGTAACGAGTTCAAACAGGTGCAGTTAATACAGGTAATGAGTGGAGAACAGGAGGGCTTCTTAAAGAAAAACTAACAGGTCTGTGAGAGCCGGAATTCTTACTGGTTGGTAGGTGATCAAATACTTATGTCATGCAATAAAATGCAAATTAATTACTTAAAAATCATACAATGTGATTTTCTGGATTTTTGTTTTAGATTCCGTCTCTCACAGTTGAAGTGTACCTATGATAAAAATGACAGACCTCTACATGCTTTGTAAGTAGGAAAACCTGCAAAATCGGCAGTGTATCAAATACTTGTTCTCCCCACTGTATCTACCACCCCACTACCACTACCAGATTAGAGCCATAATGGAGACTAGGTATCTACCACCCCACTACCACTATCAGATTAGAGACATAATGGAGACTAGGTATCTACCACCCCACTACCACTATCAGATTAGAGCCATAATGGAGAGTAGGTATCTTCCACCCCACTACCACTATCAGATTAGAGCCATAATGGAGACTAGGTATCTACCACCCCACTACCACTATCAGATTAGATCCATAAGGGCACTAGACATCTACCACCCCACTACCACTATCAGATTAGAGCCATAATGGAGACTAGGTATCTACCACCCCACTACCACTATCAGATTAGAGCCATTAGGGAACTAGGCATCTATCACCCCACTACCACTACCAGATTAGAGCCATAATGGAGAGTAGGTATCTTCCACCCCACTACCACTATCAGATTAGAGCCATAATGGACACTAGGTATCTACCACCCCACTACCACTATCAGATTAGAGCCATAATGGAGACTAGGTATCTACCACCCCTCTACCACTACCAGATTAGAGCCATAATGGAGACTAGGTATCTACCACCCCACTACCACTATCAGATTAGAGCCATAAAGGCACTAGGCATCTACCACCCCACTACCACTATCAGATTAGAGCCATAATGGAGACTAGGTATCTACCACCCCACTACCTCTATCAGATTAGAGCCCTAATGGAGAGTAGGTATCTTCCACCCCACTACCACTATCAGATTAGAGCCATAATGGAGACCAGGTATCTACCAACCCACTACCACTATCAGATTACAGCCATAATGGAGACCAGGTATCTACCAACCCACTACCACTATCAGATTAGAGCCATAATGGAGACTAGGTATCTACCACCCCACTACCACTATCAGATTAGAGCCATAAGGGCACTAGGCATCTATCACCCCACTACCACTATCAGATTAGAGCCATAATGGAGACTAGGTATCTACAACCCCACTACCACTATCAGATTAGAGCCATAATGGAGACTAGGTATCTACCACCCCCCTACTACTATCAGATTAGAGCCATAATGGAGACTAGGTATCTACCACCCCACTACCACTATCAGATTAGAGCCATAATGGAGACTAGGTATCTACCACCCCACTACCACTATCAGATTAGAGCCATAATGGAGACTAGGTATCTTCCACCCCACTACCACTACCAGATTAGAGCCATAATGGAGACTAGGTATCTACCACCCCATTACCACTACCAAATTGGAGCCATAATGGGGACTAGGTATCTACCACCCCACTACCACTATCAGATTAGAGACATAATGGAGACTAGGTATCTACCACCCCACTACCACTATCAGATTAGAGCCATAATGGAGAGTAGGTATCTTCCACCCCACTACCACTATCAGATTAGAGCCATAATGGAGACTAGGTATCTACCACCCCACTACCACTATCAGATTAGAGCCCTAATGGAGAGTAGGTATCTTCCATCCCACTACCACTATCAGATTAGAGCCATAATGGAGACCAGGTATCTACCACCCCACTACCACTATCAGATGAGAGCCATAATAGAGACTAGGTATCTACCACCCCACTACCTCTATCAGATTAGAGCCATAATGGAGACTAGGTAACTACCACCCCACTACCTCTATAAGATTAGAGCCATAAGGGCACTTGGCATCTACCACCCCACTACCACTATATGATTAGAGCCATAAAGGCACTAGGCATCTACCACCCCACTACCACTATCAGATTAGAGCCCTAATGGAGAGTAGGTATCTTCCACCCCACTACCACTATCAGATTAGAGCCATAATGGAGACCAGGTATCTACCAACCCACTACCACTATCAGATTAGAGCCATAATGGAGACTAGGTATCTACCACCCTACTACCACTATCAGATTAGAGCCATAAGGGCACTAGGCATCTACCACCCCGCTACCACTATCAGAT
The DNA here is from genome assembly GCF_045679555.1 of Salvelinus alpinus. Taxonomy (NCBI): domain Eukaryota; kingdom Metazoa; phylum Chordata; class Actinopteri; order Salmoniformes; family Salmonidae; genus Salvelinus; species Salvelinus alpinus. The sequence goes on from NC_092088.1 coordinate 106,609,224, forward strand.
TAGAGCCATAAGGGCACTAGGCATCTACCACCCCGCTACCACTATCAGATTAGAGCCATAAGGGCACTATACATCTACCACCCCACTACCACTATCAGATTAGAGCCATAATGGAGACTAGGTATCTACCACCCCACTACTACTATCAGATTAGAGCCATAAGGGCACTAGGCATCTACCACCCCACTACCACTACCAGATTAGAGCCATAATGGAGACTAGGTATCTACCACCCCACTACCACTATCAGATTAGAGCCATAAGGGCACTAGGCATCTATCACCGCTCTACCACTACCAGATTAGAGCCATAATGGAGACTAGGTATCTACCACCCCACTACCACTATCAGATTAGAGCCATAAGGGCACTAGGCATCTACCACCACACTACCACTATCAGATTAGAGCCATAAGGGCACTAGGCATCTACCACCCCGCTACCACTATCAGATTAGAGCCATAAGGGCACTAGACATCTACCACCCCACTAACACTATCAGATTAGAGCCATAATGGAGACTAGGTATCTAACACCCCACTACCACTATCAGATTAGAGCCATAAGGGACACTAGGCATCTATCACCCCACTAGAATACAGGAACCATTTTCTCAAGATTAAATTAATTGATACCACCGCACTACCACTATCAGATTAGAGAATACAGGAACCATTTTCTCAAGATTAAATTAATTGATACCACCGCACTACCACTATCAGATTAGAGCCATAATGGAGACTAGGTATCTACCACCCCACTACCACTACCAGATTAGAGCCATAATGGAGAGTAGGTATCTTCCACCCCACTACCACTATCAGATTAGAGCCATAATGGAGACCAGGTATCTAACAACCCACTACCACTATCAGATTAGAGCCATAATGGAGACCAGGTATCTACCAACCCACTACCACTATCAGATTAGAGCCATAATGGAGACTAGGTATCTACCACCCCACTACCACTATCAGATTAGAGCCATAAGGGCACTAGGCATCTACCACCACACTACCACTATCAGATTAGAGCCATAAGGGCACTAGGCATCTACCACCCCGCTACCACTACCAGATTAGAGCCATAATGGAGAGTAGGTATCTTCCACCCCACTACCACTATCAGATTAGAGCCATAATGGACACTAGGTATCTACCACCCCACTACCACTACCAGATTAGAGCCATAATGGAGACTAGGTATCTACCACCCCACTACCACTATCAGAATAGAGCCATGAAGGCACTAGGTATCTTCCATCCCACTACCACTATCAGATTAGAGCCATAATGGAGACTAGACATCTACCACCCCACTACCACTATCAGATGAGAACCATAATGGAGACTAGGTATCTACCACCCCACTACCTCTATCAGATTAGAGCCATAATGGAGACTAGGTATCTACCACCCCACTACCACTATCAGATTAGAGCCATAAGGGCACTAGACATCTACCACCCCACTAACACTATCAGATTAGAGCCATAATGGAGACTAGGTATCTACCACCCCACTACCACTATCAGATTAGAGCCATAAGGGCACTAGGCATCTATCACCCCACTACCACTATCTGATTAGATCCATAAAGGCACTAGGCATCTACCACCCCACTACCACCATCAGATTAGAGCCATAAAGGCACTAGGCATCTACCACCCCACTACCACTATCAGATTAGAGCCATAATGGAGACTAGGTATCTACCACCGCACTACCACTATCAGATTAGAGCCATAATGGAGACTAGGTATCTACCAACCCACTACCACTACCAGATTAGAGCCATAATGGAGAGTAGGTATCTTCCACCCCACTACCACTATCAGATTAGAGCCATAATTGAGAGTAGGTATCTTCCACCCCACTACCACTATCAGATTAGAGCCATAATGGAGACTAGGTGTCTACCACCCCACTACCACTATCAGATTAGAGCCATAATGGAGACTAGGTATCTACCACCCCACTACCACTATCAGATTAGAGCCATAAGGGCACTAGGCATCTACCAACACACTAACACTATCAGATTAGAGCCATGAGGGCACTAGGCATCTACCACCCCGCTACCACTATCAGATTAGAGCCATAAGGGCACTAGACATCTACCACCCCACTACCACTATCAGATTAGAGCCATAATGGAGACTAGGTATCTACCACCCCACTACCACTACCAGATTAGAGCCATAATGGAGACTAGGTATCTACCACCCCACTACCACTATCAGATTAGAGACATAATGGAGACTAGGTATCTACCACCCCACTACCACTATCAGATTAGAGCCATAATGGAGAGTAGGTATCTTCCACCCCACTACCACTATCAGATTAGAGCCATAATGGAGACTAGGTATCTACCACCCCACTACCACTATCAGATTAGAGCCATAATGGACACTAGGTATCTACCACCCCACTACCACTATCAGATTAGAGCCATAATGGAGACTAGGTATCTACCACCCCTCTACCACTACCAGATTAGAGCCATAATGGAGACTAGGTATCTACCACCCCACTACCACTATCAGATTAGAGCCATAAAGGCACTAGGCATCTACCACCCCACTACCACTATCAGATTAGAGCCATAATGGAGACTAGGTATCTACCACCCCACTACCTCTATCAGATTAGAGCCCTAATGGAGACTAGGTATCTACCACCCCACTACCACTATCAGATTAGAGCCATAATGGAGACCAGGTATCTACCAACCCACTACCACTATCAGATTACAGCCATAATGGAGACCAGGTATCTACCAACCCACTACCACTATCAGATTAGAGCCATAATGGAGACTAGGTATCTACCACCCCACTACCACTATTAGATTAGAGCCATAATGGAGACTAGGTATCTACCACCCCACTACCACTATCAGATTAGAGCCATAATGGAGACCAGGTATCTACCAACCCACTACCACTATCAGATTACAGCCATAATGGAGACCAGGTATCTACCAACCCACTACCACTATCAGATTAGAGCCATAATGGAGACTAGGTATCTACCACCCCACTACCACTATCAGATTAGAGCCATAATGGAGACTAGGTATCTACCACCCCACTACCACTATCAGATTAGAGCCATAATGGAGACTAGGTGTCTACCACCCCACTACCACTATCAGATTAGAGCCATAATGGAGACTAGGTATCTACCACCCCACTACCACTATCAGATTAGAGCCATAAGGGCACTAGGTATCTACCAACACACTAACACTATCAGATTAGAGCCATAAGGGCACTAGGCATCTACCACCCCGCTACCACTATCAGATTAGAGCCATAAGGGCACTAGACATGTACCACACCACTAACACTATCAGATTAGAGCCATAATGGAGAGTAGGTATCTTCCACCCCACTACCACTATCAGATTAGAGCCATAATGGAGACCAGGTATCTAACAACCCACTACCACTATCAGATTAGAGCCATAATGGAGACCAGGTATCTACCAACCCACTACCACTATCAGATTAGAGCCATAATGGAGACTAGGTATCTACCACCCCACTACCACTATCAGATTAGAGCCATAAGGGCACTAGGCATCTACCACCACACTACCACTATCAGATTAGAGCCATAAGGGCACTAGGCATCTACCACCCCGCTACCACTACCAGATTAGAGCCATAATGGAGAGTAGGTATCTTCCACCCCACTACCACTATCAGATTAGAGCCATAATGGACACTAGGTATCTACCACCCCACTACCACTACCAGATTAGAGCCATAATGGAGACTAGGTATCTACCACCCCACTACCACTATCAGAATAGAGCCATGAAGGCACTAGGTATCTTCCATCCCACTACCACTATCAGATTAGAGCCATAATGGAGACCAGGTTTCTACCACCCCACTACCACTATCAGATTAGAGCCATAAGGGCACTAGGCATCTACCACCCGCTACCACTACCAGATTAGAGCCATAATGGAGAGTAGGTATCTTCCACCCCACTACCACTATCAGATTAGAGCCATAATGGACACTAGGTATCTACCACCCCACTACCACTACCAGATTAGAGCCATAATGGAGACTAGGTATCTACCACCCCACTACCACTATCAGAATAGAGCCATGAAGGCACTAGGTATCTTCCATCCCACTACCACTATCAGATTAGAGCCATAATGGAGACCAGGTTTCTACCACCCCACTACCACTATCAGATGAGAACCATAATGGAGACTAGGTATCTACCACCCCACTACCTCTATCAGATTAGAGCCATAATGGAGACTAGGTATCTACCACCCCACTACCACTATCAGATTAGAGCCATAAGGGCACTAGGCATCTACCACCACACTACCACTATCAGATTAGAGCCATAAGGGCACTAGGCATCTACCACCCCGCTACCACTATCAGATTAGAGCCATAAGGGCACTAGACATCTACCACCCCACTAACACTATCAGATTAGAGCCATAATGGAGACTAGGTATCTACCACCCCACTACCACTATCAGATTAGAGCCATAAGGGCACTAGGCATCTATCACCCCACTACCACTATCTGATTAGATCCATAAAGGCACTAGGCATCTACCACCCCACTACCACCATCAGATTAGAGCCATAAAGGCACTAGGCATCTACCACCCCACTACCACTATCAGATTAGAGCCATAATGGAGACTAGGTATCTACCACCGCACTACCACTATCAGATTAGAGCCATAATGGAGACTAGGTATCTACCAACCCACTACCACTACCAGATTAGAGCCATAATGGAGAGTAGGTATCTTCCACCCCACTACCACTATCAGATTAGAGCCATAATTGAGAGTAGGTATCTTCCACCCCACTACCACTATCAGATTAGAGCCATAATGGAGACTAGGTGTCTACCACCCCACTACCACTATCAGATTAGAGCCATAATGGAGACTAGGTATCTACCACCCCACTACCACTATCAGATTAGAGCCATAAGGGCACTAGGCATCTACCAACACACTAACACTATCAGATTAGAGCCATGAGGGCACTAGGCATCTACCACCCCGCTACCACTATCAGATTAGAGCCATAAGGGCACTAGACATCTACCACCCCACTACCACTATCAGATTAGAGCCATAATGGAGACTAGGTATCTACCACCCCACTACCACTACCAGATTAGAGCCATAATGGAGACTAGGTATCTACCACCCCATTACAACTACCAAATTGGAGCCATAATGGGGACTAGGTATCTACCACCCCACTACCACTATCAGATTAGAGACATAATGGAGACTAGGTATCTACCACCCCACTACCACTATCAGATTAGAGCCATAATGGAGAGTAGGTATCTTCCACCCCACTACCACTATCAGATTAGAGCCATAATGGAGACTAGGTATCTACCACCCCACTACCACTATCAGATTAGAGCCATAAGGGCACTAGACATCTACCACCCCACTACCACTATCAGATTAGAGCCATAATGGAGACTAGGTATCTACCACCCCACTACCACTATCAGATTAGAGCAATTAGGGAACTAGGCATCTATCACCCCACTACCACTACCAGATTAGAGCCATAATGGAGAGTAGGTATCTTCCACCCCACTACCACTATCAGATTAGAGCCATAATGGACACTAGGTATCTACCACCCCACTACCACTATCAGATTAGAGCCATAATGGAGACTAGGTATCTACCACCGCACTACCACTATCAGATTAGAGCCATAATGGAGACTAGGTATCTACCAACCCACTACCACTACCAGATTAGAGCCATAATGGAGAGTAGGTATCTTCCACCCCACTACCACTATCAGATTAGAGCCATAATTGAGAGTAGGTATCTTCCACCCCACTACCACTATCAGATTAGAGCCATAATGGAGACTAGGTGTCTACCACCCCACTACCACTATCAGATTAGAGCCATAATGGAGACTAGGTATCTACCACCCCACTACCACTATCAGATTAGAGCCATAAGGGCACTAGGCATCTACCAACACACTAACACTATCAGATTAGAGCCATGAGGGCACTAGGCATCTACCACCCCGCTACCACTATCAGATTAGAGCCATAAGGGCACTAGACATCTACCACCCCACTACCACTATCAGATTAGAGCCATAATGGAGACTAGGTATCTACCACCCCACTACCACTACCAGATTAGAGCCATAATGGAGACTAGGTATCTACCACCCCATTACAACTACCAAATTGGAGCCATAAGGGCACTAGACATCTACCACCCCACTACCACTATCAGATTAGAGACATAATGGAGACTAGGTATCTACCACCCCACTACCACTATCAGATTAGAGCCATAATGGAGAGTAGGTATCTTCCACCCCACTACCACTATCAGATTAGAGCCATAATGGAGACTAGGTATCTACCACCCCACTACCACTATCAGATTAGAGCCATAAGGGCACTAGACATCTACCACCCCACTACCACTATCAGATTAGAGCCATAATGGAGACTAGGTATCTACCACCCCACTACCACTATCAGATTAGAGCCATTAGGGAACTAGGCATCTATCACCCCACTACCACTACCAGATTAGAGCCATAATGGAGAGTAGGTATCTTCCACCCCACTACCACTATCAGATTAGAGCCATAATGGACACTAGGTATCTACCACCCCACTACCACTATCAGATTAGAGCCATAATGGAGACTAGGTATCTACCACCCCTCTACCACTACCAGATTAGAGCCATAATGGAGACTAGGTATCTACCACCCCACTACCACTATCAGATTAGAGCCATAAAGGCACTAGGCATCTACCAACCCACTACCACTATCAGATTAGAGCCATAATGGAGACTAGGTATCTACCACCCCACTACCTCTATCAGATTAGAGCCCTAATGGAGAGTAGGTATCTTCCACCCCACTACCACTATCAGATTAGAGCCATAATGGAGACCAGGTATCTACCAACCCACTACCACTATCAGATTACAGCCATAATGGAGACCAGGTATCTACCAACCCACTACCACTATCAGATTAGAGCCATAATGGAGACTAGGTATCTACCACCCCACTACCACTATCAGATTAGAGCCATAAGGGTACTAGGCATCTACCACCACACTACCACTATCAGATTAGAGCCATAAGGGCACTAGGCATCTACCACCCCGCTACCACTATCAGATTAGAGCCATAAGGGCACTAGACATCTACCACCCCACTACCACTATCAGATTAGAGCCATAATGGAGACTAGGTATCTACCACCACACTACCACTATCAGATTAGAGCCATAAGGGCACTAGGCATCTATCACCCCACTACCACTACCAGATTAGAGCCATAATGGAGAGTAGGTATCTTCCACCCCACTACCACTATCAGATTAGAGCCATAATGGACACTAGGTATCTACCACCCCACTACCACTATCAGATTAGAGCCATAATGGAGACTAGGTATCTACCACCCCACTACCACTATCAGATTAGAGCCACGAAGGCACTAGGTATCTTCCATCCCACTACCACTATCAAATTAGAGCCATAATGGAGACCAGGTTTCTACCACCCCACTACCACTATCAGATGAGAGCCATAATGGAGACTAGGTATCTACCACCCCACTACCTCTATCAGATTAGAGCCATAATGGAGACTAGGTATCTACCACCCCACTACCACTATCAGATTAGAGCCATAAGGGCACTAGGCATCTACCACCACACTACCACTATCAGATTAGAGCCATAATGGAGACTAGGTATCTACCACCCCACTACCACTATCAGATTAGAGCCATAAGGGCACTAGGCATCTACCACCCCACTACCACTATCAGATTAGAGCCATAAAGGCACTAGGCATCTACCACCCCACTACCACTATCAGATTAGAGCCATAAGGGCACTAGGCATCTACCACCCCACTACCACTATCAGATTAGAGCCATAAGGGCACTAGGCATCTACCACCCCACTACCACTATCAGATTAGAGCCATAATGGAGACTAGGTATCTCCCACCCCACTACCACTATCAGATTAGAGCCATAATGGAGACTAGGTATCTACCACCCCACTACCTCTATCAGATTAGAGCCATAATGGAGACTAGGTATCTCCCACCCCACTACCACTATCAGATTAGAGCCATAATGGAGACTAGCTATCTACCACCCCACTACCATAATCAGATTAGAGCCATAATGGAGACTAGGTATCTACCACCCCACTACCTCTATCAGAATAGAGCCGTAATGGAGACTAGGTATCTACCACCCCACTACCACTATCAGATTTGAGCCATAATGGAGACTAGGTATCTCCCACCCCACTACCACTATCAGATTAGAACCATAATGGAGACTAGGTATCTACCACCCCACTACCACTATCAGATTAGAGCCATAATGGAGACTAGGTATCTACCACCCCTCTACCTCTATCAGATTAGAGCCATAATGGAGACTAGGTATCTACCACCCCACTACCTCTATCAGATTAGAGCCATAAGGGCACTAGGTATCTACCACCCCTCTACCTCTATCAGATTAGAGCCATAATGGAGACTAGGTATCTACCACTCCACTACCACTATCAGATTAGAGCCATAACGGAGACTAGACATCTACCACCCCAATACTACTACCAGATTAGAGCCATAAGGGCACTAGACATCTACCACCCCACTACCACTATCAGATTAGAGCCATAAGGGAGACTAGTCATTTACCACCCCACTACCTCTATCAGATTAGAGCCATAATGGAGACTAGTCATTTACCACCCCACTACCTCTATCAGATTAGAGCCATAATGGAGACTAGGTATCTACCACCCCACCACCACTACCAGATTAGAGCCATAATGGAGAATAGGTATCTACCACACCACTACCACTACCAGATTAGAGCCATAATGGAGAATAGGTATCTACCACCCCACTACCACTATCAGATTAGAGCCATAAGGGCACTAGGCATCTACCACCCCACTACCACTATCAGATTAAAGCCACAATGGAGACTAGGTATAAAACACCCCACTACCACTATCAGATTAGAGCCATAATTGAGAAAAGGTTTCTGCCACCCCTCTACCACTACCAGATTAGAGCCATAATGGAGAATAGGTATCTACCACCCCACTACCACTATCAGATTAGAGCCATAACGGAGACTAGGTATCTACCACCCCACTACCTCTATCAGATTAGAGCCATAATGGAGAGTAGGTATCTTCCACCCCACTACAACTATCAGATTAGAGCCATAGTGGAGACTAGGTATCTACCACCCCACTACCACTATCAGATTAGAGCCATAATGGAGACTAGGTATCTACCACCCCTCTACCACTACCAGATTAGAGCCATAATGGAGACTAGGCATCTACCACCCCACTACCACTACCAGATTAGAGCCATAATGGAGACTAGGTATCTACCACACCACTACCACTACCAGATTAGAGCCATACTGGAGACTAGGTATCTACCACCCCACTACCACTATCAGATTAGAGCCATAATGGAGACTAGGTATCTTCCACCCCACTACCACTACCAGATTAGAGCCATAATGGAGACTAGGTATCTACCACCCCACTACCACTACCAAATTGGAGCCATAATGGGGACTAGGTATCTACCACCCCACTACCACTATCAGATTAGAGCCATAATGGGGACTAGGTATCTACCACCCCACTACCACTATCAGATTAGAGCCATAATGGAGACTAGGTATCTACCACCCCACTACCACTACCAAATTAGAGCCATAATGGAGACTAGGTATCTATCACCCCACTACCACTATCAGATTAGAGCCATAATGTAGACTAGGTATCTACCACCCCACTACCACTATCAGATTAGAGCCATAAGGGCACTAGGCATCTACCACCACACTACCACTATCAGATTAGAGCCATAAGGGCACTAGGCATCTACCACCCCGCTACCACTATCAGATTAGAGCCATAAGGGCACTAGGCATCTATCACCCAACTACCACTATCAGATTTGAGCCATAAAGGCACTAGGCATCTACCAACCCACTACAACTATCAGATTAGAGCCATAATGGAGACTAGGTATCTACCACCCCACTACCACTATCAGATTAGAGCCATAATGGAGACTAGGTATCTACCACCCCATTACCACTACCAAATTGGAGCCATAATGGGGACTAGGTATCTACCACCCCACTACCTCTATCAGATTAGAGCCATAATGGAGAGTAGGTATCTTCCACCCCACTTCCACTATCAGATTAGAGCCATAATGTAGACTAGGTATCTACCACCCCACTACCACTATCAGATTAGAGCCATAAGGGCACTAGGCATCTACCACCACACTACCACTATCAGATTAGAGCCATAAGGGCAATAGGCATCTACCACCCCGCTACCACTATCAGATTAGAGCCATAAGGGCACTAGACATCTACCACCCCACTACCACTAACAGATTAGAGCCATAATGGAGACTAGGTATCTACCACCCCACTACCACCATCAGATTAGAGCCATAATGGAGACTAGGTATCTACCACCCCACTACCTCTATCAGAATAGAGCCATAATGGAGAGTATGTATCTTCCACCCCACTACCACTATCAGATTAGAGCCATAATGGAGACTAGGTATCTACCACCCCACTACCACTATCAGATTAGAGCCATAAGGGCACTAGGCATCTACCACCCCTCTACCACTACCAGATTAGAGCCATAATGGAGACTAGGTATCTACCACCCCACTACCACTATCAGATTAGAGCCATACGGGCACTAGGCATCTACCACCCCACTACCACTATCAGATTAGAGCCATAAGGGCACTAGGCATCTACCACCACACTACCACTATCAGATTAGAGCCATAAGGGCACTAGGCATCTACCACCCCGCTACCACTATCAGATTAGAGCCATAAGGGCACTAGGCATCTATCACCCAACTACCACTATCAGATTAGAGCCATAAAGGCACTAGGCATCTACCAACCCACTACAACTATCAGATTAGAGCCATAATGGAGACTAGGTATCTACCACCCCACTACCACTATCAGATTAGAGCCATAATGGAGACTAGGTATCTACCACCCCATTACCACTACCAAATTGGAGCCATAATGGGGACTAGGTATCTACCACCCCACTACCTCTATCAGATTAGAGCCATAATGGAGAGTAGGTATCTTCCACCCCACTTCCACTATCAGATTAGAGCCATAATGTAGACTAGGTATCTACCACCCCACTACCACTATCAGATTAGAGCCATAAGGGCACTAGGCATCTACCACCACACTACCACTATCAGATTAGAGCCATAAGGGCAATAGGTATCTACCACCCCACTACCACCATCAGATTAGAGCCATAAGGGCACTAGGTATCTTCCACCCCACTACCACTATTAGATTAGAGCCATAATGGAGACTAGGTATCTACCACCCCACTACCACTATCAGATTAGAGCCATAATGGAGACTAGGTATCTACCACCCCACTACCTCTATCAGAATAGAGCCATAATGGAGAGTATGTATCTTCCACCCCACTACCACTATCAGATTAGAGCCATAATGGAGACTAGGTATCTACCACCCCACTACCACTATCAGATTAGAGCCATAAGGGCACTAGGCATCTACCACCCCTCTACCACTACCAGATTAGAGCCATAGTGGAGACTATGTATCTACCACCCCACTACCACTATCATATTAGATCCATAAGGGCACTAGGCATCTACCACCCCACTACCACTATCAGATTAGAGCCATAAAGGCACTAGGCATCTACCACCCCACTACCACTATTAGATTAGAGCCATAATGGAGACTAGTTATCTACCACCCCACTACCACTATCAGATTAGAGCCATAATGGAGACTAGGTATCTACCACCCCACTACCTCTATCAGAATAGAGCCATAATGGAGAGTAGGTATCTTCCACCCCACTACCACTATCAGATTAGAGCCATAATGGAGACTAGGTATCTACCACCCCACTACCACTATCAGATTAGAGCCATAAGGGCACTAGGCATCTACCACCCCTCTACCACTACCAGATTAGAGCCATAATGGAGACTAGGTATCTACCACCCCACTACCACTATCAGATTAGAGCCATAAGGGCACTAGGCATCTACCACCCCACTACCACTATCAGAATAGAGCCATAAAGGCACTAGGCATCTACCACCCCACTACCACTATCAGATTAGAGCCATAATGGAGACTAGGCATCTACCACCCCACTACCACTATCAGATTAGAGCCATAATGGAGACTAGGTATCAACCACCCCACTACCACTACCAGATTAGAGCCATAATGGAGACTAGGTATCTACCACACCACTACCACTACCAGATTAGAGCCATAATGGAGACTAGGTATCTACCACCCCACTACCACTATTAGATTAGAGCCATAATGGAGACTAGGTATCTACCACCCCACTACCACTATCAGATTAGAGCCATAATGGAGACTAGGTATCTACCACCCCACTACCTCTATCAGATTAGAGCCATAATGGAGACTAGGTATCTACCACCCCACTACCACTATCAGATTAGAGCCATAATGGAGACTAGGTATCTACCACCCCTCTACCACTACCAGATTAGAGCCATAATGGAGACTAGGTATCTAGCACCCCACTACCACTATCAGATTAGAGCCATAAGGGCACTAGGCATCTACCACCCCACTACCACTATCAGATTAGAGCCATAATGGAGACTAGGTATCTACCACCCCACTACCACTATCAGATTAGAGCCATAATGGAGACTAGGTATCAACCACCCCACTACCACTACCAGATTAGAGCCATAATGGAGACTAGGTATCTACCACCCCACTACCACTACCAGATTAGAGCCATAATGGAGACTAGGTATCTACCACCCCACTACCACTATTAGATTAGAGCCATAATGGAGACTAGGTATCTACCACCCCACTACCACTATCAGATTAGAGCCATAATGGAGACTAGGTATCTACCACCCCACTACCTCTATCAGATTAGAGCCATAATGGAGACTAGGTATCTACCACCCCACTACCACTATCAGATTAGAGCCATAATGGAGACTAGGTATCTACCACCCCTCTACCACTACCAGATTAGAGCCATAATGGAGACTAGGTATCTAGCACCCCACTACCACTATCAGATTAGAGCCATAAGGGCACTAGGCATCTACCACCCCACTACCACTATCAGATTAGAGCCATAAAGGCACTAGGCATCTACCACCCCACTACCACTATCAGATTAGAGCCATAATGGAGACTAGGTATCTACCACCCCACTACCACTATCAGATTAGAGCCATAATGGAGACTAGGTATCTACCACCCCACTACCACTACCAGATTAGAGCCATAACGGAGACTCGGTATCTACCACACCACTACCACTACCAGATTAGAGCCATAATAGAGACCAGGTATCTACCACCCCACTACCACTATCAGATTAGAGCCATAATGGAGACTAGGTATCTACCACCCCACTACCACTATCAGATTAGAGCTATAAGGGCACTAGGCATCTACCACCCCACTACCACTATCAGATTAGAGCCATAAAGTCACTAGGCATAATGGAGACTAGACATCTACCACCCCACTACCACTATCAGATTAGAGCCATAAGGGCACTAGGCATCTACCACCCCACTACCACTATCAGATTAGAGCCATAATGGAGACTAGGTATCTACCACCCCACTACCACTATCAGATTAGAGCCATAATGGAGACTAGGTATCTACCACCCCCCTACTACTACCAGATTAGAGCCATAATGGAGACTAGGTATCTCCCACACCACTACCACTACCAGATTAGAGCCATAATGGAGACTAGGTATCTACCACCCCACTACCACTATCAGATTAGAGCCATAATGGAGACTAGGTATCTTCCACCCCACTACGACTACAAGATTAGAGCCATAAGGGCACTAGACATCTACCACCCCACTACCAATATCAGATTAGAGCCATAATGGAGACTAGGTATCTACCACCCCACTACCACTATCAGATTAGAGCCATAAGGGCACTAGGCATCTATCACCCCACTACCACTATCAGATTAGAGCCATAAAGGCACTAGGCATCTACCACCCCACTACCACTATCAGATTAGAGCCATAATGGAGACTAGGTATCTACCACCCCACTACCACTATCAGATTAGAGCCATAATGGAGACTAGGTATCTACCACCCCACTACCTAAATCAGATTAGAGCCATAATGGAGACTAGGTATCATCCACCCCACTACCACTATCAGATTAGAGCCATAATGAGGACTAGGTATCTACCACCCCACTACCACTATCAGATTAGAGCCATAATGGAGACTAGGTATCTACCACCCCTCTACCACTACCAGATTAGAGCCATAATGGAGACTAGGTATCTACCACCCCACTACCACTATCAGATTAGAGCCATAAGGGCACTAGGCATCTACCACCCCACTACCACTATAAGATTAGAGCCATACGGGCACTTGGCATCTACCACCCCACTACCACTATCAGATTAGAGCCATAAAGGCACTAGGCATCTACCACCCCACTACCACTATCAGATTAGAGCCATAATGGAGACTAGGTATCTACCACCCCACTACCACTACCAAATTGGAGCCATAATGGGGACTAGGTATCTACCACCCCACTACCACTATCAGATTAGAGCCATAATGGAGACTAGGTATCTACCACCCCACTACCTCTATCAGAATAGAGCCATAATGGAGACTAGGTATCTACCACCCCACTACCACCATCAGATTAGAGCCATAAAGGCACTAGGCATCTACCACCCCACTACCACTATCAGATTAGAGCCATAATGGAGACTAGGTATCTACCACCCCACTACCACCATCAGATTAGAGCCATAAAGGCACTAGGCAACTACCACCCCACTACCACTATCAGATTAGAGCCATAATGGAGACTAGGTATCTACCACCCCACTACCACTATCAGATTAGAGCCATAATGGAGACTAGGTATCTACCACCCCACTACCACTACCAGATTAGAGCCATAACGGAGACTCGGTATCTACCACACCACTACCACTACCAGATTAGAGCCATAATAGAGACCAGGTATCTACCACCCCACTACCACTATCAGATTAGAGCCATAATGGAGACTAGGTATCTACCACCCCACTACCACTATCAGATTAGAGCTATAAGGGCACTAGGCATCTACCACCCCACTACCACTATCAGATTAGAGCCATAAAGTCACTAGGCATAATGGAGACTAGACATCTACCACCCCACTACCACTATCAGATTAGAGCCATAAAGGCACTAGGCATCTACCACCCCACTACCACTATCAGATTAGAGCCATAATGGAGACTAGGTATCTACCACCCCACTACCACTATCAGATTAGAGCCATAATGGAGACTAGGTATCTACCACCCCCCTACTACTACCAGATTAGAGCCATAATGGAGACTAGGTATCTCCCACACCACTACCACTACCAGATTAGAGCCATAATGGAGACTAGGTATCTACCACCCCACTACCACTATCAGATTAGAGCCATAATGGAGACTAGGTATCTTCCACCCCACTACGACTACAAGATTAGAGCCATAAGGGCACTAGACATCTACCACCCCACTACCACTATCAGATTAGAGCCATAATGGAGACTAGGTATCTACCACCCCACTACCACTATCAGATTAGAGCCATAAGGGCACTAGGCATCTATCACCCCACTACCACTATCAGATTAGAGCCATAAAGGCACTAGGCATCTACCACCCCACTACCACTATCAGATTAGAGCCATAATGGAGACTAGGTATCTACCACCCCACTACCACTATCAGATTAGAGCCATAATGGAGACTAGGTATCTACCACCCCACTACCTAAATCAGATTAGAGCCATAATGGAGACTAGGTATCATCCACCCCACTACCACTATCAGATTAGAGCCATAATGAGGACTAGGTATCTACCACCCCACTACCACTATCAGATTAGAGCCATAATGGAGACTAGGTATCTACCACCCCTCTACCACTACCAGATTAGAGCCATAATGGAGACTAGGTATCTACCACCCCACTACCACTATCAGATTAGAGCCATAAGGGCACTAGGCATCTACCACCCCACTACCACTATAAGATTAGAGCCATACGGGCACTTGGCATCTACCACCCCACTACCACTATCAGATTAGAGCCATAAAGGCACTAGGCATCTACCACCCCACTACCACTATCAGATTAGAGCCATAATGGAGACTAGGTATCTACCACCCCACTACCACTACCAAATTGGAGCCATAATGGGGACTAGGTATCTACCACCCCACTACCACTATCAGATTAGAGCCATAATGGAGACTAGGTATCTACCACCCCACTACCTCTATCAGAATAGAGCCATAATGGAGACTAGGTATCTACCACCCCACTACCACCATCAGATTAGAGCCATAAAGGCACTAGGCAACTACCACCCCACTACCACTATCAGATTAGAGCCATAATGGAGACTAGGTATCTACCACCCCACTACCACCATCAGATTAGAGCCATAAAGGCACTAGGCAACTACCACCCCACTACCACTATCAGATTAGAGCCATAATGGAGACTAGGTATCTACCACCCCACTACCACTATCAGATTAGAGCCATAATGGAGACTAGGTATCTACCACCCCACTACCACTACCAGATTAGAGCCATAACGGAGACTCGGTATCTACCACACCACTACCACTACCAGATTAGAGCCATAATAGAGACCAGGTATCTACCACCCCACTACCACTATCAGATTAGAGCCATAATGGAGACTAGGTATCTACCACCCCACTACCACTATCAGATTAGAGCTATAAGGGCACTAGGCATCTACCACCCCACTACCACTATCAGATTAGAGCCATAAAGTCACTAGGCATAATGGAGACTAGACATCTACCACCCCACTACCACTATCAGATTAGAGCCATAAAGGCACTAGGCATCTACCACCCCACTACCACTATCAGATTAGAGCCATAATGGAGACTAGGTATCTACCACCCCACTACCACTATCAGATTAGAGCCATAATGGAGACTAGGTATCTACCACCCCCCTACTACTACCAGATTAGAGCCATAATGGAGACTAGGTATCTCCCACACCACTACCACTACCAGATTAGAGCCATAATGGAGACTAGGTATCTACCACCCCACTACCACTATCAGATTAGAGCCATAATGGAGACTAGGTATCTTCCACCCCACTACGACTACAAGATTAGAGCCATAAGGGCACTAGACATCTACCACCCCACTACCACTATCAGATTAGAGCCATAATGGAGACTAGGTATCTACCACCCCACTACCACTATCAGATTAGAGCCATAATGGAGACTAGGTATCTACCACCCCACTACCTAAATCAGATTAGAGCCATAATGGAGACTAGGTATCATCCACCCCACTACCACTATCAGATTAGAGCCATAATGAGGACTAGGTATCTACCACCCCACTACCACTATCAGATTAGAGCCATAATGGAGACTAGGTATCTACCACCCCTCTACCACTACCAGATTAGAGCCATAATGGAGACTAGGTATCTACCACCCCACTACCACTATCAGATTAGAGCCATAAGGGCACTAGGCATCTACCACCCCACTACCACTATAAGATTAGAGCCATACGGGCACTTGGCATCTACCACCCCACTACCACTATCAGATTAGAGCCATAAAGGCACTAGGCATCTACCACCCCACTACCACTATCAGATTAGAGCCATAATGGAGACTAGGTATCTACCACCCCACTACCACTACCAAATTGGAGCCATAATGGGGACTAGGTATCTACCACCCCACTACCACTATCAGATTAGAGCCATAATGGAGACTAGGTATCTACCACCCCACTACCTCTATCAGAATAGAGCCATAATGGAGAGTAGGTGTCTTCCACCCCACTACCACTATCAGATTAGAGCCATAATGGAGACAAGGTATCTACCACCCCACTACCACTACCAGATTAGAGCCATAAGGGCACTAGGCATCTACCACCACACTACCACTATCAGATTAGAGCCATAAGGGCACTTGGCATCTACCACCCCGCTACCACTATCAGATTAGAGCCATAAGGGCACTAGACATCTACCACCCCACTACCACTATCAGATTAGAGCCATAATGGAGACAAGGTATCTACCACCCCACTACCACTATCAGATTAGAGCCATAAGGGCACTAGGGATCTATCACCTAACTACCACTATCAGATTAGAGCCATAAAGACACTAGGCATCTACCACCCAACTACCACTATCAGATTAGAGCCATAATGGAGACTAGGTATCTACCACCCCACTACCACTATCAGATTAGAGCCATAATGGAGACTAGGTATCTACCACCCCACTACCACTATCAGATTAGAGCCATAAAGGCACTAGAAAACTACCACCCCACTACCACTATCAGATTAGAGCCATAATGGAGACTAGGTATCTACCCCACTACCACTATCAGATTAGAGCCATAATGGAGACTAGGTATCTACCACCCCACTACCACTACCAGATTAGAGCCATAACGGAGACTCGGTATCTACCACACCACTACCACTACCAGATTAGAGCCATAATAGAGACCAGGTATCTACCACCCCACTACCACTATCAGATTAGAGCCATAATGGAGACTAGGTATCTACCACCCCACTACCACTATCAGATTAGAGCCATAATGGAGACTAGGTATCTTCCACCCCACTACCACTACAAGATTAGAGCCATAAGGGCACTAGACATCTACCACCCCACTACCACTATCAGATTAGAGCCATAATGGAGACTAGGCATCTACCACCCCACTACCACTATCAGATTAGAGCCATAAGGGCACTAGGCATCTATCACCCCACTACCACTATCAGATTAGAGCCATAAAGGCACTAGGCATCTACCACCCCACTACCACTATCAGATTAGAGCCATAATGGAGACTAGGTATCTACCACCCCACTACCACTATCAGATTAGAGCCATAATGGAGACTAGGTATCTACCACCCCACTACCTAAATCAGATTAGAGCCATAATGGAGACTAGGTATCATCCACCCCACTACCACTATCAGATTAGAGCCATAATGAGGACTAGGTATCTACCACCCCACTACCACTATCAGATTAGAGCCATAATGGAGACTAGGTATCTACCACCCCTCTACCACTACCAGATTAGAGCCATAATGGAGACTAGGTATCTACCACCCCACTACCACTATCAGATTAGAGCCATAAGGGCACTAGGCATCTACCACCCCACTACCACTATAAGATTAGAGCCATACGGGCACTTGGCATCTACCACCCCACTACCACTATCAGATTAGAGCCATAAAGGCACTAGGCATCTACCACCCCACTACCACTATCAGATTAGAGCCATAATGGAGACTAGGTATCTACCACCCCACTACCACTACCAAATTAGAGCCATAATGGGGACTAGGTATCTACCACCCCACTACCACTATCAGATTATGGCCATAATGGAGACTAGGTATCTACCACCCCACTACCTCTATCAGAATAGAGCCATAATGGAGAGTAGGTGTCTTCCACCCCACTACCACTATCAGATTAGAGCCATAATGGAGACAAGGTATCTACCACCCCACTACCACTACCAGATTAGAGCCACAAGGGCACTAGGCATCTACCACCACACTACCACTATCAGATTAGAGCCATAAGGGCACTTGGCATCTACCACCCCGCTACCACTATCAGATTAGAGCCATAAGGGCACTAGACATCTACCACCCCACTACCACTATCAGATTAGAGCCATAATGGAGACAAGGTATCTACCACCCCACTACCACTATCAGATTAGAGCCATAAGGGCACTAGGGATCTATCACCTAACTACCACTATCAGATTAGAGCCATAAAGGCACTAGGCATCTACCACCCCACTACCACTATCAGATTAGAGCCATAATGGAGACTAGGTATCTACCACCCCACTACCACTATCAGATTAGAGCCATAATGGAGACTAGGTATCTACCACCCCACTACCACTATCAGATTAGAGCCATAAAGGCACTAGAAAACTACCACCCCACTACCACTATCAGATTAGAGCCATAATGGAGACTAGGTATCTACCCCACTACCACTATCAGATTAGAGCCATAATGGAGACTAGGTATCTACCACCCCACTACCACTACCAGATTAGAGCCATAACGGAGACTCGGTATCTACCACACCACTACCACTACCAGATTAGAGCCATAATAGAGACCAGGTATCTACCACCCCACTACCACTATCAGATTAGAGCCATAATGGAGACTATGTATCTACCACCCCACTACCACTATCAGATTAGAGCCATAATGGAGACTAGGTATCTACCACCCCACTACCTAAATCAGATTAGAGCCATAATGGAGACTAGGTATCATCCACCCCACTACCACTATCAGATTAGAGCCATAATGAGGACTAGGTATCTACCACCCCACTACCACTATCAGATTAGAGCCATAATGGAGACTAGGTATCTACCACCCCTCTACCACTACCAGATTAGAGCCATAATGGAGACTAGGTATCTACCACCCCACTACCACTATCAGATTAGAGCCATAAGGGCACTAGGCATCTACCACCCCACTACCACTATAAGATTAGAGCCATAAGGGCACTTGGCATCTACCACCCCACTACCACTATCAGATTAGAGCCATAAAGGCACTAGGCATCTACCACCCCACTACCACTATCAGATTAGAGCCATAATGGAGACTAGGTATCTACCACCCCACTACCACTACCAAATTGGAGCCATAATGGGGACTAGGTATCTACCACCCCACTACCACTATCAGATTAGAGCCATAATGGAGACTAGGTATCTACCACCCCACTACCTCTATCAGATTAGAGCCATAATGGAGAGTAGGTGTCTTCCACCCCACTACCACTATCAGATTAGAGCCATAATGGAGACAAGGTATCTACCACCCCACTACCACTACCAGATTAGAGCCATAAGGGCACTAGGCATCTACCACCACACTACCACTATCAGATTAGAGCCATAAGGGCACTTGGCATCTACCACCCCGCTACCACTATCAGATTAGAGCCATAAGGGCACTAGACATCTACCACCCCACTACCACTATCAGATTAGAGCCATAATGGAGACAAGGTATCTACCACCCCACTACCACTATCAGATTAGAGCCATAAGGGCACTAGAGATCTATCACCTAACTACCACTATCAGATTAGAGCCATAAAGGCACTAGGCATCTACCACCCCACTACCACTATCAGATTAGAGCCATAATGGAGACTAGGTATCTACCACCCCACTACCACTATCAGATTAGAGCCATAATGGAGACTAGGTATCTACCACCCCACTACAACTACCAGATTAGAGCCATAAGGGCACTAGACATCTACCACCCCACTACCACTATCAGATTAGAGCCATAAGGGAGACTAGTCATTTACCACCCCACTACCTCTATCAGATTAGAGCCATAATGGAGACTAGTCATTTACCACCCCACTACCACTATCAGATTAGAGCCATAATGGAGACTAGGTATCTACCACCCCACCACCACTACCAGATTAGAGCCATAATGGAGAATAGGTATCTACCACACCACTACCACTACCAGATTAGAGCCATAATGGAGAATAGGTATCTACCACCCCACTACCACTATCAGATTAGAGCCATAAGGGCACTAGGCATCTACCACCCCACTACCACTATCAGATTAAAGCCACAATGGAGAATAGGTATAAAACACCCCACTACCACTATCAGATTAGAGCCATAATTGAGAAAAGGTTTCTGCCACCCCTCTACCACTACCAGATTAGAGCCATAATGGAGAATAGGTATCTACCACCCCACTACCACTATCAGATTAGAGCCATAACGGAGACTAGGTATCTACCACCCCACTACCTCTATCAGATTAGAGCCATAATGGAGAGTAGGTATCTTCCACCCCACTACAACTATCAGATTAGAGCCATAGTGGAGACTAGGTATCTACCACCCCACTACCACTATAAGATTAGAGCCATAATGGAGACTAGGTATCTACCACCCCACTACCTCTATCAGATTAGAGCCATAATGGAGAGTAGGTGTCTTCCACCCCACTACCACTATCAGATTAGAGCCATAATGGAGACAAGGTATCTACCACCCCACTACCACTACCAGATTAGAGCCATAATTGAGAAAAGGTTTCTGCCACCCCTCTACCACTACCAGATTAGAGCCATAATGGAGAATAGGTATCTACCACCCCACTACCACTATCAGATTAGAGCCATAACGGAGACTAGGTATCTACCACCCCACTACCTCTATCAGATTAGAGCCATAATGGAGAGTAGGTATCTTCCACCCCACTACCACTACCAAATTGGAGCCATAATGGGGACTAGGTATCTACCACCCCACTACCACTATCAGATTAGAGCCATAATGGAGACTAGGTATTACCACCCCACTACCTCTATCAGATTAGAGCCATAATGGAGAGTAGGTGTCTTCCACCCCACTACCACTATCAGATTAGAGCCATAATGGAGACAAGGTATCTACCACCCCACTACCACTACCAGATTAGAGCCATAAGGGCACTAGGCATCTACCACCACACTACCACTATCAGATTAGAGCCATAAGGGCACTTGGCATCTACCACCCCGCTACCACTATCAGATTAGAGCCATAAGGGCACTAGACATCTACCACCCCACTACCACTATCAGATTAGAGCCATAATGGAGACAAGGTATCTACCACCCCACTACCACTATCAGATTAGAGCCATAAGGGCACTAGAGATCTATCACCTAACTACCACTATCAGATTAGAGCCATAAAGGCACTAGGCATCTACCACCCCACTACCACTATCAGATTAGAGCCATAATGGAGACTAGGTATCTACCACCCCACTACCACTATCAGATTAGAGCCATAATGGAGACTAGGTATCTACCACCCCACTACAACTACCAGATTAGAGCCATAAGGGCACTAGACATCTACCACCCCACTACCACTATCAGATTAGAGCCATAAGGGAGACTAGTCATTTACCACCCCACTACCTCTATCAGATTAGAGCCATAATGGAGACTAGTCATTTACCACCCCACTACCTCTATCAGATTAGAGCCATAATGGAGACTAGGTATCTACCACCCCACCACCACTACCAGATTAGAGCCATAATGGAGAATAGGTATCTACCACACCACTACCACTACCAGATTAGAGCCATAATGGAGACTAGGTATCTACCACCCCACTACCACTATCAGATTAGAGCCATAAGGGCACTAGGCATCTACCACCCCACTACCACTATCAGATTAGAGCCACAATGGAGATGAGAAAAGGTTTCTGCCACCCCTCTACCACTACCAGATTAGAGCCATAATGGAGAATAGGTATCTACCACCCCACTACCACTATCAGATTAGAGCCATAACGGAGACTAGGTATCTACCACCCCACTACCTCTATCAGATTAGAGCCATAATGGAGAGTAGGTATCTTCCACCCCACTACAACTATCAGATTAGAGCCATAGTGGAGACTAGGTATCTACCACCCCACTACCACTATCAGATTAGAGCCATAATGGAGACTAGGTATCTACCACCCCTCTACCACTACCAGATTAGAGCCATAATGGAGACTAGGCATCTACCACCCCACTACCACTACCAGATTAGAGCCATAATGGAGACTAGGTATCTACCACACCACTACCACTACCAGATTAGAGCCATACTGGAGACTAGGTATCTACCACCCCACTACCACTATCAGATTAGAGCCATAATGGAGACTAGGTATCTTCCACCCCACTACCACTACCAGATTAGAGCCATAATGGAGACTAGGTATCTACCACCCCACTACCACTACCAAATTGGAGCCATAATGGGGACTAGGTATCTACCACCCCACTACCACTATCAGATTAGAGCCATAATGGGGACTAGGTATCTACCACCCCACTACCACTATCAGATTAGAGCCATAATGGAGACTAGGTATCTACCACCCCACTACCACTACCAAATTAGAGCCATAATGGAGACTAGGTATCTATCACCCCACTACCACTATCAGATTAGAGCCATAATGTAGACTAGGTATCTACCACCCCACTACCACTATCAGATTAGAGCCATAAGGGCACTAGGCATCTACCACCACACTACCACTATCAGATTAGAGCCATAAGGGCACTAGGCATCTACCACCCCGCTACCACTATCAGATTAGAGCCATAAGGGCACTAGGCATCTATCACCCAACTACCACTATCAGATTAGAGCCATAAAGGCACTAGGCATCTACCAACCCACTACAACTATCAGATTAGAGCCATAATGGAGACTAGGTATCTACCACCCCACTACCACTATCAGATTAGAGCCATAATGGAGACTAGGTATCTACCACCCCATTACCACTACCAAATTGGAGCCATAATGGGGACTAGGTATCTACCACCCCACTACCTCTATCAGATTAGAGCCATAATGGAGAGTAGGTATCTTCCACCCCACTTCCACTATCAGATTAGAGCCATAATGTAGACTAGGTATCTACCACCCCACTACCACTATCAGATTAGAGCCATAAGGGCACTAGGCATCTACCACCACACTACCACTATCAGATTAGAGCCATAAGGGCAATAGGCATCTACCACCCCGCTACCACTATCAGATTAGAGCCATAAGGGCACTAGACATCTACCACCCCACTACCACTAACAGATTAGAGCCATAATGGAGACTAGGTATCTACCACCCCACTACCACCATCAGATTAGAGCCATAAGGGCACTAGGTATCTTCCACCCCACTACCACTATTAGATTAGAGCCATAATGGAGACTAGGTATCTACCACCCCACTACCACTATCAGATTAGAGCCATAATGGAGACTAGGTATCTACCACCCCACTACCTCTATCAGAATAGAGCCATAATGGAGAGTATGTATCTTCCACCCCACTACCACTATCAGATTAGAGCCATAATGGAGACTAGGTATCTACCACCCCACTACCACTATCAGATTAGAGCCATAAGGGCACTAGGCATCTAACACCCCTCTACCACTACCAGATTAGAGCCATAATGGAGACTAGGTATCTACCACCCCACTACCACTATCAGATTAGAGCCATAAGGGCACTAGGCATCTACCACCCCACTACCACTATCAGATTAGAGCCATAAGGGCACTAGGCATCTACCACCACACTACCACTATCAGATTAGAGCCATAAGGGCACTAGGCATCTACCACCCCGCTACCACTATCAGATTAGAGCCATAAGGGCACTAGGCATCTATCACCCAACTACCACTATCAGATTAGAGCCATAAAGGCACTAGGCATCTACCAACCCACTACAACTATCAGATTAGAGCCATAATGGAGACTAGGTATCTACCACCCCACTACCACTATCAGATTAGAGCCATAATGGAGACTAGGTATCTACCACCCCATTACCACTACCAAATTGGAGCCATAATGGGGACTAGGTATCTACCACCCCACTACCTCTATCAGATTAGAGCCATAATGGAGAGTAGGTATCTTCCACCCCACTTCCACTATCAGATTAGAGCCATAATGTAGACTAGGTATCTACCACCCCACTACCACTATCAGATTAGAGCCATAAGGGCACTAGGCATCTACCACCACACTACCACTATCAGATTAGAGCCATAAGGGCAATAGGTATCTACCACCCCACTACCACCATCAGATTAGAGCCATAAGGGCACTAGGCATCTACCACCCCACTACCACTATCAGATTAGAGCCATAATGGAGACTAGGTATCTACCACCCCACTACCACTATCAGATTAGAGCCATAATGGAGACTAGGTATCTACCACCCCACTACCTCTATCAGAATAGAGCCATAATGGAGAGTATGTATCTTCCACCCCACTACCACTATCAGATTAGAGCCATAATGGAGACTATGTATCTACCACCCCACTACCACTATCATATTAGAGCCATAAGGGCACTAGGCATCTACCACCCCACTACCACTATCAGATTAGAGCCATAAAGGCACTAGGCATCTACCACCCCACTACCACTATTAGATTAGAGCCATAATGGAGACTAGTTATCTACCACCCCACTACCACTATCAGATTAGAGCCATAATGGAGACTAGGTATCTACCACCCCACTACCTCTATCAGAATAGAGCCATAATGGAGAGTAGGTATCTTCCACCCCACTACCACTATCAGATTAGAGCCATAATGGAGACTAGGTATCTACCACCCCGCTACCACTATCAGATTAGAGCCATAAGGGCACTAGACATCTACCACCCCACTACCACTATCAGATTAGAGCCATAATGGAGACAAGGTATCTACCACCCCACTACCACTATCAGATTAGAGCCATAAGGGCACTAGGGATCTATCACCTAACTACCACTATCAGATTAGAGCCATAAAGGCACTAGGCATCTACCACCCCACTACCACTATCAGATTAGAGCCATAATGGAGACTAGGTATCTACCACCCCACTACCACTATCAGATTAGAGCCATAATGGAGACTAGGTATCTACCACCCCACTACCACTATCATATTAGAGCCATAAAGGCACTAGAAAACTACCACCCCACTACCACTATCAGATTAGAGCCATAATGGAGACTAGGTATCTACCCCACTACCACTATCAGATTAGAGCCATAATGGAGACTAGGTATCTACCACCCCACTACCACTACCAGATTAGAGCCATAACGGAGACTCGGTATCTACCACACCACTACCACTACCAGATTAGAGCCATAATAGAGACCAGGTATCTACCACCCCACTACCACTATCAGATTAGAGCCATAATGGAGACTAGGTATCTACCACCCCACTACCACTATCAGATTAGAGCCATAATGGAGACTAGGTATCTTCCACCCCACTACCACTACAAGATTAGAGCCATAAGGGCACTAGACATCTACCACCCCACTACCACTATCAGATTAGAGCCATAATGGAGACTAGGCATCTACCACCACACTACCACTATCAGATTAGAGCCATAAGGGCACTTGGCATCTACCACCCCGCTACCACTATCAGATTAGAGCCATAAGGGCACTAGACATCTACCACCCCACTACCACTATCAGATTAGAGCCATAATGGAGACAAGGTATCTACCACCCCACTACCACTATCAGATTAGAGCCATAAGGGCACTAGGGATCTATCACCTAACTACCACTATCAGATTAGAGCAATAAAGGCACTAGGCATCTACCACCCCACTACCACTATCAGATTAGAGCCATAATGGAGACTAGGTATCTACCACCCCACTACCACTATCAGATTAGAGCCATAATGGAGACTAGGTATCTACCACCCCACTACCACTATCAGATTAGAGCCATAAAGGCACTAGAAAACTACCACCCCACTACCACTATCAGATTAGAGCCATAATGGAGACTAGGTATCTACCCCACTACCACTATCAGATTAGAGCCATAATGGAGACTAGGTATCTACCACCCCACTACCACTACCAGATTAGAGCCATAACGGAGACTCAGTATCTACCACACCACTACCACTACCAGATTAGAGCCATAATAGAGACCAGGTATCTACCACCCCACTACCACTATCAGATTAGAGCCATAATGGAGACTAGGTATCTACCACCCCACTACCACTATCAGATTAGAGCCATAATGGAGACTAGGTATCTTCCACCCCACTACCACTACAAGATTAGAGCCATAAGGGCACTAGACATCTACCACCCCACTACCACTATCAGATTAGAGCCATAATGGAGACTAGGTATCTACCACCCCACTACCACTATCAGATTAGAGCCATAAGGGCACTAGGCATCTATCACCCCACTACCACTATCAGATTAGAGCCATAAAGGCACTAGGCATCTACCACCCCACTACCACTATCAGATTAGAGCCATAATGGAGACTAGGTATCTACCACCCCACTACCACTATCAGATTAGAGCCATAATGGAGACTAGGTATCTACCACCCCACTACCTAAATCAGATTAGAGCCATAATGGAGACTAGGTATCATCCACCCCACTACCACTATCAGATTAGAGCCATAATGAGGACTAGGTATCTACCACCCCACTACCACTATCAGATTAGAGCCATAATGGAGACTAGGTATCTACCACCCCTCTACCACTACCAGATTAGAGCCATAATGGAGACTAGGTATCTACCACCCCACTACCACTATCAGATTAGAGCCATAAGGGCACTAGGCATCTACCACCCCACTACCACTATAAGATTAGAGCCATACGGGCACTTGGCATCTACCACCCCACTACCACTATCAGATTAGAGCCATAAAGGCACTAGGCATCTACCACCCCACTACCACTATCAGATTAGAGCCATAATGGAGACTAGGTATCTACCACCCCACTACCACTACCAAATTGGAGCCATAATGGGGACTAGGTATCTACCACCCCACTACCACTATCAGATTATGGCCATAATGGAGACTAGGTATCTACCACCCCACTACCTCTATCAGAATAGAGCCATAATGGAGAGTAGGTGTCTTCCACCCCACTACCACTATCAGATTAGAGCCATAATGGAGACAAGGTATCTACCACCCCACTACCACTACCAGATTAGAGCCATAAGGGCACTAGGCATCTACCACCACACTACCACTATCAGATTAGAGCCATAAGGGCACTTGGCATCTACCACCCCGCTACCACTATCAGATTAGAGCCATAAGGGCACTAGACATCTACCACCCCACTACCACTATCAGATTAGAGCCATAATGGAGACAAGGTATCTACCACCCCACTACCACTATCAGATTAGAGCCATAAGGGCACTAGGGATCTATCACCTAACTACCACTATCAGATTAGAGCCATAAAGGCACTAGGCATCTACCACCCCACTACCACTATCAGATTAGAGCCATAATGGAGACTAGGTATCTACCACCCCACTACCACTATCAGATTAGAGCCATAATGGAGACTAGGTATCTACCACCCCACTACCACTATCAGATTAGAGCCATAAAGGCACTAGAAAACTACCACCCCACTACCACTATCAGATTAGAGCCATAATGGAGACTAGGTATCTACCCCACTACCACTATCAGATTAGAGCCATAATGGAGACTAGGTATCTACCACCCCACTACCACTACCAGATTAGAGCCATAACGGAGACTCGGTATCTACCACACCACTACCACTACCAGATTAGAGCCATAATAGAGACCAGGTATCTACCACCCCACTACCACTATCAGATTAGAGCCATAATGGAGACTATGTATCTACCACCCCACTACCACTATCAGATTAGAGCCATAATGGAGACTAGGTATCTACCACCCCACTACCTAAATCAGATTAGAGCCATAATGGAGACTAGGTATCATCCACCCCACTACCACTATCAGATTAGAGCCATAATGAGGACTAGGTATCTACCACCCCACTACCACTATCAGATTAGAGCCATAATGGAGACTAGGTATCTACCACCCCTCTACCACTACCAGATTAGAGCCATAATGGAGACTAGGTATCTACCACCCCACTACCACTATCAGATTAGAGCCATAAGGGCACTAGGCATCTACCACCCCACTACCACTATAAGATTAGAGCCATAAGGGCACTTGGCATCTACCACCCCACTACCACTATCAGATTAGAGCCATAAAGGCACTAGGCAACTACCACCCCACTACCACTATCAGATTAGAGCCATAATGGAGACTAGGTATCTACCACCCCACTACCACTACCAAATTGGAGCCATAATGGGGACTAGGTATCTACCACCCCACTACCACTATCAGATTAGAGCCATAATGGAGACTAGGTATCTACCACCCCACTACCTCTATCAGATTAGAGCCATAATGGAGAGTAGGTGTCTTCCACCCCACTACCACTATCAGATTAGAGCCATAATGGAGACAAGGTATCTACCACCCCACTACCACTACCAGATTAGAGCCATAAGGGCACTAGGCATCTACCACCACACTACCACTATCAGATTAGAGCCATAAGGGCACTTGGCATCTACCACCCCGCTACCACTATCAGATTAGAGCCATAAGGGCACTAGACATCTACCACCCCACTACCACTATCAGATTAGAGCCATAATGGAGACAAGGTATCTACCACCCCACTACCACTATCAGATTAGAGCCATAAGGGCACTAGGGATCTATCACCTAACTACCACTATCAGATTAGAGCCATAAAGGCACTAGGCATCTACCACCCCACTACCACTATCAGATTAGAGCCATAATGGAGACTAGGTATCTACCACCCCACTACCACTATCAGATTAGAGCCATAATGGAGACTAGGTATCTACCACCCCACTACCACTATCAGATTAGAGCCATAAAGGCACTAGGCAACTACCACCCCACTACCACTATCAGATTAGAGCCATAATGGAGACTAGGTATCTACCCCACTACCACTATCAGATTAGAGCCATAATGGAGACTAGGTATCTACCACCCCACTACCACTACCAGATTAGAGCCATAACGGAGACTCGGTATCTACCACACCACTACCACTACCAGATTAGAGCCATAATGGAGACTAGGTATCTACCACCCCACTACCACTATCAGATTAGAGCCATAAGGGCACTAGGCATCTACCACCCCACTACCACTATAAGATTAGAGCCATAAGGGCACTTGGCATCTACCACCCCACTACCACTATCAGATTAGAGCCATAAAGGCACTAGGCATCTACCACCCCACTACCACTATCAGATTAGAGCCATAACGGAGACTAGACATCTACCACCCCAATACTACTACCAGATTAGAGCCATAAGGGCACTAGACATCTACCACCCCACTACCACTATCAGATTAGAGCCATAAGGGAGACTAGTCATTTACCACCCCACTACCTCTACCAGATTAGAGCCATAATGGAGAATAGGTATCTACCACACCACTACCACTACCAAATTGGAGCCATAATGGGGACTAGGTATCTACCACCCCACTACCACTATCAGATTAGAGCCATAATGGGGACTAGGTATCTACCACCCCACTACCACTATCAGATTAGAGCCATAATGGAGACTAGGTATCTACCACCCCACTACCACTACCAAATTAGAGCCATAATGGAGACTAGGTATCTACCACCCCACTACCACTATCAGATTAGAGCCATAATGTAGACTAGGTATCTACCACCCCACTACCACTATCAGATTAGAGCCATAAGGGCACTAGGCATCTACCACCACACTACCACTATCAGATTAGAGCCATAAGGGCACTAGGCATCTACCACCCCGCTACCACTATCAGATTAGAGCCATAAGGGCACTAGGCATCTATCACCCAACTACCACTATCAGATTAGAGCCATAAAGGCACTAGGCATCTACCAACCCACTACAACTATCAGATTAGAGCCATAATGGAGACTAGGTATCCACCACTCCACTACCACTATCAGATTAGAGCCATAATGGAGACTAGGTATCTACCACCCCATTACCACTACCAAATTGGAGCCATAATGGGGACTAGGTATCTACCACCCCACTACCTCTATCAGATTAGAGCCATAATGGAGAGTAGGTATCTTCCACCCCACTTCCACTATCAGATTAGAGCCATAATGTAGACTAGGTATCTACCACCCCACTACCACTATCAGATTAGAGCCATAAGGGCACTAGGCATCTACCACCACACTACCACTATCAGATTAGAGCCATAAGGGCAATAGGCATCTACCACCCCGCTACCACTATCAGATTAGAGCCATAAGGGCACTAGACATCTACCACCCCACTACCACTAACAGATTAGAGCCATAATGGAGACTAGGTATCTACCACCCCACTACCACCATCAGATTAGAGCCATAAGGGCACTAGGCATCTTCCACCCCACTACCACTATTAGATTAGAGCCATAATGGAGACTAGGTATCTACCACCCCACTACCACTATCAGATTAGAGCCATAATGGAGACTAGGTATCTACCACCCCACTACCACTATCAGATTAGAGCCATAGGGGCACTAGGCATCTACCACCCCTCTACCACTATCAGATTAGAGCCATAATGGAGACTAGGTATCTACCACCCCACTACCACTATCAGATTAGAGCCATAAGGGCACTAGGCATCTACCACCCCACTACCACTATCAGATTAGAGCCATAAAGGCACTAGGCATCTACCACCCCACTACCACTATTAGATTAGAGCCATAATGGAGACTAGGTATCTACCACCCCACTACCACTATCAGATTAGAGCCATAATGGAGACTAGGTATCTACCACCCCACTACCTCTATCAGAATAGAGCCATAATGGAGAGTAGGTATCTTCCACCCCACTACCACTATCAGATTAGAGCCATAATGGAGACTAGGTATCTACCACCCCACTACCACTATCAGATTAGAGCCATAAGGGCACTAGGCATCTACCACCCCTCTACCACTATCAGATTAGAGCCATAATGGAGACTAGGTATCTACCACCCCACTACCACTATCAGATTAGAGCCATAAGGGCACTAGGCATCTACCACCCCACTACCACTATCAGATTAGAGCCATAAAGGCACTAGGCATCTACCACCCCACTACCACTATCAGATTAGAGCCATAATGGAGACTAGGAATCTACCACCCCACTACCACTATCAGATTAGAGCCATAATGGAGACTAGGTATCAACCACCCCACTACCACTACCAGATTAGAGCCATAATGGAGACTAGGTATCTACCACACCACTACCACTACCAGATTAGAGCCATAATGGAGACTAGGTATCTACCACCCCACTACCACTATTAGATTAGAGCCATAATGGAGACTAGGTATCTACCACCCCACTACCACTATCAGATTAGAGCCATAATGGAGACTAGGTATCTACCACCCCACTACCTCTATCAGATTAGAGCCATAATGGAGACTAGGTATCTACCACCCCACTACCACTATCAGATTAGAGCCATAATGGAGACTAGGTATCTACCACCCCTCTACCACTACCAGATTAGAGCCATAATGGAGACTAGGTATCTAGCACCCCACTACCACTATCAGATTAGAGCCATAAGGGCACTAGGCATCTACCACCCCACTACCACTATCAGATTAGAGCCATAATGGGCACTAGGCATCTACCACCCCACTACCACTATCAGATTAGAGCCATAATGGAGACTAGGTATCTACCACCCCACTACCACTATCAGATTAGAGCCATAATGGAGACTAGGTCTCTACCACCCCACTACCACTACCAGATTAGAGCCATAATGGAGACTAGGTATCTACCACACCAATACCACTACCAGATTATAGCCAAAATGGAGACTAGGTATCTACCACCCCACTACCACTATTAGATTAGAGCCATAATGGAGACTAGATATCTACCACCCCACTACCACTATCAGAATAGAGCCATAAGGGCACTAGGCATCTACCACCCCACTACCACTATCAGATTAGAGCCATAAAGTCACTAGGCATAATGGAGACTAGACATCTACCACCCCACTACCACTATCAGATTAGAGCCATAATGGAGACTAGGTATCTACCACCCCACTACCACTATCAGATTAGAGCCATAATGGAGACTAGGTATCTACCACCCCCCTACCACTACCAGATTAGAGCCATAATGGAGACTAGGTATCTACCACACCACTACCACTACCAGATTAGAGCCATAATGGAGACTAGGTATCTACCACCCCACTACCACTATCAGATTAGAGCCATAATGGAGACTAGGTATCTTCCACCCCACTACCACTACAAGATTAGAGCCATAATGGAGACTAGGTATCTACCACCCCATTACCACTACCAAATTGGAGACATAATGGAGACTAGGTATCTACCACCCCACTACCACTATCAGATTAGAGCCATAATGGAGACTAGGTATCTACCACCTCACTACCTCTATCAGTTTAGAGCCATAATGGAGAGTAGGTATCTACCACCCCTCTACCACTATCAGATTAGAGCCATAAGGGCACTAGGCATCTATCACCCCACTACCACTATCAGATTAGAGCCATAAAGGCACTAGGCATCTACCACCCCACTACCACTATCAGATTAGAGCCATAATGGAGACTAGGTATCTACCACCCCACTACCACTATCAGATTAGAGCCATAAGGGCACTAGGCATCTACCACCCCACTACCACTATCAGATTAGAGCCATAAAGGAACTAGGCATCTACCACCCCACTACCACTATCAGATTAGAGCCATAATGGAGACTAGGTATCTACCACCCCACTACCACTATCAGATTAGAGCCATAATGGAGACTAGGTCTCTACCACCCCACTACCACTACCAGATTAGAGCCATAATGGAGACTAGGTATCTACCACACCAATACCACTACCAGATTAGAGCCAAAATGGAGACTATGTATCTACCACCCCACTACCACTATCAGACTAGAGCCATAATGGAGACTAGGTATCTACCACCCCACTACCACTATCAGATTAGAGCCATAATGGAGACTAGGTATCTACCACCCCACTACCTCTATCAGATTAGAGCCATATTGGAGACTAGGTATCTACCACCCCACTACCACTATCAGATTAGAGCCATAAGGGCACTAGGCATCTACCACCCCACTACCACTATCAGATTAGAGCCATAAAGTCACTAGGCATAATGGAGACTAGACATCTACCACCCCACTACCACTATCAGATTAGAGCCATAAAGGCACTAGGCATCTACCACCCCACTACCACTATCAGATTAGAGCCATAATGAAGACTAGGTATCTACCACCCCACTACCACTATCAGATTAGAGCCATAATGGAGACTAGGTATCTACCACCCCCCTACCACTACAAGATTAGAGCCATAATGGAGACTAGGTATCTACCACACCACTACCACTACCAGATTAGAGCCATAATGGAGACTAGGTATCTACCACCCCACTACCACTATCAGATTAGAGCCATAATGGAGACTAGGTATCTTCCACCCCACTACCACTACAAGATTAGAGCCATAATGGAGACTAGGTATCTACAACCCCATTACCACTACCAAATTGGAGCCATAATGGAGACTAGGTATCTACCACCCCACTACCACTATCAGATTAGAGCCATAATGGAGACTAGGTATCTACCACCCCACTACCTCTATCAGATTAGAGCCATAATGGAGAGTAGGTATCTACCACCCCTCTACCACTATCAGATTAGAGCCATAAGGGCACTAGGCATCTATCACCCCACTACCACTATCAGATTAGAGCCATAAAGGCACTAGGCATCTACCACCCCACTACCACTATCAGATTAGAGCCATAATGGAGACTAGGTATCTACCACCCCACTACCACCATCAGATTAGAGCCATAAAGGCACTAGGCAACTACCACCCCACTACCACTATCAGATTAGAGCCATAATGGAGACTAGGTATCTACCACCCCACTACCACTATCAGATTAGAGCCATAATGGAGACTAGGTATCTACCACCCCACTACCACTACCAGATTAGAGCCATAACGGAGACTCGGTATCTACCACACCACTACCACTACCAGATTAGAGCCATAATAGAGACCAGGTATCTACCACCCCACTACCACTATCAGATTAGAGCCATAATGGAGACTAGGTATCTACCACCCCACTACCACTATCAGATTAGAGCCATAATGGAGACTAGGTATCTACCACCCCACTACCTAAATCAGATTAGAGCCATAATGGAGACTAGGTATCATCCACCCCACTACCACTATCAGATTAGAGCCATAATGAGGACTAGGTATCTACCACCCCACTACCACTATCAGATTAGAGCCATAATGGAGACTAGGTATCTACCACCCCTCTACCACTACCAGATTAGAGCCATAATGGAGACTAGGTATCTACCACCCCACTACCACTATCAGATTAGAGCCATAAGGGCACTAGGCATCTACCACCCCACTACCACTATAAGATTAGAGCCATAAGGGCACTTGGCATCTACCACCCCACTACCACTATCAGATTAGAGCCATAAAGGCACTAGGCATCTACCACCCCACTACCACTATCAGATTAGAGCCATAATGGAGACTAGGTATCTACCACCCCACTACCACTACCAAATTGGAGCCATAATGGGGACTAGGTATCTACCACCCCACTACCACTATCAGATTAGAGCCATAATGGAGACTAGGTATCTACCACCCCACTACCTCTATCAGATTAGAGCCATAATGGAGAGTAGGTGTCTTCCACCCCACTACCACTATCAGATTAGAGCCATAATGGAGACAAGGTATCTACCACCCCACTACCACTACCAGATTAGAGCCATAAGGGCACTAGAGATCTACCACCACACTACCACTATCAGATTAGAGCCATAAGGGCACTTGGCATCTACCACCCCGCTACCACTATCAGATTAGAGCCATAAGGGCACTAGACATCTAAAACCCCACTACCACTATCAGATTAGAGCCATAATGGAGACAAGGTATCTACCACCCCACTACCACTATCAGATTAGAGCCATAAGGGCACTAGGGATCTATCACCTAACTACCACTATCAGATTAGAGCCATAAAGGCACTAGGCATCTACCACCCCACTACCACTATCAGATTAGAGCCATAATGGAGACTAGGTATCTACCACCCCACTACCACTATCAGATTAGAGCCATAATGGAGACTAGGTATCTACCACCCCACTACCACTATCAGATTAGAGCCATAAGGGCACTAGGCATCTATCACCCCACTACCACTATCAGATTAGAGCCATAAAGGCACTAGGCATCTACCACCCCACTTCCACTATCAGATTAGAGCCATAATGGAGACTAGGTATCTACCACCCCACTACCACTATCAGATTAGAGCCATAAGGGCACTAGGCTTCTACCACCCCACTACCACTATCAGATTAGAGCCATAAAGGCACTAGGCATCTACCACTATCAGATTAGAACCATCATGGAGACTAGGTATCTACCACCCCACTACCACTATCAGATTAGAGCCATAATGGAGACTAGGCATCTACCACCCCACTACCACTACCAGATTAGAGCCATAAGGGCACTAGGCATCTATCACCCCACTACCACTATCAGATTAGAGCAATAAAGGCACTAGGCATCTACCACCCCACTACCACTATCAGATTAGAGCCATAATGGAGACTAGGTATCTACCACCCCACTACCACTATCAGATTAGAGCCATAATGGAGACTAGGCATCTACCACCCCACTACCACTACCAGATTAGAGCCATAAGGGCACTAGGCATCTACCACCCCACTACCACTATCAGATTAGAGCCATAAAGGCACTAGGCATCTACCACCCCACTACCACTATCAGATTAGAGCCATAATGGAGACTAGGTATCTACCACCCCACTACCACTATCAGATTAGAGCCATAATGGAGACTAGGCATCTACCACCCCACTACCACTACCAGATTAGAGCCATAATGGAGACTAGGTATCTACCACACCACTACCACTACCAGATTAGAGCCATAATGGAGACTAGGTATCTACCACCCCACTACCACTATCAGATTAGAGCCATAATGGAGACTAGGTATCTTCCACCCCACTACCACTACCAGATTAGAGCCATAATGGAGACTAGGTATCTACCACCCCGCTACCACTACCAAATTGGAGCCATAATGGGGACTAGGTATCTACCACCCCACTACCACTATCAGATTAGAGCCATAATGGAGACTAGGTATCTACCACCCCACTACCACTATCAGATTAGAGCCATAATGGAGACTAGGTATCTACCACCCCACTACCACTATCAGATTAGAGCCATAAGGGCACTAGGCATCTACCACCACACTACCACTATCAGATTAGAGCCATAATGGAGAGTAGGTATCTTCCACCCCACTACCACTATCAGATTAGAGCCATAATGGAGACTGGGTATCTACCACCCCACTACCACTACCAGATTAGAGCCATAATGGAGACTAGGTATCTACCACCCCACTACCACTATCAGATTAGAGCCATAATGGAGACTAGGTATCTACCACCCCACTACCACTATCAGATTAGAGCCATAAGGGCACTAGGCATCTACCACCACACTACCACTATCAGATTAGAGCCATAAGGGCACTAGGCATCTACCACCCCGCTACCACTATCAGATTAGAGCCAAAAGGGCACTAGACATCTACCACCCCACTACCACTATCAGATTAGAGCCATAATGGAGACTAGGTATCTACCACCCCACTACCACTATCAGATTAGAGCCATAAGGGCACTAGGCATCTATCACCCAACTACCACTATCAGATTAGAGCCATAAAGGCACTAGGCATCTACCAACCCACTACCACTATCAGATTAGAGCCATAATGGAGACTAGGTATCTACCCCACCACCACTATCAGATTAGAGCCATAATGGAGACTAGGTATCTACCACCCCACTACCACTACCAGATTAGAGCCATAACGGAGACTCGGTATCTACCACACCACTACCACTACCAGATTAGAGCCATAATAGAGACCAGGTATCTACCACCCCACTACCACTATCAGATTAGAGCCATAATGGAGACTAGGTATCTACCACCCCACTACCACTATCAGATTAGAGCCATAATGGAGACTAG
This sequence comes from Salvelinus alpinus, assembly GCF_045679555.1. Lineage (NCBI taxonomy): Eukaryota > Metazoa > Chordata > Actinopteri > Salmoniformes > Salmonidae > Salvelinus > Salvelinus alpinus. The sequence goes on from NC_092088.1 coordinate 106,648,282, forward strand.
GTATCTACCACCCCACTACCTAAATCAGATTAGAGCCATAATGGAGACTAGGTATCATCCACCCCACTACCACTATCAGATTAGAGCCATAATGAGGACTAGGTATCTACCACCCCACTACCACTATCAGATTAGAGCCATAATGGAGACTAGGTATCTACCACCCCTCTACCACTACCAGATTAGAGCCATAATGGAGACTAGGTATCTACCACCCCACTACCACTATCAGATTAGAGCCATAAGGGCACTAGGCATCTACCACCCCACTACCACTATAAGATTAGAGCCATAAGGGCACTTGGCATCTACCACCCCACTACCACTATCAGATTAGAGCCATAAAGGCACTAGGCATCTACCACCCCACTACCACTATCAGATTAGAGCCATAATGGAGACTAGGTATCTACCACCCCACTACCACTACCAAATTGGAGCCATAATGGGGACTAGGTATCTACCACCCCACTACCACTATCAGATTAGAGCCATAATGGAGACTAGGTATCTACCACCCCACTACCTCTATCAGATTAGAGCCATAATGGAGAGTAGGTGTCTTCCACCCCACTACCACTATCAGATTAGAGCCATAATGGAGACAAGGTATCTACCACCCCACTACCACTACCAGATTAGAGCCATAAGGGCACTAGGCATCTACCACCACACTACCACTATCAGATTAGAGCCATAAGGGCACTTGGCATCTACCACCCCGCTACCACTATCAGATTAGAGCCATAAGGGCACTAGACATCTACCACCCCACTACCACTATCAGATTAGAGCCATAATGGAGACTAGGTATCTACCACCCCACTACCACTATCAGATTAGAGCCATAAGGGAACTAGGGATCTATCACCTAACTACCACTATCAGATTAGAGCCATAAAGGCACTAGGCATCTACCACCCCACTACCACTATCAGATTAGAGCCATAATGGAGACTAGGTATCTACCACCCCACTACCACTATCAGATTAGAGCCATAAAGGCACTAGGCTTCTACCACCCCACTACCACTATCAGATTAGAGCCATAAAGGCACTAGGCATCTACCACTATCAGATTAGAACCATAATGGAGACTAGGTATCTACCACCCCACTACCACTATCAGATTAGAGCCATAATGGAGACTAGGCATCTACCACCCCACTACCACTACCAGATTAGAGCCATAAGGGCACTAGGCATCTATCACCCCACTACCACTATCAGATTAGAGCAATAAAGGCACTAGGCATCTACCACCCCACTACCACTATCAGATTAGAGCCATAATGGAGACTAGGTATCTACCACCCCACTACCACTATCAGATTAGAGCCATAATGGAGACTAGGCATCTACCACCCCACTACCACTACCAGATTAGAGCCATAAGGGCACTAGGCATCTACCACCCCACTACCACTATCAGATTAGAGCCATAAAGGCACTAGGCATCTACCACCCCACTACCACTATCAGATTAGAGCCATAATGGAGACTAGGTATCTACCACCCCACTACCACTATCAGATTAGAGCCATAATGGAGACTAGGCATCTACCACCCCACTACCACTACCAGATTAGAGCCATAATGGAGACTAGGTATCTACCACACCACTACCACTACCAGATTAGAGCCATAATGGAGACTAGGTATCTACCACCCCACTACCACTATCAGATTAGAGCCATAATGGAGACTAGGTATCTTCCACCCCACTACCACTACCAGATTAGAGCCATAATGGAGACTAGGTATCTACCACCCCGCTACCACTACCAAATTGGAGCCATAATGGGGACTAGGTATCTACCACCCCACTACCACTATCAGATTAGAGCCATAATGGAGACTAGGTATCTACCACCCCACTACCACTATCAGATTAGAGCCATAATGGAGACTAGGTATCTACCACCCCACTACCACTATCAGATTAGAGCCATAAGGGCACTAGGCATCTACCACCACACTACCACTATCAGATTAGAGCCATAATGGAGAGTAGGTATCTTCCACCCCACTACCACTATCAGATTAGAGCCATAATGGAGACTGGGTATCTACCACCCCACTACCACTACCAGATTAGAGCCATAATGGAGACTAGGTATCTACCACCCCACTACCACTATCAGATTAGAGCCATAATGGAGACTAGGTATCTACCACCCCACTACCACTATCAGATTAGAGCCATAAGGGCACTAGGCATCTACCACCACACTACCACTATCAGATTAGAGCCATAAGGGCACTAGGCATCTACCACCCCGCTACCACTATCAGATTAGAGCCAAAAGGGCACTAGACATCTACCACCCCACTACCACTATCAGATTAGAGCCATAATGGAGACTAGGTATCTACCACCCCACTACCACTATCAGATTAGAGCCATAAGGGCACTAGGCATCTATCACCCAACTACCACTATCAGATTAGAGCCATAAAGGCACTAGGCATCTACCAACCCACTACCACTATCAGATTAGAGCCATAATGGAGACTAGGTATCTACCCCACCACCACTATCAGATTAGAGCCATAATGGAGACTAGGTATCTACCACCCCACTACCACTACCAGATTAGAGCCATAACGGAGACTCGGTATCTACCACACCACTACCACTACCAGATTAGAGCCATAATAGAGACCAGGTATCTACCACCCCACTACCACTATCAGATTAGAGCCATAATGGAGACTAGGTATCTACCACCCCACTACCACTATCAGATTAGAGCCATAATGGAGACTAGGTATCTACCACCCCACTACCTAAATCAGATTAGAGCCATAATGGAGACTAGGTATCATCCACCCCACTACCACTATCAGATTAGAGCCATAATGAGGACTAGGTATCTACCACCCCACTACCACTATCAGATTAGAGCCATAATGGAGACTAGGTATCTACCACCCCTCTACCACTACCAGATTAGAGCCATAATGGAGACTAGGTATCTACCACCCCACTACCACTATCAGATTAGAGCCATAAGGGCACTAGGCATCTACCACCCCACTACCACTATAAGATTAGAGCCATAAGGGCACTTGGCATCTACCACCCCACTACCACTATCAGATTAGAGCCATAAAGGCACTAGGCATCTACCACCCCACTACCACTATCAGATTAGAGCCATAATGGAGACTAGGTATCTACCACCCCACTACCACTACCAAATTGGAGCCATAATGGGGACTAGGTATCTACCACCCCACTACCACTATCAGATTAGAGCCATAATGGAGACTAGGTATCTACCACCCCACTACCTCTATCAGATTAGAGCCATAATGGAGAGTAGGTGTCTTCCACCCCACTACCACTATCAGATTAGAGCCATAATGGAGACTAGGTATCTACCACCCCACTACCACTATCAGATTAGAGCCATAAGGGCACTAGGCATCTACCACCACACTACCACTATCAGATTAGAGCCATAAGGGCACTTGGCATCTACCACCCCGCTACCACTATCAGATTAGAGCCATAAGGGCACTAGACATCTACCACCCCACTACCACTATCAGATTAGAGCCATAATGGAGACAAGGTATCTACCACCCCACTACCACTATCAGATTAGAGCCATAAGGGAACTAGGGATCTATCACCTAACTACCACTATCAGATTAGAGCCATAAAGGCACTAGGCATCTACCACCCCACTACCACTATCAGATTAGAGCCATAATGGAGACTAGGTATCTACCACCCCACTACCACTATCAGATTAGAGCCATAAAGGCACTAGGCATCTACCACCCCACTACCACTATCAGATTAGAACCATAATGGAGACTAGGTATCTACCACCCCACTACCACTACCAAATTGGAGCCATAATGGGGACTAGGTATCTACCACCCCACTACCACTATCAGATTAGAGCCATAATGGAGACTAGGTATCTACCACCCCACTACCTCTATCAGATTAGAGCCATAATGGAGAGTAGGTGTCTTCCACCCCACTACCACTATCAGATTAGAGCCATAATGGAGACAAGGTATCTACCACCCCACTACCACTACCAGATTAGAGCCATAAGGGCACTAGGCATCTACCACCACACTACCACTATCAGATTAGAGCCATAAGGGCACTTGGCATCTACCACCCCGCTACCACTATCAGATTAGAGCCATAAGGGCACTAGACATCTACCACCCCACTACCACTATCAGATTAGAGCCATAATGGAGACAAGGTATCTACCACCCCACTACCACTATCAGATTAGAGCCATAAGGGCACTAGGGATCTATCACCTAACTACCACTATCAGATTAGAGCCTTAAAGGCACTAGGCATCTACCACCCCACTACCACTATCAGATTAGAGCCATAATGGAGACTAGGTATCTACCACCCCACTACCACTATCAGATTAGAGCCATAATGGAGACTAGGTATCTACCACCCCACTACCACTATCAGATTAGAGCCATAACGGAGACTCGGTATCTACCACACCACTACCACTACCAGATTAGAGCCATAATAGAGACCAGGTATCTACCACCCCACTACCACTATCAGATTAGAGCCATAATGGAGACTAGGTATCTACCACCCCACTACCACTATCAGATTAGAGCCATAATGGAGACTAGGTATCTACCACCCCATTACCTAAATCAGATTAGAGCCATAATGGAGACTAGGTATCATCCACCCCACTACCACTATCAGATTAGAGCCATAATGAGGACTAGGTATCTACCACCCCACTACCACTATCAGATTAGAGCCATAATGGAGACTAGGTATCTACCACCCCTCTACCACTACCAGATTAGAGCCATAATGGAGACTAGGTATCTACCACCCCACTACCACTATCAGATTAGAGCCATAAGGGCACTAGGCATCTACCACCCCACTACCACTATAAGATTAGAGCCATAAGGGCACTTGGCATCTACCACCCCACTACCACTATCAGATTAGAGCCATAAAGGCACTAGGCATCTACCATCCCACTACCACTATCAGATTAGAGCCATAATGGAGACTAGGTATCTACCACCCCACTACCACTACCAAATTGGAGCCATAATGGGGACTAGGTATCTACCACCCCACTACCACTATCAGATTAGAGCCATAATGGAGACTAGGTATCTACCACCCCACTACCTCTATCAGATTAGAGCCATAATGGAGAGTAGGTGTCTTCCACCCCACTACCACTATCAGATTAGAGCCATAATGGAGACTAGGTATCTACCACCCCACTACCACTACCAAATTGGAGCCATAATGGGGACTAGGTATCTACCACCCCACTACCACTATCAGATTAGAGCCATAATGGAGACTAGGTATCTACTACCCCACTACCTCTATCAGATTAGAGCCATAATGGAGAGTAGGTGTCTTCCACCCCACTACCACTATCAGATTAGAGCCATAATGGAGACAAGGTATCTACCACCCCACTACCACTACCAGATTAGAGCCATAAGGGCACTAGGCATCTACCACCACACTACCACTATCAGATTAGAGCCATAAGGGCACTTGGCATCTACCACCCCGCTACCACTATCAGATTAGAGCCATAAGGGCACTAGACATCTACCACCCCACTACCACTATCAGATTAGAGCCATAATGGAGACAAGGTATCTACCACCCCACTACCACTATCAGATTAGAGCCATAAGGGAACTAGGGATCTATCACTTAACTACCACTATCAGATTAGAGCCATAAAGGCACTAGGCATCTACCACCCCACTACCACTATCAGATTAGAGCCATAATGGAGACTAGGTATCTACCACCCCACTACCACTATCAGATTAGAGCCATAATGGAGACTAGGTATCTGCCACCCCACTACCACTATCAGATTAGAGCCATAAGGGCACTAGGCATCTATCACCCCACTACCACTATCAGATTAAAGTCATAAAGGCACTAGGCATCTACCACCCCACTTCCACTATCAGATTAGAGCCATAATGGAGACTAGGTATCTACCACCCCACTACCACTATCAGATTAGAGCCATAAGGGCACTAGGCTTCTACCACCCCACTACCACTATCAGATTAGAGCCATAAAGGCACTAGGCATCTACCACTATCAGATTAGAACCATAATGGAGACTAGGTATCTACCACCCCACTACCACTATCAGATTAGAGCCATAATGGAGACTAGGCATCTACCACCCCACTACCACTACCAGATTAGAGCCATAAGGGCACTAGGCATCTATCACCCCACTACCACTACCAGATTAGAGCCATAAGGGCACTAGGCATCTATCACCCCACTACCACTATCAGATTAGAGCCATAAAGGCACTAGGCATCTACCACCCCACTACCACTATCAGATTAGAGCCATTATGGAGACTAGGTATCTACCACCCCACTACCACTATCAGATTAGAGCCATAAGGGCACTAGGCATCTACCACCCCACTACCACTATCAGATTAGAGCCATAAAGGCACTAGGCATCTACCACCCCACTACCACTATCAGATTAGAGCCATAATGGAGACTAGGTATCTACCACCCCACTACCACAATCAGATTAGAGCCATAATGGAGACTAGGCATCTACCACCCCACTACCACTACCAGATTAGAGCCATAATGGAGACTAGGTATCTACCACACCACTACCACTACCAGATTAGAGCCATAATGGAGACTAGGTATCTACCACCCCACTACCACTATCAGATTAGAGCCATAATGGAGACTAGGTATCTTCCACCCCACTACCACTACCAGATTAGAGCCATAATGGAGACTAGGTATCTACCACCCCGCTACCACTACCAAATTGGAGCCATAATGGGGACTAGGTATCTACCACCCCACTACCACTATCAGATTAGCGCCATAATGGAGACTAGGTATCTACCACCCCACTACCACTATCAGATTAGAGCCATAAGGGCACTAGACATCTACCACCCCACTACCACTATCAGATTAGAGCCATAATGGAGACAAGGTATCTACCACCCCACTACCACTATCAGATTAGAGCCATAAGGGAACTAGGGATCTATCACCTAACTACCACTATCAGATTAGAGCCATAAAGGCACTAGGCATCTACCACCCCACTACCACTATCAGATTAGAGCCATAATGGAGACTAGGTATCTACCACCCCACTACCACTATCAGATTAGAGCCATATTGGAGACTAGGTATCTACCACCCCACTACCACTATCATATTAGATCCATAATGGAGACTAGGTGTCTACCACCCCACTACCACTATCAGATTAGAGCCATAATGGAGACTAGACATCTACCACTATCAGATTAGAGCCATAAGGGCACTAGACATCTACCACCCCACTACCACTATCAGATTAGAGCCATAATGGAGACAAGGTATCTACCACCCCACTACCACTATCAGATTAGAGCCATAACGGAACTAGGGATCTATCACTTAACTACCACTATCAGATTAGAGCCATAAAGGCACTAGGCATCTACCACCCCACTACCACTATCAGATTAGAGCCATAATGGAGACTAGGTATCTACCACCCCACTACCACTATCAGATTAGAGCCATAATGGAGACTAGGTATCTGCCACCCCACTACCACTATCAGATTAGAGCCATAAGGGCACTAGGCATCTATCACCCCACCTCCACTATCAGATTAAAGCCATAAAGGCACTAGGCATCTACCACCCCACTTCCACTATCAGATTAGAGCCATAATGGAGACTAGGTATCTACCACCCCACTACCACTATCAGATTAGAGCCATAAGGGCACTAGGCTTCTACCACCCCACTACCACTATCAGATTAGAGCCATAAAGGCACTAGGCATCTACCACTATCAGATTAGAACCATAATGGAGACTAGGTATCTACCACCCCACTACCACTATCAGATTAGAGCCATAATGGAGACTAGGCATCTACCACCCCACTACCACTACCAGATTAGAGCCATAAGGGCACTAGGCATCTATCACCCCACTACCACTACCAGATTAGAGCCATAAGGGCACTAGGCATCTATCACCCCACTACCACTATCAGATTAGAGCCATAAAGGCACTAGGCATCTACCACCCCACTACCACTATCAGATTAGAGCCATTATGGAGACTAGGTATCTACCACCCCACTACCACTATCAGATTAGAGCCATAAGGGCACTAGGCATCTACCACCCCACTACCACTATCAGATTAGAGCCATAAAGGCACTAGGCATCTACCACCCCACTACCACTATCAGATTAGAGCCATAATGGAGACTAGGTATCTACCACCCCACTACCACAATCAGATTAGAGCCATAATGGAGACTAGGCATCTACCACCCCACTACCACTACCAGATTAGAGCCATAATGGAGACTAGGTATCTACCACACCACTACCACTACCAGATTAGAGCCATAATGGAGACTAGGTATCTACCACCCCACTACCACTATCAGATTAGAGCCATAATGGAGACTAGGTATCTTCCACCCCACTACCACTACCAGATTAGAGCCATAATGGAGACTAGGTATCTACCACCCCGCTACCACTACCAAATTGGAGCCATAATGGGGACTAGGTATCTACCACCCCACTACCACTATCAGATTAGCGCCATAATGGAGACTAGGTATCTACCACCCCACTACCACTATCAGATTAGAGCCATAAGGGAGACTAGGCATCTACCACCCCACTACCACTATCAGATTAGAGCCATAATGGAGACAAGGTATCTACCACCCCACTACCACTATCAGATTAGAGCCATAAGGGAACTAGGGATCTATCACCTAACTACCACTATCAGATTAGAGCCATAAAGGCACTAGGCATCTACCACCCCACTACCACTATCAGATTAGAGCCATAATGGAGACTAGGTATCTACCACCCCACTACCACTATCAGATTAGAGCCATAAAGGCACTAGGCATCTACCACCCCACTACCACTATCAGATTAGAGCCATAATGGAGACTAGGTATCTACCACCCCACTACCACTACCAAATTAGAGCCATAATGGAGACTAGGTATCTACCACCCCACTACCACTATCAGATTAGAGCCATAATGGAGACTAGACATCTACCACTATCAGATTAGAGCCATAAGGGCACTAGACATCTACCACCCCACTACCACTATCAGATTAGAGCCATAATGGAGACAAGGTATCTACCACCCCACTACCACTATCAGATTAGAGCCATAAGGGAACTAGGGATCTATCACTTAACTACCACTATCAGATTAGAGCCATAAAGGCACTAGGCATCTACCACCCCACTACCACTATCAGATTAGAGCCATAATGGAGACTAGGTATCTACCACCCCACTACCACTATCAGATTAGAGCCATAATGGAGACTAGGTATCTGCCACCCCACTACCACTATCAGATTAGAGCCATAAGGGCACTAGGCATCTATCACCCCACTACCACTATCAGATTAAAGCCATAAAGGCACTAGGCATCTACCACCCCACTTCCACTATCAGATTAGAGCCATAATGGAGACTAGGTATCTACCACCCCACTACCACTATCAGATTAGAGCCATAAGGGCACTAGGCTTCTACCACCCCACTACCACTATCAGATTAGAGCCATAAAGGCACTAGGCATCTACCACTATCAGATTAGAACCATAATGGAGACTAGGTATCTACCACCCCACTACCACTATCAGATTAGAGCCATAATGGAGACTAGGCATCTACCACCCCACTACCACTACCAGATTAGAGCCATAAGGGCACTAGGCATCTATCACCCCACTACCACTACCAGATTAGAGCCATAAGGGCACTAGGCATCTATCACCCCACTACCACTATCAGATTAGAGCCATAAAGGCACTAGGCATCTACCACCCCACTACCACTATCAGATTAGAGCCATTATGGAGACTAGGTATCTACCACCCCACTACCACTATCAGATTAGAGCCATAAGGGCACTAGGCATCTACCACCCCACTACCACTATCAGATTAGAGCCATAAAGGCACTAGGCATCTACCACCCCACTACCACTATCAGATTAGAGCCATAATGGAGACTAGGTATCTACCACCCCACTACCACAATCAGATTAGAGCCATAATGGAGACTAGGCATCTACCACCCCACTACCACTACCAGATTAGAGCCATAATGGAGACTAGGTATCTACCACACCACTACCACTACCAGATTAGAGCCATAATGGAGACTAGGTATCTACCACCCCACTACCACTATCAGATTAGAGCCATAATGGAGACTAGGTATCTTCCACCCCACTACCACTACCAGATTAGAGCCATAATGGAGACTAGGTATCTACCACCCCGCTACCACTACCAAATTGGAGCCATAATGGGGACTAGGTATCTACCACCCCACTACCACTATCAGATTAGCGCCATAATGGAGACTAGGTATCTACCACCCCGCTACCACTATCAGATTAGAGCCATAAGGGCACTAGACATCTACCACCCCACTACCACTATCAGATTAGAGCCATAATGGAGACAAGGTATCTACCACCCCACTACCACTATCAGATTAGAGCCATAAGGGAACTAGGGATCTATCACCTAACTACCACTATCAGATTAGAGCCATAAAGGCACTAGGCATCTACCACCCCACTACCACTATCAGATTAGAGCCATAATGGAGACTAGGTATCTACCACCCCACTACCACTATCAGATTAGAGCCATAAAGGCACTAGGCATCTACCACCCCACTACCACTATCAGATTAGAGCCATAATGGAGACTAGGTATCTACCACCCCACTACCACTACCAAATTAGAGCCATAATGGAGACTAGGTATCTACCACCCCACTACCACTATCAGATTAGAGCCATAATGGAGACTAGGTATCTACCACCCCACTACCACTATCAGATTAGAGCCATAAGGGCACTAGGCATCTACCACCACACTACCACTATCAGATTAGAGCCATAATGGAGAGTAGGTATCTTCCACCCCACTACCACTATCAGATTAGAGCCATAATGGAGACTGGGTATCTACCACCCCACTACCACTACCAGATTAGAGCCATAATGGAGACTAGGTATCTACCACCCCACTACCACTATCAGATTAGAGCCATAATGGAGACTAGGTATCTACCACCCCACTACCACTATCAGATTAGAGCCATAAGGGCACTAGGCATCTACCACCACACTACCACTATCAGATTAGAGCCATAAGGGCACTAGGCATCTACCACCCCGCTACCACTATCAGATTAGAGCCAAAAGGGCACTAGACATCTACCACCCCACTACCACTATCAGATTAGAGCCATAAGGGCACTAGGCATCTATCACCCAACTACCACTATCAGATTAGAGCCATAAAGGCACTAGGCATCTACCAACCCACTACCACTATCAGATTAGAGCCATAATGGAGACTAGGTATCTACGACCCCACTACCACCATCAGATTAGAGCCATAATGGAGATTAGGTATCTGCCACCCCATTTCCACTATCAGATTAGAGCCATAATGGAGACTGGGTATCTACCACCCCACTACCACTACCAGATTAGAGCCATAATGGAGACTAGGTATCTACCACACCACTACCACTACCAGATTAGAGCCATAATAGAGACCAGGTATCTACCACCCCACTACCACTATCAGATTAGAGCCATAATGGAGACTAGGTATCTACCACCCCACTACCACTATCAGATTAGAGGCATAATGGAGACTAGGTATCTACCACCCCACTACCTCTATCAGATTAGAGCCATAATGGAGAGTAGATCTCCCAACCCACTACCACTATCAGATTAGAGCCATAATGGAGACTAGGTATCTTCCACCCCACTACCACTATCAGATTAGAGCCATAATGGAGACTAGGTATCTACCACCCCTCTACCACTACCAGATTAGAGCCATAAGGGCACTTGGCATCTACCACCCCACTACCACTATCAGATTAGAACCATAAGGGCACTTGGCATCTACCACCCCACTACCACTATCAGATTAGAGCCATAATGGAGACTAGGTATCTACCACCCCACTACCACTATCAGATTAGAGCCATAAGGGCACTAAGCATCTACCACCCCACTACCACTATCAGATTAGAGCCATAAAGCCACTAGGCATCTACCACCCCACTACCACTATCAGATTAGAGCCATAAGGGAGACTAGGCATCTACCACCCCACTATCACTATCAGATTAGAGCCATAATGGAGACTAGGTATCTACCACCCCACTACCACTATCAGATTAGAGCCATAAAGGCACTAGGCATCTACCACCCCACTACCACTATCAGATTAGAGCCATAATGGAGACTAGGTATCTACCACCCCACTACCACTACCAGATTAGAGCCATAAGGGCGCTAGGCATCTACCACCCCACTACCACTATCAGATTAGAGCCATAAAGGCACTAGGCATCTACCACTATCAGATTAGAACCATCATGGAGACTAGGTATCTACCACCCCACTACCACTATCATATTAGAGCCATAATGGAGACTAGGCATCTACCACCCCACTACCACTACCAGATTAGAGCCATAAGGGCACTAGGCATCTATCACCCCACTACCACTTATCAGATTAGAGCCATAAAGGCACTAGGCATCTACCACCCCACTACCACTATCAGATTAGAGCCATAATGGAGACTAGGTATCTACCACCCCACTACCACTATCAGATTAGAGCCATAATGGAGAGTAGGCATCTACCACCCCACTACCACTACCAGATTAGAGCCATAAGGGCACTAGGCATCTATCACCCCACTACCACTATCAGATTAGAGCCATAAAGGCACTAGGCATCTACCACCCCACTACCACTATCAGATTAGAGCCATAATGGAGACTAGGTATCTACCACCCCACTACCACTATCAGATTAGAGCCATAAGGGCAATAGGCATCTATCACCCCACTACCACTATCAGATTAGAGCCATAAAGGCACTAGGCATCTACCACCCCACTACCACTATCAGATTAGAGCCATAATGGAGACTAGGTATCTACCACCCCACTACCACTATCAGATTAGAGCCATAAGGGCACTAGGCATCTACCACCCCACTACCACTATCAGATTAGAGCCATAATGGAGACTAGGTATCTACCACCCCACTACCACTATCAGATTAGAGCCATAAAGGCACTAGGCATCTACCACCCCACTACCACTATCAGATTAGAGCCATAATGGAGACTAGGTATCTACCACCCCACTACCACTACCAAATTAGAGCCATAATGGAGACTAGGTATCTACCACCCCACTACCACTATCAGATTAGAGCCATAATGGAGACTAGGTATCTACCACCCCACTACCACTATCAGATTAGAGCCATAAGGGCACTAGGCATCTACCACCACACTACCACTATCAGATTAGAGCCATAATGGAGAGTAGGTATCTTCCACCCCACTACCACTATCAGATTAGAGCCATAATGGAGACTGGGTATCTACCACCCCACTACCACTACCAGATTAGAGCCATAATGGAGACTAGGTATCTACCACCCCACTACCACTATCAGATTAGAGCCATAATGGAGACTAGGTATCTACCACCCCACTACCACTATCAGATTAGAGCCATAAGGGCACTAGGCATCTACCACCACACTACCACTATCAGATTAGAGCCATAAGGGCACTAGGCATCTATCACCCCGCTACCACTATCAGATTAGAGCCAAAAGGGCACTAGACATCTACCACCCCACTACCACTATCAGATTAGAGCCATAAGGGCACTAGGCATCTATCACCCAACTACCACTATCAGATTAGAGCCATAAAGGCACTAGGCATCTACCAACCCACTACCACTATCAGATTAGAGCCATAATGGAGACTAGGTATCTACCACCCCACTACCACCATCAGATTAGAGCCATAATGGAGATTAGGTATCTGCCACCCCATTTCCACTATCAGATTAGAGCCATAATGGAGACTGGGTATCTACCACCCCACTACCACTACCAGATTAGAGCCATAATGGAGACTAGGTATCTACCACACCACTACCACTACCAGATTAGAGCCATAATAGAGACCAGGTATCTACCACCCCACTACCACTATCAGATTAGAGCCATAATGGAGACTAGGTATCTACCACCCCACTACCACTATCAGATTAGAGGCATAATGGAGACTAGGTATCTACCACCCCACTACCTCTATCAGATTAGAGCCATAATGGAGAGTAGATCTCCCAACCCACTACCACTATCAGATTAGAGCCATAATGGAGACTAGGTATCTTCCACCCCACTACCACTATCAGATTAGAGCCATAATGGAGACTAGGTATCTACCACCCCTCTACCACTACCAGATTAGAGCCATAAGGGCACTTGGCATCTACCACCCCACTACCACTATCAGATTAGAACCATAAGGGCACTTGGCATCTACCACCCCACTACCACTATCAGATTAGAGCCATAATGGAGACTAGGTATCTACCACCCCACTACCACTATCAGATTAGAGCCATAAGGGCACTAAGCATCTACCACCCCACTACCACTATCAGATTAGAGCCATAAAGCCACTAGGCATCTACCACCCCACTACCACTATCAGATTAGAGCCATAATGGAGACTAGGCATCTACCACCCCACTATCACTATCAGATTAGAGCCATAATGGAGACTAGGTATCTACCACCCCACTACCACTATCAGATTAGAGCCATAAAGGCACTAGGCATCTACCACCCCACTTCCACTATCAGATTAGAGCCATAATGGAGACTAGGTATCTACCACCCCACTACCACTATCAGATTAGAGCCATAAGGGCGCTAGGCATCTACCACCCCACTACCACTATCAGATTAGAGCCATAAAGGCACTAGGCATCTACCACCCCACTACCACTATCAGATTAGAGCCATCATGGAGACTAGGTATCTACCACCCCACTACCACTATCATATTAGAGCCATAATGGAGACTAGGCATCTACCACCCCACTACCACTACCAGATTAGAGCCATAAGGGCACTAGGCATCTATCACCCGACTACCACTTATCAGATTAGAGCCATAAAGGCACTAGGCATCTACCACCCCACTACCACTATCAGATTAGAGCCATAATGGAGACTAGGTATCTACCACCCCACTACCACTATCAGATTAGAGCCATAATGGAGAGTAGGCATCTACCACCCCACTACCACTACCAGATTAGAGCCATAAGGGCACTAGGCATCTATCACCCCACTACCACTATCAGATTAGAGCCATAAAGGCACTAGGCATCTACCACCCCACTACCACTATCAGAGTAGAGCCATAATGGAGACTAGGTATCTACCACCCCACTACCACTATCAGATTAGAGCCATAAGGGCAATAGGCATCTATCACCCCACTACCACTATCAGATTAGAGCCATAAAGGCACTAGGCATCTACCACCCCACTACCACTATCAGATTAGAGCCATAATGGAGACTAGGTATCTACCACCCCACTACCACTATCAGATTAGAGCCATAAGGGCACTAGGCATCTACCACCCCACTACCACTATCAGATTAGAGCCATAAAGGCACTAGGCATCCACCACCCCACTACCACTATCAGATTAGAGCCATAATGGAGACTAGGTATCTACCACCCCACTACCACTATCAGATTAGAGCCATAATGGAGACTAGGCATCTACCACCCCACTACCACTACCAGATTAGAGCCATAATGGAGACTAGGTATCTACCACACCACTACCACTACCAGATTACAGCCATAATGGAGACTAGGTATCTACCACCCCACTACCACTATCAGATTAGAGCCATAATGGAGACTAGGTATCTTCCACCCCACTACCACTACCAGATTAGAGCCATAATGGAGACTAGGTATCTACCACCCCACTACCACTACCAAATTGGAGCCATAATGGGGACTAGGTATCTACCACCCCACTACCACTATCAGATTAGAGCCATAATGGAGACTAGGTATCTACCACCCCACTACCACTATCAGATTAGAGCCATAAGGGCACTAGGCATCTACCACCACACTACCACTATCAGATTAGAGCCATAAGGGCACTAGGCATCTACCACCCCGCTACCACTATCAGATTAGAGCCATAAGGGCACTAGACATCTACCACCCCACTACCACTATCAGATTAGAGCCATAATGGAGACTAGGTATCTACCACCCCACTACCACTATCAGATTAGAGCCATAAGGGCACTAGGCATCTATCACCCCACTACCACTATCAGATTAGAGCCATAAAGGCACTAGGCATCTACCAACCCACTACCACTATCAGATTAGAGCCATAATGGAGACTAGGTATCTACCACCCCACTACCACTATCAGATTAGAGGCATAATGGAGACTAGGTATCTACCACCCCACTACCACTATCAGATTAGAGCCATAAGGGCACTAGGCATCTATCACCCCACTACCACTATCAGATTAGAGCCATAAAGGCACTAGGCATCTACCAACCCACTACCACTATCAGATTAGAGCCATAATGGAGACTAGGTATCTACCACCCCACTACCACTATCAGATTAGAGCCATAATGGAGACTAGGTATCTACCACCCCACTACCTCTATCAGATTAGAGCCATAATGGAGAGTAGGCATCTCCCACCCCACTACCACTATCAGATTAGAGCCATAATGGAGACTAGGTATCTTCCACCCCACTACCACTATCAGATTAGAGCCATAATGGAGACTAGGTATCTACCACCCCTCTACCACTACCAGATTAGAGCCATAAGGGCACTTGGCATCTACCACCCCACTACCACTATCAGATTAGAACCATAATGGAGACTAGGTATCTACCACCCCACTACCACTATCCGATTAGAGCCATAAGGGCACTAGGCATCTACCACTATCAGATTAGAACCATCATGGAGACTAGGTATCTACCACCCCACTACCACTATCAGATTAGAGCCATAATGGAGACTAGGTATCTACCACCCCACTACCACTACCAGATTAGAGCCATAAGGGCACTAGGCATCTATCACCCCACTACCACTATCAGATTAGAGCCATAATGGAGACTAGGTATCTACCACCCCACTACCACTATCAGATTAGAGCCATAATGGAGACTAGGCATCTACCACCCCACTACCACTATCAGATTAGAGCCATAAAGGCACTAGGCATCTACCACCCCACTACCACTATCAGATTAGAGCCATAATGGAGACTAGGTATCTACCACCCCACTACCACTATCAGATTAGAGCCATAATGGAGACTAGGCATCTACCACCCCACTACCACTACCAGATTAGAGCCATAATGGAGACTAGGTATCTACCACACCACTACCACTACCAGATTAGAGCCATAATGGAGACTAGGTATCTACCACCCCACTACCACTATCAGATTAGAGCCATAATGGAGACTAGGTATCTTCCACCCCACTACCACTACCAGATTAGAGCCATAATGGATACTAGGTATCTACCACCCCGCTACCACTACCAAATTGGAGCCATAATGGGGACTAGGTATCTACCACCCCACTACCACTATCAGATTAGAGCCATAATGGAGACTAGGTATCTACCACCCCACTACCTCTATCAGATTAGAGCCATAATGAAGAGTAGGTATCTTCCACCCCACTACCACTATCAGATTAGAGCCATAATGGAGACTAGGTATCTACCACCCCACTACCTCTATCAGATTAGAGCCATAATGGAGAGTAGATCTCCCACCCCACTACCACTATCAGATTAGAGCCATAATGGAGACTAGGTATCTTCCACCCCACTACCACTATCAGATTAGAGCCATAATGGAGACTAGGTATCTACCACCCCTCTACCACTACCAGATTAGAGCCATAAGGGCACTTGGCATCTACCACCCCACTACCACTATCAGATTAGAACCATAATGGAGACTAGGTATCTACCACCCCACTACCACTATCCGATTAGAGCCATAAGGGCACTAGGCATCTACCACTATCAGATTAGAACCATCATGGAGACTAGGTATCTACCACCCCACTACCACTATCAGATTAGAGCCATAATGGAGACTAGGCATCTACCACCCCACTACCACTATCAGATTAGAGCCATAAAGGCACTAGGCATCTACCACCCCACTACCACTATCAGATTAGAGCCATAATGGAGACTAGACATCTACCACCCCACTACCACTATCAGATTAGAGCCATAATGGAGACTAGGCATCTACCACCCCACTACCACTATCAGATTAGAGCCATAAAGGCACTAGGCATCTACCACCCCACTACCACTATCAGATTAGAGCCATAATGGAGACTAGGTATCTACCACCCCACTACCACTATCAGATTAGAGCCATAATGGAGACTAGGCATCTACCACCCCACTACCACTACCAGATTAGAGCCATAATGGAGACTAGGTATCTACCACACCACTACCACTACCAGATTAGAGCCATAATGGAGACTAGGTATCTACCACCCCACTACCACTATCAGATTAGAGCCATAATGGAGAATAGGTATCTTCCACCCCACTACCACTACCAGATTAGAGCCATAATGGATACTAGGTATCTACCACCCCGCTACCACTACCAAATTGGAGCCATAATGGGGACTAGGTATCTACCACCCCACTACCACTATCAGATTAGAGCCATAATGGAGACTAGGTATCTACCACCCCACTACCTCTATCAGATTAGAGCCATAATGGAGAGTAGGTATCTTCCACCCCACTACCACTATCAGATTAGAGCCATAATGGAGACTAGGTATCTACCACCCCACTACCACTACCAGATTAGAGCCATAATGGAGACTAGGTATCTACCACCCCACTACCACTATCAGATTAGAGCCATAATGGAGCCTAGGTATCTACCACCCCACTACCACTATCAGATTAGAGCCATAAGGGCACTAGGCATCTACCACCACACTACCACTATCAGATTAGAGCCATGATGGAGAGTAGGTATCTTCGACCCCACTACCACTATCAGATTAGAGCCATAATGGAGACTGGGTATCTACCACCCCACTACACCTACCAGATTAGAGCCATAATGGAGACTAGGTATCTACCACCCCACTACCACTATCAGATTAGAGCCATAATGGAGACTAGGTATCTACCACCCCACTACCACTATCAGATTAGAGCCATAAGGGCACTAGGCATCTACCACCACACTACCACTATCAGATTAGAGCCATAAGGGCACTAGGCATCTACCACCCCGCTACCACTATCAGATTAGAGCCAAAAGGGCACTAGACATCTACCACCCCACTACCACTATCAGATTAGAGCCATAATGGAGACTAGGTATCTACCACCCCACTACCACTATCAGATTAGAGCCATAAGGGCACTAGGCATCTATCACCCAACTACCACTATCAGATTAGAGCCATAAAGGCACTAGGCATCTACCAACCCACTACCACTATCAGATTAGAGCCATAATGGAGACTAGGTATCTACCACCCCACTACCACCATCAGATTAGAGCCATAAGGGCACTAGGCATCTACCACCCCACGACCACTATCAGATTAGAGCCATAATGGAGACTAGGTATCTGCCACCCCATTTCCACTATCAGATTAGAGCCATAATGGAGACTGGGTATCTACCACCCCACTACCACTACCAGATTAGAGCCATAATGGAGACTAGGTATCTACCACACCACTACCACTACCAGATTAGAGCCATAATAGAGACCAGGTATCTACCACCCCACTACCACTATCAGATTAGAGCCATAATGGAGACTAGGTATCTACCACCCCACTACCACTATCAGATTAGAGGCATAATGGAGACTAGGTATCTACCACCCCACTACCTCTATCAGATTAGAGCCATAATGGAGAGTAGATCTCCCACCCCACTACCACTATCAGATTAGAGCCATAATGGAGACTAGGTATCTACCACCCCTCTACCACTACCAGATTAGAGCCATAAGGGCACTTGGCATCTACCACCCCACTACCACTATCAGATTAGAACCATAAGGGCACTTGGCATCTACCACCCCACTACCACTATCAGATTAGAGCCATAATGGAGACTAGGTATCTACCACCCCACTACCACTATCCGATTAGAGCCAGATGGGATCTAGGCATCTATCACCCTACTACCACTATCAGATTAGAGCCATAAAGTCACTAGTCATCTACCACCCCACTACCACTATCAGATTAGAGCCATAATGGAGACTAGGTATCTACCACCCCAGTACCACTATCAGATTAGAGCCATAAGGGCACTAAGCATCTACCACCCCACTACCACTATCAGATTAGAGCCATAAAGCCACTAGGCATCTACCACCCCACTACCACTATCAGATTAGAGCCATAAGGGCACTAGGCATCTACCACCCCACTATCACTATCAGATTAGAGCCATAATGGAGACTAGGTATCTACCACCCCACTACCACTATCAGATTAGAGCCATAAGGGGACTAGGCATCTATCACCCCACTACCACTATCAGATTAGAGCCATAAAGGCACTAGGCATCTACCACCCCACTTCCACTATCAGATTAGAGCCATAATGGAGACTAGGTATCTACCACCCCACTACCACTATCAGATTAGAGCCATAAGGGCGCTAGGCTTCTACCACCCCACTACCACTATCAGATTAGAGCCATAAAGGCACTAGGCATCTACCACTATCAGATTAGAACCATCATGGAGACTAGGTATCTACCACCCCACTACCACTATCACATTAGAGCCATAATGGAGACTAGGCATCTACCACCCCACTACCACTACCAGATTAGAGCCATAAGGGCACTAGGCATCTATCACCCCACTACCACTTATCAGATTAGAGCCATAAAGGCACTAGGCATCTACCACCCCACTACCACTATCAGATTAGAGCCATAATGGAGACTAGGTATCTACCACCCCACTACCACTATCAGATTAGAGCCATAATGGAGACAAGGCATCTACCACCCCACTACCACTACCAGATTAGAGCCATAAGGGCACTAGGCATCTATCACCCCACTACCACTATCAGATTAGAGCCATAAAGGCACTAGGCATCTACCACCCCACTACCACTATCAGATTAGAGCCATAATGGAGACTAGGTATCTACCACCCCACTACCACTATCAGATTAGAGCCATAAGGGCACTAGGCATCTATCACCCCACTACCACTATCAGATTAGAGCCATAAAGGCACTAGGCATCTACCACCCCACTACCACTATCAGATTAGAGCCATAATGGAGACTAGGTATCTACCACCCCACTACCACTATCAGATTAGAGCCATAAGGGCACTAGGCATCTACCACCCCACTACCACTATCAGATTAGAGCCATAAAGGCACTAGGCATCCACCACCCCACTACCACTATCAGATTAGAGCCATAATGGAGACTAGGTATCTACCACCCCACTACCACTATCAGATTAGAGCCATAATGGAGACTAGGTATCTTCCACCCCACTACCACTACCAGATTAGAGCCATAATGGAGACTAGGTATCTACCACCCCACTACCACTACCAGATTAGAGCCATAATGGGGACTAGGTATCTACCACCCCACTACCACTATCAGATTAGAGCCATAATGGAGACTAGGTATCTACCACCCCACTACCACTATCAGATTAGAGCCATAATGGAGACTAGGTATCTGCCACCCCACTACCACTACCAGATTAGAGCCATAATGGAGACTAGGTATCTACCACCCCACTACCACTATCAGATTAGAGCCATAATGGAGACTAGGTATCTACCACCCCACTACCACTATCAGATTAGAGCCATAAGGGCACTAGGCATCTACCACCACACTACCACTATCAGATTAGAGCCATAAGGGCACTAGGCATCTACCACCCCGCTACCACTATCAGATTAGAGCCATAAGGGCACTAGACATCTACCACCCCACTACCACTATCAGATTAGAGCCATAATGGAGACTAGGTATCTACCACCCCACTACCACTATCAGATTAGAGCCATAAGGGCACTAGGCATCTACCACCACACTACCACTATCAGATTAGAGCCATAAGGGCACTAGGCATCTACCAACCCACTACCACTATCAGATTAGAGCCATAATGGAGACTAGGTATCTACCACCCCACTACCACTATCAGATTAGAGGCATAATGGAGACTAGGTATCTACCACCCCACTACCTCTATCAGATTAGAGCCATAATGGAGAGTAGATCTCCCACCCCACTACCACTATCAGATTAGAGCCATAATGGAGACTAGGTATCTTCCACCCCACTACCACTATCAGATTAGAGCCATAATGGAGACTAGGTATCTACCACCCCTCTACCACTACCAGATTAGAGCCATAAGGGCACTTGGCATCTACCACCCCACTACCACTATCAGATTAGAACCATAATGGAGACTAGGTATCTACCACCCCACTACCACTATCCGATTAGAGCCATAAGGGCACTAGGCATCTACCACTATCAGATTAGAACCATCATGGAGACTAGGTATCTACCACCCCACTACCACTATCAGATTAGAGCCATAATGGAGACAAGGCATCTACCACCCCACTACCACTACCAGATTAGAGCCATAAGGGCACTAGGCATCTATCACCCCACTACCACTATCAGATTAGAGCCATAAAGGCACTAGGCATCTACAACCCCACTACCACTATCAGATTAGAGCCATAATGGAGACTAGGTATCTACCACCCCACTACCACTATCAGATTAGAGCCATAATGGAGACTAGGCATCTACCACCCCACTACCACTACCAGATTAGAGCCATAAGGGCACTAGGCATCTATCACCCCACTACCACTATCAGATTAGAGCCATAAAGGCACTAGGCATCTACCACCCCACTACCACTATCAGATTAGACCACTATCAGATTAGAGCCATAATGGAGACTAGGCATCTACCACCCCTCTACCACTACCAGATTGGAGCCATAAGGGCACTTGGCATCTACCACCCCACTACCACTATCAGATTAGAACCATAATGGAGACTAGGTATCTACCACCCCACTACCACTATCCGATTAGAGCCATAAGGGCATGGAGACTAGGTATCTACCACCCCACTACCACTATCAGATTAGAGCCATAATGGAGACTAGGCATCTACCACCCCACTACCACTACCAGATTAGAGCCATAAGGGCACTAGGCATCTATCACCCCACTACCACTATCAGATTAGAGCCATAAAGGCACTAGGCATCTACAACCCCACTACCACTATCAGATTAGAGCCATAATGGAGACTAGGTATCTACCACCCCACTACCACTATCAGATTAGAGCCATAATGGAGACTAGGCATCTATCACCCCACTACCACTATCAGATTAGAGCCATAAAGGCACTAGGCATCTACCACCCCACTACCACTATCAGATTAGAGCCATAATGGAGACTAGGTATCTACCACCCCACTACCACTATCAGATTAGAGCCATAAAGGCACTAGGCATCCACCACCCCACTACCACTATCAGATTAGAGCCATAATGGAGACTAGGTATCTACCACCCCACTACCACTATCAGATTAGAGCCATAATGGAGACTAGGCATCTACCACCCCACTACCACTACCAGATTAGAGCCATAATGGAGACTAGGTATCTACCACACCACTACCACTACCAGATTAGAGCCATAATGGAGACTAGGTATCTACCACCCCACTACCACTATCAGATTAGAGCCATAATGGAGACTAGGTATCTTCCACCCCACTACCACTACCAGATTAGAGCCATAATGGAGACTAGGTATCTACCACCCCACTACCACTACCAAATTGGAGCCATAATGGGGACTAGGTATCTACCACCCCACTACCACTATCAGATTAGAGCCATAATGGAGACTAGGTATCTACCACCCCACTACCACTATCAGATTAGAGCCATAATGGAGACTAGGTATCTACCACCCCACTACCACTACCAAATTAGAGCCATAATGGAGACTAGGTATCTACCACCCCACTACCACTATCAGATTAGAGCCATAATGGAGACTAGGTATCTACCACCCCACTACCACTATCAGATTAGTGCCATAAGGGCACTAGGCATCTACCACCCCACTACCACTATCAGATTAGAGCCATAATGGAGACTAGGTATCTACCACCCCACTACCACTATCAGATTAGAGCCATAAGGGCACTAGGCATCTATCACCCAACTACCACTATCAGATTAGAGCCATAAAGGCACTAGGCATCTACCAACCCACTACCACTATCAGATTAGAGCCATAATGGAGACTAGGTATCTACCACCCCACTACCACTATCAGATTAGAGGCATAATGGAGACTAGGTATCTACCACCCCACTACCTCTATCAGATTAGAGCCATAATGGAGAGTAGATCTCCCACCCCACTACCACTATCAGATTAGAGCCATAATGGAGACTAGGTATCTTCCACCCCACTACCACTATCAGATTAGAGCCATAATGGAGACTAGGTATCTACCACCCCTCTACCACAACCAGATTAGAGCCATAAGGGCACTTGGCATCTACCACCCCACTACCACTATCAGATTAGAGCCATAATGGAGACTAGGTATCTACCACCCCACTACCACTATCCGATTAGAGCCATAAGGGCACTAGGCATCTATCACCCCACTACCACTATCAGATTAGAGCCATAAAGTCACTAGGCATCTACCACCCCACTACCACTATCAGATTAGAGCCATAATGGAGACTAGGTATCTACCACCCCAGTACCACTATCAGATTAGAGCCATAAAGGCACTAAGCATCTACCACCCCACTACCACTATCAGATTAGAGCCATAAGGGCACTAGGCATCTACCACCCCAATATCACTATCAGATTAGAGCCATAATGGAGACTAGGTATCTACCACCCCACTACCACTATCAGATTAGAGCCATAAGGGCACTAGGCATCTATCACCCCACTACCACTATCAGCTTAGAGCCATAAAGTCACTAGGCATCTACCACCCCACTACCACTATCAGATTAGAGCCATAATGTAGACTAGGTATCTACCACCCCACTACCACTATCAGATTAGAGCCATAAGGGCACTAGGCATCTACCACCCCACTATCACTATCAGATTAGAGCCATAATGGAGACTAGGTATCTATCACCCCACTACCACTATCAGATTAGAGCCATAAGGGCACTAGGCATCTTTCACCCCACTACCACTATCAGATTAGAGCCATAAAGTCACTAGGCATCTACCACCCCACTACTACTATCAGATTAGAGCCATAATGGAGACTAGGTATCTACCACCCCACTACCACTATCAGATTAGAGCCATAAAGTAACTAGGCATCTTCCACCCCACTACCACTATCAGATTAGAGCCATAATGGAGACTAGGTATCTACCACCCCACTACCACTATCAGATTAGAGCCAAAAGGGCACTAGGCATCTACCACCCCACTACCACTATCAGATTAGAGCCATAATGGAGACTAGGTATCTACCACCCCACTACCACTATCAGATTAGAGCCATAAGGGCACTAGGCATCTACCACGCCACTACCACTATCAGATTAGAGCCATAAAGGCACTTGGCATCTACCACCCCACTACCACTATCAGATTAGAGCCATAATGTAGACTAGGTATCTACCACCCCACTACCACTATCAGCTTAGAGCCATAATGGAGACTAGGTATCTACCACCCCACTACCACTATCAGATTAGAGCCATAAAGGCACAAGGCATCTACCACCCCACTACCACTATCAGATTAGAGCCATAATGGAGTCTAGTTATCTACCACCCCACTACCACTACCAAATTAGAGCCATAATGGAGACTAGGTATCTACCACCCCATTACCACTATCAGATTAGAGCCATAAAGGCACTAGGCATCTACCACCCCACTACCACTATCAGATTAGAGCCATAATGGAGACTAGGTATCTACCACCCCACTACCACTATCAGATTAGAGCCATAAGGGCACTAGGCATCTATCACCCCACTACCACTATCAGATTAGAGCCATAATGGAGACTAGGTATCCACCACCCCACTACCACTATCAGATTAGAGCCATAAGGGCACTAAACATCTACCACCCCACTACCACTATCAGATTAGAGCCATAATGGAGACTAGGTATCTACCACCCCACTACCACTATCAGATTAGAGCCATAAGGGCACTAGGCATCTACCACCCCACTACCACTATCAGATTAGAGCCATAAAGGCACTAGGCATCTACCACCCCACTACCACTATCAGATTAGAGCCATAATGGAGATTAGGTATCTACCACCCCACTACCACTATCAGATTAGAGCCATAATGGAGACTAGGCATCTACCACCCCACTACCACTACCAGATTAGAGCCATAATGGAGACTAGGTATCTACCACACCACTACCAGATTAGAGCCATAATGGAGACTAGGTATCTATCACCCCACTACCACTATCAGATTAGAGCCATAAGGGCACTAGGCATCTTTCACCCCACTACCACTATCAGATTAGAGCCATAAAGTCACTAGGCATCTACCACCCCACTACTACTATCAGATTAGAGCCATAATGGAGACTAGGTATCTACCACCCCACTACCACTATCAGATTAGAGCCATAAAGTAACTAGGCATCTTCCACCCCACTACCACTATCAGATTAGAGCCATAATGGAGACTAGGTATCTACCACCCCACTACCACTATCAGATTAGAGCCAAAAGGGCACTAGGCATCTACCACCCCACTATCACTATCAGATTAGAGCCATAATGGAGACTAGGTATCTACCACCCCACTACCACTATCAGATTAGAGCCATAAGGGCACTAAGCATCTACCACCCCACTACCACCATGAGATTAGAGCCATAAAGGCACTAGGCATCTACCATCCCACTACCACTATCAGATTAGAGCCATAATGGAGACTAGGTATCTACCACCCCACTACCACTATCAGATTAGAGCCATAAGGGCACTAGGCATCTACCACGCCACTACCACTATCAGATTAGAGCCATAAGGGCACTAGGCATCTACCACCCCACTACCACTATCAGATTAGAGCCATAATGTAGACTAGGTATCTACCACCCCACTACCACTATCAGCTTAGAGCCATAATGGAGACTAGGTATCTACCACCCCACTACCACTATCAGATTAGAGCCATAAAGGCACAAGGCATCTACCACCCCACTACCACTATCAGATTAGAGCCATAATGGAGTCTAGTTATCTACCACCCCACTACCACTACCAAATTAGAGCCATAATGGAGACTAGGTATCTACCACCCCATTACCACTATCAGATTAGAGCCACAATGGAGACTAGGTATCTACCACCCCACTACCACTATCAGATTAGAGCCATAATGGAGACTAGGTATCTACCACCCCACTACCACTATCAGATTAGAGCCATAATGGAGACTAGGTATCTACCACCCCACTACCACTATCAGATTAGAGCCATAAGGGCACTAGGCATCTACCACCCCTCTATCACTATCAGATTAGAGCCATAATGGAGACTAGGTATCTACCACCCCACTACCACTATCAGATTAGAGCCATAAGGGCACTAGGCATCTATCACCCCACTACCACTATCAGATTAGAGCCATAATGGAGACTAGGTATCCACCACCCCACTACCACTATCAGATTAGAACCATAAGGGCACTAAACATCTACCACCCCACTACCACTATCAGATTAGAGCCATAATGGAGACTAGGTATCTACCACCCCACTACCACTATCAGATTAGAGCCATAAGGGCACTAGGCATCTACCACCCCACTACCACTATCAGATTAGAGCCATAAAGGCACTAGGCATCTACCACCCCACTACCACTATCAGATTAGAGCCATAATGGAGATTAGGTATCTACCACCCCACTACCACTATCAGATTAGAGCCATAATGGAGACTAGGCATCTACCACCCCACTACCACTACCAGATTAGAGCCATAATGGAGACTAGGTATCTACCACACCACTACCAGATTAGAGCCATAATGGAGACTAGGTATCTACCACCCCACTACCACTATCAGATTAGAGCCATAATGGAGACTAGGTATCTACCACCCCACTACCTCTATCAGATTAGAGCCATAATGGAGAGTAGATCTCCCACCCCACTACCACTATCAGATTAGAGCCATAATGGAGACTAGGTATCTTCCACCCCACTACCACTATCAGATTAGAGCCATAATGGAGACTAGGTATCTACCACCCCACTACCACTATCAGATTAGAGCCATAATGGAGACTAGGTATCTACCACCCCACTACCACTATCAGATTAGAGCCATAATGGAGACTAGGTATCTACCACCCCACTACCACTATCAGATTAGAGCCATAAAGGCACAAGGCATCTACCACCCCACTACCACTATCTGATTAGAGCCATAATGGAGTCTAGGTATCTACCACCCCACTACCACTACCAAATTAGAGCCATAATGGAGACTAGACATCTACCACCCCATTACCACTATCAGATTAGAGCCATAATGGAGACTAGGTATCTACCACCCCACTACCACTATCAGATTAGAGCCATAAAGTAACTAGGCATCTTCCACCCCACTACCACTATCAGATTAGAGCCATAATGGAGACTAGGTATCTACCACCCCACTACCACTATCAGATTAGAGCCAAAAGGGCACTAGGCATCTACCACCCCACTATCACTATCAGATTAGAGCCATAATGGAGACTAGGTATCTACCACCCCACTACCACTATCAGATTAGAGCCATAAGGGCACTAAGCATCTACCACCCCACTACCACTATGAGATTAGAGCCATAAAGGCACTAGGCATCTACCACCCCACTACCACTATCAGATTAGAGCCATAATGGAGACTAGGTATCTACCACCCCACTACCACTATCAGATTAGAGCCATAAGGGCACTAGGCATCTACCACGCCACTACCACTATCAGATTAGAGCCATAAGGGCACTAGGCATCTACCACCCCACTACCACTATCAGATTAGAGCCATAATGTAGACTAGGTATCTACCACCCCACTACCACTATCAGCTTAGAGCCATAATGGAGACTAGGTATCTACCACCCCACTACCACTATCAGATTAGAGCCATAAAGGCACAAGGCATCTACCACCCCACTACCACTATCAGATTAGAGCCATAATGGAGTCTAGTTATCTACCACCCCACTACCACTACCAAATTAGAGCCATAATGGAGACTAGGTATCTACCACCCCATTACCACTATCAGATTAGAGCCACAATGGAGACTAGGTATCTACCACCCCACTACCACTATCAGATTAGAGCCATAAAGGCACTAGGCATCTACCACCCCACTACCACTATCAGATTAGAGCCATAATGGAGACTAGGTATCTACCACCCCACTACCACTATCAGATTAGAGCCATAAGGGCACTAGGCATCTACCACCCCTCTATCACTATCAAATTAGAGCCATAATGGAGACTAGGTATCTACCACCCCACTACCACTATCAGATTAGAGCCATAAGGGCACTAGGCATCTATCACCCCACTACCACTATCAGATTAGAGCCATAATGGAGACTAGGTATCCACCACCCCACTACCACTATCAGATTAGAACCATAAGGGCACTAAACATCTACCACCCCACTACCACTATCAGATTAGAGCCATAATGGAGACTAGGTATCTACCACCCCACTACCACTATCAGATTAGAGCCATAAGGGCACTAGGCATCTACCACCCCACTACCACTATCAGATTAGAGCCATAAAGGCACTAGGCATCTACCACCCCACTACCACTATCAGATTAGAGCCATAATGGAGATTAGGTATCTACCACCCCACTACCACTATCAGATTAGAGCCATAATGGAGACTAGGCATCTACCACCCCACTACCACTACCAGATTAGAGCCATAATGGAGACTAGGTATCTACCACACCACTACCAGATTAGAGCCATAATGGAGACTAGGTATCTACCACCCCACTACCACTATCAGATTAGAGCCATAATGGAGACTAGGTATCTACCACCCCACTACCTCTATCAGATTAGAGCCATAATGGAGAGTAGATCTCCCCACCCCACTACCACTATCAGATTAGAGCCATAATGGAGACTAGGTATCTTCCACCCCACTACCACTATCAGATTAGAGCCATAATGGAGACTAGGTATCTACCACCCCACTACCACTATCAGATTAGAGCCATAATGGAGACTAGGTATCTACCACCCCACTACCACTATCAGATTAGAGCCATAATGGAGACTAGGTATCTACCACCCCACTACCACTATCAGATTAGAGCCATAAAGGCACAAGGCATCTACCACCCCACTACCACTATCTGATTAGAGCCATAATGGAGTCTAGGTATCTACCACCCCACTACCACTACCAAATTAGAGCCATAATGGAGACTAGACATCTACCACCCCATTACCACTATCAGATTAGAGCCATAATGGAGACTAGGTATCTACCACCCCACTACCACTATCAGATTAGAGCCATAAGGGCACTAGGCATCTGTCACCCCACTACCACTATCAGATTAGAGCCATAATGGAGACTAGGTATCTACCACCCCACTACCACTATCAGATTAGAGCCATAAGGGCACTAGGCATCTATCACCCCTCTACCACTATCAGATTAGAGCCATAAAGGCACTAGGCATCTACCACCCCACTACCACTATCAGATTAGAGCCATAATGGAGACTAGGTATCTACCACCCCACTACCACTATCAGATTAGAGCCATAAGGGC
This sequence comes from Salvelinus alpinus, assembly GCF_045679555.1. NCBI lineage: Eukaryota > Metazoa > Chordata > Actinopteri > Salmoniformes > Salmonidae > Salvelinus > Salvelinus alpinus. The sequence continues at coordinate 106,679,269 of NC_092088.1, forward strand.
ACTAGGCATCTACCACCCCTCTATCACTATCAGATTAGAGCCATAATGGAGACTAGGTATCTACCACCCCACTACCACTATCAGATGAGAGCCATAAGGGCACTAGGCATCTACCACCCCACTACCACTATCAGATTAGAGCCATAATGGAGACTAGGTATCCACCACCCCACTACCACTATCAGATTAGAACCATAAGGGCACTAAACATCTACCACCCCACTACCACTATCAGATTAGAGCCATAATGGAGACTAGGTATCTACCACCCCACTACCACTATCAGATTAGAGCCATAAGGGCACTAGGCATCTACCACCCCACTACCACTATCAGATTAGAGCCATAAAGGCACTAGGCATCTACCACCCCACTACCACTATCAGATTAGAGCCATAATGGAGACTAGGTATCTACCACCCCACTACCACTATCAGATTAGAGCCATAATGGAGACTAGGCATCTACCACCCCACTACCACTACCAGATTAGAGCCATAATGGAGACTAGGTATCTACCACACCACTACCACTACCAGATTAGAGCCATAATGGAGACTAGGTATCTACCACCCCACTACCACTATCAGATTAGAGCCATAATGGAGACTAGGTATCTTCCACCCCGCTACCACTACCAGATTAGAGCCATAATGGAGACTAGGTATCTACCATCCCACTACCACTACCAAATTGGAGCCATAATGGGGACTAGGTATCTACCACCCCACTACCACTATCAGATTAGAGCCATAAGGGCACTAGGCATCTGTCACCCCACTACCACTATCAGATTAGAGCCATAATGGAGACTAGGTATCTACCACCCCACTACCACTATCAGATTAGAGCCATAAGGGCACTAGGCATCTATCACCCCACTACCACTATCAGATTAGAGCCATAAAGGCACTAGGCATCTACCACCCCACTACCACTATCAGATTAGAGCCATAATGGAGACTAGGTATCTACCACCCCACTACCACTATCAGATTAGAGCCATAAGGGCACTAGGCATCTACCACCCCTCTATCACTATCAGATTAGAGCCATAATGGAGACTAGGTATCTACCACCCCACTACCACTATCAGATTAGAGCCATAAGGGCACTAGGCATCTATCACCCCACTACCACTATCAGATTAGAGCCATAATGGAGACTAGGTATCCACCACCCCACTACCACTATCAGATTAGAACCATAAGGGCACTAAACATCTACCACCCCACTACCACTATCAGATTAGAGCCATAATGGAGACTAGGTATCTACCACCCCACTACCACTATCAGATTAGAGCCATAAGGGCACTAGGCATCTACCACCCCACTACCACTATCAGATTAGAGCCATAAAGGCACTAGGCATCTACCACCCCACTACCACTATCAGATTAGAGCCATAATGGAGACTAGGTATCTACCACCCCACTACCACTATCAGATTAGAGCCATAATGGAGACTAGGTATCTTCCACCCCACTACCACTACCAGATTAGAGCCATAATGGAGACTAGGTATCTACCATCCCACTACCACTACCAAATTGGAGCCATAATGGGGACTAGGTATCTACCACCCCACTACCACTATCAGATTAGAGCCATAATGGAGACTAGGTATCTACCACCCCACTACCTCTATCAGATTAGAGCCATAATGGAGACTAGGCATCTACCACCCCACTACCACTACCAGATTAGAGCCATAATGGAGACTAGGTATCTACCACACCACTACCACTACCAGATTAGAGCCATAATGGAGACTAGGTATCTACCACCCCACTACCACTATCAGATTAGAGCCATAATGGAGACTAGGTATCTTCCACCCCACTACCACTACCAGATTAGAGCCATAATGGAGACTAGGTATCTACCATCCCACTACCACTACCAAATTGGAGCCATAATGGGGACTAGGTATCTACCACCCCACTACCACTATCAGATTAGAGCCATAATGGAGACTAGGTATCTACCACCCCACTACCTCTATCAGATTAGAGCCATAATGGAGACTAGGTATCTTCCACCCCACTACCACTATCAGATTAGAGCCATAATGGAGACTAGGTATCTACCAACCCACTACCACTACCAAATTAGAGCCATAATGGAGACTAGGTATCTACCACCCCACTACCACTATCAGATTAGAGCCATAATGGAGACTAGGTATCTACCACCCCACTACCACTATCAGATTAGAGCCATAAGGGCACTAGGCATCTACCACCACACTACCACTATCATATTAGAGCCATAAGGACACTAGGCATCTACCAACCCGCTACCACTATCAGATTAGAGCCATAAGGGCACTAGGCATCTATCACCCAACTACCACTATCAGATTAGAGCCATGAAGGCACTAGGCATCTACCAACCCACTACCACTATCAGATTAGAGCCATAATGGAGACTAGGTATCTACCACCCCACTACCACCATCAGATTAGAGCCATAAGGGCACTAGGCATCTACCACCCCACGACCACTATCAGATTAGAGCCATAATGGAGACTAGGTATCTGCCACCCCATTTCCACTATCAGATTAGAGCCATAATGGAGACTAGGTAACTACCACCCCACTACCAATACCAGATTAGAGCCATAATGGAGACTAGGTATCTACCACCCCACTACCACTATCAGATTAGAGCCATAATGGAGACTAGGTATCTACCACCCCACTACCACTATCAGATTAGAGCCATAATGGAGACTAGGTATCTACCACCCCACTACCACTATCAGATTAGAGCCATAAAGGCACAAGGCATCTACCACCCCACTACCACTATCAGATTAGAGCCATAATGGAGTCTAGGTATCTACCACCCCACTACCACTACCAAATTAGAGCCATAATGGAGACTAGACATCTACCACCCCATTACCACTATCAGATTAGAGCCATAATGGAGACTAGGTATCTACCACCCCACTACCACTATCAGATTAGAGCCATAAGGGCACTAGGCATCTGTCACCCCACTACCACTATCAGATTAGAGCCATAAAGGAGACTAGGTATCTACCACCCCACTACCTCTATCAGATTAGAGCCATAATGGAGACTAGGTATCTATCACCCCTCTACCACTATCAGATTAGAGCCATAAAGGCACTAGGCATCTACCACCCCACTACCACTATCAGATTAGAGCCATAATGGAGACTAGGTATCTACCACCCCACTACCACTATCAGATTAGAGCCATAAGGGCACTAGGCATCTACCACCCCTCTATCACTATCAGATTAGAGCCATAATGGAGACTAGGTATCTACCACCCCACTACCACTATCAGATTAGAGCCATAAGGGCACTAGGCATCTATCACCCCACTACCACTATCAGATTAGAGCCATAATGGAGACTAGGTATCCACCACCCCACTACCACTATCAGATTAGAACCATAAGGGCACTAAACATCTACCACCCCACTACCACTATCAGATTAGAGCCATAATGGAGACTAGGTATCTACCACCCCACTACCACTATCAGATTAGAGCCATAAGGGCACTAGGCATCTACCACCCCACTACCACTATCAGATTAGAGCCATAAAGGCACTAGGCATCTACCACCCCACTACCACTATCAGATTAGAGCCATAATGGAGACTAGGTATCTACCACCCCACTACCACTATCAGATTAGAGCCATAATGGAGACTAGGCATCTACCACCCCACTACCACTACCAGATTAGAGCCATAATGGAGACTAGGTATCTACCACACCACTACCACTACCAGATTAGAGCCATAATGGAGACTAGGTATCTACCACCCCACTACCACTATCAGATTAGAGCCATAATGGAGACTAGGTATCTTCCACCCCGCTACCACTACCAGATTAGAGCCATAATGGAGACTAGGTATCTACCATCCCACTACCACTACCAAATTGGAGCCATAATGGGGACTAGGTATCTACCACCCCACTACCACTATCAGATTAGAGCCATAAGGGCACTAGGCATCTGTCACCCCACTACCACTATCAGATTAGAGCCATAATGGAGACTAGGTATCTACCACCCCACTACCACTATCAGATTAGAGCCATAAGGGCACTAGGCATCTATCACCCCACTACCACTATCAGATTAGAGCCATAAAGGCACTAGGCATCTACCACCCCACTACCACTATCAGATTAGAGCCATAATGGAGACTAGGTATCTACCACCCCACTACCACTATCAGATTAGAGCCATAAGGGCACTAGGCATCTACCACCCCTCTATCACTATCAGATTAGAGCCATAATGGAGACTAGGTATCTACCACCCCACTACCACTATCAGATTAGAGCCATAAGGGCACTAGGCATCTATCACCCCACTACCACTATCAGATTAGAGCCATAATGGAGACTAGGTATCCACCACCCCACTACAACTATCAGATTAGAACCATAAGGGCACTAAACATCTACCACCCCACTACCACTATCAGATTAGAGCCATAATGGAGACTAGGTATCTACCACCCCACTACCACTATCAGATTAGAGCCATAAGGGCACTAGGCATCTACCACCCCACTACCACTATCAGATTAGAGCCATAAAGGCACTAGGCATCTACCACCCCACTACCACTATCAGATTAGAGCCATAATGGAGACTAGGTATCTACCACCCCACTACCACTATCAGATTAGAGCCATAATGGAGACTAGGCATCTACCACCCCACTACCACTACCAGATTAGAGCCATAATGGAGACTAGGTATCTACCACACCACTACCACTACCAGATTAGAGCCATAATGGAGACTAGGTATCTACCACCCCACTACCACTATCAGATTAGAGCCATAATGGAGACTAGGTATCTTCCACCCCACTACCACTACCAGATTAGAGCCATAATGGAGACTAGGTATCTACCATCCCACTACCACTACCAAATTGGAGCCATAATGGGGACTAGGTATCTACCACCCCACTACCACTATCAGATTAGAGCCATAATGGAGACTAGGTATCTACCACCCCACTACCTCTATCAGATTAGAGCCATAATGGAGACTAGGTATCTTCCACCCCACTACCACTATCAGATTAGAGCCATAATGGAGACTAGGTATCTACCAACCCACTACCACTACCAAATTAGAGCCATAATGGAGACTAGGTATCTACCACCCCACTACCACTATCAGATTAGAGCCATAATGGAGACTAGGTATCTACCACCCCACTACCACTATCAGATTAGAGCCATAAGGGCACTAGGCATCTACCACCACACTACCACTATCATATTAGAGCCATAAGGGCACTAGGCATCTACCAACCCGCTACCACTATCAGATTAGAGCCATAAGGGCACTAGGCATCTATCACCCAACTACCACTATCAGATTAGAGCCATGAAGGCACTAGGCATCTACCAACCCACTACCACTATCAGATTAGAGCCATAATGGAGACTAGGTATCTACCACCCCACTACCACCATCAGATTAGAGCCATAAGGGCACTAGGCATCTACCACCCCACGACCACTATCAGATTAGAGCCATAATGGAGACTAGGTATCTGCCACCCCATTTCCACTATCAGATTAGAGCCATAATGGAGACTAGGTAACTACCACCCCACTACCAATACCAGATTAGAGCCATAATGGAGACTAGGTATCTACCACACCACTACCACTACCAGATTAGAGCCATAATAGAGACCAGGTATCTACCACCCCACTACCACTATCAGATTAGAGCCATACTGGAGACAAGGTATCTACCACCCCACTACCACTAACAGATTAGAGGCATAATGGAGACTAGGTATCTACCACCCCACTACCTCTATCAGATTAGAGCCATAATGGAGAGTAGATCTCCCACCCCACTACCACTATCAGATTAGAGCCATAATGGAGACTAGGTATCTTCCACCCCACTACCACTATCAGATTAGAGCCATAAGGGCACTTGGCATCTACCACCCCACTACCACTATCAGATTAGAGCCATAATGGAGACTAGGTATCTACCACCCCACTACCACTATCTGATTAGAGCCATAAGGGCACTAGGCATCTATCACCCCACTACCACTATCAGATTAGAGCCATAAAGTCACTAGGCATCTACCACCCCACTACCACTATCAGATTAGAGCCATAATGGAGACTAGGTATCTACCACCCCAGTACCACTATCAGATTAGAGCCATAAGGGCACTAAGCATCTACCACCCCACTACCACTATCAGATTAGAGCCATAAAGCCACTAGGCATCTACCACCCCACTACCACTATCAGATTAGAGCCATAAGGGCACTAGGCATCTACCACCCCTCTATCACTATCAGATTAGATCCATAATGGAGACTAGGTATCTACCAACCCACTACCACTATCAGATTAGAGCCAAAAGGGCACTAGGCATCTACCACCCCACTATCACTATCAGATTAGAGCCATAATGGAGACTAGGTATCTACCACCCCACTACCACTATCAGATTAGAGCCATAAAGTCACTAGGCATCTACCACCCCACTACTACTATCAGATTAGAGCCATAATGGAGACTAGGTATCTACCACCCCACTACCACTATCAGATTAGAGCCAAAAGGGCACTAGGCATCTACCACCCCACTATCACTATCAGATTAGAGCCATAATGGAGACTAGGTATCTATCACCCCACTACCACTATCAGATTAGAGCCATAAGGGCACTAGGCATCTATCACCCCACTACCACTATCAGATTAGAGCCATAAAGTCACTAGGCATCTACCACCCCACTACTACTATCAGATTAGAGCCATAATGGAGACTAGGTATCTACCACCCCACTACCACTATCAGATTAGAGCCATAAAGTCACTAGGCATCTTCCACCCCACTACCACTATCAGATTAGAGCCATAATGGAGACTAGGTATCTACCACCCCACTACCACTATCAGATTAGAGCCATAAGGGCACTAGGCATCTACCACCCCACTATCACTATCAGATTAGAGCCATAATGGAGACTAGGTATCTACCACCCCACTACCACTATCAGATTAGAGCCATAAGGGCACTAAGCATCTACCACCCCACTACCACCATGAGATTAGAGCCATAAAGGCACTAGGCATCTACCACCCCACTACCACTATCAGATTAGAGCCATAATGGAGACTAGGTATCTACCACCCCACTACCACTATCAGATTAGAGCCTTAAGGGCACTAGGCATCTACCACCCCACTACCACTATCAGATTAGAGCCATAAAGGCACTAGGCATCTACCACCCCACTACCACTATCAGATTAGAGCCATAATGGAGACTAGGTATCTGCCACCCCATTTCCACTATCAGATTAGAGCCATAATGGAGACTAGGTAACTACCACCCCACTACCAATACCAGATTAGAGCCATAATGGAGACTAGGTATCTACCACACCACTACCACTACCAGATTAGAGCCATAATAGAGACCAGGTATCTACCACCCCACTACCACTATCAGATTAGAGCCATACTGGAGACAAGGTATCTACCACCCCACTACCACTAACAGATTAGAGGCATAATGGAGACTAGGTATCTACCACCCCACTACCTCTATCAGATTAGAGCCATAATGGAGAGTAGATCTCCCACCCCACTACCACTATCAGATTAGAGCCATAATGGAGACTAGGTATCTTCCACCCCACTACCACTATCAGATTAGAGCCATAAGGGCACTTGGCATCTACCACCCCACTACCACTATCAGATTAGAGCCATAATGGAGACTAGGTATCTACCACCCCACTACCACTATCTGATTAGAGCCATAAGGGCACTAGGCATCTACCACCCCACTACCACTATCAGATTAGAGCCATAAAGTCACTAGGCATCTACCACCCCACTACCACTATCAGATTAGAGCCATAATGGAGACTAGGTATCTACCACCCCAGTACCACTATCAGATTAGAGCCATAAGGGCACTAAGCATCTACCACCCCACTACCACTATCAGATTAGAGCCATAAAGCCACTAGGCATCTACCACCCCACTACCACTATCAGATTAGAGCCATAAGGGCACTAGGCATCTACCACCCCTCTATCACTATCAGAGTAGATCCATAATGGAGACTAGGTATCTACCAACCCACTACCACTATCAGATTAGAGCCAAAAGGGCACTAGGCATCTACCACCCCACTATCACTATCAGATTAGAGCCATAATGGAGACTAGGTATCTACCACCCCACTACCACTATCAGATTAGAGCCATAAAGTCACTAGGCATCTACCACCCCACTACTACTATCAGATTAGAGCCATAATGGAGACTAGGTATCTACCACCCCACTACCACTATCAGATTAGAGCCAAAAGGGCACTAGGCATCTACCACCCCACTATCACTATCAGATTAGAGCCATAATGGAGACTAGGTATCTATCACCCCACTACCACTATCAGATTAGAGCCATAAGGGCACTAGGCATCTATCACCCCACTACCACTATCAGATTAGAGCCATAAAGTCACTAGGCATCTACCACCCCACTACTACTATCAGATTAGAGCCATAATGGAGACTAGGTATCTACCACCCCACTACCACTATCAGATTAGAGCCATAAAGTCACTAGGCATCTTCCACCCCACTACCACTATCAGATTAGAGCCATAATGGAGACTAGGTATCTACCACCCCACTACCACTATCAGATTAGAGCCAAAAGGGCACTAGGCATCTACCACCCCACTATCACTATCAGATTAGAGCCATAATGGAGACTAGGTATCTACCACCCCACTACCACTATCAGATTAGAGCCATAAGGGCACTAAGCATCTACCACCCCACTACCACCATGAGATTAGAGCCATAAAGGCACTAGGCATCTACCACCCCACTACCACTATCAGATTAGAGCCATAATGGAGACTAGGTATCTACCACCCCACTACCACTATCAGATTAGAGCCTTAAGGGCACTAGGCATCTACCACCCCACTACCACTATCAGATTAGAGCCATAAAGGCACTAGGCATCTACCACCCCACTACCACTATCAGATTAGAGCCATAATGGAGACTAGGTATCTACCACCCCACTACCACTATCAGATTAGAGCCATAATGGAGACTAGGTATCTACCACCCCACTACCACTATCAGATTAGAGCCATAAAGGCACAAGGCATCTACCACCCCACTACCACTATCAGATTAGAGCCATAATGGAGTCTAGTTATCTACCACCCCACTACCACTACCAAATTAGAGCCATAATGGAGACTAGGTATCTACCACCCCATTACCACTATCAGATTAGAGCCATAATGGAGACTAGGTATCTACCACCCCACTACCACTATCAGATTAGAGCCATAAGGGCACTAGGCATCTGTCACCCCACTACCACTATCAGATTAGAGCCATAATGGAGACTAGGTATCTACCACCCCACTACCACTATCAGATTAGAGCCATAAGGGCACTAGGCATCTATCACCCCACTACCACTATCAGATTAGAGCCATAAAGGCACTAGGCATCTACCACCCCACTACCACTATCAGATTAGAGCCATAATGGAGACTAGACATCTACCACCCCACTACCACTATCAGATTAGAGCCATAAGGGCACTAGGCATCTACCACCCCACTATCACTATCAGATTAGAGCCATAATGGAGACTAGGTATCTACCACCCCACTACCACTATCAGATTAGAGCCATAAGGGCACTAGGCATCTATCACCCCACTACCACTATCAGATTAGAGCCATAAAGTCACTAGGCATCTACCACCCCACTACCACTATCAGATTAGAGACATAATGGAGACTAGGTATCTACCACCCCACTACCACTATCAGATTAGAGCCATAAAGGCACTAGGCATCTACCACCCCACTACCACTATCAGATTAGAGCCATAAGGGCACTAGGCATCTATCACCCCACTACCACTATCAGATTAGAACCATAAGGGCACTAGGCATCTACCACCCCTCTATCACTATCAGATTAGATCCATAATGGAGACTAGGTATCTACCAACCCACTACCACTATCAGATTAGAGCCAAAAGGGCACTAGGCATCTACCACCCCACTATCACTATCAGATTAGAGCCATAATGGAGACTAGGTATCTACCACCCCACTACCACTATCAGATTAGAGCCATAAAGTCACTAGGCATCTACCACCCCACTACTACTATCAGATTAGAGCCATAATGGAGACTAGGTATCTACCACCCCACTACCACTATCAGATTAGAGCCAAAAGGGCACTAGGCATCTACCACCCCACTATCACTATCAGATTAGAGCCATAATGGAGACTAGGTATCTATCACCCCACTACCACTATCAGATTAGAGCCATAAGGGCACTAGGCATCTATCACCCCACTACCACTATCAGATTAGAGCCATAAAGTCACTAGGCATCTACCACCCCACTACTACTATCAGATTAGAGCCATAATGGAGACTAGGTATCTACCACCCCACTACCACTATCAGATTAGAGCCATAAAGTCACTAGGCATCTTCCACCCCACTACCACTATCAGATTAGAGCCATAATGGAGACTAGGTATCTACCACCCCACTACCACTATCAGATTAGAGCCAAAAGGGCACTAGGCATCTACCACCCCACTATCACTATCAGATTAGAGCCATAATGGAGACTAGGTATCTACCACCCCACTACCACTATCAGATTAGAGCCATAAGGGCACTAAGCATCTACCACCCCACTACCACCATGAGATTAGAGCCATAAAGGCACTAGGCATCTACCACCCCACTACCACTATCAGATTAGAGCCATAATGGAGACTAGGTATCTACCACCCCACTACCACTATCAGATTAGAGCCTTAAGGGCACTAGGCATCTACCACCCCACTACCACTATCAGATTAGAGCCATAAAGGCACTAGGCATCTACCACCCCACTACCACTATCAGATTAGAGCCATAATGGAGACTAGGTATCTACCACCCCACTACCACTATCAGATTAGAGCCATAATGGAGACTAGGTATCTACCACCCCACTACCACTATCAGATTAGAGCCATAAAGGCACAAGGCATCTACCACCCCACTACCACTATCAGATTAGAGCCATAATGGAGTCTAGTTATCTACCACCCCACTACCACTACCAAATTAGAGCCATAATGGAGACTAGGTATCTACCACCCCATTACCACTATCAGATTAGAGCCATAATGGAGACTAGGTATCTACCACCCCACTACCACTATCAGATTAGAGCCATAAGGGCACTAGGCATCTGTCACCCCACTACCACTATCAGATTAGAGCCATAATGGAGACTAGGTATCTACCACCCCACTACCACTATCAGATTAGAGCCATAAGGGCACTAGTCATCTATCACCCCACTACCACTATCAGATTAGAGCCATAAAGGCACTAGGCATCTACCACCCCACTACCACTATCAGATTAGAGCCATAATGGAGACTAGGTATCTACCACCCCACTACCACTATCAGATTAGAGCCATAAGGGCACTAGGCATCTACCACCCCACTATCACTATCAGATTAGAGCCATAATGGAGACTAGGTATCTACCACCCCACTACCACTATCAGATTAGAGCCATAAGGGCACTAGGCATCTATCACCCCACTACCACTATCAGATTAGAGCCATAAAGTCACTAGGCATCTACCACCCCACTACCACTATCAGATTAGAGACATAATGGAGACTAGGTATCTACCACCCCACTACCACTATCAGATTAGAGCCATAAAGGCACTAGGCATCTACCACCCCACTACCACTATCAGATTAGAGCCATAAGGGCACTAGGCATCTATCACCCCACTACCACTATCAGATTAGAACCATAAGGGCACTTGGCATCTACCACCCCACTACCACTATCAGATTAGAGCCATAAGGGCACTAAGCATCTACCACCCCACTACCACCATGAGATTAGAGCCATAAAGGCACTAGGCATCTACCACCCCACTACCACTATCAGATTAGAGCCATAATGGAGACTAGGTATCTACCACCCCACTACCACTATCAGATTAGAGCCTTAAGGGCACTAGGCATCTACCACCCCACTACCACTATCAGATTAGAGCCATAAAGGCACTAGGCATCTACCACCCCACTACCACTATCAGATTAGAGCCATAATGGAGACTAGGTATCTACCACCCCACTACCACTACCAAATTAGAGCCATAATGGAGACTAGGTATCTACCACCCCACTACCACTATCAGATTAGAGCCATAATGGAGACTAGGTATCTACCACCCCACTACCACTATCAGATTAGAGCCATAAGGGCACTAGGCATCTGTCACCCCACTACCACTATCAGATTAGAGCCATAATGGGCACTAGGTATCTACCACCCCACTACCACTATCAGATTAGAGCCATAAGGGCACTAGGCATCTATCACCCCACTACCACTATCAGATTAGAGCCATAAAGGCACTAGGCATCTACCACCCCACTACCACTATCAGATTAGAGCCATAATGGAGACTAGGTATCTACCACCCCACTACCACTATCAGATTAGAGCCATAAGGGCACTAGGCATCTACCACCCCACTATCACTATCAGATTAGAGCCATAATGGAGACTAGGTATCTACCACCCCACTACCACTATCAGATTAGAGCCATAAGGGCACTAGGCATCTATCACCCCACTACCACTATCAGATTAGAGCCATAAAGGCACTAGGCATCTACTACCCCACTACCACTATCAGATTAGAGCCATAATGGAGACTAGGTATCTACCACCCCACTACCACTATCAGATTAGAGCCATAAAGGCACTAGGCATCTACCACCCCACTACCACTATCAGATTAGAGCCATAAGGGCACTAGGCATCTACCACCCCACTACCACTATCAGATTAGAGCCATAAGGGCACTAGGCATCTACCACCCCACTACCACTATCAAATTAGAGCCATAAAGGCACTAGGCATCTACCACCCCACTACCACTATCAGATTAGAGCCATAATGGAGACTAGGTATCTACCACCCCACTACCACTATCAGATTAGAGCCATAAGGGCACTAGGCATCTACCACCCCACTACCACTATCAGAGTAGAGCCATAATGGAGACTAGGTATCTACCACCCCACTACCACTATCAGATTAGAGCCATAAAGGCACTAGGCATCTACCACCCCACTACCACTATCAGAGTAGAGCCATAATGGAGACTAGGTATCTACCACCCCACTACCACTATCAGATTAGAGCCATAATGGCACTAGGCATCTACCACCCCACTACCACTATCAGATTAGAGTCATAAAGGCACTAGGCATCTACCACCCCACTACCACTATCAGATTAGAGCCATAATGGAGACTAGGTATCTACCACCCCACTACCACTACCAGATTAGAGCCATAATGGAGACTAGGTATCAACCACACCACTACCACTACCAGATTAGAGCCATAATGGAGACTAGGTATCTTCCACCCCACTACCACTACCAGATTAGAGCCATAATGGAGACTAGGTATCTACCACCCCACTACGACTACCAAATTAGAGACATAATGGAGACTAGGTATCTACCACCCCACTACCACTATCAGATTAGAGCCATAAGGGCACTAGGCATCTATCACCCCACTACTACTATCAGATTAGAGCCATAAAGTTACTAGGCATCTACCACCCCACTACCACTATCAGATTAGAGACATAATGGAGACTAGGTATCTACCACCCCACTACCACTATCAGATTAGAGCCATAAAGGCACTAGGCATCTACCACCCCACTACCACTATCAGATTAGAGCCATAAGGGCACTAGGCATCTATCACCCCACTACCACTATCAGATTAGAACCATAAGGGCACTTGGCATCTACCACCCCACTACCACTATCAGATTAGAGCCATAAAGGCACTAGGCATCTACCACCCCACTACCACTATCAGATTAGAGCCATAATGGAGACTAGGTATCTACCACCCCAGTACCACTATCAGATTAGAGTCATAAGGGCACTAGGCATCTACCACCCCACTACCACTATCAGAGTAGAGCCATAATGGAGACTAGGTATCTACCACCCCACTACCACTATCAGATTAGAGCCATAAAGGCACTAGGCATCTACCACCCCACTACCACTATCAGAGTAGAGCCATAATGGAGACTAGGTATCTACCACCCCACTACCACTATCAGATTAGAGCCATAATGGCACTAGGCATCTACCACCCCACTACCACTATCAGATTAGAGTCATAAAGGCACTAGGCATCTACCACCCCACTACCACTATCAGATTAGAGCCATAATGGAGACTAGGTATCTACCACCCCACTACCACTACCAGATTAGAGCCATAATGGAGACTAGGTATCTACCACACCACTACCACTACCAGATTAGAGCCATAATGGAGACTAGGTATCTTCCACCCCACTACCACTACCAGATTAGAGCCATAATGGAGACTAGGTATCTACCACCCCACTACCACTACCAAATTAGAGCCATAATGGAGACTAGGTATCTACCACCCCACTACCACTATCAGATTAGAGCCATAATGGAGACTAGGTATCTACCACCCCACTACCACTATCAGATTAGAGCCATAAGGGCACTAGGCATCTACCACCCCACTACCACTATCAGATTAGAGCCATAATGGAGACTAGGTATCTACCACCCCACTACCACTATCAGATTAGAGCCATAAGGGCACTAGGCATCTATCACCCCACTACCACTATCAGATTAGAGCCATAAAGTCACTAGGCATCTACCACCCCACTACCACTATCAGATTAGAGCCATAATGGAGACTAGGTATCTACCACCCCAGTACCACTATCAGATTAGAGCCATAAGGGCACTAAGCATCTACCACCCCACTACCACTATCAGATTAGAGCCATAAAGGCACTAGGCATCTACCACCCCACTACCACTATCAGATTAGAGCCATAATGGAGACTAGGTATCTACCACCCCACTTCCACAACCAAATTAGAGCCATAATGGAGACTAGGTATCTGACACCCCACTACCACTATCAGATTAGAGCCATAATGGAGACTAGGTATCTACCACCCCACTACCACTATCAGATTAGAGCCAAAAGGACACTAGGCATCTGTCACCCCACTACCACTATCAGATTAGAGCCATAATGGAGACTAGGTATCTACCACCCCAATACCACTATCAGATTAGAGCCATAAGGGCACTAGGCATCTATCACCCCACTACCACTATCAGATTAGAGCCATAAAGGCACTAGGCATCTACCACCCCACTACCACTATCAGATTAGAGCCATAATGGAGACTAGGTATCTACCACCCCACTACCACTATCAGATTAGAGCCATAAGGGCACTAGGCATCTACCACCCCTCTATCACTATCAGATTAGAGCCATAATGGAGACTAGGTATCTACCACCCCACTACCACTATCAGATTAGAGCCATAATGGAGACTAGGTATCTACCACCCCACTACCACTATCAGATTAGAGCCATAAGGGCACTAGGCATCTACCACCCCACTATCACTATCAGATTAGAGCCATAATGGAGACTAGGTATCTACCACCCCACTACCACTATCAGATTAGAGCCATAAGGGCACTAGGCATCTATCACCCCACTACCACTATCAGATTAGAGCCATAAAGTCACTAGGCATCTACCACCCCACTACCACTATCAGATTAGAGCCATAATGGAGACTAGGTATCTACCACCCCACTACCACTATCAGATTAGAGCCATAAAGGCACTAGGCATCTACCACCCCACTACCACTATCAGATTAGAGCCATAAGGGCACTAGGCATCTATCACCCCACTACCACTATCAGATTAGAGCCATAAAGTCACTAGGCATCTACCACCCCACTACCACTATCAGATTAGAGCCATAATGGAGACTAGGTATCTACCACCCCACTACCACTATCAGATTAGAGCCATAAGGGCACTAGGCATCTACCACCCCACTACCACTATCAGATTAGAGCCATAATGGAGACTAGGTATCTACCACCCCACTACCACTATCAGATTAGAGCCATAAGGGCACTAGGCATCTACCACCCCACTACCACTATCAGATTAGAGCCAAAAAGTCACTAGGCATCTACCATCCCACTACCACTATCATATTAGAGCCATAATGGAGACTACGTATCTACCACCCCACTACCACTATCAGATTAGAGCCACAAGGGCACTAAGCATCTACCACCCCACTACCACTATCAGATTAGAGCCATAAAGGCACTAGGCATCTACCACCCCACTACCACTATCAGATTAGAGCCATAATGGAGACTAGGTATCTACCACCCCACTACCACTATCAGATTAGAGCCATAAGGGCACTAGGCATCTACCACCCCACTAACACTATCAGATTAGAGCCATAATGGAGACTAGGTATCTACCACCCCACTACCACTATCAGATTAGAGCCATAATGGAGACTAGGCATCTACCACCCCACTACCACTATCAGATTAGAGCCATAAATGCACTAGGCATCTACCACCCCACTACCACTATCAGATTAGAGCCATAATGGAGACTAGGTATCTACCACCCCACTACCACTATCAGATTAGAGCCATAAGGGTACTAGGCATCTACCACCCCACTACCACTATCAGATTAGAGCCATAATGGCACTAGGCATCTACCACCCCACTACCACTATCAGATTAGAGCCATAAAGGCACTAGGCATCTACCACCCCACTACCACTATCAGATTAGAGCCATAATGGAGACTAGGTATCTACCACCCCACTACCACTATCAGATTAGAGCCATAAGGGCACTAGGCATCTACCACCCCACTACCACTATCAGATTAGAGCCATAAAGTCACTAGGCATCTACCACCCCACTACCACTATCAGATTAGAGCCATAATGGAGACTAGGTATCTACCACCCCACTACCTCTATCAGATTAGAGCCATAATGGAGACTAGGTATCTACCACCCCAGTACCACTATCAGATTAGAGCCATAAGGGCACTAGGCATCTACCACCCCACTACCACTATCAGAGTAGAGCCATAATGGAGACTAGGTATCTACCACCCCACTACCACTATCAGATTAGAGCCATAAGGGCACTAGGCATCTATCACCCCACTACCACTATCAGATTAGAGCCATAATGGAGACTAGGTATCTACCACCCCACTACCACTATCAGATTAGAGCCATAATGGCACTAGGCATCTACCACCCCACTACCACTATCAGATTAGAGTCATAAAGGCACTAGGCATCTACCACCCCACTACCACTATCAGATTAGAGCCATAATGGAGACTAGGTATCTACCACCCCACTACCACTATCAGATTAGAGCCATAATGGAGACTAGGTATCTACCACACCACTACCACTACCAGATTAGAGCCATAATGGAGACTAGGTATCTTCCACCCCACTACCACTACCAGATTAGAGCCATAATGGAGACTAGGTATCTACCACCCCACTACCACTACCAAATTAGAGCCATAATGGAGACTAGGTATCTACCACCCCACTACCACTATCAGATTAGAGCCATAATGGAGACTAGGTATCTACCACCCCACTACCACTATCAGATTAGAGCCATAAGGGCACTAGGCATCTACCACCCCACTACCACTATCAGATTAGAGCCATAATGGAGACTAGGTATCTACCACCCCACTACCACTATCAGATTAGAGCCATAAGGGCACTAGGCATCTATCA
Source organism: Salvelinus alpinus (assembly GCF_045679555.1). NCBI lineage: Eukaryota > Metazoa > Chordata > Actinopteri > Salmoniformes > Salmonidae > Salvelinus > Salvelinus alpinus. The sequence goes on from NC_092088.1 coordinate 106,697,119, forward strand.
CCCCACTACCACTATCAGATTAGAGCCATAAAGTCACTAGGCATCTACCACCCCACTACCACTATCAGATTAGAGCCATAATGGAGACTAGGTATCTACCACCCCAGTACCAATATCAGATTAGAGCCATAAGGGCACTAAGCATCTACCACCCCACTACCACTATCAGATTAGAGCCATAAAGGCACTAGGCATCTACCACCCCACTACCACTATCAGATTAGAGCCATAATGGAGACTAGGTATCTACCACCCCACTTCCACTACCAAATTAGAGCCATAATGGAGACTAGGTATCTGACACCCCACTACCACTATCAGATTAGAGCCATAATGGAGACTAGGTATCTACCACCCCAATACCACTATCAGATTAGAGCCATAAGGGCACTAGGCATCTATCACCCCACTACCACTATCAGATTAGAGCCATAAAGTCACTAGGCATCTACCACCCCACTACCACTATCAGATTAGAGCCATAATGGAGACTAGGTATCTACCACCCCACTACCACTATCAGATTAGAGCCATAAGGGCACTAGGCATCTACCACCCCACTACCACTATCAGATTAGAGCCATAATGGAGACTAGGTGTCTACCACCCCACTACCACTATCAGATTAGAGCCATAAGGGCACTAGGCATCTACCACCCCACTACCACTATCAGATTAGAGCCAAAAAGTCACTAGGCATCTACCACCCCACTACCACTATCAGATTAGAGCCATAATGGAGACTACGTATCTACCACCCCACTACCACTATCAGATTAGAGCCACAAGGGCACAAAGCATCTACCACCCCACTACCACTATCAGATTAGAGCCATAAAGGCACTAGGCATCTACCACCCCACTACCACTATCAGATTAGAGCCATAATGGAGACTAAGCATCTACTACCCTACAACCACTATCAGATTAGAGCCACAAGGGCACTAGGCGTCTACCACCACACTACCACTATCAGATTAGAGCCATAAATGCACTAGGCATCTACCACCCCACTACCACTATCAGATTAGAGCCATAATGGAGACTAGGTATCTACCACCCCACTACCACTATCAGATTAGAGCCATAAGGGTACTAGGCATCTACCACCCCACTACCACTATCAGATTAGAGCCATAAAGGCACTAGGCATCTACCACCCCACTACCACTATCAGATTAGAGCCATAATGGAGACTAGGTATCTACCACCCCACTACCACTATCAGATTAGAGCCATAATGGAGACTAGGTATCTACCACCCCACTACCTCTATCAGATTAGAGCCATAATGGAGAGTAGGTATCTTCCACCCCACTACCACTATCAGATTAGAGCCATAATGGAGACTAGGTATCTACCACCCCACTACCACTATCAGATTAGAGCCATAATGGAGACTAGGTATCTACCACCCCACTACCACTATCAGATTAGAGCCATAATGGAGACTAGGTATCTACCACCCCACTACCACTATCAGATTAGAGCCATAAGGGCACTAGGCATCTACCACCCCACTACCACTATCAGTTTAGAGCCATAAAGGCACTAGGCATCTACCACCCCACTACCACTATTAGATTAGAGCCATAATGGAGACTAGGTATCTTTCACCCCACTACCACTATCAGATTAGAGCCATAATGGAGACTAGACATCTACCACTATCAGATTAGAGCCATAAGGGCACTAGGCATCTACCACCCCACTACCACTATTAGATTAGAGCCATAATGGAGACTAGGTATCTACCACCCCACTACCTCTATCAGATTAGAGCCATAATGGAGACTAGGTATCTACCACCCCACTACCACTATCAGATTAGAGCCATAATGGAGACTAGACATCTACCACTATCAGATTAGAGCCATAAGGGCACTAGACATCTACCACCCCACTACCACTATCAGATTAGAGCCATAATGGAGACTAGGTATCTACCACCCCACTACCACTATCAGATTAGAGCCATAATGGAGACTAGGTATCTACCACCCCACTACCACTATCAGATTAGAGCCATAATGGAGACTAGGTATCTACCACCCCACTACCTCTATCAGATTAGAGCCATAATGGAGAGTAGGTATCTTCCACCCCACTACCACAATCAGATTAGAGCCATAATGGAGACTAGACATCTACCACTATCAGATTAGAGCCATAATGGAGACTACGTATCTACCACCCCACTACCACTATCAGATTAGAGCCACAAGGGCACAAAGCATCTACCACCCCACTACCACTATCAGATTAGAGCCATAAAGGCACTAGGCATCTACCACCCCACTACCACTATCAGATTAGAGCCATAATGGAGACTAAGCATCTACTACCCTACAACCACTATCAGATTAGAGCCACAAGGGCACTAGGCGTCTACCACCACACTACCACTATCAGATTAGAGCCATAAATGCACTAGGCATCTACCACCCCACTACCACTATCAGATTAGAGCCATAATGGAGACTAGGTATCTACCACCCCACTACCACTATCAGATTAGAGCCATAATGGAGACTAGGTATCTACCACCCCACTACCACTATCAGATTAGAGCCATAATGGAGACTAGACATCTACCACTATCAGATTAGAGCCATAAGGGCACTAGACATCTACCACCCCACTACCACTATCAGATTAGAGCCATAATGGAGACTAGGTATCTACCACCCCACTACCACTATCAGATTAGAGCCATAATGGAGACTAGGTATCTACCACCCCACTACCACTATCAGATTAGAGCCATAATGGAGACTAGGTATCTACCACCCCACTACCTCTATCAGATTAGAGCCATAATGGAGAGTAGGTATCTTCCACCCCACTACCACAATCAGATTAGAGCCATAATGGAGACTAGACATCTACCACTATCAGATTAGAGCCATAATGGAGACTACGTATCTACCACCCCACTACCACTATCAGATTAGAGCCACAAGGGCACAAAGCATCTACCACCCCACTACCACTATCAGATTAGAGCCATAAAGGCACTAGGCATCTACCACCCCACTACCACTATCAGATTAGAGCCATAATGGAGACTAAGCATCTACTACCCTACAACCACTATCAGATTAGAGCCACAAGGGCACTAGGCGTCTACCACCACACTACCACTATCAGATTAGAGCCATAAATGCACTAGGCATCTACCACCCCACTACCACTATCAGATTAGAGCCATAATGGAGACTAGGTATCTACCACCCCACTACCACTATCAGATTAGAGCCATAAGGGTACTAGGCATCTACCACCCCACTACCACTATCAGATTAGAGCCATAAAGGCACTAGGCATCTACCACCCCACTACCACTATCAGATTAGAGCCATAATGGAGACTAGGTATCTACCACCCCACTACCACTATCAGATTAGAGCCATAATGGAGACTAGGTATCTACCACCCCACTACCTCTATCAGATTAGAGCCATAATGGAGAGTAGGTATCTTCCACCCCACTACCACTATCAGATTAGAGCCATAATGGAGACTAGGTATCTACCACCCCACTACCACTATCAGATTAGAGCCATAATGGAGACTAGGTATCTACCACCCCACTACCACTATCAGATTAGAGCCATAATGGAGACTAGGTATCTACCACCCCACTACCACTATCAGATTAGAGCCATAAGGGCACTAGGCATCTACCACCCCACTACCACTATCAGATTAGAGCCATAAAGGCACTAGGCATCTACCACCCCACTACCACTATTAGATTAGAGCCATAATGGAGACTAGGTATCTTTCACCCCACTACCACTATCAGATTAGAGCCATAATGGAGACTAGACATCTACCACTATCAGATTAGAGCCATAAGGGCACTAGGCATCTACCACCCCACTACCACTATTAGATTAGAGCCATAATGGAGACTAGGTATCTACCACCCCACTACCTCTATCAGATTAGAGCCATAATGGAGACTAGGTATCTACCACCCCACTACCACTATCAGATTAGAGCCATAATGGAGACTAGACATCTACCACTATCAGATTAGAGCCATAAGGGCACTAGACATCTACCACCCCACTACCACTATCAGATTAGAGCCATAATGGAGACTAGGTATCTACCACCCCACTACCACTATCAGATTAGAGCCATAATGGAGACTAGGTATCTACCACCCCACTACCACTATCAGATTAGAGCCATAATGGAGACTAGGTATCTACCACCCCACTACCTCTATCAGATTAGAGCCATAATGGAGAGTAGGTATCTTCCACCCCACTACCACAATCAGATTAGAGCCATAATGGAGACTAGACATCTACCACTATCAGATTAGAGCCATAATGGAGACTAGGTATCTACCACCCCACTACCACTATCAGATTAGAGCCATAAAGGCACTAGGCATCTACCACCCCACAACCACTATCAGATTAGAGCCATAATGGAGACTAGGTATCTACCACCCTACTACCACTATCAGATTAGAGCCATAAGGGCACTAGGCATCTACCACCCCACTACCACTATCAGATTAGAGCCATAAAGGCACTAGGCATCTACCACCCCACTACCACTATCATATTAGAGCCATAATGGAGACTAGGTATCTATCACCCCACTACCACTATCAGATTAGAGCCATAAGGGCACTAGGCATCTACCACCCCACTACCACTATCAGATTAGAGCCATAATGGAGAGTAGGTATCTTCCACCCCACTACCACTATCAGATTAGAGCCATAATGGACACTAGGTATCTACCACCCCACTACCACTATCAGATTAGAGCCATAATGGAGACTAGGTATCTACCACCCCTCTACCACTACCAGATTAGAGCCATAATGGAGACTAGGTATCTACCACCCCACTACCACTACCAGATTAGAGCCATAATGGAGACTAGGTATCTACCACCCCACTACCACTATCATATTAGAGCCATAAGGGCACTAGGCATCTACCACCACACTACCACTATCAGATTAGAGCCATAAGGGCACTAGGCATCTACCACCCAGCTACCACTATCAGATTAGAGCCATAAGGGCACTAGACATCTACCACCCCACTACCACTATCAGATTAGAGCCATAATGGACACTAGGTATCTACCACCCCACTACCTCTATCAGATTAGAGCCATAATGGAGACTAGGTATCTACCAGCCCACTACCTCTATAAGATTAGAGCCATAAGGGCGCTTGGCATCTACCACCCCACTACCACTACCAAATTAGAGCCATAATGGAGACTAGATATCTACCACCCCACTACCTCTATCAGATTAGAGCCATAATGGAGAGTAGGTATCTTCCACCCCACTACCACTATCATATTAGAGCCATAATGGAGACTAGGTATCTACCACCCCACTACCACTATCAGATTAGAGCCATAATGGAGACTAGGTATCTACCACCCCTATACCACTACCAGATTAGAGCCATAATGGAGACTAGGTATCTACCACCCCACTACCACTTTCAGATTAGAGCCATAAGGGCACTAGGCATCTACCACCACACTACAACTATCAGATTAGAGACATAAGGGCACTAGGCATCTACCACCCCACTACCACTATCAGATTAGAGCCATAAGGGCACTAGGCATCTACCACCACACTACAACTATCAGATTAGAGCCATAAGGGCACTAGGCATCTACCACCCCACTACCACTATCAGATTAGAGCCATAAGGGCACTAGGCATCTACCACCCCACTACCACTATCAGATTAGAGCCATAAGGGCACTAGGTATCTACCACCCCACTACCACTATCAGATTAGAGCCATAAGTGCGCTAGACATCTACCACCCCACTACCACTATCAGATTAGAGCCATAATGGAGACTAGGTATCTACCACCCCACTACCACTATCAGATTAGAGCCATAATGGAGACTAGGTATCTACCACCCCACTACCACTACCAGATTAGAGCCTTAATGGAGACTAGATATCTACCACACCACTACCACTACCAGATTAGAGCCATAATGTAGACTAGGTATCTACCACCCCACTACCACTATCAGATTAGAGCCATAATGGAGACTAGGTATCTACCACCCCACTACCACTATCAGATTAGAGGCATAATGGAGACTAGGTATCTACCACCCCACTACCTTTATCAGATTAGAGCCATAATGGAGAGTAGGTATCTTCCACCCCACTACCACTATCAGATTAGAGCCATAATGGAGACTAGGTATCTACCACCCCATTACCACTATCAGATTAGAGCCATAATGGAGACTAGGTATCTACCACCCCTCTACCACTACCAGATTAGAGCCATAATGGAGACTAGGTATCTACCACCCCACTACCACTATCAGATTAGAGCCATAAGGGCAATAGGCATCTACTACCACACTAACACTATCAGATTAGAGCCATAAAGTTACTAGACATCTACCACAACACTACCACTATCAGATTAGAGCCATAATGGAGACTAGGTATCTACCACCCCACTACCACTATCAGATTAGAGCCATAAGGGCACTAGGCATCTACCACCCCACTACCACTATCAGATTAGAGCCATAAAGGCACTAGGCATCTACCACCCCACTACCACTATCAGATTAGAGCCATAAGGGCACTAGGCATCTACCACCCCACTACCACTATCAGATTAGAGCCATAATGGAGACTAGGTATCTACCACCCCACTACCACTATCAGATTAGAGCCATAATGGAGACTAGGTATCTACCACCCCACTACCACTATCAGATTAGAGCCATAAGGGCACTAGGCATCTACCACCCCACTACCACTATCAGATTAGAGCCATAAAGGCACTAGGCATCTACCACCCCACTACCACTATTAGATTAGAGCCATAATGGAGACTAGGTATCTTTCACCCCACTACCACTATCAGATTAGAGCCATAATGGAGACTAGACATCTACCACTATCAGATTAGAGCCATAAGGGCACTAGGCATCTACCACCCCACTACCACTATTAGATTAGAGCCATAATGGAGACTAGGTATCTACCACCCCACTACCTCTATCAGATTAGAGCCATAATGGAGACTAGGTATCTACCACCCCACTACCACTATCAGATTAGAGCCATAATGGAGACTAGACATCTACCACTATCAGATTAGAGCCATAAGGGCACTAGACATCTACCACCCCACTACCACTATCAGATTAGAGCCATAATGGAGACTAGGTATCTACCACCCCACTACCACTATCAGATTAGAGCCATAATGGAGACTAGGTATCTACCACCCCACTACCACTATCAGATTAGAGCCATAATGGAGACTAGGTATCTACCACCCCACTACCTCTATCAGATTAGAGCCATAATGGAGAGTAGGTATCTTCCACCCCACTACCACAATCAGATTAGAGCCATAATGGAGACTAGACATCTACCACTATCAGATTAGAGCCATAATGGAGACTAGGTATCTACCACCCCACTACCACTATCAGATTAGAGCCATAAAGGCACTAGGCATCTACCACCCCACAACCACTATCAGATTAGAGCCATAATGGAGACTAGGTATCTACCACCCTACTACCACTATCAGATTAGAGCCATAAGGGCACTAGGCATCTACCACCCCACTACCACTATCAGATTAGAGCCATAAAGGCACTAGGCATCTACCACCCCACTACCACTATCAGATTAGAGCCATAATGGAGACTAGGTATCTATCACCCCACTACCACTATCAGATTAGAGCCATAAGGGCACTAGGCATCTATCACCCCACTACCACTACCAGATTAGAGCCATAATGGAGAGTAGGTATCTTCCACCCCACTACCACTATCAGATTAGAGCCATAATGGACACTAGGTATCTACCACCCCACTACCACTATCAGATTAGAGCCATAATGGAGACTAGGTATCTACCACCCCTCTACCACTACCAGATTAGAGCCATAATGGAGACTAGGTATCTACCACCCCACTACCACTACCAGATTAGAGCCATAATGGAGACTAGGTATCTACCACCCCACTACCACTATCATATTAGAGCCATAAAGGAGACTAGGCATCTACCACCCCACTACCACTATCAGATTAGAGCCATAAAGGAGACTAGACAGCTACCACTATCAGATTAGAGCCATAAGGAGACTAGACATCTACCACCCCACTACCACTATCAGATTAGAGCCATAATGGAGACTAGGTATCTACCACCCCACTACCTCTATCAGATTAGAGCCATAATGGAGAGTAGGTATCTTCCACCCCACTACCACTATCATATTAGAGCCATAATGGAGACTAGGTATCTACCACCCCACTACCACTATCAGATTAGAGCCATAATGGAGACTAGGTATCTACCACCCCTATACCACTACCAGATTAGAGCCATAATGGAGACTAGGTATCTACCACCCCACTACCACTTTCAGATTAGAGCCATAAGGGCACTAGGCATCTACCACCACACTACAACTATCAGATTAGAGACATAAGGGCACTAGGCATCTACCACCCCACTACCACTATCAGATTAGAGCCATAAGGGCACTAGGCATCTACCACCACACTACAACTATCAGATTAGAGCCATAAGGGCACTAGGCATCTACCACCCCACTACCACTATCAGATTAGAGCCATAAGGGCACTAGGCATCTACCACCCCACTACCACTATCAGATTAGAGCCATAAGGGCACTAGGTATCTACCACCCCACTACCACTATCAGATTAGAGCCATAAGTGCGCTAGACATCTACCACCCCACTACCACTATCAGATTAGAGCCATAATGGAGACTAGGTATCTACCACCCCACTACCACTATCAGATTAGAGCCATAATGGAGACTAGGTATCTACCACCCCACTACCACTACCAGATTAGAGCCTTAATGGAGACTAGATATCTACCACACCACTACCACTACCAGATTAGAGCCATAATGTAGACTAGGTATCTACCACCCCACTACCACTATCAGATTAGAGCCATAATGGAGACTAGGTATCTACCACCCCACTACCACTATCAGATTAGAGGCATAATGGAGACTAGGTATCTACCACCCCACTACCTTTATCAGATTAGAGCCATAATGGAGAGTAGGTATCTTCCACCCCACTACCACTATCAGATTAGAGCCATAATGGAGACTAGGTATCTACCACCCCATTACCACTATCAGATTAGAGCCATAATGGAGACTAGGTATCTACCACCCCTCTACCACTACCAGATTAGAGCCATAATGGAGACTAGGTATCTACCACCCCACTACCACTATCAGATTAGAGCCATAAGGGCAATAGGCATCTACTACCACACTAACACTATCAGATTAGAGCCATAAAGTTACTAGACATCTACCACAACACTACCACTATCAGATTAGAGCCATAATGGAGACTAGGTATCTACCACCCCACTACCACTATCAGATTAGAGCCATAAGGGCACTAGGCATCTACCACCCCACTACCACTATCAGATTAGAGCCATAAAGGCACTAGGCATCTACCACCCCACTACCACTATCAGATTAGAGCCATAAGGGCACTAGGCATCTACCACCCCACTACCACTATCAGATTAGAGCCATAATGGAGACTAGGTATCTCCCACCCCACTACCACTATCAGATTAGAGCCATAATGGAGACTAGGTATCTACCACCCCACTACCACTATCAGATTAGAGCCATAATGGAGACTAGGTATCTCCCACCCCACTACCACTATCAGATTAGAGCCATAATGGAGACTAGCTATCTACCACCCCACTACCATCATCAGATTAGAGCCATAATGGAGACTAGGTATCTACCACCCCACTACCTCTATCAGATTAGAGCCGTAATGGAGACTAGGTATCTACCACCCCACTACCACTATCAGATTAGAGCCATAATGGAGACTAGGTATCTCCCACCCCACTACCACTATCAGATTAGAACCATAATGGAGACTAGGTATCTACCACCCCACTACCACTATCAGATTAGAGCCATAATGGAGACTAGGTATCTACCACCCCTCTACCTCTATCAGATTAGAGCCATAATGGAGACTAGGTATCTACCAGCCCACTACCTCTATAAGATTAGAGCCATAAGGGCACTTGGCATCTACCACCCCACTACCACTATCAGATTAGAGCCATAATGGAGACTAGGTATCTACCACCCCACTACCACTATCAGATTAGAGCCATAATGGAGACTAGGTATCTACCACCCCACTACCACTACCAGATTAGAGCCTTAATGGAGACTAGATATCTACCACACCACTACCACTACCAGATTAGAGCCATAATGTAGACTAGGTATCTACCACCCCACTACCACTATCAGATTAGAGCCATAATGGAGACTAGGTATCTACCACCCCACTACCACTATCAGATTAGAGGCATAATGGAGACTAGGTATCTACCACCCCACTACCTTTATCAGATTAGAGCCATAATGGAGAGTAGGTATCTTCCACCCCACTACCACTATCAGATTAGAGCCATAATGGAGACTAGGTATCTACCACCCCACTACCACTATCAGATTAGAGCCATAATGGAGACTAGGTATCTACCACCCCTCTACCACTACCAGATTAGAGCCATAATGGAGACTAGGTATCTACCACCCCACTACCACTATCAGATTAGAGCCATAAGGGCAATAGGCATCTACTACCACACTAACACTATCAGATTAGAGCCATAAAGTTACTAGACATCTACCACAACACTACCACTATCAGATTAGAGCCATAATGGAGACTAGGTATCTACCACCCCACTACCACTATCAGATTAGAGCCATAAGGGCACTAGGCATCTACCACCCCACTACCACTATCAGATTAGAGCCATAAAGGCACTAGGCATCTACCACCCCACTACCACTATCAGATTAGAGCCATAAGGGCACTAGGCATCTACCACCCCACTACCACTATCAGATTAGAGCCATAAATGCACTAGGCATCTACCACCCCACTACCACTATCAGATTAGAGCCATAATGGAGAGTAGGTATCTTCCACCCCACTACCACTATCATATTAGAGCCATAATGGAGACTAGGTATCTACCACCCCACTACCACTATCAGATTAGAGCCATAATGGAGACTAGGTATCTACCACCCCTATACCACTACCAGATTAGAGCCATAATGGAGACTAGGTATCTACCACCCCACTACCACTTTCAGATTAGAGCCATAAGGGCACTAGGCATCTACCACCACACTACAACTATCAGATTAGAGCCATAAGGGCACTAGGCATCTACCACCCCGCTACCACTATCAGATTAGAGCCATAAGTGCGCTAGACATCTACCACCCCACTACCACTATCAGATTAGAGCCATAATGGAGACTAGGTATCTACCACCCCACTACCACTATCAGATTAGAGCCATAATGGAGACTAGGTATCTACCACCCCACTACCACTACCAGATTAGAGCCTTAATGGAGACTAGATATCTACCACACCACTACCACTACCAGATTAGAGCCATAATGTAGACTAGGTATCTACCACCCCACTACCACTATCAGATTAGAGCCATAATGGAGACTAGGTATCTACCACCCCACTACCACTATCAGATTAGAGGCATAATGGAGACTAGGTATCTACCACCCCACTACCTTTATCAGATTAGAGCCATAATGGAGAGTAGGTATCTTCCACCCCACTACCACTATCAGATTAGAGCCATAATGGAGACTAGGTATCTACCACCCCACTACCACTATCAGATTAGAGCCATAATGGAGACTAGGTATCTACCACCCCTCTACCACTACCAGATTAGAGCCATAATGGAGACTAGGTATCTACCACCCCACTACCACTATCAGATTAGAGCCATAAGGGCAATAGGCATCTACTACCACACTAACACTATCAGATTAGAGCCATAAAGTTACTAGACATCTACCACAACACTACCACTATCAGATTAGAGCCATAATGGAGACTAGGTATCTACCACCCCACTACCGCTATCAGATTAGAGCCATAAGGGCACTAGGCATCTACCACCCCACTACCACTATCAGATTAGAGCCATAAAGGCACTAGGCATCTACCACCCCACTACCACTATCAGATTAGAGCCATAAGGGCACTAGGCATCTACCACCCCACTACCACTATCAGATTAGAGTCATAAATGCACTAGGCATCTACCACCCCACTACCACTATCAGATTAGAGCCATAATGGAGACTAGGTATCTCCCACCCCACTACCACTATCAGATTAGAGCCATAATGGAGACTAGGTATCTACCACCCCACTACCTCTATCAGATTAGAGCCATAATGGAGACTAGGTATCTACCACCCCACTACCACTATCAGATTAGAGCCATAATGGAGACTAGCTATCTACCACCCCACTACCATCATCAGATTAGAGCCATAATGGAGACTAGGTATCTACCACCCCACTACCTCTATCAGATTAGAGCCGTAATGGAGACTAGGTATCTACCACCCCACTACCACTATCAGATTTGAGCCATAATGGAGACTAGGTATCTCCCACCCCACTACCACTATCAGATTAGAACCATAATGGAGACTAGGTATCTACCACCCCACTACCACTATCAGATTAGAGCCATAATGGAGACTAGGTATCTACCACCCCTCTACCTCTATCAGATTAGAGCCATAATGGAGACTAGGTATCTACCACCCCACTACCACTATCAGATTAGAGCCATAAGGGCACTAGGTATCTACCACCCCACTACCTCTATCAGATTAGAGCCATAATGGAGACTAGGTATCTACCACTCCACTACCACTATCAGATTAGAGCCATAATGGAGACTAGACATCTACCACCCCACTACTACTATCAGATTAGAGCCATAAGGGCACTAGACATCTACCACCCCACTACCACTATCAGATTAGAGCCATAAGGGAGACTAGTCATTTACCACCCCACTACCTCTATCAGATTAGAGCCATAATGGAGACTAGTCATTTACCACCCCACTACCTCTATCAGATTAGAGCCATAATGGAGACTAGGTATCTACCACCCCACCACCACTACCAGATTAGAGCCATAATGGAGAATAGGTATCTACCACACCACTACCACTATCAGATTAGAGCCATAATGGAGACTAGGTATCTACCACCCCACTACCACTATCAGATTAGAGCCATAAGGGCACTAGGCATCTACCACCCCAGATTAGCCCACTATCTCACACCCCACTACCACTATCAGATTAGAGCCATAATTGAGAAAAGGTTTCTGCCACCCCTCTACCACTACCAGATTAGAGCCATAATGGAGAATAGGTATCTACCACCCCACTACCACTATCAGATTAGAGCCATAACGGAGACTAGGTATCTACCACCCCACTACCTCTATCAGATTAGAGCCATAATGGAGAGTAGGTATCTTCCACCCCACTACAACTATCAGATTAGAGCCATAGTGGAGACTAGGTATCTCCCACCCCACTACCACTATCAGATTAGAGCCATAATGGAGACTAGGTATCTACCACCCCACTACCTCTATCAGATTAGAGCCATAATGGAGACTAGGTATCTCCCACCCCACTACCACTATCAGATTAGAGCCATAATGGAGACTAGCTATCTACCACCCCACTACCACTATCAGATTAGAGCCATAATGGAGACTAGGTATCTACCACCCCACTACCTCTATCAGATTAGAGCCGTAATGGAGACTAGGTATCTACCACCCCACTACCACTATCAGATTTGAGCCATAATGGAGACTAGGTATCTCCCACCCCACTACCACTATCAGATTAGAACCATAATGGAGACTAGGTATCTACCACCCCACTACCACTATCAGATTAGAGCCATAATGGAGACTAGGTATCTACCACCCCTCTACCTCTATCAGATTAGAGCCATAATGGAGACTAGGTATCTACCACCCCACTACCTCTATCAGATTAGAGCCATAATGGAGACTAGGTATCTACCACTCCACTACCACTATCAGATTAGAGCCATAATGGAGACTAGGTATCTACCACTCCACTACCACTATCAGATTAGAGCCATAACGGAGACTAGACATCTACCACCCCAATACTACTACCAGATTAGAGCCATAAGGGCACTAGACATCTACCACCCCACTACCACTATCAGATTAGAGCCATAAGGGAGACTAGTCATTTACCACCCCACTACCTCTATCAGATTAGAGCCATAATGGAGACTAGTCATTTACCACCCCACTACCTCTATCAGATTAGAGCCATAATGGAGACTAGGTATCTACCACCCCACCACCACTACCAGATTAGAGCCATAATGGAGAATAGGTATCTACCACACCACTACCACTACCAGATTAGAGCCATAATGGAGAATAGGTATCTACCACCCCACTACCACTATCAGATTAGAGCCATAAGGGCACTAGGTATAAAACACCCCACTACCACTATCAGATTAAAGCCACAATGGAGACTAGGTATAAAACACCCCACTACCACTATCAGATTAGAGCCATAATTGAGAAAAGGTTTCTGCCACCCCTCTACCACTACCAGATTAGAGCCATAATGGAGAATAGGTATCTACCACCCCACTACCACTATCAGATTAGAGCCATAACGGAGACTAGGTATCTACCACCCCACTACCTCTATCAGATTAGAGCCATAATGGAGAGTAGGTAACTTCCACCCCACTACAACTATCAGATTAGAGCCATAGTGGAGACTAGGTATCTACCACCCCACTACCACTATCAGATTAGAGCCATAATGGAGACTAGGTATCTACCACCCCTCTACCACTACCAGATTAGAGCCATAATGGAGACTAGGCATCTACCACCCCACTACCACTACCAGATTAGAGCCATAATGGAGACTAGGTATCTACCACACCACTACCACTACCAGATTAGAGCCATACTGGAGACTAGGTATCTACCACCCCACTACCACTATCAGATTAGAGCCATAATGGAGACTAGGTATCTTCCACCCCACTACCACTACCAGATTAGAGCCATAATGGAGACTAGGTATCTACCACCCCACTACCACTACCAAATTGGAGCCATAATGGGGACTAGGTATCTACCACCCCACTACCACTATCAGATTAGAGCCATAATGGGGACTAGGTATCTACCACCCCACTACCACTATCAGATTAGAGCCATAATGGAGACTAGGTATCTACCACCCCACTACCACTACCAAATTAGAGCCATAATGGAGACTAGGTATCTATCACCCCACTACCACTATCAGATTAGAGCCATAATGTAGACTAGGTATCTACCACCCCACTACCTCTATCAGATTAGAGCCATAAGGGCACTAGGTATCTACCACCCCTCTACCTCTATCAGATTAGAGCCATAATGGAGACTAGGTATCTACCACTCCACTACCACTATCAGATTAAAGCCATAACGGAGACTAGACATCTACCACCCCAATACTACTACCAGATTAGAGCCATAAGGGCACTAGACATCTACCACCCCACTACCACTATCAGATTAGAGCCATAAGGGAGACTAGTCATTTACCACCCCACTACCTCTATCAGATTAGAGCCATAATGGAGACTAGTCATTTACCACCCCACTACCACTATCAGATTAAAGCCACAATGGAGACTAGGTATAAAACACCCCACTACCACTATCAGATTAGAGCCATAATTGAGAAAAGGTTTCTGCCACCCCTCTACCACTACCAGATTAGAGCCATAATGGAGAATAGGTATCTACCACCCCACTACCACTATCAGATTAGAGCCATAACGGAGACTAGGTATCTACCACCCCACTACCTCTATCAGATTAGAGCCATAATGGAGAGTAGGTATCTTCCACCCCACTACAACTATCAGATTAGAGCCATAGTGGAGACTAGGTATCTACCACCCCACTACCACTATCAGATTAGAGCCATAATGGAGACTAGGTATCTTCTACCCCTCTACCACTACCAGATTAGAGCCATAATGGAGACTAGGCATCTACCACCCCACTACCACTACCAGATTAGAGCCATAATGGAGACTAGGTATCTACCACACCACTACCACTACCAGATTAGAGCCATACTGGAGACTAGGTATCTACCACCCCACTACCACTATCAGATTAGAGCCATAATGGAGACTAGGTATCTTCCACCCCACTACCACTACCAGATTAGAGCCATAATGGAGACTAGGTATCTACCACCCCACTACCACTACCAAATTGGAGCCATAATGGGGACTAGGTATCTACCACCCCACTACCACTATCAGATTAGAGCCATAATGGGGACTAGGTATCTACCACCCCACTACCACTATCAGATTAGAGCCATAATGGAGACTAGGTATCTACCACCCCACTACCACTACCAAATTAGAGCCATAATGGAGACTAGGTATCTATCACCCCACTACCACTATCAGATTAGAGCCATATTGTAGACTAGGTATCTACCACCCCACTACCACTATCAGATTAGAGCCATAAGGGCACTAGGCATCTACCACCACACTACCACTATCAGATTAGAGCCATAAGGGCACTAGGCATCTACCACCCCGCTACCACTATCAGATTAGAGCCATAAGGGCACTAGGCATCTATCACCCAACTACCACTATCAGATTAGAGCCATAAAGGCACTAGGCATCTACCAACCCACTACAACTATCAGATTAGAGCCATAATGGAGACTAGGTATCTACCACCCCACTACCACTATCAGATTAGAGCCATAATGGAGACTAGGTATCTACCACCCCATTACCACTACCAAATTGGAGCCATAATGGGGACTAGGTATCTACCACCCCACTACCTCTATCAGATTAGAGCCATAATGGAGAGTAGGTATCTTCCACCCCACTTCCACTATCAGATTAGAGCCATAATGGAGACTAGGTATCTACCACCCCATTACCACTACCAAATTGGAGCCATAATGGGGACTAGGTATCTACCACCCCACTACCTCTATCAGATTAGAGCCATAATGGAGAGTAGGTATCTTCCACCCCACTTCCACTATCAGATTAGAGCCATAATGTAGACTAGGTATCTACCACCCCACTACCACTATCAGATTAGAGCCATAAGGGCACTAGGCATCTACCACCCCGCTACCACTATCAGATTAGAGCCATAAGGGCACTAGGCATCTATCACCCAACTACCACTATCAGATTAGAGCCATAAAGGCACTAGGCATCTACCAACCCACTACAACTATCAGATTAGAGCCATAATGGAGACTAGGTATCTACCACCCCACTACCAGATTAGAGCCATAATGGAGACTAGGTATCTACCACCCCATTACCACTACCAAATTGGAGCCATAATGGGGACTAGGTATCTACCACCCCACTACCTCTATCAGATTAGAGCCATAATGGAGAGTAGGTATCTTCCACCCCACTTCCACTATCAGATTAGAGCCATAATGGAGACTAGGTATCTACCACCCCATTACCACTACCAAATTGGAGCCATAATGGGGACTAGGTATCTACCACCCCACTACCTCTATCAGATTAGAGCCATAATGGAGAGTAGGTATCTTCCACCCCACTTCCACTATCAGATTAGAGCCATAATGTAGACTAGGTATCTACCACCCCACTACCACTATCAGATTAGAGCCATAAGGGCACTAGGCATCTACCACCACACTACCACTATCAGATTAGAGCCATAAGGGCAATAGGAATCTACCACCCCGCTACCACTATCAGATTAGAGCCATAAGGGCACTAGACATCTACCACCCCACTACCACTAACAGATTAGAGCCATAATGGAGACTAGGTATCTACCACCCCACTACCACCATCAGATTAGAGCCATAAGGGCACTAGGTATCTTCCACCCCACTACCACTATTAGATTAGAGCCATAATGGAGACTAGGTATCTACCACCCCACTACCACTATCAGATTAGAGCCATAATGGAGACTAGGTATCTACCACCCCACTACCTCTATCAGAATAGAGCCATAATGGAGAGTATGTATCTTCCACCCCACTACCACTATCAGATTAGAGCCATAATGGAGACTAGGTATCTACCACCCCACTACCACTATCAGATTAGAGCCATAAGGGCACTAGGCATCTACCACCCCTCTACCACTACCAGATTAGAGCCATAATGGAGACTAGGTATCTACCACCCCACTACCACTATCAGATTAGAGCCATAAGGGCACTAGAAATCTACCACCCCACTACCACTATCAGATTAGAGCCATAATGGAGACTAGGTATCTACCACCCCACTACCACTATCAGATTAGAACCATAAGGGCACTAGGCATCTACCACCCCTCTACCACTACCAGATTAGAGCCATAATGGAGACTAGGTATCTACCACCCCACTACAACTATCAGATTAGAGCCATAAGGGCACTAGGCATCTACCACCCCACTACCACTATCAGATTAGAGCCATAAAGGCACTAGGCATCTACCACCCCACTACCACTATCAGATTAGAGCCATAATGGAGACTAGGTATCTACCACCCCACTACCACTATAAGATTAGAGCCATAATGGAGACTAGGTATCAACCACCCCACTACCACAACCAGATTAGAGCCATAATGGAGACTAGGTATCTACCACACCACTACCACTACCAGATTAGAGCCATAATGGAGACTAGGTATCTACCACCCCACTACCACTATTAGATTAGAGCCATAATGGAGACTAGGTATCTACCACCCCACTACCACTATCAGATTAGAGCCATAATGGAGACTAGGTATCTACCACCCCACTACCACTATAAGATTAGAGCCATAATGGAGACTAGGTATCAACCACCCCACTACCACAACCAGATTAGAGCCATAATGGAGACTAGGTATCTACCACACCACTACCACTACCAGATTAGAGCCATAATGGAGACTAGGTATCTACCACCCCAATACCACTATCAGATTAGAGCCATAATGGAGACTAGGTATCTACCACCCCACTACCACTATCAGAATAGAGCCATAATGGAGACTAGGTATCTACCACCCCACTACCACTATCAGATTAGAGCCATAATGGAGACTAGGTATCTACCACCCCAGTACCACTATCAGATTAGAGCCATAAGGGCACTAGGCATCTACCACCCCACTACCACTATCAGAGTAGAGCCATAATGGAGACTAGGTATCTACCACCCCACTACCACTATCAGATTAGAGCCATAAAGGCACTAGGCATCTACCACCCCACTACCACTATCAGAGTAGAGCCATAATGGAGACTAGGTATCTACCACCCCACTACCACTATCAGATTAGAGCCATAATGGCACTAGGCATCTACCACCCCACTACCACTATCAGATTAGAGCCATAAGGGCACTAGGCATCTACCACCCCTCTACCACTACCAGATTAGAGCCATAATGGAGACTAGGTATCTACCACCCCACTACCACTATCAGATTAGAGCCATAAGGGCACTAGGCATCTACCACCCCACTACCACTATCAGATTAGAGCCATAAAGGCACTAGGCATCTACCACCCCACTACCACTATCAGATTAGAGCCATAATGGAGACTAGGTATCTACCACCCCACTACCACTATAAGATTAGAGCCATAATGGAGACTAGGTATCTACCACCCCACTACCACAACCAGATTAGAGCCATAATGGAGACTAGGTATCTACCACACCACTACC
The DNA here is from genome assembly GCF_045679555.1 of Salvelinus alpinus. Lineage (NCBI taxonomy): Eukaryota > Metazoa > Chordata > Actinopteri > Salmoniformes > Salmonidae > Salvelinus > Salvelinus alpinus. The sequence goes on from NC_092088.1 coordinate 106,716,889, forward strand.
ACTACCAGATTAGAGCCATAATGGAGACTAGGTATCTACCACCCCACTACCACTATCAGATTAGAGCCATAATGGAGACTAGGTATCTACCACCCCACTACCACTATCAGATTAGAGCCATAATGGAGACTAGGTATCTACCACCCCAGTACCACTATCAGATTAGAGCCATAAGGGCACTAGGCATCTATCACCCCACTACCACTATCAGAGTAGAGCCATAATGGAGACTAGGTATCTACCACCCCACTACCACTATCAGATTAGAGCCATAAAGGCACTAGGCATCTACCACCCCACTACCACTATCAGAGTAGAGCCATAATGGAGACTAGGTATCTACCACCCCACTACCACTATCAGATTAGAGCCATAATGGCACTAGGCATCTACCACCCCACTACCACTATCAGATTAGAGCCATAAAGGCACTAGGCATCTACCACCCCACTACCACTATCAGATTAGAGCCATAATGGAGACTAGGTATCTACCACCCCACCCCACTACCACTACCAGATTAGAGCCATAATGGAGACTAGGTATCTACCACACCACTACCAGATTAGAGCCATAATGGAGACTAGGTATCTTCCACCCCACTACCACTACCAGATTAGAGCCATAATGGAGACTAGGTATCTACCACCCCACTACCACTACCAAATTAGAGCCATAATGGAGACTAGGTATCTACCACCCCACTACCACTATCAGATTAGAGCCATAATGGAGACTAGGTATCTACCACCCCACTACCACTATCAGATTAGAGCCATAAGGGCACTAGGCATCTACCACCCCACTACCACTATCAGATTAGAGCCATAATGGAGACTAGGTATCTACCACCCCACTACCACTATCAGATTAGAGCCATAAGGGCACTAAGCATCTACCACCCCACTACCACTATCAGATTAGAGCCATAAAGGCACTAGGCATCTACCACCCCACTACCACTATCAGATTAGAGCCATAATGGAGACTAGGTATCTACCACCCCACTTCCACTACCAAATTAGAGCCATAATGGAGACTAGGTATCTGACACCCCACTACCACTATCAGAATAGAGCCAATAATGGAGACTAGGTATCTACCACCCCAATACCACTATCAGATTAGAGCCATAAGGGCACTAGGCATCTATCACCCCACTACCACTATCAGATTAGAGCCATAAAGGCACTAGGCATCTACCACCCCACTACCACTATCAGATTAGAGCCATAATGGAGACTAGGTATCTACCACCCCACTACCACTATCAGATTAGAGCCATAAGGGCACTAGGCATCTACCACCCCTCTATCACTATCAGATTAGAGCCATAATGGAGACTAGGTATCTACCACCCCACTACCACTATCAGATTAGAGCCATAATGGAGACTAGGTATCTACCACCCCACTACCACTATCAGATTAGAGTCATAAAGGCACTAGGCATCTACCACCCCACTACCAAATTCAGATTAGAGCCATAATGGAGACTAGGTATCTACCACCCCACCCCACTACCACTACCAGATTAGAGCCATAATGGAGACTAGGTATCTACCACACCACTACCAGATTAGAGCCATAATGGAGACTAGGTATCTTCCACCCCACTACCACTACCAGATTAGAGCCATAATGGAGACTAGGTATCTACCACCCCACTACCACTACCAAATTAGAGCCATAATGGAGACTAGGTATCTACCACCCCACTACCACTATCAGATTAGAGCCATAATGGAGACTAGGTATCTACCACCCCACTACCACTATCAGATTAGAGCCATAAGGGCACTAGGCATCTACCACCCCACTACCACTATCAGATTAGAGCCATAATGGAGACTAGGTATCTACCACCCCAGTACCACTATCAGATTAGAGCCATAAGGGCACTAAGCATCTACCACCCCACTACCACTATCAGATTAGAGCCATAAAGGCACTAGGCATCTACCACCCCACTACCACTATCAGATTAGAGCCATAATGGAGACTAGGTATCTACCACCCCACTTCCACTACCAAATTAGAGCCATAATGGAGACTAGGTATCTGACACCCCACTACCACTATCAGAATAGAGCCAATAATGGAGACTAGGTATCTACCACCCCAATACCACTATCAGATTAGAGCCATAAGGGCACTAGGCATCTATCACCCCACTACCACTATCAGATTAGAGCCATAAAGGCACTAGGCATCTACCACCCCACTACCACTATCAGATTAGAGCCATAATGGAGACTAGGTATCTACCACCCCACTACCACTATCAGATTAGAGCCATAAGGGCACTAGGCATCTACCACCCCTCTATCACTATCAGATTAGAGCCATAATGGAGACTAGGTATCTACCACCCCACTACCACTATCAGATTAGAGCCATAATGGAGACTAGGTATCTACCACCCCACTACCACTATCAGATTAGAGCCATAAGGGCACTAGGCATCTACCACCCCACTATCACTATCAGATTAGAGCCATAATGGAGACTAGGTATCTACCACCCCACTACCACTATCAGATTAGAGCCATAAGGGCACTAGGCATCTATCACCCCACTACCACTATCAGATTAGAGCCATAAAGTCACTAGGCATCTACCACCCCACTACCACTATCAGATTAGAGCCATAATGGAGACTAGGTATCTACCACCCCACTACCACTATCAGATTAGAGCCATAAAGGCACTAGGCATCTACCACCCACTACCACTATCAGATTAGAGCCATAAGGGCACTAGGCATCTATCACCCCACTACCACTATCAGATTAGAGCCATAAAGTCACTAGGCATCTACCACCCCACTACCACTATCAGATTAGAGCCATAATGGAGACTAGGTATCTACCACCCCACTACCACTATCAGATTAGAGCCATAAGGGCACTAGGCATCTACCACCCCACTACCACTATCAGATTAGAGCCAAAAAGTCACTAGGCATCTACCACCCCACTACCACTATCAGATTAGAGCCATAATGGAGACTACGTATCTACCACCCCACTACCACTATCAGATTAGAGCCATAAAGGCACTAGGCATCTACCACCCCACTACCACTATCAGAGTAGAGCCATAATGGAGACTAGGTATCTACCACCCCACTACCACTATCAGATTAGAGCCATAATGGCACTAGGCATCTACCACCCCACTACCACTATCAGATTAGAGTCATAAAGGCACTAGGCATCTACCACCCCACTACCACTATCAGATTAGAGCCATAATGGAGACTAGGTATCTACCACCCCACTACCACTACCAGATTAGAGCCATAATGGAGACTAGGTATCTACCACACCACTACCAGATTAGAGCCATAATGGAGACTAGGTATCTTCCACCCCACTACCACTACCAGATTAGAGCCATAATGGAGACTAGGTATCTACCACCCCACTACCACTACCAAATTAGAGCCATAATGGAGACTAGGTATCTACCACCCCACTACCACTATCAGATTAGAGCCATAATGGAGACTAGGTATCTACCACCCCACTACCACTATCAGATTAGAGCCATAAGGGCACTAGGCACCTACCACCCCACTACCACTATCAGATTAGAGCCATAATGGAGACTAGGTATCTACCACCCCACTACCACTATCAGATTAGAGCCATAAGGGCACTAGGCATCTATCACCCCACTACCACTATCAGATTAGAGCCATAAAGTCACTAGGCATCTACCACCCCACTACCACTATCAGATTAGAGCCATAATGGAGACTAGGTATCTACCACCCCAGTACCACTATCAGATTAGAGCCATAAGGGCACTAAGCATCTACCACCCCACTACCACTATCAGATTAGAGCCATAAAGGCACTAGGCATCTACCACCCCACTACCACTATCAGATTAGAGCCATAATGGAGACTAGGTATCTACCACCCCACTTCCACTACCAAATTAGAGCCATAATGGAGACTAGGTATCTGACACCCCACTACCACTATCAGATTAGAGCCATAATGGAGACTAGGTATCTACCACCCCACTACCACTATCAGATTAGAGCCATAAGGGCACTAGGCATCTATCACCCCACTACCACTATCAGATTAGAGCCATAAAGGCACTAGGCATCTACCACCCCACTACCACTATCAGATTAGAGCCATAATGGAGACTAGGTATCTACCACCCCACTACCACTATCAGATTAGAGCCATAAGGGCACTAGGCATCTACCACCCCTCTATCACTATCAGATTAGAGCCATAATGGAGACTAGGTATCTACCACCCCACTACCACTATCAGATTAGAGCCATAATGGAGACTAGGTATCTACCACCCCACTACCACTATCAGATTAGAGCCATAAGGGCACTAGGCATCTACCACCCCACTATCACTATCAGATTAGAGCCATAATGGAGACTAGGTATCTACCACCCCACTACCACTATCAGATTAGAGCCATAAGGGCACTAGGCATCTATCACCCCACTACCACTATCAGATTAGAGCCATAAAGTCACTAGGCATCTACCACCCCACTACCACTATCAGATTAGAGCCATAATGGAGACTAGGTATCTACCACCCCACTACCACTATCAGATTAGAGCCATAAAGGCACTAGGCATCTACCACCCCACTACCACTATCAGATTAGAGCCATAAGGGCACTAGGCATCTACCACCCCACTACCACTATCAGATTAGAGCCATAAGGGCACTAGGCATCTACCACCCCACTACCACTATCAGATTCGAGCCATAAAGGCACTAGGCATCTACCACCCCACTACCACTATCAGATTAGAGCCATAATGGAGACTAGGTATCTACCACCCCACTTCCACTACCAAATTAGAGCCATAATGGAGACTAGGTATCTGACACCCCACTACCACTATCAGATTAGAGCCATAATGGAGACTAGGTATCTACCACCCCACTACCACTATCAGATTAGAGCCATAAGGACACTAGGCATCTGTCACCCCACTACCACTATCAGATTAGAGCCAATAATGGAGACTAGGTATTTTCCACCCCACTACCACTATCAGATTAGAGCCATAATGGAGACTACGTATCTACCACCCCACTACCACTATCAGATTAGAGCCATAAAGGCACTAGGCATCTACCACCCCACTACCACTATCAGAGTAGAGCCATAATGGAGACTAGGTATCTACCACCCCACTACCACTATCAGATTAGAGCCATAATGGGCACTAGGCATCTACCACCCCACTACCACTATCAGATTAGAGCCATAAAGGCACTAGGCATCTACCACCCCACTACCACTATCAGATTAGAGCCATAATGGAGACTAGGTATCTACCACCCCACTACCACTACCAGATTAGAGCCATAATGGAGACTAGGTATCTACCACACCACTACCAGATTAGAGCCATAATGGAGACTAGGTATCTTCCACCCCACTACCACTACCAGATTAGAGCCATAATGGAGACTAGGTATCTACCACCCCACTACCACTACCAAATTAGAGCCATAATGGAGACTAGGTATCTACCACCCCACTACCACTATCAGATTAGAGCCATAATGGAGACTAGGTATCTACCACCCCACTACCACTATCAGATTAGAGCCATAAGGGCACTAGGCACCTACCACCCCACTACCACTATCAGATTAGAGCCATAATGGAGACTAGGTATCTACCACCCCACTACCACTATCAGATTAGAGCCATAAGGGCACTAGGCATCTATCACCCCACTACCACTATCAGATTAGAGCCATAAAGTCACTAGGCATCTACCACCCCACTACCACTATCAGATTAGAGCCATAATGGAGACTAGGTATCTACCACCCCAGTACCACTATCAGATTAGAGCCATAAGGGCACTAAGCATCTACCACCCCACTACCACTATCAGATTAGAGCCATAAAGGCACTAGGCATCTACCACCCCACTACCACTATCAGATTAGAGCCATAATGGAGACTAGGTATCTACCACCCCACTTCCACTACCAAATTAGAGCCATAATGGAGACTAGGTATCTGACACCCCACTACCACTATCAGATTAGAGCCATAATGGAGACTAGGTATCTACCACCCCACTACCACTATCAGATTAGAGCCATAAGGACACTAGGCATCTGTCACCCCACTACCACTATCAGATTAGAGCCAATAATGGAGACTAGGTATCTACCACCCCAATACCACTATCAGATTAGAGCCATAAGGGCACTAGGCATCTATCACCCCACTACCACTATCAGATTAGAGCCATAAAGGCACTAGGCATCTACCACCCCACTACCACTATCAGATTAGAGCCATAATGGAGACTAGGTATCTACCACCCCACTACCACTATCAGATTAGAGCCATAAGGGCACTAGGCATCTACCACCCCTCTATCACTATCAGATTAGAGCCATAATGGAGACTAGGTATCTACCACCCCACTACCACTATCAGATTAGAGCCATAATGGAGACTAGGTATCTACCACCCCACTACCACTATCAGATTAGAGCCATAAGGGCACTAGGCATCTACCACCCCACTATCACTATCAGATTAGAGCCATAATGGAGACTAGGTATCTACCACCCCACTACCACTATCAGATTAGAGCCATAAGGGCACTAGGCATCTATCACCCCACTACCACTATCAGATTAGAGCCATAAAGTCACTAGGCATCTACCACCCCACTACCACTATCAGATTAGAGCCATAATGGAGACTAGGTATCTACCACCCCACTACCACTATCAGATTAGAGCCATAAAGGCACTAGGCATCTACCACCCCACTACCACTATCAGATTAGAGCCATAATGGAGACTAGGTATCTACCACCCCACTTCCACTACCAAATTAGAGCCATAATGGAGACTAGGTATCTGAGACCCCACTACCACTATCAGATTAGAGCCATAATGGAGACTAGGTATCTACCACCCCACTACCACTATCAGATTAGAGCCATAAGGACACTAGGCATCTGTCACCCCACTACCACTATCAGATTAGAGCCAATAATGGAGACTAGGTATCTACCACCCCAATACCACTATCAGATTAGAGCCATAAGGGCACTAGGCATCTATCACCCCACTACCACTATCAGATTAGAGCCATAAAGGCACTAGGCATCTACCACCCCACTACCACTATCAGATTAGAGCCATAATGGAGACTAGGTATCTACCACCCCACTACCACTATCAGATTAGAGCCATAAGGGCACTAGGCATCTACCACCCCTCTATCACTATCAGATTAGAGCCATAATGGAGACTAGGTATCTACCACCCCACTACCACTATCAGATTAGAGCCATAATGGAGACTAGGTATCTACCACCCCACTACCACTATCAGATTAGAGCCATAAGGGCACTAGGCATCTACCACCCCACTATCACTATCAGATTAGAGCCATAATGGAGACTAGGTATCTACCACCCCACTACCACTATCAGATTAGAGCCATAATGGAGACTAGGTATCTACCACCCCACTACCACTATCAGATTAGAGCCATAAAGGCACTAGGCATCTACCACCCCACTACCACTATCAGATTAGAGCCATAAGGGCACTAGGCATCTATCACCCCACTACCACTATCAGATTAGAGCCAAAAAGTCACTAGGCATCTACCACCCCACTACCACTATCAGATTAGAGCCATAATGGAGACTACGTATCTACCAAAAATTGACATTTTTGATGTGTGAGTTTGGTTTGGAGATATGTAAGATACATTTGAATATAACTATGGATAATGTTCAACCCTCTTAGGGTTGTATATAAACTAGGTATCTATCAGATTAGAGCCATAATGGAGACTAGGTATCTACCACCCCACTACCACTATCAGATTAGAGCCACAAGGGCACTAAGCATCTACCACCCCACTACCACTATCAGATTAGAGCCATAAAGGCACTAGGCATCTACCACCCCACTACCACTATCAGATTAGAGCCATAATGGAGACTAGGTATCTACCACCCCACTACCACTATCAGATTAGAGCCATAAGGGCACTAGGCATCTACCACCCCACTACCACTATCAGATTAGAGCCATAATAGAGACTAGGTATCTACCACCCCACTACCACTATCAGATTAGAGCCATAATGGAGACTAGGTATCTACCACCCCACTACCACTACCAGATTAGAGCCATAATGGAAACTAGGTATCTACCACCCCACTACCACTATCAGATTAGAGCCATAATGGAGACTAGGTATCTACCACCCCACTACCACTATCAGATTAGAGCCATAATGGAGACTAGGTATCTACCACCCCACTACCACTATCAGATTAGAGCCATAATGGAGACTAGGTATCTACCACCCCACTACCTCTATCAGATAAGAGCCATAATGGAGAGTAGGTATCTTCCACCCCACTACCACTATCAGATTAGAGCCATAATGGAGACTAGGTATCTACCACCCCACTACCACTATCAGATTAGAGCCATAATGGAGACTAAGTATCTACCACCCCACTACCACTATCAGATTAGAGCCATAATGGAGACTAGGCATCTACCACCCCACTACCACTATCAGATTAGAGCCATAAATGCACTAGGCATCTACCACCCCACTACCACTATCAGATTAGAGCCATAATGGAGACTAGGTATCTACCACCCCACTACCACTATCAGATTAGAGCCATAAGGGTACTAGGCATCTACCACCCCACTACCACTATCAGATTAGAGCCATAAAGGCACTAGGCATCTACCACCCCACTACCTCTATCAGATTAGAGCCATAAAGGCACTTGGCATCTACCACCCCACTACCACTATCAGATTAGAGCCATAATGGAGACTAGGTATCTACCACCCCACTACCACTATCAGATTAGAGCCATAAGGGCACTAGGCATCTACCACCCCACTACCACTATCAGATTAGAGCCATAAAGTCACTAGGCATCTACCACCCCACTACCACTATCAGATTAGAGCCATAATGGAGACTAGGTATCTACCACCCCACTACCACTATCAGATTAGAGCCATAAGGGCACTAAGCATCTACCACCCCACTACCACTATCCAATTAGAGCCATAAAGGCACTAGGCATCTACCACCCCACTACCACTATCAGATTAGAGCCATAATGGAGACTAGGTATCTACCACCCCACTACCACTATCAGATTAGAGCCATAAGGGCACTAGGCATCTACCACCCCACTAAAACTATCAGATTAGAGCCATAATGGAGATTAGGTATCTACCACCCCACTACCACTATCAGATTAGAGCCATAATGGAGACTAGGTATCTTCCACCCCACTACCACTACCAGATTAGAGCTCTAATGGAGACTAGGTATCTACCACCCCACTACCACTACCAAATTAGAGCCATAATGGAGACTAGGTATCTACCACCCCACTACCACTATCAGATTAGAGCCATAATGGAGACTAGGTATCTACCACCACACTACCACTATCAGATTAGAGCCATAAGGGCACTAGGCATCTATCACCCCACTACCGCTATCAGATTAGAGCCATAAAGGCACTAGGCATCTACCACCCCACTACCACTATCAGATTAGAGCCATAATGGAGACTAAGCATCTACTACCCTACAACCACTATCAGATTAGAGCCACAAGGGCACTAGGCGTCTACCACCACACTACCACTATCAGATTAGAGCCATAAATACACTAGGCATCTACCACCCCACTACCACTATCAGATTAGAGCCATAATGGAGACTAGGTATCTACCACCCCACTACCACTATCAGATTAGAGCCATAAGGGCACTAGGCATCTACCACCCCACTACCACTATCAGATTAGAGCCATAATGGAGACTAGGTATCTACCACCCCACTACCACTATCAGATTAGAGCCATAATGGAGACTAGGTATCTACCACCCCACTACCTCTATCAGATTAGAGCCATAATGGAGAGTAGGTATCTTCCACCCCACTACCACTATCAGATTAGAGCCATAATGGAGACTAGGTATCTACCACCCCACTACCACTATCAGATTAGAGCCATAATGGAGACTAGGTATCTACCACCCCACTACCACTATCAGATTAGAGCCATAATGGAGACTAGGTATCTACCACCCCACTACCACTATCAGATTAGAGCCATAAGGGCACTAGGCATCTACCACCCCACTACCACTATCAGATTAGAGCCATAAAGGCACTAGGCATCTACCACCCCACTACCACTATTAGATTAGAGCCATAATGGAGACTAGGTATCTTTCACCCCACTACCACTATCAGATTAGAGCCATAATGGAGACTAGACATCTACCACTATCAGATTAAAGCCATAAGGGCACTAGACATCTACCACCCCACTACCACTATCAGATTAGAGCCATAATGGAGACTAGGTATCTACCACCCCACTACCTCTATCAGATTAGAGCCATAATGGAGACTAGGTATCTACCACCCCACTACCACTATCAGATTAGAGCCATAATGGAGACTAGACATCTACCACTATCAGATTAGAGCCATAAGGGCACTAGACATCTACCACCCCACTACCACTATCAGATTAGAGCCATAATGGAGACTAGGTATCTACCACCCCACTACCACTATCAGATTAGAGCCATAAAGGCACTAGGCATCTACCACCCCACTACCACTATTAGATTAGAGCCATAATGGAGACTAGGTATCTTTCACCCCACTACCACTATCAGATTAGAGCCATAATGGAGACTAGACATCTACCACTATCAGATTAAAGCCATAAGGGCACTAGACATCTACCACCCCACTACCACTATCAGATTAGAGCCATAATGGAGACTAGGTATCTACCACCCCACTACCACTATCAGATTAGAGCCATAAGGGCACTAGGCATCTACCACCCCACTACCACTATCAGATTAGAGCCATAATGGAGACTAGACATCTACCACTATCAGATTAGAGCCATAAGGGCACTAGACATCTACCACCCCACTACCACTATCAGATTAGAGCCATAATGGAGACTAGGTATCTACCACCCCACTACCTCTATCAGATTAGAGCCATAATGGAGAGTAGGTATCTTCCACCCCACTACCACAATCAGATTAGAGCCATAATGGAGACTAGGTATCTACCACCCCACTACCACTATCAGATTAGAGCCATATTGGAGACTAGGTATCTACCACCCCACTACCACTATCAGATTAGAGCCATAATGGAGACTAGGTATCTACCACCCCACTACCACTATCAGAATAGAGCCATAAGTGCACTAGGCATCTACCACCCTACTACCACTATCAGATTAGAGCCATAAAGGCACTAGGCATCTACCACCCCACTACCACTATCAGATTAGAGCCATAATGGAGACTAGGTATCTCCCACCCCACTACCACTATCAGATTAGAGCCATACTGGAGACTAGGTATCTACCACCCCACTACCACTATCAGATTAGAGCTATAATGGAGACTAGACATCTACCACTATCAGATTAGAGCCATAATGGAGACTAGGTATCTACCACCCCACTACCACTATCAGATTAGAGCCATAAAGGCACTAGGCATCTACCACCCCACAACCACTATCAGATTAGAGCCATAATGGAGACTAGGTATCTACCACCCTACTACCACTATCAGATTAGAGCCATAAGGGCACTAGGCATCTACCACCCCACTACCACTATCAGATTAGAGCCATAAAGGCACTAGGCATCTACCACCCCACTACCACTATCAGATTAGAGCCATAATGGAGACTAGGTATCTACCACCCCACTACCACTACCAGATTAGAGCCATAATGGAGACTAGGTATCTACCACCCCACTACCAGTATCAGATTAGAGCCATAATGGAGACTAGGTATCTACCACCCCACTACCACTATCAGATTAGAGCCATAAGGGCACTAGGCATCTACCACCCCACTACCACTATCAGATTAGAGCCATAAAGGCACTAGGCATCTACCACCCCACTACCACTATCAGATTAGAGCAATAACGGAGACTAGGTATCTACCACCCCACTACCACTACCAGATTAGAGCCATAATGGAAACTAGGTATCTACCACCCCACTACCACTGTCAGATTAGAGCCATAATGGAGACTAGGTATCTACCACCCCACTACCACTATCAGATTAGAGCCATAATAGACTAGGTATCTACCACCCCACTACCACTATCAGATTAGAGCCATAAGGGCACTAGGCATGTACCACCCCACTACCACTATCAGATTAGAGCCATAAAGGCACTAGGCATCTACCACCCCACTACCACTATCAGATTAGAGCCATAATGGAGACTAGGTATCTCCCACCCCACTACCACTATCAGATTAGAGCCATACTGGAGACTAGGTATCTACCACCCCAATACCACTATCAGATTAGAGCTATAATGGAGACTAGACATCTACCACTATCAGATTAGAGCCATAATGGAGACTAGGTATCTACCACCCCACTACCACTATCAGATTAGAGCCATAAAGGCACTAGGCATCTACCACCCCACTACCACTATCAGATTAGAGCCATAATGGAGACTAGGTATCTACCACCCTACTACCACTATCAGATTAGAGCCATAAGGGCACTAGGCATCTACCACCCCACTACCACTATCAGATTAGAGCCATAAAGGCACTAGGCATCTACCACCCCACTACCACTATCAGATTAGAGCCATAATGGAGACTAGGTATCTCCCACCCCACTACCACTATCAGATTAGAGCCATACTGGAGACTAGGTATCTACCACCCCACTACCACTATCAGATTAGAGCTATAATGGAGACTAGACATCTCTACCACTATCAGATTAGAGCCATAATGGAGACTAGGTATCTACCACCCCACTACCACTATCAGATTAGAGCCATAAAGGCACTAGGCATCTACCACCCCACTACCACTATCAGATTAGAGCCATAATGGAGACTAGGTATCTACCACCCTACTACCACTATCAGATTAGAGCCATAAGGGCACTAGGCATCTACCACCCCACTACCACTATCAGATTAGAGCCATAAAGGCACTAGGCATCTACCACCCCACTACCACTATCAGATTAGAGCCATAACGGAGACTAGGTATCTACCACCCCACTACCACTATCAGATTAGAGCCATAATGGAGACTAGGTATCTACCACCCCACTACCACTACCAGATTAGAGCCATAATGGAAACTAGGTATCTACCACCCCACTACCACTATCAGATTAGAGCCATAATGGAGACTAGGTATCTACCACCCCACTACCACTATCAGATTAGAGCCATAAGGGCACTAGGCATGTACCACCCCACTACCACTATTAGATTAGAGCCATAACGGAGACTAGGTATCTACCACCCCACTACCACTATCAGATTAGAGCTATAATGGAGACTAGACATCTACCACTATCAGATTAGAGCCATAATGGAGACTAGGTATCTACCACCCCACTACCACTATCAGATTAGAGCCATAAAGGCACTAGGCATCTACCACCCCACTACCACTATCAGATTAGAGCCATAATGGAGACTAGGTATCTACCACCCTACTACCACTATCAGATTAGAGCCATAAGGGCACTAGGCATCTACCACCCCACTACCACTATCAGATTAGAGCCATAAAGGCACTAGGCATCTACCACCCCACTACCACTATCAGATTAGAGCCATAACGGAGACTAGGTATCTACCACCCCACTACCACTATCAGATTAGAGCCATAATGGAGACTAGGTATCTACCACCCCACTACCACTACCAGATTAGAGCCATAATGGAAACTAGGTATCTACCACCCCACTACCACTATCAGATTAGAGCCATAATGGAGACTAGGTATCTACCACCCCACTACCACTATCAGATTAGAGCCATAAGGGCACTAGGCATGTACCACCCCACTACCACTATTAGATTAGAGCCATAAGGGCACTAGGCATCTACCACCCCACTACCACTATCAGATTAGAGCCATAAAGGCACTAGGCATCTACAACCCCACTACCACTATCAGATTAGAGCCATAACGGAGACTAGGTATCTACCACCCCACTACCACTATCAGATTAGAGCCATAATGGAGACTAGGTATCTACCACCCCACTACCACTATCAGATTAGAGCCATAATGGAAACTAGGTATCTACCACCCCACTACCACTATCAGGTTAGAGCCATAATGGAGACTAGGTATCTACCACCCCACTACCACTATCAGATTAGAGCCATAATGGAGACTAGGTATCTACCACCCCACTACCACTATCAGATTAGAGCCATAATGGAGACTAGGTATCTACCACCCCACTACCACTATCAGATTAGAGCCATAATGGAGACTGGGTATCTACCACCCCACTACCACTATCAGATTAGAGCCATAAGGGCACTAGGCATCTACCACCCCACTACCACTATCAGATTAGAGCCATAAAGGCACTAGGCATCTACCACCCCACTACCACTATTAGATTAGAGCCATAATGGAGACTAGGTATCTATCACCCCACTACCACTATCAGATTAGAGTCATAATGGAGACTAGACATCTACCACTATCAGATTAAAGCCATAAGGGCACTAGACATCTACCACCCCACTACCACTATCAGATTAGAGCCATAATGGAGACTAGGTATCTACCACCCCACTACCTCTATCAGATTAGAGCCATAATGGAGACTAGGTATCTCCCACCCCACTACCACTATCAGATTAGAGCCATAAGGGCACTAGGTATCTACCACCCCACTACCACTATCAGATTAGAGCCATAAGGGCACTAGGCATCTATCACCACACTACCACTATCAGATTAGAGCCATAAAGGCACTAGGCATCTACCACCCCACTACCACTATTAGATTAGAGCCATAATGGAGACTAGGTATCTCCCACCCCACTACCACTATCAGATTAGAGCCATAATGGAGACTAGGTATCTACCACCCCACTACCACTATCAGATTAGAGCCATAATGGAGACTAGACATCTACCACTATCAGATTAGAGCCATAAGGGCACTAGACATCTACCACCCCACTACCACTATCAGATTAGAGCCATAATGGAGACTAGGTATCTACCACCCCACTACATCTATCAGATTAGAGCCATAATGGAGACTAGGTATCTCCCACCCCACTACCACTATCAGATTAGAGCCATAATGGAGACTAGGTATCTACCACCCCACTACCACTATCAGATTAGAGCCATAAGGGCACTAGGCATCTATCACCCCACTACCACTATCAGATTAGAGCCATAATGGAGACTAGGTATCTACCACCCCACTACCTCTATCAGATTAGAGCCATAATGGAGACTAGGTATCTCCCACCCCACTACCACTATCAGATTAGAGCAATAAGGGCACTAGGTATCTACCACCCCACTACCACTATCAGATTAGAGCCATAAGGGCACTAGGCATCTATCACCCCACTACCACTATCAGATTAGAGCCATAAAGGCACTAGGCATCTACCACCCCACTACCACTATCCGATTAGAGCCATAATGGAGACTAGGTATCTACCACCCCACTACCACTATCAGATTAGAGCCATAAGGGCACTAGGCATCTACCACCCCACTACCACTATCAGATTAGAGCCATAAAGGCACTAGGCCTCTACCACCCCACTACCACTATCAGATTAGAGCCATAATGGAGACAAGGTATCTACCACCCCACTACCACTATCAGATTAGAGCCATATTGGAGACTAGGTATCTACCACCCCACTACCACTATCATATTAGATCCATAATGGAGACTAGGTGTCTACCACCCCACTACCACTATCAGATTAGAGCCATAATGGAGACTAGACATCTACCACTATCAGATTAGAGCCATAAGGGCACTAGACATCTACCACCCCACTACCACTATCAGATTAGAGCCATAATGGAGACTAGGTATCTCCCACCCCACTACCACTATCAGATTAGAGCCATAATGGAGACTAGGTATCTACCACCCCACTACCACTATCAGATTAGAGCCATAAGGGCACTAGGCATCTATCACCCCACTACCACTATCAGATTAGAGCCATAATGGAGACTAGGTATCTACCACCCCACTACCTCTATCAGATTAGAGCCATAATGGAGACTAGGTATCTCCCACCCCACTACCACTATCAGATTAGAGCCATAAGGGCACTAGGTATCTACCACCCCACTACCACTATCAGATTAGAGCCATAAGGGCACTAGGCATCTATCACCACACTACCACTATCAGATTAGAGCCATAAAGGCACTAGGCATCTACCACCCCACTACCACTATCAGATTAGAGCCATAATGGAGACTAGGTATCTACCACCCCACTACCACTTTCAGATTAGAGCCATAAGGGCACTAGGCATCTACCACCCCACTACCACTATCAGATTAGAGCCATAAAGGCACTAGGCATCTACCACCCCACTACCACTATCAGATTAGAGCCATAATGGAAACTAGGTATCTACTACAACACTACCACTATCAGATTAGAGCCATAATGGAGACAAGGTATCTACCACCCCACTACCACTATCAGATTAGAGCCATATTGGAGACTAGGTATCTACCACCCCACTACCACTATCATATTAGATCCATAATGGAGACTAGGTGTCTACCACCCCACTACCACTATCAGATTAGAGCCATAATGGAGACTAGACATCTACCA
The DNA here is from genome assembly GCF_045679555.1 of Salvelinus alpinus. Classification (NCBI taxonomy): domain Eukaryota; kingdom Metazoa; phylum Chordata; class Actinopteri; order Salmoniformes; family Salmonidae; genus Salvelinus; species Salvelinus alpinus. The sequence continues at coordinate 106,733,644 of NC_092088.1, forward strand.
CTATCAGATTAGAGCCATAAGGGCACTAGACATCTACCACCCCACTACCACTATCAGATTAGAGCCATAATGGAGACTAGGTATCTACCACTCCACTACCACTATCAGATTAGAGCCATAATGGAGACTAGGTATCTACCACCCCACTACCACTATCAGATTAGAGCCATAAGGGCACTAGGCATCTATCACCCCACTACCACTATCAGATTAGAGCCATAATGGAGACTAGGTATCTACCACCCCACTACCTCTATCAGATTAGAGCCATAATGGAGACTAGGTATCTCCCACCAGACTACCACTATCAGATTAGAGCCATAAGGGCACTAGGTATCTACCACCCCACTACCACTATCAGATTAGAGCCATAAGGGCACTAGGCATCTACCACCCCACTACCACTATCAGATTAGAGCCATAAAGGCACTAGGCATCTACCACCCCACTACCACTATCAGATTAGAGCCATAATGGAAACTAGGTATCTACCCCCCCACTACCACTATCAGATTAGAGCCATAATGGAGACTAGGTATCTACCACCCCACTACCACTATCAGATTAGAGCCATAATGGAGACTAGGTATCTACCACCCCACTACCACTATCAGATTAGAGCCATAATGGAGACTAGGTATCTACCACCCCACTACCACTACCAGATTAGAGCCATAATGGAGACTAGGTATCTACCACCCCACTACCACTATCAGGTTAGAGCCATAATGGAGACTAGGTATCTACCACCCCACTACCACTATCAGATTAGAGCCATAATGGAGACTAGGTATCTACCACCCCACTACCACTACCAGATTAGAGCCATAATGGAGACTAGGTATCTACCACCCCACTACCACTATCAGGTTAGAGCCATAATGGAGACTAGGTATCTACCACCCCACTACCACTATCAGATTAGAGCCATAATGGAGACTAGGTATCTACCACCCCACTACCACTATCAGATTAGAGCCATAATGGAGACTAGGTATCTACCACCCCACTACCACTATCAGATTAGAGCCATAATGGAGACTAGGTATCTACCACCCCACTACCACTATCAGATTAGAGCCATAAGGGCACTAGGCATCTATCACCCCACTACCACTATCAGATTAGAGCCATAATGGAGACTAGGTATCTACCACCCCACTACCTCTATCAGATTAGAGCCATAATGGAGACTAGGTATCTACCACCCCACTACCACTATCAGATTAGAGCCATAAGGGCACTAGGTATCTACCACCCCACTACCACTATCAGATTAGAGCCATAAGGGCACTAGGCATCTATCACCACACTACCACTATCAGATTAGAGCCATAAAGGCACTAGGCATCTACCACCCCACTATCACTATCCGATTAGAGCCATAATGGAGACTAGGTATCTACCACCCCACTACCACTTTCAGATTAGAGCCATAAGGGCACTAGGCATCTACCACCCCACTACCACTATCAGATTAGAGCCATAAAGGCACTAGGCCTCTACCACCCCACTACCACTATCAGATTAGAGCCATAATGGAAACTAGGTATCTACCACCCCACTACCACTATCAGATTAGAGCCATAAGGGCACTAGGCATCTACCACCCCACTACCACTATCAGATTAGAGCCATAAAGGCACTAGGCCTCTACCACCCCACTACCACTATCAGATTAGAGCCATAATGGAGACTAGGTGTCTACCACCCCACTACCACTATCAGATTAGAGCCATAAGGGCACTAGGTATCTACCACCCCACTACCACTATCAGATTAGAGCCATAAGGGCACTAGGCATCTACCACCCCACTACCACTATCAGATTAGAGCCATAAAGGCACTAGGCATCTACCATCCCACTACCACTATCAGATTAGAGCCATAATGGAAACTAGGTATCTACCACCCCACTACCACTATCAGATTAGAGCCATAATGGAGACAAGGTATCTACCACCCCACTACCACTATCAGATTAGAGCCATAATGGAGACTAGGTATCTACCACCCCACTACCACTATCAGATTAGAGCCATAATGGAGACTAGGTATCTAACACCCCACTACCACTACCAGATTAGAGCCATAATGGAGACTAGGTATCTACCACCCCACTACCACTATCAGGTTAGAGCCATAATGGAGACTAGGTATCTACCACCCCACTACCACTATCAGATTAGAGCCATAATGGAGACTAGGTATCTACCACCCCACTACCACTATCAGATTAGAGCCATAATGGAGACTAGGTATCTACCACCCCACTACCACTATCAGATTAGAGCCATAATGGAGACTAGGTATCTACCACCCCACTACCACTATCAGATTAGAGCCATAAGGGCACTAGGCATCTATCACCCCACTACCACTATCAGATTAGAGCCATAATGGAGACTAGGTATCTACCACCCCACTACCTCTATCAGATTAGAGCCATAATGGAGACTAGGTATCTCCCACCCCACTACCACTATCAGATTAGAGCCATAAGGGCACTAGGTATCTACCACCCCACTACCACTATCAGATTAGAGCCATAAGGGCACTAGGCATCTATCACCACACTACCACTATCAGATTAGAGCCATAAAGGCACTAGGCATCTACCACCCCACTATCACTATCCGATTAGAGCCATAATGGAGACTAGGTATCTACCACCCCACTACCACTATCAGATTAGAGCCATAAGGGCACTAGGCATCTACCACCCCACTACCACTATCAGATTAGAGCCATAAAGGCACTAGGCCTCTACCACCCCACTACCACTATCAGATTAGAGCCATAATGGAAACTAGGTATCTACCACCCCACTACCACTATCAGATTAGAGCCATAATGGAGACAAGGTATCTACCACCCCACTACCACTATCAGATTAGAGCCATATTGGAGACTAGGTATCTACCACCCCACTACCACTATCATATTAGATCCATAATGGAGACTAGGTGTCTACCACCCCACTACCACTATCAGATTAGAGCCATAATGGAGACTAGACATCTACCACTATCAGATTAGAGCCATAAGGGCACTAGACATCTACCACCCCACTACCACTATCAGATTAGAGCCATAATGGAGACTAGGTATCTCCCACCCCACTACCACTATCAGATTAGAGCCATAATGGAGACTAGGTATCTACCACCCCACTACCACTATCAGATTAGAGCCATAAGGGCACTAGGCATCTATCACCCCACTACCACTATCAGATTAGAGCCATAATGGAGACTAGGTATCTACCACCCCACTACCTCTATCAGATTAGAGCCATAATGGAGACTAGGTATCTCCCACCCCACTACCACTATCAGATTAGAGCCATAAGGGCACTAGGTATCTACCACCCCACTACCACTATCAGATTAGAGCCATAAGGGCACTAGGCATCTATCACCACACTACCACTATCAGATTAGAGCCATAAAGGCACTAGGCATCTACCACCCCACTACCACTATCAGATTAGAGCCATAATGGAGACTAGGTATCTACCACCCCACTACCACTTTCAGATTAGAGCCATAAGGGCACTAGGCATCTACCACCCCACTACCACTATCAGATTAGAGCCATAAAGGCACTAGGCATCTACCACCCCACTACCACTATCAGATTAGAGCCATAATGGAAACTAGGTATCTACTACCCCACTACCACTATCAGATTAGAGCCATAATGGAGACAAGGTATCTACCACCCCACTACCACTATCAGATTAGAGCCATATTGGAGACTAGGTATCTACCACCCCACTACCACTATCATATTAGATCCATAATGGAGACTAGGTATCAACCACCCCACTACCACTTTCAGATTAGAGCCATAAGGGCACTAGGCATCTACCACCCCACTACCACTATCAGATTAGAGCCATAAAGGCACTAGGCATCTACCACCCCACTACCACTATCAGATTAGAGCCATAATGGAGACTAGGTATCTCCCACCCCACTACCACTATCAGATTAGAGCCATAAGGGCACTAGGTATCTACCACCACACTACCACTATCAGATTAGAGCCATAAAGGCACTAGGCATCTACCACCCCACTACCACTATCAGATTAGAGCCATAATGGAGACTAGGTATCTACCACCCCACTACCACTTTCAGATTAGAGCCATAAGGGCACTAGGCATCTACCACCCCACTACCACTATCAGATTAGAGCCATAAAGGCACTAGGCATCTACCACCCCACTACCACTATCAGATTAGAGCCATAATGGAAACTAGGTATCTACTACCCCACTACCACTATCAGATTAGAGCCATAATGGAGACAAGGTATCTACCACCCCACTACCACTATCAGATTAGAGCCATATTGGAGACTAGGTATCTACCACCCCACTACCACTATCATATTAGATCCATAATGGAGACCAGGTGTCTACCACCCCACTACCACTATCAGATTAGAGCCATAATGGAGACTAGACATCTACCACTATCAGATTAGAGCCATAAGGGCACTAGACATCTACCACCCCACTACCACTATCAGATTAGAGCCATAATGGAGACTAGGTATCTACCACTCCACTACCACTATCAGATTAGAGCCATAATGGAGACTAGGTATCTACCACCCCACTACCACTATCAGATTAGAGCCATAAGGGCACTAGGCATCTATCACCCCACTACCACTATCAGATTAGAGCCATAATGGAGACTAGGTATCTACCACCCCACTACCTCTATCAGATTAGAGCCATAATGGAGACTAGGTATCTCCCACCCCACTACCACTATCAGATTAGAGCCATAAGGGCACTAGGTATCTACCACCCCACTACCACTATCAGATTAGAGCCATAAGGGCACTAGGCATCTACCACCCCACTACCACTATCAGATTAGAGCCATAAAGGCACTAGGCATCTACCATCCCACTACCACTATCAGATTAGAGCCATAATGGAAACTAGGTATCTACCACCCCACTACCACTATCAGATTAGAGCCATAATGGAGACTAGGTATCTACCACCCCACTACCTCTATCAGATTAGAGCCATAATGGAGACTAGGTATCTCCCACCCCACTACCACTATCAGATTAGAGCCATAAGGGCACTAGGTATCTACCACCCCACTACCACTATCAGATTAGAGCCATAAGGGCACTAGGCATCTATCACCACACTACCACTATCAGATTAGAGCCATAAAGGCACTAGTAATCTACCACCCCACTACCACTATCAGATTAGAGCCATAATGGAGACTAGGTATCTACCACCCCACTACCACTTTCAGATTAGAGCCATAAGGGCACTAGGCATCTACCACCCCACTACCACTATCAGATTAGAGCCATAAAGGCACTAGGCATCTACCACCCCACTACCACTATCAGATTAGAGCCATAATGGAAACTAGGTATCTACCACCCCACTACCACTATCAGATTAGAGCCATAATGGAGACAAGGTATCTACCACCCCACTACCACTATCAGATTAGAGCCATAATGGAGACTAGGTATCTACCACCCCACTACCACTATCAGATTAGATCCATAATGGAGACTAGGTGTCTACCACCCCACTACCACTATCAGATTAGAGCCATAATGGATACTAGACATCTACCACTATCAGATTAGAGCCATAAGGGCACTAGACATCTACCACCCCACTACCACTATCAGATTAGAGCCATAATGGAGACTAGGTATCTACCACCCCACTACCACTATCAGATTAGAGCCATAAGGGCACTAGGCATCTATCACCCCACTACCACTATCAGATTAGAGCCATAATGGAGACTAGGTATCTCCCACCCCACTACCACTATCAGATTAGAGCCATAAGGGCACTAGGTATCTACCACCCCACTACCACTATCAGATTAGAGCCATAAGGGCACTAGGCATCTATCACCACACTACCACTATCAGATTAGAGCCATAAAGGCACTAGGCATCTACCACCCCACTACCACTATCAGATTAGAGCCATAATGGAGACTAGGTATCTACCACCCCACTACCACTTTCAGATTAGAGCCATAAGGGCACTAGGCATCTACCACCCCACTACCACTATCAGATTAGAGCCATAAAGGCACTAGGCATCTACCACCCCACTACCACTATCAGATTAGAGCCATAATGGAAACTAGGTATCTACCACCCCACTACCACTATCAGATTAGAGCCATAATGGAGACAAGGTATCTACCACCCCACTACCACTATCAGATTAGAGCCATAATGGAGACTAGGTATCTACCACCCCACTACCACTATCAGGTTAGAGCCATAATGGAGACTAGGTGTCTACCACCCCACTACCTCTATCAGATTAGAGCCATAATGGAGAGTAGGTATCTTCCACCCCACTACCACTATCAGATTAGAGCCATAATGGAGACTAGGTATCTACCACCCCACTACCACTATCAGATTAGAGCCATAATGGAGACTAGGTATCTACCACCCCACTACCACTATCAGATTAGAGCCATAATGGAGACTAGGTATCTACCACCCCACTACCACTATCAGATTAGAGCCATAAGGGCACTAGGCATCTACCACCCCACTACCACTATCAGATTAGAGCCATAAAGGCACTAGGCATCTACCACCCCACTACTACTATTAGATTAGAGCCATAATGGAGAGTAGGTATCTATCACCCCACTACCACTATCAGATTAGAGCCATAATGGAGAGTAGGTATCTTCCACCCCACTACCACTATCAGATTAGAGCCATAATGGAGACTAGGTATCTACCACCCCACTACCACTATTAGATTAGAGCCATAATGGAGACTAGGTATCTATCACCCCACTACCACTATCGGATTAGAGCCATAATGGAGACTAGACATCTACCACTATCAGATTAAAGCCATAAGGGCACTAGACATCTACCACCCCACTACCACTATCAGATTAGAGCCATAATGGAGACTAGGTATCTCCCACCCCACTACCACTATCAGATTAGAGCCATAATGGAGACTAGGTATCTACCACCCCACTACCACTATCAGATTAGAGACATAATGGAGACTAGACATCTACCACTATCAGATTAGAGCCATAAGGGCACTAGACATCTACCACCCCACTACCACTATCAGATTAGAGCCATAATGGAGACTAGGTATCTACCACCCCACTACATCTATCAGATTAGAGCCATAATGGAGACTAGGTATCTACCACCCCACTACCACTATCAGATTAGAGCCATAAGGGCACTAGGCATCTACCACCCCACTACCACTATCAGATTAGAGCCATAATGGAGACTAGGTATCTACCACCCCACTACCACTTTCAGATTAGAGCCATAAGGGCACTAGGCATCTACCACCCCACTACCACTATCAGATTAGAGCCATAAAGGCACTAGGCATCTACCACCCCACTACCACTATCAGATTAGAGCCATAATGGAAACTAGGTATCTACCACCCCACTACCACTATCAGATTAGAGCCATAATGGAGACAAGGTATCTACCACCCCACTACCACTATCAGATTAGAGCCATAATGGAGACTAGGTATCTACCACCCCACTACCACTATCAGATTAGATCCATAATGGAGACTAGGTGTCTACCACCCCACTACCTCTATCAGATTAGAGCCATAATGGAGAGTAGGTATCTTCCACCCCACTACCACTATCAGATTAGAGCCATAATGGAGACTAGGTATCTACCACCCCACTACCACTATCAGATTAGAGCCATAATGGAGACTAGGTATCTACCTCCCCACTACCACTATCAGATTAGAGCCATAATGGAGACTAGGTATCTACCACCCCACTACCACTATCAGATTAGAGCCATAAGGGCACTAGGCATCTACCACCCCACTACCACTATCAGATTAGAGCCATAAAGGCACTAGGCATCTACCACCCCACTACCACTATCAGATTAGAGCCATAATGGAGACGAGGTATCTACCACCCCACTACCACTATCAGATTAGAGCCATAATGGAGACTAGGTATCTACCACCCCACTACCACTATCAGATTAGAGCCATAATGGAGACTAGGTATCTACCACCCCACTACCACTATTAGATTAGAGCCATAATGGAGACTAGGTATCTATCACCCCACTACCACTATCAGATTAGAGCCATAATGGAGACTAGACATCTACCACTATCAGATTAAAGCCATAAGGGCACTAGACATCTACCACCCCACTACCACTATCAGATTAGAGCCATAATGGAGACTAGGTATCTACCACCCCACTACCTCTATCAGATTAGAGCCATAATGGAGACTAGGTATCTCCCACCCCACTACCACTATCAGATTAGAGCCATAATGGAGACTAGGTATCTACCACCCCACTACCACTATCAGATTAGAGACATAATGGAGACTAGACATCTACCACTATCAGATTAGAGCCATAAGGGCACTAGACATCTACCACCCCACTACCACTATCAGATTAGAGCCATAATGGAGACCAGGTATCTACCACCCCACTACATCTATCAGATTAGAGCCATAATGGAGACTAGGTATCTACCACCCCACTACCACTATCAGATTAGAGCCATAATGGAGACTAGGTATCTACCACCCCACTACCACTATCAGATTAGAGCCATAAGGGCACTAGGCATCTACCACCCCACTACCACTATCAGATTAGAGCCATAAAGGCACTAGGCATCTTCCACCCCACTACAAATCAAATCAAATCAAGTTTATTTTATATAGCCCTTCGTACATCAGCTAATATCTCGAAGTGCTGTACAGACACCCAGCCTAAAACCCCAAACAGCAAGCAATGCAGGTGTAGAAGCACGGTGGCTAGGAAAAACTCCCTAGAAAGGCCAAAACCTAGGAAGAAACCTAGAGAGGAACCAGGCTATGAGGGGTGGCCAGTCCTCTTCTGGCTGTGCTGGGTGGAGATTAAAACAGAACTATGCCAAGATGTTCAAAATGTTCATAAGTGACAAGCATGGTCAAATAATAATCATTAATAATTTTCAGTTGGCTTTTCATAGCCGATCATTAAGAGTTGAAAATAGCAGGTCTGGGACAGGTGGCGGTTCCATAACCGCAGGCAGAACAGTTGAAACTGGAATAGCAGCAAGGCCAGGTGGACTGGGGACAGCAAGGAGTCATCATGCCCGGTTTGCCGTGACGTATGGTCCTAGGGCTCAGGTTCTCCGAGAGAGAGAAAGAAAGAGAGAACGAGAGAATTAGAGAGAGCATACTTAAATTCACACAGGACACTGGATAAGATAGGAGAAGTACTCCAGGTATAACCAACTGACCCTAGCCCCCCGACACATAAACTACTGCAGCATAAATACTGGAGGCTGAGACTGGAGGGGTCAGGAGACACTGTGGCCCCATCCGATGATACCCCCGGAAAGGGCCAAACAGGAAGGATATAACCCCACCCACTCTGCCAAAGCACAGCCCCCACACCACTAGAGGGATATTTTCAACCACCAACTTACAATCCTAAGACAAGGCCGAGTATAGCCCACAAAGATCTCCACCACAGCACAAACCAAGGGGGGGCGCCAACCCAGACAGGAAGATCACGTCAGTAACTCAACCCACTCAAGTGACGCACCCCTCCTAGGGACGGCATGAAAGAGCACCAGTAAGTCAGTGACTCAGCCCCTGTAATAGGGTTAGGGGCAGAGAATCCCAGTGGAGAGAGGGGAACCGGCCAGGCAGAGAGAGCAAGGGCGGTAGATTAGAGCCATAATGGAGACTAGACATCTACATCTATCAGATTAGAGCCATAATGGAGACTAGGTATCTATCACCACACTACCACTATCAGATTAGAGCCATAAGGGCACTAGGCATCTACCACTATCAGATTAGAGCCATAAAGGCACTAGGCATCTACCACCCCTACCACTATTAGATTAGAGCCATAATGGAGACTAGGTATCTATCACCCCACTACCACTATCAGATTAGAGCCATAATGGAGACTAGGTATCTACCACCCCACTACCTCTATCAGATTAGAGCCATAATGGAGACTAGGTATCTCCCACCCCACTACCACTATCAGATTAGAGCCATAAGGGCACTAGGTATCTACCACCCCACTACCACTATCAGATTAGAGCCATAAAGGCACTAGGCATCTACCACCCCACTACCACTATCAGATTAGAGCCATAATGGAAACTAGGTATCTACCACCCCACTACCACTATCAGATTAGAGCCATAATGGAGACAAGGTATCTACCACCCCACTACCACTATCAGATTAGAGCCATAATGGAGACTAGGTATCTACCACCCCACTACCACTATCAGATTAGATCCATAATGGAGACTAGGTGTCTACCACCCCACTACCACTATCAGATTAGAGCCATAATGGAGACTAGACATCTACCACTATCAGATTAGAGCCATAAGGGCACTAGACATCTACCACCCCACTACCACTATCAGATTAGAGCCATAATGGAAACTAGGTATCTACCACTCCACTACCACTATCAGATTAGAGCCATAATGGAGACTAGGTATCTACCACTCCACTACCACTATCAGATTAGAGCCATAATGGAGACTAGGTATCTACCACCCCACTACCTCTATCAGATTAGAGCCATAATGGAGACTAGGTATCTCCCACCCCACTACCACTATCAGATTAGAGCCATAAGGGCACTAGGTATCTACCACCCCACTACCACTATCAGATTAGAGCCATAAGGGCACTAGGCATCTATCACCACACTACCACTATCAGATTAGAGCCATAAAGGCACTAGGCATCTACCACCCCACTACCACTATCAGATTAGAGCCATAAAGGCACTAGGCGTCTACCACCCCACTACCACTATCAGATTAGAGCCATAATGGAAACTAGGTATCTACCACCCCACTACCACTATCAGATTAGAGCCATAAGGGCACTAGGCATCTACCACCCCACTACCACTATCAGATTAGAGCCATAAAGGCACTAGGCATCTACCACCCCACTACTACTATTAGATTAGAGCCATAATGGAGACGAGGTATCTATCACCCCACTACCACTATCAGATTAGAGCCATAATGGAGAGTAGGTATCTTCCACCCCACTACCACTATCAGATTAGAGCCATAATGGAGACTAGGTATCTACCACCCCACTACCACTATTAGATTAGAGCCATAATGGAGACTAGGTATCTATCACCCCACTACCACTATCGGATTAGAGCCATAATGGAGACTAGACATCTACCACTATCAGATTAAAGCCATAAGGGCACTAGACATCTACCACCCCACTACCACTATCAGATTAGAGCCATAATGGAGACTAGGTATCTACCATCCCACTACCTCTATCAGATTAGAGCCATAATGGAGACTAGGTATCATCCACCCCACTACCACTATCAGATTAGAGCCATAATGGAGACTAGGTATCTACCACCCCACTACCACTATCAGATTAGAGACATAATGGAGACTAGACATCTACCACTATCAGATTAGAGCCATAAGGGCACTAGACATCTACCACCCCACTACCACTATCAGATTAGAGCCATAATGGAGACTAGGTATCTACCACCCCACTACATCTATCAGATTAGAGCCATAATGGAGACTAGGTATCTACCACCCCACTACCACTATCAGATTAGAGCCATAATGGAGACTAGGTATCTACCACCCCACTACCACTATCAGATTAGAGCCATAAGGGCACTAGGCATCTACCACCCCACTACCACTATCAGATTAGAGCCATAAAGGCACTAGGCATCTTCCACCCCACTACAAATCAAATCAAATCAAGTTTATTTTATATAGCCCTTCGTACATCAGCTAATATCTCGAAGTGCTGTACAGACACCCAGCCTAAAACCCCAAACAGCAAGCAATGCAGGTGTAGAAGCACGGTGCCTAGGAAAAACTCCCTAGAAAGGCCAAAACCTAGGAAGAAACCTAGAGAGGAACCAGGCTATGAGGGGTGGCCAGTCCTCTTCTGGCTGTGCTGGGTGGAGATTAAAACAGAACTATGCCAAGATGTTCAAAATGTTCATAAGTGACAAGCATGGTCAAATAATAATCATGAATAATTTTCAGTTGGCTTTTCATAGCCGATCATTAAGAGTTGAAAATAGCAGGTCTGGGACAGGTGGCGGTTCCATAACCGCAGGCAGAACAGTTGAAACTGGAATAGCAGCAAGGCCAGGTGGACTGGGGACAGCAAGGAGTCATCATGCCCGGTTTGCCGTGACGTATGGTCCTAGGGCTCAGGTTCTCCGAGAGAGAGAAAGAAAGAGAGAACGAGAGAATTAGAGAGAGCATACTTAAATTCACACAGGACACTGGATAAGATAGGAGAAGTACTCCAGGTATAACCAACTGACCCTAGCCCCCCGACACATAAACTACTGCAGCATAAATACTGGAGGCTGAGACTGGAGGGGTCAGGAGACACTGTGGCCCCATCCGATGATACCCCCGGAAAGGGCCAAACAGGAAGGATATAACCCCACCCACTCTGCCAAAGCACAGCCCCCACACCACTAGAGGGATATTTTCAACCACCAACTTACAATCCTAAGACAAGGCCGAGTATAGCCCACAAAGATCTCCACCACAGCACAAACCAAGGGGGGGCGCCAACCCAGACAGGAAGATCACGTCAGTAACTCAACCCACTCAAGTGACGCACCCCTCCTAGGGACGGCATGAAAGAGCACCAGTAAGTCAGTGACTCAGCCCCTGTAATAGGGTTAGGGGCAGAGAATCCCAGTGGAGAGAGGGGAACCGGCCAGGCAGAGAGAGCAAGGGCGGTAGATTAGAGCCATAATGGAGACTAGGTATCTATCACCCCACTACCACTATCAGATTAGAGCCATAATGGAGACTAGATATCTACCACCCCACTACCTCTATCAGATTAGAGCCATAATGGAGACTAGGTATCTACCACCCCACTACCACTATCAGATTAGAGCCATAATGGAGACTAGACATCTACATCTATCAGATTAGAGCCATAATGGAGACTAGGTATCTACCACTATCAGATTAGAGCCATAAAGGCACTAGGCATCTACCACTATCAGATTAGAGCCATAAAGGCACTAGGCATCTACCACCCCACTACCACTATCAGATTAGAGCCATAAGGGCACTAGGCATCTACCACTATCAGATTAGAGCCATAAAGGCACTAGGCATCTACCACCCCTACCACTATTAGATTAGAGCCATAATGGAGACTAGGTATCTATCACCCCACTACCACTGTCAGATTAGAGCCATAATGGAGACTAGGTATCTACCACCCCACTACCACTATCAGATTAGAGCCATAATGGAGACTAGGTATCTACCACCCCACTACCACTATCAGATTAGAGCCATAAAGGCACTAGGCATCTACCACCCCACTACCACTATCAGATTAGAGCCATAATGGAAACTAGGTATCTACCACCCCACTACCACTATCAGATTAGAGCCATAATGGAAACTAGGTATCTACCACCCCACTACCACTATCAGATTAGAGCCATAATGGAGACAAGGTATCTACCACCCCACTACCACTATCAGATTAGAGCCATAATGGAGACTAGGTATCTACCACCCCACTACCACTATCAGATTAGATCCATAATGGAGACTAGGTGTCTACCAACCCACTACCACTATCAGATTAGAGCCATAATGGAGACTAGACATCTACCACTATCAGATTAGAGCCATAAGGGCACTAGACATCTACCACCCCACTACCACTATCAGATTAGAGCCATAATGGAAACTAGGTATCTACCACTCCACTACCACTATCAGATTAGAGCCATAATGGAGACTAGGTATCTACCACCCCACTACCACTATCAGATTAGAGCCATAAGGGCACTAGGCATCTATCACCCCACTACCACTATCAGATTAGAGCCATAATGGAGACTAGGTATCTACCACCCCACTACCTCTATCAGATTAGAGCCATAATGGAGACTAGGTATCTCCCACCCCACTACCACTATCAGATTAGAGCCATAAGGGCACTAGGTATCTACCACCCCACTACCACTATCAGATTAGAGCCATAATGGAGACTAGGTATCTCCCACCCCACTACCACTATCAGATTAGAGCCATAAGGGCACTAGGCATCTACCACTATCAGATTAGAGCCATAAAGGCACTAGGCATCTACCACCCCTACCACTATTAGATTAGAGCCATAATGGAGACTAGGTATCTATCACCCCACTACCACTGTCAGATTAGAGCCATAATGGAGACTAGGTATCTACCACCCCACTACCACTATCAGATTAGAGCCATAATGGAGACTAGGTATCTACCACCCCACTACCACTATCAGATTAGAGCCATAAAGGCACTAGGCATCTACCACCCCACTACCACTATCAGATTAGAGCCATAATGGAAACTAGGTATCTACCACCCCACTACCACTATCAGATTAGAGCCATAATGGAAACTAGGTATCTACCACCCCACTACCACTATCAGATTAGAGCCATAATGGAGACAAGGTATCTACCACCCCACTACCACTATCAGATTAGAGCCATAATGGAGACTAGGTATCTACCACCCCACTACCACTATCAGATTAGAGCCATAATGGAGACTAGGTGTCTACCACCCCACTACCACTATCAGATTAGAGCCATAATGGAGACTAGACATCTACCACTATCAGATTAGAGCCATAAGGGCACTAGACATCTACCACCCCACTACCACTATCAGATTAGAGCCATAATGGAAACTAGGTATCTACCACTCCACTACCACTATCAGATTAGAGCCATAATGGAGACTAGGTATCTACCACCCCACTACCACTATCAGATTAGAGCCATAAGGGCACTAGGCATCTATCACCCCACTACCACTATCAGATTAGAGCCATAATGGAGACTAGGTATCTACCACCCCACTACCTCTATCAGATTAGAGCCATAATGGAGACTAGGTATCTCCCACCCCACTACCACTATCAGATTAGAGCCATAAGGGCACTAGGTATCTACCACCCCACTACCACTATCAGATTAGAGCCATAAGGGCACTAGGCATCTATCACCACACTACCACTATCAGATTAGAGCCATAAAGGCACTAGGCATCTACCACCCCACTACCACTATCAGATTAGAGCCATAAAGGCACTAGGCGTCTACCACCCCACTACCACTATCAGATTAGAGCCATAATGGAAACTAGGTATCTACCACCCCACTACCACTATCAGATTAGAGCCATAATGGAGACTAGGTATCTACCACCCCACTACCACTATCAGATTAGAGCCATAATGGAGACTAGGTATCTACCACCCCACTACCACTATCAGATTAGATCCATAATGGAGACTAGGTGTCTACCACCCCACTACCTCTATCAGATTAGAGCCATAATGGAGAGTAGGTATCTTCCACCCCACTACCACTATCAGATTAGAGCCATAATGGAGACTAGGTATCTACCACCCCACTACCACTATCAGATTAGAGCCATAATGGAGACTAGGTATCTACCACCCCACTACCACTATCAGATTAGAGCCATAAGGGCACTAGGCATCTACCACCCCACTACCACTATCAGATTAGAGCCATAAAGGCACTAGGCATCTACCACCCCACTACTACTGTTAGATTAGAGCCATAATGGAGACGAGTTATCTATCACCCCACTACCACTATCAGATTAGAGCCATAATGGACACTAGGTGTCTACCACCCCACTACCTCTATCAGATTAGAGCCATAATGGAGAGTAGGTATCTTCCACCCCACTACCACTATCAGATTAGAGCCATAATGGAGACTAGGTATCTACCACCCCACTACCACTATTAGATTAGAGCCATAATGGAGACTAGGTATCTATCACCCCACTACCACTATCGGATTAGAGCCATAATGGAGACTAGACATCTACCACTATCAGATTAAAGCCATAAGGGCACTAGACATCTACCACCCCACTACCACTATCAGATTAGAGCCATAATGGAGACTAGGTATCTACCACCCCACTACCTCTATCAGATTAGAGCCATAATGGAGACTAGGTATCTCCCACCCCACTACCACTATCAGATTAGAGCCATAATGGAGACTAGGTATCTACCACCCCACTACCACTATCAGATTAGAGACATAATGGAGACTAGACATCTACCACTATCAGATTAGAGCCATAAGGGCACTAGACATCTACCACCCCACTACCACTATCAGATTAGAGCCATAATGGAGACTAGGTATCTACCACCCCACTACATCTATCAGATTAGAGCCATAATGGAGACTAGGTATCTACCACCCCACTACCACTATCAGATTAGAGCCATAATGGAGACTAGGTATCTACCACCCCACTACCACTATCAGATTAGAGCCATAAGGGCACTAGGCATCTACCACCCCACTACCACTATCAGATTAGAGCCATAAAGGCACTAGGCATCTTCCACCCCACTACAAATCAAATCAAATCAAGTTTATTTTATATAGCCCTTCGTACATCAGCTAATATCTCGAAGTGCTGTACAGACACCCAGCCTAAAACCCCAAACAGCAAGCAATGCAGGTGTAGAAGCACGTTGGCTAGGAAAAACTCCCTAGAAAGGCCAAAACCTAGGAAGAAACCTACAGAGGAACCAGGCTATGAGGGGTGGCCAGTCCTCTTCTGGCTGTGCTGGGTGGAGATTAAAACAGAACTATGCCAAGATGTTCAAAATGTTCATAAGTGACAAGCATGGTCAAATAATAATCATGAATAATTTTCAGTTGGCTTTTCATAGCCGATCATTAAGAGTTGAAAATAGCAGGTCTGGGACAGGTGGCGGTTCCATAACCGCAGGCAGAACAGTTGAAACTGGAATAGCAGCAAGGCCAGGTGGACTGGGGACAGCAAGGAGTCATCATGCCCGGTTTGCCGTGACGTATGGTCCTAGGGCTCAGGTTCTCCGAGAGAGAGAAAGAAAGAGAGAACGAGAGAATTAGAGAGAGCATACTTAAATTCACACAGGACACTGGATAAGATAGGAGAAGTACTCCAGGTATAACCAACTGACCCTAGCCCCCCGACACATAAACTACTGCAGCATAAATACTGGAGGCTGAGACTGGAGGGGTCAGGAGACACTGTGGCCCCATCCGATGATACCCCCGGAAAGGGCCAAACAGGAAGGATATAACCCCACCCACTCTGCCAAAGCACAGCCCCCACACCACTAGAGGGATATTTTCAACCACCAACTTACAATCCTAAGACAAGGCCGAGTATAGCCCACAAAGATCTCCACCACAGCACAAACCAAGGGGGGGCGCCAACCCAGACAGGAAGATCACGTCAGTAACTCAACCCACTCAAGTGACGCACCCCTCCTAGGGACGGCATGAAAGAGCACCAGTAAGTCAGTGACTCAGCCCCTGTAATAGGGTTAGGGGCAGAGAATCCCAGTGGAGAGAGGGGAACCGGCCAGGCAGAGAGAGCAAGGGCGGTAGATTAGAGCCATAATGGAGACTAGGTATCTATCACCCCACTACCACTATCAGATTAGAGCCATAATGGAGACTAGGAATCTACCACCCCACTACCACTATCAGATTAGAGCCAAAAAGGCACTAGGCATCTACCACCCCACTACCACTATCAGATTAGAGCCATAATGGAGACTAGGTATCTACCACCCCACTACCACTATCAGATTAGAGCCATAAGGGCACTAGGCATCTACCACCCCACTACCACTATCAGATTAGAGCAATAAAGGCACTAGGCATCTACCACCCCACTACCACTATCAGATTAGAGCCATAATGGAAACTAGGTATCTACCACCCCACTACCACTATCAGATTAGAGCCATAATGGAGACAAGGTATCTACCACCCCATTACCACTATCAGATTAGAGCCATAATGGAGACTAGGTATCTACCACCCCACTACCACTATCAGATTAGATCCATAATGGAGACTAGGTGTCTACCACCCCACTACCTCTATCAGAATAGAGCCATAATGGAGAGTAGGTATCTTCCACCCCACTACCACTATCAGATTAGAGCCATAATGGAGACTAGGTATCTACCACCCCACTACCACTATCAGATTAGAGCCATAATGGAGACTAGGTATCTACCACCCCACTACCACTATCAGATTAGAGCCATAAGGGCACTAGGCATCTACCACCCCACTACCACTATCAGATTAGAGCCATAAAGGCACTACGCATCTACCACCCCACTACTACTATTAGATTAGAGCCATAATGGAGACTAGGTATCTATCACCCCACTACCACTATCAGATTAGAGCCATAAAGGCACTAGGCATCTACCACCCCTACCACTATCAGATTAGAGCCATAATGGAGACTAGGTATCTACCACCCCACTACCTCTATCAGATTAGAGCCATAATGGAGACTAGGTATCTCCCACCCCACTACCACTATCAGATTAGAGCCATAAGGGCACTAGGTATCTACCACCCCACTATCACTATCAGATTAGAGCCATAAGGGCACTAGGCATCTATCACCCCACTACCACTATCAGATTAGAGCCAAAAAGGCACTAGGCATATACCACCCCACTACCACTATCAGATTAGAGCCATAATGGAGACTAGGTATCTACCACCCCACTACCACTATCAGATTAGAGCCATAAGGGCACTAGGCATCTACCACCCCACTACCACTATCAGATTAGAGCAATAAAGGCACTAGGCATCTACCACCCCACTACTACTATTAGATTAGAGCCATAATGGAGACTAGGTATCTACCACCCCACTACCACTATCAGATTAGAGCCATAAGGGCACTAGGCATCTACCACCCCACTACCACTATCAGATTAGAGCCATAAAGGCACTAGGCATCTACCACCCCACTACTACTATTAGATTAGAGCCATAATGGAGACTAGGTATCTATCACCCCACTACCACTATCAGATTAGAGCCATAAAGGCACTAGGCATCTACCACCCCTACCACTATTAGATTAGAGCCATAATGGAGACTAGGTATCTATCACCCCACTACCACTATCAGATTAGAGCCATAATGGAGACTAGGTATCTACCACCCCACTACCTCTATCAGATTAGAGCCATAATGGAGAGTAGGTATCTTCCACCCCACTACCACTATCAGATTAGAGCCATAATGGAGACTAGGTATCTATCACCCCACTACCACTATCAGATTAGAGCCATAAGGGCACTAGGCATCTACCACCCCACTACCACTATCAGATTAGAGCCATAAAGGCACTAGGCATCTACCACCCCACTACTACTATTAGATTAGAGCCATAATGGAGACTAGGTATCTATCACCCCACTACCACTATCAGATTAGAGCCATAAGGGCACTAGGCATCTACCACCCCACTACCACTATCAGATTAGAGCCATAAAGGCACTAGGCATCTACCACCCCACTACTACTATTAGATTAGAGCCATAATGGAGACTAGGTATCTATCACCCCACTACCACTATCAGATTAGAGCCATAAAGGCACTAGGCATCTACCACCCCTACCACTATTAGATTAGAGCCATAATGGAGACTAGGTATCTATCACCCCACTACCACTATCAGATTAGAGCCATAATGGAGACTAGGTATCTACCACCCCACTACCTCTATCAGATTAGAGCCATAATGGAGACTAGGTATCTCCCACCCCACTACCACTATCAGATTAGAGCCATAAGGGCACTAGGTATCTACCACCCCACTATCACTATCAGATTAGAGCCATAAGGGCACTAGGCATCTATCACCACACTACCACTATCAGATTAGAGCCAAAAAGGCACTAGGCATCTACCACCCCACTACCACTATCAGATTAGAGCCATAATGGAGACTAGGTATCTACCACCCCACTACCACTATCAGATTAGAGCCATAAGGGCACTAGGCATCTACCACCCCACTACCACTATCAGATTAGAGCAATAAAGGCACTAGGCATCTACCACCCCACTACTACTATCAGATTAGAGCCATAATGGAGACTAGGTATCTATCACCCCACTACCACTATCAGATTAGAGCCATAATGGAGACTAGGTGTCTACCACCCCACTACCACTATCAGATTAGAGCCATAATGGAGACTAGGTATCTATCACCCCACTACCACTATCAGATTAGAGCCATAATGGAGACTAGGTGTCTACCACCCCACTACCTCTATCAGATTAGAGCCATAATGGAGAGTAGGTATCTTCCACCCCACTACCACTATCAGATTAGAGCCATAATGGAGACTAGGTATCTATCACCCCACTACCACTATCAGATTAGAGCCATAAAGGCACTAGGCATCTACCACCCCTACCACTATTAGATTAGAGCCATAATGGAGACTAGGTATCTATCACCCCACTACCACTATCAGATTAGAGCCATAATGGAGACTAGGTATCTACCACCCCACTACCTCTATCAGATTAGAGCCATAATGGAGACTAGGTATCTCCCACCCCACTACCACTATCAGATTAGAGCCATAAGGGCACTAGGTATCTACCACCCCACTATCACTATCAGATTAGAGCCATAAGGGCACTAGGCATCTATCACCACACTACCACTATCAGATTAGAGCCAAAAAGGCACTAGGCATCTACCACCCCACTACCACTATCAGATTAGAGCCATAATGGAGACTAGGTATCTACCACCCCACTACCACTATCAGATTAGAGCCATAAGGGCACTAGGCATCTACCACCCCACTACCACTATCAGATTAGAGCAATAAAGGCACTAGGCATCTACCACCCCACTACCACTATCAGATTAGAGCCATAATGGAAACTAGGTATCTACCACCCCACTACCACTATCAGATTAGAGCCATAATGGAGACAAGGTATCTACCACCCCACTACCACTATCAGATTAGAGCCATAATGGAGACTAGGTATCTACCACCCCACTACCACTATCAGATTAGATCCATAATGGAGACTAGGTGTCTACCACCCCACTACCTCTATCAGATTAGAGCCATAATGGAGAGTAGGTATCTTCCACCCCACTACCACTATCAGATTAGAGCCATAATGGAGACTAGGTATCTACCACCCCACTACCACTATCAGATTAGAGCCATAATGGAGACTAGGTATCTACCACCCCACTACCACTATCAGATTAGAGCCATAAGGGCACTAGGCATCTACCACCCCACTACCACTATCAGATTAGAGCCATAAAGGCACTAGGCATCTACCACCCCACTACTACTATTAGATTAGAGCCATAATGGAGACTAGGTATCTACCACCCCACTACCACTATCAGATTAGAGCCATAATGGAGACAAGGTATCTACCACCCCACTACCACTATCAGATTAGAGCCATAATGGAGACTAGGTATCTACCACCCCACTACCACTATCAGATTAGATCCATAATGGAGACTAGGTGTCTACCACCCCACTACCTCTATCAGATTAGAGCCATAATGGAGAGTAGGTATCTTCCACCCCACTACCACTATCAGATTAGAGCCATAATGGAGACTAGGTATCTACCACCCCACTACCACTATCAGATTAGAGCCATAATGGAGACTAGGTATCTATCACCCCACTACCACTATCAGATTAGAGCCATAATGGAGACTAGACATCTACCACTATCAGATTAAAGCCATAAGGGCACTAGACATCTACCACCCCACTACCACTATCAGATTAGAGCCATAATGGAGACTAGGTATCTACCACCCCACTACCTCTACCAGATTAGAGCCATAATGGAGACTAGGTATCTCCCACCCCACTACCACTATCAGATTAGAGCCATAATGGAGACTAGGTATCTACCACCCCACTACCACTATCAGATTAGAGCCATAATGGAGACTAGACATCTACCACTATCAGATTAGAGCCATAAGGGCACTAGACATCTACCACCCCACTACCACTATCAGATTAGAGACATAATGGAGACTAGGTAACTACCACTCCACTACATCTATCAGATTAGAGCCATAATGGAGACTAGGTATCTCCCACCCCACTACCACTATCAGATTAGAGCCACAATGGAGACTAGGTATCTACCACCCCACTACGACTATCAGATTAGAGCCATAAGGGCACTAGGCATCTATCACCACACTACCACTATCAGATTAGAGCCATAAGGGCACTAGGCATCTATCACCCCACTACCACTATCAGATTAGAGCCATAATGGAGACTAGGTATCTACCACCCCACTACCTCTATCAGATTAGAGCCATAATGGAGACTAGGTATCTCCCACCCCACTACCACTATCAGATTAGAGCCATAATGGAGACTAGGTATCTACCACCCCACTACCACTATCAGATTAGAGCCATAATGGAGACTAGACATCTACCACTATCAGATTAGAGCCATAAGGGCGCTAGACATCTACCACCCCACTACCACTATCAGATTAGAGCCATAATGGAGACTAGGTAACTACCACTCCACTACATCTATCAGATTAGAGCCATAATGGAGACTAGGTATCTCCCACCCCACTACCACTATCAGATTAGAGCCACAATGGAGACTAGGTATCTACCACCCCACTACCACTATCATATTAGAGCCATAAGGGCACTAGGCATCTATCACCACACTACCACTATCAGATTAGAGCCATAAGGGCACTAGGCATCTATCACCCCACTACCACTATCAGATTAGAGCCATAAAGGCACTAGGCATCTACCACCCCACAACCACTATCAGATTAGAGCCATAAGGGAGTCTAGGTATCTACCACCCCGCTACCACTATCAGATTAGAGCCATAAGGGCACTAGGCATCTACCACCCCACTACCACTATCAGATTAGAGCCATAAAGACACTAGGCATCTACCACCCCACTACCACTATCAGATTAGAGCCATAATGGAGACTAGGTATCTACCACCCCACTACCACTATCAGATTAGAGCCATAATGGAAACTAGGTATCTACCACCCCACTACCACTATCAGATTAGAGCCATAATGGAGACTAGGTATCTACCACCCCACTACCACTATCAGATTAGAGCCAAAAGGGCACTAGGCATCTATCACCCCACTACCACTATCAGATTAGAGCCATAAAGGCACTAGGCATCTACCACCCCTCTACCACTATCAGATTAGAGCCATAACGGAGACTAGGTATCTACCACCCCACTACCACTATCAGATTAGAGCCATAAGGGCACTAGGCATCTACCACCCCACTACCACTATCAGATTAGAGCCATAAAGGCACTAGGCATCTACCACCCCTCTACCACTATCAGATTAGAGCCATAACGGAGACTAGGTATCTACCACCCCACTGCCACTATCAGATTAGAGCCATAATGGAGACTAGACATCTACCACTATCAGATTAAAGCCATAAGGGCACTAGACATCTACCACCCCACTACCACTATCAGATTAGAGCCATAATGGAGACTAGGTATCTCCCACCCCACTACCACTATCAGATTAGAGCCATAATGGAGACTAGGTGTCTACCACCCCACTACCACTATCAGAATAGAGACATAATGGAGACTAGACATCTACCACTATCAGATTAGAGCCATAATGGAGACTAGGTATCTACCACCCCACTACCACTATCAGATTAGAGCCAAAAGGGCACTAGGCATCTATCACCCCACTACCACTATCAGATTAGAGCCATAAAGGCACTAGGCATCTACCACCCCACTACCACTATGAGATTAGAGCCATAACGGAGACTAGGCATCTACCACCCCACTACCACTATCAGATTAGAGCCATAATGGAGACTAGGTATCTACCACCCCACTACCACTACCAGATTATAGCCATAATGGAAACTAGGTATCAACCACCCCACTACCACTATCAGGTTAGAGCCATAATGGAGACTAGGTATCTACCACCCCACTACCACTATCAGATTAGAGCCATAATGGAGACTAGGTATCTACCACCCCACTACCACTATCAGATTAGAGCCATAATGGAGACTAGGTATCTACCACCCCACTACCTCTATCAGATTAGAGCCATAATCAAGAGTAGGTATCTTCCACCCCACTACCACTATCAGATTAGAGCCATAATGGAGACTAGGTATCTACCACCCCACTACCACTATCAGATTAGAGCCATAATGGAGACTAGGTATCTACCACCCCATTACCACTATCAGATTAGAGCCATAATGGAGACTAGGTATCTACCACCCCACTACCACTATCAGATTAGAGCCATACGGGCACTAGGCATCTACCACCCCACTACCACTATCAGATTAGAGCCATAAAGGCACTAGGCATCTACCACCCCACTACCAATATTAGATTAGAGTTATAATGGAGACTAGGTATCTATCACCCCACTACCACTATCAGATTAGAGCCAAAATGGAGACTAGACATCTACCACTATCAGATTAAAGCCATAAGGGCACTAGACATCTACCACCCCACTAGCACTATCAGATTAGAGCCATAATGGAGACTAGGTATCTACCACCCCACTACCTCTATCAGATTAGAGCCATAATGGAGACTAGGTATCTACCACCCCACTACCACTACCAGATTAGAGCCATAATGGAGACTAGGTATCTACCACCCCACTACCTCTATCAGATTAGAGCCATAATGGAGACTAGGTATCTCCCACCTCACTACCACTATCAGATTAGAGCCATAATGGAGACTAGGTATCTACCACCCCACTACCACTATCAGATTAGAGCTATAACGGAGACTAGACATCTACCACTATCAGATTAGAGCCATAATGGAGACTTGGTATCTACCACCCCACTACCACTATCAGATTAGAGCCAAAAGGGCACTAGGCATCTATCACCCCACTACCACTATCAGATTAGAGCCATAAAGGGACTAGACATCTACCACCCCACTACCACTATCAGATTAGAGCCATAATGGAGACTAGGTATCTACCACCCTACTACCACTATCAGATTAGAGCCATAAGGGCACTAGGCATCTACCACCCCACTACCACTATCAGATTAGAGCCATAAAGGCACTAGGCATCTACCACCCCTCTACCACTATCAGATTAGAGCCATAACGGAGACTAGGTATCTACCACCCCACTACCACTATCAGATTAGAGCCATAATGGAGACTAGACATCTACCACTATCAGATTAAAGCCATAAGGGCACTAGACATCTACCACCCCACTACCACTATCAGATTAGAGCCATAATGGAGACTAGGTATCTCCCACCCCACTACCACTATCAGATTAGAGCCATAATGGAGACTAGGTATCTACCACCCCACTACCACTATCAGATTAGAGCCATAATGGAAACTAGGTATCTACCACCCCACTAGCACTATCAGGTTAGAGCCATAATGGAGACTAGGTATCTACCACCCCACTACATCTATCAGATTAGAGCCATAATGGAAACTAGGTATCTACCACCCCACTACCACTATCAGGTTAGAGCCATAATGGAGACTAGGTATCTACCACCCCACTACCACTATCAGATTAGAACCATAATGGAGACTAGGTATCTACCACCCCACTACCTCTATCAGATTAGAGCCATAATGGAGAGTAGGTATCTTCCACCCCACTACCACTATCAGATTAGAGCCATAATGGAGACTAGGTATCTACCACCCCACTACCACTATCAGATTAGAGCCATAATGGAGACTAGGTATCTACCACCCCACTACCACTATCAGATTAGAGCCATAATGGAGACTAGGTATCTACCACCCCACTACCACTATCAGATTAGAGCCATAAGGGCACTAGGCATCTACCACCCCACTACCACTATCAGATTAGAGCCATAAAGGCACTAGGCATCTACCACCCCTCTACCAATATTAGATTAGAGCCATAATGGAGACTAGGTATCTATCACCCCACTACCACTATCAGATTAGAGCCATAATGGAGACTAGACATCTACCACTATCAGATTAAAGCCATGAGGGCACTAGACATCTACCACCCCACTACCACTATCAGATTAGAGCCATTATGGAGACTAGGTATCTACCACCCCACTACCTCTATCAGATTAGAGCCATAATGGAGACTAGGTATCTCCCACCCCACTACCACTATCAGATTAGAGCCATAATGGAGACTAGGTATCTACCACCCCACTACCACTATCAGATTAGAGCCATAATGGAGACTAGACATCTACCACTATCAGAATAGAGCCATAAGGGCACTAGACATCTACCACCCCACTACCACTATCAGGTTAGAGCCATAATGGAGACTAGGTATCTACCACCCCACTACCACTATCAGATTAGAGACATAATGGAGACTAGGTATCTACCACCCCACTACCACTATCAGATTAGAGCCATAATGGAGACTAGGTATCTACCACCCCACTACCTCTATCAGATTAGAGCCATAATGGAGAGTAGGTATCTTCCACCCCACTACCACTATCAGATTAGAGCCATAATGGAGACTAGGTATCTACCACCCCACTACCACTATCAGATTAGAGCCATAATGGAGACTAGGTATCTACCACCCCACTACCACTATCAGATTAGAGCCATAATGGAGACTAGGTATCTACCACCCCACTACCACTATCAGATTAGAGCCATAAGGGCACTAGGCATCTACCACCCCACTACCACTATCAGATTAGAGCCATAAAGGCACTAGGCATCTACCACCCCACTACCAATATTAGATTAGAGCCATAATGGAGACTAGGTATCTATCACCCCACTACCACTATCAGATTAGAGCCATAATGGAGACTAGACATCTACCACTATCAGAATAGAG
Source organism: Salvelinus alpinus (assembly GCF_045679555.1). NCBI lineage: Eukaryota > Metazoa > Chordata > Actinopteri > Salmoniformes > Salmonidae > Salvelinus > Salvelinus alpinus. The sequence continues at coordinate 106,760,561 of NC_092088.1, forward strand.
CCATAAGGGCACTAGACATCTACCACCCCACTACCACTATCAGATTAGAGCCATAATGGAGACTAGGTATCTACCACCCCACTACATCTATCAGATTAGAGCCATGATGGAGACTACGTATCTCCCACCCCACTACCACTATCAGATTATAGCCATAATGGAGACTAGGTATCTACCACCCCACTACCACTATCAGATTAGAGCCATAAGGGCACTAGGCATCTATCACCACACTACCACTATCAGATTAGAGCCATAAGGGCACTAGGCATCTATCACCCCACTATCACGGAACGACTTGATTAGTGTAGTGTTAGCTGGCTACACAGTTCTCTTTGCTATCTTTGTATCTAAGATAATTGTGTAGCTTAGAGTTGGTTAGAGTAATTATTCGGTTAACTAGCCAGCTATTTCCGTAACGTAACGTAGTCAACACTGCTAACTAGCCAGCTAGCCACCGAATAGCAGCATAGCAGCTCTGGAGAAACGATTACATTACAACGGAACGACTTGATTAGTGTAGTGTTAGCTGGCTACATAGTTGTCTTTGCTATCTTTGTATCTAAGATAATTGTGTAGCTTAGAGTTGGTTAGAGTAATTATTCGGTTAACTAGCCAGCTATTTTCGTCCACCGCGCTGCGCTGCCGTCTCCTACCTAGTCAACACTGCTAGCTAACACTGCTAGTTAGCCAACTTCTACCGAATAGCAGCACTGTAGAAACTCACACTACAACTTACATTACAACGGAACGACTTGATTAGCGTAGTGTTAGCTAGCTACATAGTTGTCTTTGCTGTCCTTGTATCCAAGATAATTGTGTAGTTTTTGAGAAATTGTCGAGGTTACCTAGCCAGCTACACGTTCAAACAAAGTCAACAACGCAGCCACTGCTAGCCAGCCTACTTCACCGCCAGCAGTACTATATCATTTTAGTCAATAAGATTTTAGTCAATAAGATTTTATTTTATTTTTGCAACGTAAGCTTAACTTCCTGAACATTCGAGACGTGTAGTCCACTTGTCATTCTAATCTCCTTTGCATTAGCGTAGCCTCTTCTGTAGCCTGTCAACTATGTGTCTGTCTATCCCTCTTCTCTCCTCTCTGCACAGACCATACAAACGCTTCACACCGCGTGGCCGCCGCCATTCTAACCTGGTGGTTCCAGCGCGCACGACCCACGTGGAGTTCCAGGTCTCCGGCAGCCTCTGGAACTGCCGATCTGCGGCCAACAAGGCAGAGTTCATCTCAGCCTATGCGTCCCTCCAGTCCCTCGACTTCTTGGCACTGACGGAAACATGGATTACCACTGACAACACTGCTACTCCTACTGCTCTCGCCTCGTCTGCCCACGTGTTCTCGCACACCCCGAGAGCTTCTGGTCAGCGGGGCGGTGGCACTGGGATCCTCATCTCTCCCAAGTGGACATTCTCTCTTTCTCCCCTGACCCATCTGTCTATCGCCTCCTTTGAATACCATGCTGTCACAGTTACCAGCACTTTCAAGCTTAACATCCTTATCATTTATCGCCCTCCAGGTTCCCTTGGAGAGTTCATCAATGAGCTTGACGCCCTGATAAGTTCTTTTCCTGAGGATGGCTCACCTCTCACAGTTCTGGGTGACTTTAACCTCCCCACGTCTACCTTTGACTCATTCCTCTCTGCCTCCTTCTTTCCACTCCTCTCCTCTTTTGACCTCACCCTCTCACCTTCCCCCCCTACTCACAAGGCAGGCAATACGCTTGACCTCATCTTTACTAGATGCTGTTCTTCCACTAATCTCACTGCAACTCCCCTCCAAGTCTCCGACCACTACCTTGTATCCTTTTCCCTCTCGCTCTCATCTAACACTTCCCACACTGCCCCTACTCGGATGGTATCGCGCCGTCCCAACCTTCGCTCTCTCTCCCCCGCTACTCTCTCCTCTTCCATCCTATCATCTCTTCCCTCTGCTCAAACCTTCTCCAACCTATCTCCTGATTCTGCCTCCTCAACCCTCCTCTCCTCCCTTTCTGCATCCTTTGACTCTCTATGTCCCCTATCCTCCAGGCCGGCTCGGTCCTCCCCTCCTGCTCCGTGGCTCGACGACTCACTGCGAGCTCACAGAACAGGGCTCCGGGCAGCCGAGCGGAAATGGAGGAAAACTCGCCTCCCTGCGGACCTGGCATCCTTTCACTCCCTCCTCTCTACATTCTCCTCTTCTGTCTCTGCTGCTAAAGCCACTTTCTACCACTCTAAATTCCAAGCATCTGCCTCTAACCCTAGGAAGCTCTTTGCCACCTTCTCCTCCCTCCTGAATCCTCCTCCCCCTCCTCCCCCCTCCTCCCTCTCTGCGGATGACTTCGTCAACCATTTTGAAAAGAAGGTCGACGACATCCGATCCTCGTTTGCTAAGTCAAACGACACCGCTGGTTCTGCTCACACTGCCCTACCCTGTGCTTTGACCTCTTTCTCCCCTCTCTCTCCAGATGAAATCTCGCGTCTTGTGACGGCCGGCCGCCCAACAACCTGCCCGCTTGACCCTATCCCCTCCTCTCTTCTCCAGACCATTTCCGGAGACCTTCTCCCTTACCTCACCTCGCTCATCAACTCATCCTTGACCGCTGGCTACGTCCCTTCCGTCTTCAAGAGAGCTAGAGTTGCACCCCTTCTGAAAAAACCTACACTCGATCCCTCCGATGTCAACAACTACAGACCAGTATCCCTTCTTTCTTTTCTCTCCAAAACTCTTGAACGTGCCGTCCTTGGCCAGCTCTCCTGCTATCTCTCTCAGAATGACCTTCTTGATCCAAATCAGTCAGGTTTCAAGACTAGTCATTCAACTGAGACTGCTCTTCTCTGTGTCACGGAGGCGCTCCGCACTGCTAAAGCTAACTCTCTCTCCTCTGCTCTCATCCTTCTAGACCTATCGGCTGCCTTTGATACTGTGAACCATCAGATCCTCCTCTCCACCCTCTCCGAGCTGGGCATCTCCGGCGCGGCCCACGCTTGGATTGCGTCCTACCTGACAGGTCGCTCCTACCAGGTGGCGTGGCGAGAATCTGTCTCCGCACCACGTGCTCTCACCACTGGTGTCCCCCAGGGCTCTGTTCTAGGCCCTCTCCTATTCTCGCTATACACCAAGTCACTTGGCTCTGTCATATCCTCACATGGCCTCTCCTATCATTGCTATGCAGACGACACACAATTAATCTTCTCCTTTCCCCCCTCTGATAACCAGGTGGCGAATCGCATCTCTGCATGTCTGGCAGACATATCAGTGTGGATGACGGATCACCACCTCAAGCTGAACCTCGGCAAGACGGAGCTGCTCTTCCTCCCGGGGAAGGACTGCCCGTTCCATGATCTCGCCATCACGGTTGACAACTCCATTGTGTCCTCCTCCCAGAGCGCTAAGAACCTTGGCGTGATCCTGGACAACACCCTGTCGTTCTCAACTCACATCAAGGCGGTGACCCGTTCCTGTAGGTTCATGCTCTACAACATTCGCAGAGTACGACCCTGCCTCACACAGGAAGCGGCGCAGGTCCTAATCCAGGCACTTGTCATCTCCCGTCTGGATTACTGCAACTCGCTGTTGGCTGGGCTCCCTGCCTGTGCCATTAAACCCCTACAACTCATCCAGAACGCCGCAGCCCGTCTGGTGTTCAACCTTCCCAAGTTCTCTCACGTCACCCCGCTCCTCCGCTCTCTCCACTGGCTTCCAGTTGAAGCTCGCATCCGCTACAAGACCATGGTGCTTGCCTACGGAGCTGTGAGGGGAACGGCACCTCCGTACCTTCAGGCTCTGATCAGGCCCTACACCCAAACAAGGGCACTGCGTTCATCCACCTCTGGCCTGCTCGCCTCCCTACCTCTGAGGAAGTACAGTTCCCGCTCAGCCCAGTCAAAACTGTTCGCTGCTCTGGCACCCCAATGGTGGAACAAACTCCCTCACGACGCCAGGTCAGCGGAGTCAATCACCACCTTCCGGAGACACCTGAAACCCCACCTCTTTAAGGAATACCTAGGATAGGATAAAGTAATCCTCCTAACCCCCCCCCCTCCCCCTTAAAAGAGTTAGATGCACTATTGTAAAGTGGTTGTTCCACTGGATATCATAAGGTGAATGCACCAATTTGTAAGTCGCTCTGGATAAGAGCGTCTGCTAAATGACTTAAATGTAAATGTAAATGTAAATGTACCACTATCAGATTAGAGCCATAATGGAGACTAGGTATCTACCACCCCACTACCACTATCAGATTAGAGCCATAAGGGCACTAGGCATCTACCACCCCACTACCACTATCAGATTAGAGCCATAAAGGCACTAGGCATCTACCACCCCACTACCACTATTAGATTAGAGCCATAATGGAGACTAGGTATCTATCACCCCACTACCACTATCAGATTAGAGCCATAATGGAGACTAGACATATACCACTATCAGATTAAAGCCATAAGGGCACTAGACATCTACCACCCCACTACCACTATCAAATTAGAGCCATAATGGAGACTAGGTATCTACCACCCCACTACCACTATCAGATTAGAGCCATAATGGAGACTAGGTATCTACCACCCCACTACCACTATCAGATTAGAGCCATAAGGGCACTAGGCATTTACCACCCCACTACCACTATCAGATTAGAGCCATAAAGGCACTAGGCATCTACCACCCCACTACCAATATTAGATTAGAGCCATAATGGAGACTAGGTATCTATCACCCTACTACCACTATCAGATTAGAGCCATAATGGAGACTAGACATCTACCACTATCAGATTAAAGCCATACGGGCACTAGACATCTACCACCCCACTACCACTATCAGATTAGAGCCATAATGGAGACTAGGTATCTACCACCCCACTACCTCTATCAGATTAGAGCCATAATGGAGACTAGGTATCTCCCACCCCACTACCACTATCAGATTAGAGCCATAAGGGCACTAGGCATCTATCACCACACTACCTCTATCAGATTAGAGCCATAAGGGCACTAGGCATCTATCACCACACTACCACTATCAGATTAGAGCCATAAAGGCACTAGGCATCTACCACCCCACTACCACTATCAGATTAGAGCCATAATGGAGACTAGGTATCTACCACCACACTACCACTATCAGATTAGAGCCATAAGGGCACTAGGCATCTACCACCCCACTACCACTATCAGATTAGAGCCATAAAGGCACTAGGCATCTACCACCCCACTACCACTATCAGATTATAGCCATAATGGAGACTAGGTATCTACCACCCCACTACCACTATCAGATTAGAGCCATAATGGAGACTAGGTATCTACCACCCCACTACCACTACCAAATTAGAGCCATAATGGAGACTAGGTATCTACCACACCACTACCACTACCAGATTAGAGCCATAATGGAGACTAGGTATCTACCACCCCACTACCACTATCAGATTAGAGCCATAAGGGCACTAGGCATCTACCACCCCACTACCACTATCAGATTAGAGCCATAAAGGCACTAGGCATCTACCACCCCACTACCACTATCAGATTAGAGCCATAATGGAGACTAGGTATCTACCACCCCACTACCACTACCATATTAGAGCCATAATGGAAACTAGGTATCTACCACCCCACTACCACTATCAGATTATAGCCATAATGGAAACTAGGTATCTACCACCCCACTACCACTATCAGATTAGAGCCATAATGGAGACTAGGTATCTACCACCCCACTACCACTATCAGATTAGATCCATAATGGAGACTAGGTGTCTACCACCCCACTACCTCTATCAGATTAGAGCCATAATGGAGAGAGGGTATCTTCCACCCCACTACCACTATCAGATTAGAGCCATAATGGAGACTAGGTATCTACCACCCCACTACCACTATCAGATTAGAGCCATAATGGAGACTAGGTATCTACCACCCCACTACCACTATCAGATTAGAGCCATAAGGGCACTAGGCATCTACCACCCCACTACCACTATCAGATTAGAGCCATAAAGGCACTAGGCATCTACCACCCCACTACTACTATTAGATTAGAGCCATAATGGAGACTAGGTATCTATCACCCCACTACCACTATCAGATTAGAGCCATAATGGAGACTAGGTATCTACCACCCCACTACCACTATCAGATTAGAGCCATAAGGGCACTAGGCATCTACCACCCCACTACCACTATCAGATTAGAGCCATAAAGGCACTAGGCATCTACCACCCCACTACTACTATTAGATTAGAGCCATAATGGAGACTAGGTATCTATCACCCCACTACCACTATCAGATTAGAGCCATAATGGAGACTAGGTGTCTACCACCCCACTACCTCTATCAGATTAGAGCCACAATGGAGAGTAGGTATCTTCCACCCCACTACCACTATCAGAATAGAGCCATAAGGGCACTAGACATCTACCACCCCACTACCACTATCAGATTAGAGCCATGATGGAGACTACGTATCTCCCACCCCACTACCACTATCAGATTAGAGCCATAATGGAGACTAGGTATCTACCACCCCACTACCACTATCAGATTAGAGCCATAAGGGCACTAGGCATCTATCACCACACTACCACTATCAGATTAGAGCCATAAGGGCACTAGGCATCTATCACCCCACTACCACTATCAGATTAGAGCCATAAAGGCACTAGGCATCTACCACCCCACTACCACTATCAGATTAGAGCCATAATGGAGACTAGGTATCTACCACCCCACTACCACTATCAGATTAGAGCCATAAGGGCACTAGGCATCTACCACCCCACTACCACTATCAGATTAGAGCCATAAAGGCACTAGGCATCTACCACCCCACTACCACTATTAGATTAGAGCCATAATGGAGACTAGGTATCTATCACCCCACTACCACTATCAGATTAGAGCCATAATGGAGACTAGACATCTACCACTATCAGATTAAAGCCATAAGGGCACTAGACATCTACCACCCCACTACCACTATCAGATTAGAGCCATAATGGAGACTAGGTATCTACCACCCCACTACCACTATCAGATTAGAGCCATAATGGAGACTAGGTATCTACCACACCACTACCACTACCAGATTAGAGCCATAATGGAGACTAGGTATCTACCACCCCACTACCACTATCAGATTAGAGCCATAAGGGCACTAGGCATCTACCACCCCACTACCACTACCAGATTAGAGCCATAAAGGCACTAGGCATCTACCACCCCACTACCACTATCAGATTAGAGCCATAATGGAGACTAGGTATCTACCACCCCACTACCACTATCAGATTAGAGCCATAATGGAGACTAGGTATCTACCACCCCACTACCACTACCAGATTAGAGCCATAATGGAGACTAGGTATCTACCACCCCACAACCACTATCAGATTAGAGCCATAATGGAGACTAGGTATCTACCACCCCACAACCACTATCAGATTAGAGCCATAATGGAGACTAGGTATCTACCACCCCACTACCACTATCAGATTAGAACCATAATGGAGACTAGGTGTCTACCACCCCACTACCTCTATCAGATTAGAGCCATAATGGAGAGTAGGTATCTTCCACCCCACTACCTCTATCAGATTAGAGCCATAATGGAGAGTAGGTATCTTCCACCCCACTACCACTATCAGATTAGAGCCATAATGGAGACTAGGTATCTACCACCCCACTACCACTATCAGATTAGAGCCATAATGGAGACTAGGTATCTACCACCCCACTACCACTATCAGATTAGAGCCATAATGGAAACTAGGTATCTACCACCCCACTACCACTATCAGATTAGAGCCATAAAGGCACTAGGCATCTACCACCCCACTACCACTATCAGATTAGAGCCATAATGGAGACCAGGTATCTACCACCCCACTACCACTATCAGATTAGAGCCATAAGGGCACTAGGCATCTACCACCCCACTACCACTATCAGATTAGAGCCATAATGGAGACTAGGTATCTACCACCCCACTACCACTATCAGATTAGAGCCATAAGGGCACTAGGCATCTACCACCCCACTACCACTATCAGATTAGAGTCATAAAGGCACTAGGCATCTACCACCCCACTACCACTATCAGATTAGAGCCATAATGGAGACTAGGTATCTACCATCCCACTACCACTATCAGATTAGAGACATAGGGGCACTAGGCATCTACCACCCCACTATCACTATCAGATTGGAGCCATAATGGAGACTAGGTATCTACCACCACCACTATCAGATTAGAGCCATAAGGGCACTAGGCATCTATCACCCCACTACCACTATCAGATTACAGCCATAATGGAGACTAGGTATCTACCACCCCACTACCACTATCAGATTAGAGCTATAATGGAGACTAGGTATCTACCACCCCACTACCACTATCAGATTACAGCCATAAAGGCACTAGGCATCTACCACCCCACTACCACTATCAGATTAGAGCCATAATGGAGACTAGGTATCTACCACCCCACTACCACTATCAGATTAGAGCCATAAGGGAACTAGCTATCTACCACCCCAGTATCACTATCAGATTAGAGCCATAGTGGAGACTAGGTATCTACCACCCCACTACCTCTATCAGATTAGAGCCATAATGGAGAGTAGGTATCTTCCTCCCCACTACCACTATAAGATTAGAGCCATAATGGAGACTAGGTATCTACCACCCCACTACCACTATCAGATTAGAGCCATAAAGGCACTAGGCATCTACCACCCCACTACCACTATTAGATTAGAGCCATAATGGAGACTAGGTATCTATCACCCCACTACCACTATCAGATTAGAGCCATAATGGAGACTAGACATCTACCACTATTAGATTAGAGCCATAATGGAGACTAGGTATCTACCACCCCACTACATCTATCAGATTAGAGCCATAATGGAGAGTAGGTATCTTCCACCTCACTACCACTATCAGATTAGAGCCATAAGGGCACTAGGCATCTATCACCACACTTCCACTATCAGATTAGAGCCATTAGGGCACTGGGCATCTATCACCCCAGTACCAGTATCAGATTAGAGCCATAAAGGCACTAGGCATCTACCACCCCACTACCACTATCAGATTAGAGCCATAATGGAGACTAGGTATCTACCACCCTACTACAACTATCAGATTAGAGCCATAAGGGCACTAGGCATCTACCACCCCACTACCACTATCATATTATAGCCATAATGGAGACTAGGTATCTACCACCCCACTACCACTATCAGAATAGAGCCATAAGGGCACTAGGCATCTACCACCCCACTACCACTATCAGATTAGAGCCATAATGGAGACTAGGTATCTACCACCCCAATACCTCTATCAGATTAGAGCCATAATGGAGACTAGGTATCTCCCACCCCACTACCACTATCAGATTAGAGCCATAATGGAGACTAGGCATCTACCACCCCACTACCACTATCAGATTAGAGCCATAATGGAGACTAGGTATCTCCCAACCCACTACCACTATCAGATTAGAGCCATAATGGAGACTAGGTATCTACCACCCCACTACCACTATCAGATTAAAGCCATAATGGAGACTAGACATCTAACACTATCAGATTAGAGCCATAAGGGCACTAGACATCTACCACACCACTACCATTATCAGATTAGAGCCATAATGGAGACTAGGTATCTACCACATCTATCAGATTAGAGCCATAATGGAGACTAGGTATCTCCCACCCCACAACCACTATCAGATTAGAGCCATAATGGAGACTAGGTATCTATCACCACACTACCACTATCAGATTAGAGCCATAAGGGCACTAGGCATCTATCACCCCACTACCACTATCAGATTAGAGCCATAAAGGCACTAGGCATCTACCACCCCACTACCACTATCAGATTAGAGCCATAATGGAGACTAGGTATCTACCACCCCACTACCACTATCAGATTAGAGCCATAAGGGCACTAGGCATCTACCACCACATTACCACTATCATATTAGAGCCATAAAGGCACTAGGCATCTACCACCCCACTACCACTATTAGATTAGAGCCATAATGGAGACTAGTAATCTATCACCCCACTACCACTATCAGATTAGAGCCATAATGGAGACTAGACATCTACCACTATCAGATTAGAGCCATAATGGAGACTAGGTATCTACCACCCCACTACCACTATCAGATTAGAGCCATAATGGAGACTAGGTATCTACCACCCCACTACCACTATCAGATTAGAGCCATAATGGAGACTAGGTATCTACCACCCCACTACCACTATCAGATTAGAGCCATAATGGAGACTAGGTATCTACCACCCCACTACCACTATCAGATTAGAGCCATAATGGAGACTAGACATCTACCACTATCAGATTAGAGCCATAAGGGCACTAGACATCTACCACCCCACTACCACTATCAGATTAGAGCCATAATGGAGACTAGGTATCTACCACCCCACTACATCTATCAGATTAGAGCCATAATGGAGACTAGGTATCTCCCACCCACCTACCACTATCAGATTAGAGCCATAATGGAGACTAGGTATCCACCACCCCACTACCACTATCAGATTAGAGCCATAAGGGCACTAGGCATCTATCACCACACTACCACTATCAGATTAGAGCCATAAAGGCACTAGGCATCTTTCACCCCAGTACCACTATCAGATTAGAGCCATAAAAGCACTAGGCATATACCACCCCACTACCACTATCAGATTAGAGCCATAATGGAGACTAGGTATCTACCACCCTACTACCACTATCAGATTAGAGCCATAAGGGCACTAGGCATCTACCACCCCACTACCACTATCAGATTAGAGCCATAATGGAGACTAGGTATCTACCACATCTATCAGATTAGAGCCATAATGGAGACTAGGTATCTCCCACCCCACTACCACTATCAGATTAGAGCCATAATGGAGACTAGGTATCTACCACCCCACTACCACTATCAGATTAGAGCCATAATGGAGACTAGGTTTCTCCCACCCCACTACCACTATCAGATTAGAGCCATAATGGAGACTAGGTATCTACCACCCCACTACCACTATCAGTTTAGAGCCATAAAGGAGACTAGATATCTACCACTATCAGATTAGAGCCATAAGGGCACTAGACATCTGCCACCACACTACCACTATCAGATTAGAGCCATAAGGGCACTAGGCATCTACCACCCCACTACCAATATCAGATTAGAGCCATAATGGAGACTAGGTATCTACCACCCTACTACCACTATCAGATTAGAACCATAAGGGCACTAGGCATCTACCACCCCACTACCACTATCAGATTAGAGCCATAAAGGCACTAGGCATCTACCACCCCACTACCACTATCAGATTAGAGCCATAAGGGCACTAGGCATCTACCACCCCACTACCACTATCAGATTAGAGCCATAAAGGCACTAGGCATCTACCACCCCACTACCACTATCAGATTAGAGCCATAAAGGCACTAGGCATCTACCACCCCACTACCACTTTCAGATTAGAGCCATAATGGAGACTAGGTATCTACCACCCCACTACCACTATCAGATTAGAGCCATAAGGGCACTAGGCATCTACCACCCCACTACCACTATCAGATTAGAGCCATAAAGGCACTAGGCATCTACCACCCCACTACCACTATCAGATTAGAGCCATAATGGAGACTAGGTTTCTCCCACCCCACTACCACTATCAGATTAGAGCCATAATTGAGACTAGGTATCTACCACCCCACTACCACTATCAGTTTAGAGCCATAAAGGAGACTAGATATCTACCACTATCAGATTAGAGCCATAAGGGCACTAGACATCTGCCACCCCACTACCACTATCAGATTAGAGCCATAATGGAGACTAGGTATCTACCACCCCACTACATCTATCAGATTAGAGCCATAATGGAGACTAGGTATCTCCCACCCCACTACCACTATCAGATTAGAGCCATATTGGAGACTAGGTATCTACCACTCCACTACCACTATCAGATTAGAGCCATAAGGGCACTAGGCATCTATCACCACACTACCACTATCAGATTAGAGCCATAAGGGCACTAGGCATCTATCACCCCATTAACACTATCAGATTAGAGCCATAAAGGCACTAGGCATCTACCACCCCACTACCACTATCAGATTAGAGCCATAATGGAGACTAGGTATCTACCACCCTACTACCACAATCAGATTAGAGCCATAAGGGCACTAGGCATCTACCACCCCACTACCACTATCACATTAGAGCCATAATGGAGACTAGGTATCTACCACCCAACTACCACTATCAGATTAGAGCCATAAGGGAACTAGGCATCTACCACCCCACTACCACTATCAGATTAGAGCCATAAAGGCACTAGGCATCTACCACCCCACTACCACTATCAGATTAGAGCCATAATGGAGACTAGGTATCTACCACCCCACTACCACTATCAGATTAGAGCCATAATGGAGACTAGGTATCTACCACCCCACTACCACTATCAGATTAGAGCCATAATGGAGAGTAGGTATCTTCCACCCCACTACCACTATCAGATTAGAGCCATAATGGAGACTAGGTATCTACCACCCCACTACCACTATCAGATTAGAGCCATAATGGAGACTAGGTGTCTACCACCCCACTACCACTATCAGAATAGAGACATAATGGAGACTAGGTTTCTACCACCCCACTACCACTATCAGATTAGAGCCATAAGGGCACTATGCATCTATCACCACACTACCACTGTCCCGTGTAGCTCAGTTGGTAGAGCATGGCGCTTGCAACGCCAGGGTTGTGGGTTCATTCCCCACGGGGGGACCAGGATGAATATGTATGAACTTTCCAATTTGTAAGTCGCTCTGGATAAGAGCGTCTGCTAAATGACTTAAATGTAAATGTAAATGTACCACTATCAGATTAGAGCCATAAAAGCACTAGGCATATACCACCCCACTACCACTATCAGATTAGAGCCATAATGGAGACTAGGTATCTACCACCCTACTACCACTATCAGATTAGAGCCATAAGGGCACTAGGCATCTACCACCCCACTACCACTATCAGATTAGAGCCATAATGGAGACTAGGTATCTACCACATCTATCAGATTAGAGCCATAATGGAGACTAGGTATCTCCCACCCCACTACCACTATCAGATTAGAGCCATAATGGAGACTAGGTATCTACCACCCCACTACCACTATCAGATTAGAGCCATAATGGAGACTAGGTTTCTCCCACCCCACTACCACTATCAGATTAGAGCCATAATCTAGACTAGGTATCTACCACCCCACTACCACTATCAGTTTAGAGCCATAAAGGAGACTAGATATCTACCACTATCAGATTAGAGCCATAAGGGCACTAGACATCTGCCACCACACTACCACTATCAGATTAGAGCCATAAGGGCACTAGGCATCTACCACCCCACTACCACTATCAGATTAGAGCCATAATGGAGACTAGGTATCTACCACCCTACTACCACTATCAGATTAGAACCATAAGGGCACTAGGCATCTACCACCCCACTACCACTATCAGATTAGAGCCATAAAGGCACTAGGCATCTACCACCCCACTACCACTATCAGATTAGAGCCATAAGGGCACTAGGCATCTACCACCCCACTACCACTATCAGATTAGAGCCATAAAGGCACTAGGCATCTACCACCCCACTACCACTATCAGATTAGAGCCATAAAGGCACTAGGCATCTACCACCCCACTACCACTTTCAGATTAGAGCCATAATGGAGACTAGGTATCTACCACCCCACTACCACTATCAGATTAGAGCCATAAGGGCACTAGGCATCTACCACCCCACTACCACTATCAGATTAGAGCCATAAAGGCACTAGGCATCTACCACCCCACTACCACTATCAGATTAGAGCCATAATGGAGACTAGGTTTCTCCCACCCCACTACCACTATCAGATTAGAGCCATAATGGAGACTAGGTATCTACCACCCCACTACCACTATCAGTTTAGAGCCATAAAGGAGACTAGATATCTACCACTATCAGATTAGAGCCATAAGGGCACTAGACATCTGCCACCCCACTACCACTATCAGATTAGCGCCATAATGGAGACTAGGTATCTACCACCCCACTACCTCTATCAGATTAGAGCCATAATGGAGACTAGGTATCTCCCACCCCACTACCACTATCAGATTAGAGCCATATTGGAGACTAGGTATCTACCACTCCACTACCACTATCAGATTAGAGCCATAAGGGCACTAGGCATCTATCACCACACTACCACTATCAGATTAGAGCCATAAGGGCACTAGGCATCTATCACCCCATTAACACTATCAGATTAGAGCCATAAAGGCACTAGGCATCTACCACCCCACTACCACTATCAGATTAGAGCCATAATGGAGACTAGGTATCTACCACCCTACTACCACAATCAGATTAGAGCCATAAGGGCACTAGGCATCTACCACCCCACTACCACTATCACATTAGAGCCATAATGGAGACTAGGTATCTACCACCCAACTACCACTATCAGATTAGAGCCATAAGGGCACTAGGCATCTACCACCCCACTACCACTATCAGATTAGAGCCATAAAGGCACTAGGCATCTACCACCCCACTACCACTATCAGATTAGAGCCATAATGGAGACTAGGTATCTACCACCCCACTACCACTATCAGATTAGAGCCATAATGGAGACTAGGTATCTACCACCCCACTACCTCTATCAGATTAGAGCCATAATGGAGAGTAGGTATCTTCCACCCCACTACCACTATCAGATTAGAGCCATAATGGAGACTAGGTATCTACCACCCCACTACCACTATCAGATTAGAGCCATAATGGAGACTAGACATCTACCACTATCAGATTAAAGCCACAAGGGCACTGGACATCTACCACCCCACTACCACTATCAGATTAGAGCCATAATGGAGACTAGGTATCTACCACCCCACTACCTCTATCAGATTAGAGCCATAATGGAGACTAGGTATCTACCACCCCTCTACCTATATCAGATTAGAGCCATAATGGAGACTAGGTATCTACCACCCCACTACCACTATGTGATTAGAGCCATAATGGAGACTAGACATCAACCACCCCACTACCACTATCAGATTAGAGCCATAATGGAGACTAGGTATCTACCACCCCACTACCACTATCAGATTAGAGCCATAAAGGCACTAGGCATCTACCACCCCACTACCACTATCATATTAGAGCCATAATGGAGACTAGATATCTACCACCCCACTACCACTATCATATTAGAGCCATAAGGGCACTAGGCATCTACCACCCCACTACCACTATCAGATTAGAGCCATAAGGGCACTAGGCATCTACCACCCCACTACTACTACCAGCTTAGAGCCATAATGGAGACTAGGTATCTACCACCCCACTACCACTATCAGATTAGAGCCATAAGGGCACTAGGCATCTACCACCCCACTACCACTATCAGATTAGAGCCATAATGGAGACTAGGTATCTACCACCCAACTACCACTATCAGATTATAGCCATAAAGGCACTAGGCATCTACCACCCCACTACCACTATCAGATTAGAGCCATAATGGAGACTAGGTATCTACCACCCCACTACCACTATCAGATTAGAGCCATAATGGAGACTAGGTATCTACCACCCCACTACCACTATCAGATTAGAGCCATAATGGAGACTAGGTATCTACCACCCCACTACCACTATCAGATTAGAGCCATAAGGGCACTAGGCATCTACCACCCCACTACCACTATCAGATTAGAGCCATAAAGGCACTAGGCATCTACCACCCCACTACCACTATTAGATTAGAGCCATAATGGAGACTAGGTGTCTATCACCCCACTACCACTATCAGATTAGAGCCATAATGGAGACTAGACATCTACCACTATCAGATTAAAGCCATAAGGGCACTAAACATCTACCACCCCACTACCACTATCAGATTAGAGCCATAATGGAGACTAGGTATCTACCACCCCAATACCTCTTTCAGATTAGAGCCATAATGGAGACTAGGTATCTCCCACCCCACTACCACTATCATATTAGAGCCATAATGGAGACTAGGTATCTACCACCCCAATACCTCTATCAGATTAGAGCCATAATGGAGACTAGGTATCTCCCACCCTACTACCACTATCAGATTAGAGCCATAATGGAGACTAGACATCTACCACTATCAGATTAGAGCCATAAGGGCACTAGGCATCTATCACCACACTACCACTATCAGATTAGAGCCATAAGGGCACTAGTCATCTATCACCCTAGTACCACTATCAGATTAGAGCCATAAAGGCACTAGGCATCTACCACCCCACTACCACTATCAGATTAGAGTCATAATGGAGACTACGTATCTACCACCCTACTACCACTATCAGATTAGAGCCATTAGGGCACTAGGCATCTACCACCCCACTACCACTATCAGATTAGAGCCATAATGGAGACTAGGTATCTACCACATCTATCAGATTAGAGCCATAATGGAGACTAGGTATCTCCCACCCCACCCCACTACCACTATCAGATTAGAGCCATAATGGAGACTAGGTATCTACCACCCCACTACCACTATCAGATTAGAGCCATAAGGGCACTAGGCATCTATCACCACACTACCACTATCAGATTAGAGCCATAAGGGCACGAGGTATCTATCACCCCACTACCACTATCAGATTAGAGCCATAATGGAGACTAGGTATCTACCACCCTACTACCACTATCAGATTAGAGCCATAAGGGCACTAGGCATCTACCACCCCACTACTACTACCAGCTTAGAGCCATAATGGAGACTAGGTATCTACCACCCCACTACCACTATCAGATTAGAGCCATAAGGGCACTAGGCATCTACCACCCCACTACCACTATCAGATTAGAGCCATAATGGAGACTAGGTATCTACCACCCAACTACCACTATCAGATTATAGCCATAAAGGCACTAGGCATCTACCACCCCACTACCACTATCAGATTAGAGCCATAATGGAGACTAGGTATCTACCACCCCACTACCACTATCAGATTAGAGCCATAATGGAGACTAGGTATCTACCACCCCACTACCACTATCAGATTAGAGCCATAATGGAGACTAGGTATCTACCACCCCACTACCACTATCAGATTAGAGCCATAAGGGCACTAGGCATCTACCACCCCACTACCACTATCAGATTAGAGCCATAAAGGCACTAGGCATCTACCACCCCACTACCACTATTAGATTAGAGCCATAATGGAGACTAGGTGTCTATCACCCCACTACCACTATCAGATTAGAGCCATAATGGAGACTAGACATCTACCACTATCAGATTAAAGCCATAAGGGCACTAGACATCTACCACCCCACTACCACTATCAGATTAGAGCCATAATGGAGACTAGGTATCTACCACCCCAATACCTCTTTCAGATTAGAGCCATAATGGAGACTAGGTATCTCCCACCCCACTACCACTATTATATTAGAGCCATAATGGAGACTAGGTATCTACCACCCCAATACCTCTATCAGATTAGAGCCATAATGGAGACTAGGTATCTCCCACCCTACTACCACTATCAGATTAGAGCCATAATGGAGACTAGACATCTACCACTATCAGATTAGAGCCATAAGGGCACTAGGCATCTATCACCACACTACCACTATCAGATTAGAGCCATAAGGGCACTAGTCATCTATCACCCCAGTACCACTATCAGATTAGAGCCATAAAGGCACTAGGCATCTACCACCCCACTACCACTATCAGATTAGAGTCATAATGGAGACTAGGTATCTACCACCCTACTACCACTATCAGATTAGAGCCATTAGGGCACTAGGCATCTACCACCCCACTACCACTATCAGATTAGAGCCATAATGGAGACTAGGTATCTACCACATCTATCAGATTAGAGCCATAATGGAGACTAGGTATCTCCCACCCCACCCCACTACCACTATCAGATTAGAGCCATAATGGAGACTAGGTATCTACCACCCCACTACCACTATCAGATTAGAGCCATAAGGGCACTAGGCATCTATCACCACACTACCACTATCAGATTAGAGCCATAAGGGCACGAGGTATCTATCACCCCACTACCACTATCAGATTAGAGCCATAATGGAGACTAGGTATCTACCACCCCACTACCACTATCAGATTAGAGCCATAAGGGCACTAGGCATCTACCACCCCACTACCACTATCATATTAGAGCCATAATGGAGACTAGATATCTACCACCCCACTACCGCTATCATATTAGAGCCATAAGGGCACTAGGCATCTACCACCCCACTACCACTATCAGATTAGAGCCATAAGGGCACTAGGCATCTACCACCCCACTACTACTACCAGATTAGAGCCATAATGGAGACTAGGTATCTACCACCCCACTACCACTATCAGATTAGAGCCATAAGGGCACTAGGCATCTACCACCCCACTACCACTATCAGATTAGAGCCATAATGGAGACTAGGTATCTACCACCCCACTACCACTATCAGATTAGAGCCATAAAGGCACTAGGCATCTACCACCCCACTACCACTATCAGATTAGAGCCATAATGGAGACTAGGTATCTACCACCCCACTACCACTATCAGATTAGAGCCATAATGGAGACTAGGTATCTACCACCCCACTACCACTATCAGATTAGAGCCATAATGGAGACTAGGTATCTACCACCCCACTACCACTATCAGATTAGAGCCATAAGGGCACTAGGCATCTACCACCCCACTACCACTATCAGATTAGAGCCATAAAGGCACTAGGCATCTACCACCCCACTACCACTATTAGATTAGAGCCATAATGGAGACTAGGTATCTATCACCCAACTACCACTATCAGATTAGAGCCATAATGGAGACTAGGTATCTACCACCCTACTACCACTATCAGATTAGAGCCATAAGGGCACTAGGCATCTACCACCCCACTACCACTATCAGATTAGAGCCATAATGGAGACTAGGTATCTACCACATCTTAGATTAGAGCCATAATGGAGACTAGGTATCTCCCACCCCACTACCACTATCAGATTAGAGCCATAATGGAGACTAGGTATCTACCACCCCACTACCACTATCAGATTAGAGCCATAAGGGCACTAGGCATCTATCACCACACTACCACTATCAGATTAGAGCCATAAGGGCACGAGGTATCTATCACCCCACTACCACTATCAGATTAGAGCCATAATGGAGACTAGGTATCTACCACCCTACTACCACTATCAGATTAGAGCCATAAAGGCACTAGGCATCTACCACCCCACTACCACTATCATATTAGAGCCATAATGGAGACTAGATATCTACCACCCCACTACCGCTATCATATTAGAGCCATAAGGACACCAGGCATCTACCACCACACTACCACTATCAGATTAGAGCCATAAGGGCACTAGGCATCTACCACCCCACTACTACTACCAGATTAGAGCCATAATGGAGACTAGGTATCTACCACCCCACTACCACTATCAGATTAGAGCCATAAGGGCACTAGGCATCTACCACCCCACTACCACTATCAGATTATAGCCATAATGGAGACTAGGTATCTACCACCCCACTACCACTATCAGATTAGAGCCATAAAGGCACTAGGCATCTACCACCCCACTACCACTATCAGATTAGAGCCATAATGGCGACTAGGTATCTACCACCCCACTACCACTATCAGATTAGAGCCATAATGGAGACTAGGTATCTACCACCCCACTACCACTATCAGATTAGAGCCATAATGGAGACTAGGTATCTACCACCCCACTACCACTATCAGATTAGAGCCATAAGGGCACTAGGCATCTACCACCCCACTACCACTATCAGATTAGAGCCATAAAGGCACTAGGCATCTACCACCCCACTACCACTATTAGATTAGAGCCATAATGGAGACTAGGTATCTATCACCCCACTACCACTATCAGATTAGAGCCATAATGGAGACTAGACATCTACCACTATCAGATTAAAGCCATAAGGGCACTAGACATCTACCACCCCACTACCACTATCAGATTAGAGCCATAATGGAGACTAGGTATCTACCACCCCAATACCTCTTTCAGATTAGAGCCATAATGGAGACTAGGTATCTCCCACCCCACTACCACTATCAGATTAGAGCCATAATGAAGACTAGGTATCTACCACCCCAATACCTCTATCAGATTAGAGCCATAATGGAGACTAGGTATCTATCACCCCACTACCACTATCAGATTAGAGCCATAATGGAGACTAGACATCTACCACTATCAGATTAAAGCCATAAGGGCACTAGACATCTACCACCCCACTACCACTATCAGATTAGAGCCATAATGGAGACTAAGTATCTACCACCCCACTACCACTATCAGATTAGAGCCATAATGGAGACTAGGTATCTACCACCCCAATACCTCTATCAGATTAGAGCCATAATGGAGACTAGACATCTACCACTATCAGATTAGAGCCATAAGGGCACTAGACATCTACCACCCCACTACCACTATCAGATTAGAGCCATAATGGAGACTAGGTATCTACCACCCCACTACATCTATCAGATTAGAGCCATAATGGAGACTAGGTATCTCCCAACCACCTACCACTATCAGATTAGAGCCATAATGGAGACTAGGTATCTACCACCCCACTACCACTATCAGATTAGAGCCATAAGGGAACTAGGCATCTATCACCACACTACCACTATCAGATTAGAGCCATAATGGAGACTAGGTATCTACCACCCTACTACCACTATCAGATTAGAGCCATAAGGGCACTAGGCATCTACCACCCCACTACCACTATCAGATTAGAGCCATAAGGGCACTAGGCATCTATCACCCCACTACCACTATCAGATTAGAGCCGTAATGGAGACTAGGCATCTACCACCCCACTACCACTATCAGATTAGAGCCATAATGGAGACTAGGTATCTACCACCCCACTATCTATCAGATTAGAGCCATAATGGAGACTAGGTATCTCCCACCCCACTCCCACTATCAGATTAGAGCCATAATGGAGACTAGGTATCTACCACCCCACTACCACTATCAGATTAGAGCCATAAGGGCACTAGGCATCTATCACCACACTACCACTATCAGATTAGAGCCATAAGGGCACTAGGTATCTATCACCCCACTACCACTATCAGATTAGAGCCATAATGGAGACTAGGTATCTACCACCCTACTACCACTATCAGATTAGAGCCATAAAGGCACTAGGCATCTACCACCCCACTACCACTATCATATTAGAGCCATAATGGAGACTAGATATCTACCACCCCACTACCGCTATCATATTAGAGCCATAAGGGCACTAGGCATCTACCACCCCACTACCACTATCAGATTAGAGCCATAAGGGCACTAGGCATCTACCACCCCACTACTACTACCAGATTAGAGCCATAATGGAGACTAGGTATCTACCACCCCACTACCACTATCAGATTAGAGCCATAAGGGCACTAGGCATCTACCACCCCACTACCACTATCAGATTAGAGCCATAATGGAGACTAGGTATCTACCACCCCACTACCACTATCAGATTAGAGCCATAAAGGCACTAGGCATCTACCACCCCACTACCACTATCAGATTAGAGCCATAATGGAGACTAGGTATCTACCACCCCACTACCACTATCAGATTAGAGCCATAATGGAGACTAGGTATCTACCACCCCACTACCACTATCAGATTAGAGCCATAATGGAGACTAGGTATCTACCACCCCACTACCACTATCAGATTAGAGCCATAAGGGCACTAGGCATCTACCACCCCACTACCACTATCAGATTAGAGCCATAAAGGCACTAGGCATCTACCACCCCACTACCACTATCAGATTAGAGCCATAATGGAGACTAGGTATCTCTCACCCCACTACCACTATCAGATTAGAGCCATAATGGAGACTAGACATCTACCACTATCAGATTAAAGCCATAAGGGCACTAGACATCTACCACCCCACTACCACTATCAGATTAGAGCCATAATGGAGACTAGGTATCTACCACCCCAATACCTCTTTCAGATTAGAGCCATAATGGAGACTAGGTATCTCCCACCCCACTACCACTATCAGATTAGAGCCATAATGGAGACTAGGTGTCTACCACCCCAATACCTCTATCAGATTAGAGCCATAATGGAGACTAGGTATCTCCCACCCTACTACCACTATCAGATTAGAGCCATAATGGAGACTAGACATCTACCACTATCAGATTAAAGCCATAAGGGCACTAGACATCTACCACCCCACTACCACTATCAGATTAGAGCCATAATGGAGACTAGGTATCTACCACCCCACTACCACTATCAGATTAGAGCCATAATGGAGACTAGGTATCTACCACCCCAATACCTCTATCAGATTAGAGCCATAATGGAGACTAGACATCTACCACTATCAGATTAGAGCCATAAGGGCACTAGACATCTACCACCCCACTA
Organism: Salvelinus alpinus; assembly: GCF_045679555.1. Taxonomy (NCBI): domain Eukaryota; kingdom Metazoa; phylum Chordata; class Actinopteri; order Salmoniformes; family Salmonidae; genus Salvelinus; species Salvelinus alpinus. Next base: position 106,783,189 of record NC_092088.1, read on the forward strand.
CCACTATCAGATTAGAGCCATAATGGAGACTAGGTATCTACCACCCCACTACATCTATCAGATTAGAGCCATAATGGAGACTAGGTATCTCCCACCCACCTACCACTATCAGATTAGAGCCATACTGGAGACTAGGTATCTACCACCCCACTACCACTATCAGATTAGAGCCATAAGGGAACTAGGCATCTATCACCACACTACCACTATCAGATTAGAGCCATAATGGAGACTAGGTATCTACCACCCTACTACCACTATCAGATTAGAGCCATAAGGGCACTAGGCATCTACCACCCCACTACCACTATCAGATTAGAGCCATAAGGGCACTAGGCATCTATCACCCCACTACCACTATCAGATTAGAGCCGTAATGGAGACTAGGCATCTACCACCCCACTACCACTATCAGATTAGAGCCATAATGGAGACTAGGTATCTACCACATCTATCAGATTAGAGCCATAATGGAGACTAGGTATCTACCACCCCACTCCCACTATCAGATTAGAGCCATAATGGAGACTAGGTATCTACCACCCCACTACCACTATCAGATTAGAGCCATAAGGGCACTAGGCATCTATCACCACACTACCACTATCAGATTAGAGCCATAAGGGCACTAGGTATCTATCACCCCACTACCACTATCAGATTAGAGCCATAATGGAGACTAGGTATCTACCACCCTACTACCACTATCAGATTAGAGCCATAAAGGCACTAGGCATCTACCACCCCACTACCACTATCATATTAGAGCCATAATGGAGACTAGATATCTACCACCCCACTACCGCTATCATATTAGAGCCATAAGGGCACTAGGCATCTACCACCCCACTACCACTATCAGATTAGAGCCATAAGGGCACTAGGCATCTACCACCCCACTACTACTACCAGATTAGAGCCATAATGGAGACTAGGTATCTACCACCCCACTACCACTATCAGATTAGAGCCATAAGGGCACTAGGCATCTACCACCCCACTACCACTATCAGATTAGAGCCATAATGGAGACTAGGTATCTACCACCCCACTACCACTATCAGATTAGAGCCATAAAGGCACTAGGCATCTACCACCCCACTACCACTATCAGATTAGAGCCATAATGGAGACTAGGTATCTACCACCCCACTACCACTATCAGATTAGAGCCATAATGGAGACTAGGTATCTACCACCCCACTACCACTATCAGATTAGAGGCATAATGGAGACTAGGTATCTACCACCCCACTACCACTATCAGATTAGAGCCATAAGGGCACTAGGCATCTACCACCCCACTACCACTATCAGATTAGAGCCATAAAGGCACTAGGCATCTACCACCCCACTACCACTATTAGATTAGAGCCATAATGGAGACTAGGTATCTCTCACCCACACTAACACTATCAGATTAGAGCCATAATGGAGACTAGACATCTACCACTATCAGATTAAAGCCATAAGGGCACTAGACATCTACCACCCCACTACCACTATCAGATTAGAGCCATAATGGAGACTAGGTATCTACCACCCCAATACCTCTTTCAGATTAGAGCCATAATGGAGACTAGGTGTCTACCACCCTACTACCACTATCAGATTAGAGCCATAATGGAGACTAGACATCTACCACTATCAGATTAGAGCCATAAGGGCACTAGACATCTACCACCCCACTACCACTATCAGATTAGAGCCATAATGGAGACTAGGTATCTACCACCCCACTACATCTATCAGATTAGAGCCATAATGGAGACTAGGTATCTCCCACCCACCTACCACTATCAGATTAGAGCCATAATGGAGACTAGGTATCTACCACCCCACTACCACTATCAGATTAGAGCCATAAGGGCACTAGGCATCTATCACCACACTACCACTATCAGATTAGAGCCATAAGGGCACTAGGCATCTATCACCCCAGTACCACTATCAGATTAGAGCCATAAAGGCACTAGGCATCTACCACCCCACTACCACTATCAGATTAGAGCCATAATGGAGACTAGGTATCTACCACCCTACTACCACTATCAGATTAGAGCCATAAGGGCACTAGGCATCTACCACCCCACTACCACTATCAGATTAGAGCCATAATGGAGACTAGGTATCTACCACATCTATCAGATTAGAGCCATAATGGAGACTAGGTATCTCCCACCCCACTACCACTATCAGATTAGAGCCATAATGGAGACTAGGTATCTACCACCCCACTACCACTATCAGATTAGAGCCATAAGGGCACTAGGCATCTATCACCCCACTACCACTATCAGATTAGAGCCATAAGGGCACTAGGCATCTATCACCCCACTACCACTATCAGATTAGAGCCATAATGGAGACTAGGTATCTACCACCCTACTACCACTATCAGATTAGAGCCATAAGGGCACTAGGCATCTACCACCCCACTACCACTATCAGATTAGAGCCATAAAGGCACTAGGCATCTACCACCCCACTACCACTATCAGATTAGAGCCATAATGGAGACTAGGTATCTACCACCCCACTACCACTATCAGATTAGAGCCATAAGGGCACTAGGCATCTACCACCCCACTACCACTATCAGATTAGAGCCATAAGGGCACTAGGCATCTACCACCCCACTACCACTATCAGATTAGAGCCATAAAGGCACTAGGCATCTACCACCCCACTACCACTATCAGATTAGAGCCATAATGGAGACTAGGTTTCTCCCACCCCACTACCACTATCAGATTAGAGCCATAATGGAGACTAGGTATCTACCACCCCACTACCACTATCAGTTTAGAGCCATAAAGGATACTAGATATCTACCACTATCAGATTAGAGCCATAATGGAGACTAGGTATCTACCACCCTACTACCACTATCAGATTAGAGCCATAAGGGCACTAGGCATCTACCACCCCACTACCACTATCAGATTAGAGCCATAATGGAGACTAGGTATCTACCACCCCACTACATCTATCAGATTAGAGCCATAAAGGCACTAGGCATCTACCACCCCACTACCACTATCAGATTAGAGCCATAATGGAGACTAGGTATCTACCACCCTACTACCACTATCAGATTAGAGCCATAAGGGCACTAGGCATCTACCACCCCACTACCACTATCAGATTAGAGCCATAATGGAGACTAGGTATCTACCACATCTATCAGATTAGAGCCATAATGGAGACTAGGTATCTCCCACCGCACTACCACTATCAGATTAGAGCCATAATGGAGACTAGGTATCTACCACCCCACTACGACTATCAGATTAGAGCCATAAGGGCACTAGGCATCTATCACCACACTACCACTATCAGATTAGAGCCATAAGGGCACGAGGTATCTATCACCCCACTACCACTATCAGATTAGAGCCATAATGGAGACTAGGTATCTACCACCCTACTACCACTATCAGATTAGAGCCATAAAGGCACTAGGCATCTACCACCCCACTACCACTCTCATATTAGAGCCATAATGGAGACTAGATATCTACCACCCCACTACCGCTATCATATTAGAGCCATAAGGGCACTAGGCATCTACCACCCCACTACCACTATCAGATTAGAGCCATAAGGGCACTAGGCATCTACCACCCCACTACTACTACCAGATTAGAGCCATAATGGAGACTAGGTATCTACCACCCCACTACCACTATCAGATTAGAGCCATAAGGGCACTAGGCATCTACCACCCCACTACCACTATCAGATTAGAGCCATAAAGGCACTAGGCATCTACCACCCCACTACCGCTATCAGATTAGAGCCATAATGGAGACTAGGTATCTACCACCCCACTACCACTATCAGATTAGAGCCATAATGGAGACTAGGTATCTACCACCCCACTACCACTATCAGATTAGAGCCATAATGGAGACTAGGTATCTATAACCCCACTACCACTATCAGATTAGAGCCATAAGGGCACTAGGCATCTACCACCCCACTACCACTATCAGATTAGAGCCATAAAGGCACTAGGCATCTACCACCCCACTACCACTATTAGATTAGAGCCATAATGGAGACTAGGTATCTATCACCCCACTACCACTATCAGATTAGAGCCATAATGGAGACTAGGTATCTACCACCCCACTACATCTATCAGATTAGAGCCATAAAGGCACTAGGCATCTACCACCCCACTACCACTATCAGATTAGAGCCATAATGGAGACTAGGTATCTACCACCCTACTACCACTATCAGATTAGAGCCATAAGGGCACTAGGCATCTACCACCCCACTACCACTATCAGATTAGAGCCATAATGGAGACTAGGTATCTACCACATCTATCAGATTAGAGCCATAATGGAGACTAGGTATCTCCCACCGCACTACCACTATCAGATTAGAGCCATAATGGAGACTAGGTATCTACCACCCCACTACCACTATCAGATTAGAGCCATAAGGGCACTAGGCATCTATCACCATACTACCACTATCAGATTAGAGCCATAAGGGCACGAGGTATCTATCACCCCACTACCACTATCAGATTAGAGCCATAATGGAGACTAGGTATCTACCACCCTACTACCACTATCAGATTAGAGCCATAAAGGCACTAGGCATCTACCACCCCACTACCACTATCAGATTAGAGCCATAATGGAGACTAGGTATCTACCACCCTACTACCACTATCAGATTAGAGCCATAAGGGCACTAGGCATCTACCACCCCACTACCACTATCAGATTAGAGCCATAATGGAGACTAGGTATCTACCACATCTATCAGATTAGAGCCATAATGGAGACTAGGTATCTCCCACCGCACTACCACTATCAGATTAGAGCCATAATGGAGACTAGGTATCTACCACCCCACTACCACTATCAGATTAGAGCCATAAGGGCATTAGGCATCTATCACCACACTACCACTATCAGATTAGAGCCATAAGGGCACGAGGCATCTATCACCCCACTACCACTATCAGATTAGAGCCATAATGGAGACTAGGTATCTACCACCCTACTACCACTATCAGATTAGAGCCATAAGGGCACTAGGCATCTACCACCCCACTACCACTATCAGATTAGAGCCATAATGGAGACTAGGTATCTACCACATCTATCAGATTAGAGCCATAATGGAGACTAGGTATCTCCCACCGCACTACCACTATCAGATTAGAGCCATAATGGAGACTAGGTATCTACCACCCCACTACCACTATCAGATTAGAGCCATAAGGGCACTAGGCATCTATCACCACACTACCACTATCAGATTAGAGCCATAAGGGCACGAGGTATCTATCACCCCACTACCACTATCAGATTAGAGCCATAATGGAGACTAGGTATCTACCACCCTACTACCACTATCAGATTAGAGCCATAAAGGCACTAGGCATCTACCACCCCACTACCACTATCATATTAGAGCCATAATGGAGACTAGATATCTACCACCCCACTACCGCTATCATATTAGAGCCATAAGGGCACTAGGCATCTACCACCCCACTACCACTATCAGATTAGAGCCATAAGGGCACTAGGCATCTACCACCCCACTACTACTACCAGATTAGAGCCATAATGGAGACTAGGTATCTACCACCCCACTACCACTATCAGATTAGAGCCATAAGGGCACTAGGCATCTACCACCCCACTACCACTATCAGATTAGAGCCATAAAGGCACTAGGCATCTACCACCCCACTACCACTATCAGATTAGAGCCATAATGGAGACTAGGTATCTACCACCCCACTACCACTATCAGATTAGAGCCATAATGGAGACTAGGTATCTACCACCCCACTACCACTATCAGATTAGAGCCATAATGGAGACTAGGTATCTATAACCCAACTACCACTATCAGATTAGAGCCATAAGGGCACTAGGCATCTACCACCCCACTACCACTATCAGATTAGAGCCATAAAGGCACTAGGCATCTACCACCCCACTACCACTATTAGATTAGAGCCATAATGGAGACTAGGTATCTATCACCCCACTACCACTATCAGATTAGAGCCATAATGGAGACTAGGTATCTACCACCCCACTACATCTATCAGATTAGAGCCATAAAGGCACTAGGCATCTACCACCCCACTACCACTATCAGATTAGAGCCATAATGGAGACTAGGTATCTACCACCCTACTACCACTATCAGATTAGAGCCATAAGGGCACTAGGCATCTACCACCCCACTACCACTATCAGATTAGAGCCATAATGGAGACTAGGTATCTACCACCCCACTCTATCAGATTAGAGCCATAATGGAGACTAGGTATCTACCACCCCACTACCACTATCAGATTAGAGCCATAATGGAGACTAGGTCTCTACCACCCCACTACCACTATCAGATTAGAGCCATAAGGGCACTAGGCATCTATCACCACCCTACCACTATCAGATTAGAGCCATAAGGGCACGAGGTATCTACCACCCCACTACCACTATCAGATTAGAGCCATAATGGAGACTAGGTATCTACCACCCTACTACCACTATCAGATTAGAGCCATAAAGGCACTAGGCATCTACCACCCCACTACCACTATCATATTAGAGCCATAATGGAGACTAGATATCTACCACCCCACTACCGCTATCATATTAGAGCCATAAGGGCACTAGGCATCTACCACCCCACTACCACTATCAGATTAGAGCCATAAGGGCACTAGGCATCTACCACCCCACTACTACTACCAGATTAGAGCCATAATGGAGACTAGGTATCTACCACCCCACTACCACTATCAGATTAGAGCCATAAGGGCACTAGGCATCTACCACCCCACTACCACTATCAGATTAGAGCCATAATGGAGACTAGGTATCTACCACCCCACTACCACTATCAGATTAGAGCCATAAAGGCACTAGGCATCTACCACCCCACTACCACTATCAGATTAGAGCCATAATGGAGACTAGGTATCTCCCACCCACCTACCACTATCAGATTAGAGCCATAATGGAGACTAGGTATCTACCACCCCACTACCACTATCAGATTAGAGCCATAAGAGAACTAGGCATCTACCACCCCACTACCACTATCAGATTAGAGCCATAAAGGCACTAGGCATCTACCACCCCACTACCACTATTAGATTAGAGCCATAATGGAGACTAGGTATCTATCACCCCACTACCACTATCAGATTAGAGCCATAATGGAGACTAGACATCTACCACTATCAGATTAAAGCCATAAGGGCACTAGACATCTACCACCCCACTACCACTATCAGATTAGAGCCATAATGGAGACTAGGTATCTACCACCCCAATACCTCTATCAGATTATAGCCATAATGGAGACTAGGTCTCTCCCACCCCACTACCACTATCAGATTAGAGCCATAATGGAGACTAGGTATCTACCACCCCAATACCTCTATCAGATTAGAGCCATAATGGAGACTAGGTATCTCCCACCCTACTACCACTATCAGATTAGAGCCATAATGGAGACTAGACATCTACCACTATCAGATTAGAGCCATAAGGGCACTAGACATCTACCACCCCACTACCACTATCAGATTAGAGCCATAATGGAGACTAGGTATCTACCACCCCACTACATCTATCAGATTAGAGCCATAATGGAGACTAGGTATCTCCCACCCACCTACCACTATCAGATTAGAGCCATAATGGAGACTAGGTATCTACCACCCCACTACCACTATCAGATTAGAGCCATAAGGGAACTAGGCATCTATCACCACACTACCACTATCAGATTAGAGCCATAAGGGCACTAGACATCTATCACCCCAGTACCACTATCAGATTAGAGCCATAAAGGCACTAGGCATCTACCACCCCACTACCACTATCAGATTAGAGCCATAATGGAGACTAGGTATCTACCACCCTACTACCACTATCAGATTAGAGCCATAAGGGCACTAGGCATCTATCACCACACTACCACTATCAGATTAGAGCCATAAGGGCAATAGGCATCTATCACCCCACTACCACTATCAGATTAGAGCCATAATGGAGACTATGTATCTACCACATCTATCAGATTAGAGCCATAATGGAGACTAGGTATCTCCCACCCACCTACCACTATCAGATTAGAGCCATAATGGAGACTAGGTATCTACCACCCCACTACCACTATCAGATTAGAGCCATAAGGGCACTAGGCATCTATCACCACACTACCACTATCAGATTAGAGCCATAAGGGCACTAGGCATCTATCACCCCACTACCACTATCAGATTAGAGCCATAAAGGCACTAGGCATCTACCACCCCACTACCACTATCAGATTAGAGCCATAATGGAGACTAGGTATCTACCACATCTATCAGATTAGAGCCATAATGGAGACTAGGTATCTCCCACCCCACTACCACTATCAGATTAGAGCCATAATGGAGACCAGGTATCTACCACCCCACTACCACTATCAGATTAGAGCCATAAGGGCACTAGGCATCTATCACCACACTACCACTATCAGATTAGAGCCATAAAGGCACTAGGCATCTACCACCCCACTACCACTATCAGATTAGAGCCATAATGGAGACTAGGTATCTACCACCCTACTACCACTATCAGATTAGAGCCATAAGGGCACTAGGCATCTACCACCCCACTACCACTATCAGATTAGAGCCATAAAGGCACTAGGCATCTACCACCCCACTACCACTATTAGATTAGAGCCATAATGGAGACTAGGTATCTATCACCCCACTACCACTATCAGATTAGAGCAATAATGGAGACTAGACATCTACCACTATCAGATTAAAGCCATAAGGGCACTAGGCATCTACCACCCCACTACCACTATCAGATTAGAGCCATAAAGGCACTAGGCATCTACCACCCCACTACCACTATTAGATTAGAGCCATAATGGAGACTAGGTATCTACCACCCCACTACCACTATCAGATTAGAGCCATAATGGAGACTAGGTATCTACCACCCCAATACCTCTTTCAGATTAGAGCCATAATGGAGACTAGGTATCTCCCACCCCACTACCACTATCAGATTAGAGCCATAATGGAGACTAGGTATCTACCACCCCAATACCTCTATCAGATTAGAGCCATAATGGAGACTAGGTATCTCCCACCCTACTACCACTATCAGATTAGAGCCATAATGGAGACTAGACATCTACCACTATCAGATTAGAGCCATAAGGGCACTAGACATCTACCACCCCACTACCACTATCAGATTAGAGCCATAATGGAGACTAGGTATCTACCACCCCACTAAATCTATCAGATTAGAGCCATAATGGAGACTAGGTATCTCCCACCCCACTACCTCTATCAGATTAGAGCCATAATGGAGACTAGGTATCTACCACCCCACTACCACTATCAGATTAGAGCCATAATGGAGACTAGGTATCTACCACCCCACTACCACTATCAGATTAGAGCCATAAGGGAGACTAGGTATCTATCACCCCACTACCTCTTTCAGATTAGAGCCATAATGGAGACTAGGTATCTCCCACCCCACTACCACTATCAGATTAGAGCCATAATGGAGACTAGGTATCTACCACCCCAATACCTGTATCAGATTAGAGCCATAATGGAGACTAGGTATCTCCCACCCACTTACCACTATCAGATTAGAGCCATAAGGGCACTAGGCATCTATCACCACACTACCACTATCAGATTAGAGCCATAAGGGCACTAGGCATCTATCACCCCAGTACCACTATCAGATTAGAGCCATAAAGGCACTAGGCATCTACCACCCCACTACCACAATCAGATTAGAGACATAAGGGCACTAGGCATCTATCACCACACTACCACTATCAGATTAGAGCCATAAGGGCACTAGGCATCTACCACCCCACTACCACTATCAGATTAGAGCCATAAAGGCACTAGGCATCTACCACCCCACTACCACTATTAGATTAGAGCCATAATGGAGACTAGGTATCTATCACCCCACTACCACTATCAGATTAGAGCAATAATGGAGACTAGACATCTACCACTATCAGATTAAAGCCATAAGGGCACTAGGCATCTACCACCCCACTACCACTATCAGATTAGAGCCATAAAGGCACTAGGCATCTACCACCCCACTATCACTATTAGATTAGAGCCATAATGGAGACTAGGTATCTACCACCCCACTACCACTATCAGATTAGAGCCATAATGGAGACTAGGTATCTACCACCCCAATACCTCTTTCAGATTAGAGCCATAATGGAGACTAGGTATCTCCCACCCCACTACCACTATCAGATTAGAGCCATAATGGAGACTAGGTATCTACCACCCCAATACCTCTATCAGATTAGAACCATAATGGAGACTAGGTATCTCCCACCCTACTACCACTATCAGATTAGAGCCATAATGGAGACTAGACATCTACCACTATCAGATTAGAGCCATAATGGAGACTAGGTATCTACCACCCCACTAAATCTATCAGATTAGAGCCATAATGGAGACTAGGTATCTCCCACCCCACTACCTCTATCAGATTAGAGCCATAATGGAGACTAGGTATCTACCACCCCACTACCACTATCAGATTAGAGCCATAATGGAGACTAGGTATCTACCACCCCACTACCACTATCAGATTAGAGCCATAAGGGAGACTAGGTATCTATCACCCCACTACCTCTTTCAGATTAGAGCCATAATGGAGACTAGGTATCTCCCACCCCACTACCACTATCAGATTAGAGCCATAATGGAGACTAGGTATCTACCACCCCAATACCTGTATCAGATTAGAGCCATAATGGAGACTAGGTATCTCCCACCCACTTACCACTATCAGATTAGAGCCATAAGGGCACTAGGCATCTATCACCACACTACCACTATCAGATTAGAGCCATAAGGGCACTAGGCATCTATCACCCCAGTACCACTATCAGATTAGAGCCATAAAGGCACTAGGCATCTACCACCCCACTACCACTATCAGATTAGAGCCATAAGGGCACTAGGCATCTATCACCACACTACCACTATCAGATTAGAGCCATAAGGGCACTAGGCATCTACCACCCCACTACCACTATCAGATTAGAGCCATAAAGGCACTAGGCATCTACCACCCCACTACCACTATTAGATTAGAGCCATAATGGAGACTAGGTATCTATCACCCCACTACCACTATCAGATTAGAGCAATAATGGAGACTAGACATCTACCACTATCAGATTAAAGCCATAAGGGCACTAGGCATCTACCACCCCACTACCACTATCAGATTAGAGCCATAAAGGCACTAGGCATCTACCACCCCACTACCACTATCAGATTAGAGCCATAATGGAGACTAGGTATCTACCACCCCACTACCACTATCAGATTAGAGCCATAATGGAGACTAGGTATCTACCACCCCAATACCTCTTTCAGATTAGAGCCATAATGGAGACTAGGTATCTCCCACCCCACTACCACTATCAGATTAGAGCCATAATGGAGACTAGGTATCTACCACCCCAATACCTCTATCAGATTAGAGCCATAATGGAGACTAGGTATCTCCCACCCTACTACCACTATCAGATTAGAGCCATAATGGAGACTAGACATCTACCACTATCAGATTAGAGCCATAAGGGCACTAGACATCTACCACCCCACTACCACTATCAGATTAGAGCCATAATGGAGACTAGGTATCTACCACCCCACTAAATCTATCAGATTAGAGCCATAATGGAGACTAGGTATCTCCCACCCCACTACCTCTATCAGATTAGAGCCATAATGGAGACTAGGTATCTACCACCCCACTACCACTATCAGATTAGAGCCATAATGGAGACTAGGTATCTACCACCCCACTACCACTATCAGATTAGAGCCATAAGGGAGACTAGGTATCTATCACCCCACTACCTCTTTCAGATTAGAGCCATAATGGAGACTAGGTATCTCCCACCCCACTACCACTATCAGATTAGAGCCATAATGGAGACTAGGTATCTACCACCCCAATACCTGTATCAGATTAGAGCCATAATGGAGACTAGGTATCTCCCACCCACTTACCACTATCAGATTAGAGCCATAAGGGCACTAGGCATCTATCACCACACTACCACTATCAGATTAGAGCCATAAGGGCACTAGGCATCTATCACCCAGTACCACTATCAGATTAGAGCCATAAAGGCACTAGGCATCTACCACCCCACTACCACTATCAGATTAGAGCCATAAGGGCACTAGGCATCTATCACCACACTACCACTATCAGATTAGAGCCATAAGGGCACTAGGCATCTACCACCCCACTACCACTATCAGATTAGAGCCATAAGGGCACTAGGCATCTATCACCACACTACCACTATCAGATTAGAGCCATAAAGGCACATAATGGAGACTAGGTATCTACCACCCCACTACCACTATCAGATTAGAGCCATAAGGGCACTAGGCATCTACCACCCCACTACCACTATCAGATTAGAGCCATAATGGAGACTAGGTATCTATCACCCCAGTACCACTATCAGATTAGAGCCATAATGGAGACTAGGTATCTACCACCCCACTACCACTATCAGATTAGAGCCATAAGGGCACTAGGCATCTATCACCACACTACCACTATCAGATTAGAGCCATAAGGGCACTAGGCATCTATCACCCGAGTACCACTATCAGATTAGAGCCATAAAGGCACTAGGCATCTACCACCCCACTACCACTATCAGATTAGAGCCATAAGGGCACTAGGCATCTATCACCACACTACCACTATCAGATTAGAGCCATAAGGGCACTATGCATCTATCACCCCAGTACCACTATCAGATTAGAGCCATAAAGGCACTAGGCATCTACCACCCCACTACCACTATCAGATTAGAGCCATAATGGAGACTAGGTATCTACCACCCCACTACCACTATCAGATTAGAGCCATAAGGGCACTAGGCATCTACCACCCCACTACCACTATCAGATTAGAGCCATAATGGAGACTAGGTATCTACCACCCCACTACCACTATCAGATTAGAGCCATAAGGGCACTAGGCATCTATCACCCCACTACCACTATCAGATTAGAGCCATAAAGGCACGAGGCATCTACCACCCCACTACCACTATCAGATTAGAGCCATAATGGAGACTAGGTATCTACCACCCCACTACCACTATCAGATTAGAGCCATAAGGGTACTAGGCATCTACCACCCCACTACCACTATCAGATTAGAGCCATAAAGGCACTAGGCATCTACCACCCCACTACCACTATCAGATTAGAGCCATAATGGAGACTAGGTATCTACCACCCCACTACCACTATCAGATTAGAGCCATAAGGGCACTAGGCATCTACCACCCCACTACCACTATCAGATTAGAGCCATAAAGGCACATAATGGAGACTAGGTATCTACCACCCCACTACCACTATCAGATTAGAGCCATAAGGGCACTAGGCATCTACCACCCCACTACCACTATCAGATTAGAGCCATAAAGGCACTAGGCATCTACCACCCCACTACCACTATCAGATTAGAGCCATAAGGGCACTAGGCATCTACCAACACACTACCAATATCACATTAGAGCCATAAAGGCACTAGGCATCTACCACCCCACTACCACTATCAGATTAGAGCCATAATGGAGACTAGGTATCTACCACCCCACTACCACTATCAGATTAGAGCCATAATGGAGACTAGGTATCTACCACCCCACTACCACTACCAGATTAGAGCCATAATGGAGACTAGGTATCTACCACACCACTACCACTACCAGAGTAGAGCCATAATGGAGACTAGGTATCTACCACCCCGCTACCACTATCAGACTAGAGCCATTAGGGCACTAGACATCTACCACCCCACTACCACTATCAGATTAAAGCCATAAGGGCACTAGGCATCTACCACCCCGCTACCACTATCAGATTAGAGCCATAAGGGCACAGACATCTACCACCCCACTACCACTATCAGATTAGAGCCATAATGGAAACTAGGTATCTACCACCCCACTACCACTATCAGATTGGAGCCATAAGGGCCCTAGGCATCTACCACCCCACTACCACTACCAGATTAGAGCCATAATGGAGACTAGGTATCTACCACCCCACTACCACTATCAGATTAGAGCCATAATGGAGACTAGGTATCTACCACCCCACTACCACTATCAGATTAGAGCCATAATGGAGACTAGGTATCTACCACCCCACTACCACTATCAGATTAGAGCCATAATGGAGACTAGGTATCTACCACCTCACTACCTCTATCAGATTAGAGCCATAATGGAGACTAGGTATCTACCACCCCACTACCTCTATAAGATTAGAGCCATAATGGCACTAGGCATCTACCACCCCACTACCACTGTCAGATTAGAGCCATAATGGAGACTAGGTATCTACCACCCCACTACCACTATCAGATTAGAGCCATAAGGGCACTAGGCATCTATCACCCCACTACCACTATCAGATTAGAGCCATAAAGGCACGAGGCATCTACCACCCCACTACCACTATCAGATTAGAGCCATAATGGAGACTAGGTATCTACCACCCCACTACCACTATCAGATTAGAGCCATAAGGGCCCTAGGCATCTACCACCCCACTACCACTATCAGATTAGAGCCATAAAGGCACTAGGTATCTACCACCCCACTACCACTATCAGATTAGAGCCATAAAGGCACTAGGCATCTACCACCCCACTACCACTGTCAGATTAGAGCCATAATGGAGACTAGGTATCTACCACCCCACTACCACTATCAGATTAGAGCCATAAGGGCACTAGGCATCTATCACCCCACTACCACTATCAGACTAGAGCCATAAAGGCACGAGGCATCTACCACCCCACTACCACTATCAGATTAGAGCCATAAAGGTACGAGGCATCTACCACCCCACTACCACTATCAGATTAGAGCCATAATGGAGACTAGGTATCTACCACCCCACTACCACTATCAGATTAGAGCCATAAGGGCACTAGGCATCTACCACCCCACTACCACTATCAGATTAGAGCCATAAAGGCACTAGGCATCTACCACCCCACTACCACTATCACATTAGAGCCATAATGGAGACTAGGTATCTACCACCCCACTACCACTATCAGATAAGAGCCATAATGGAGACTAGGCATCTACACCCCACTACCACTACCAGATTAGAGCCATAATGGAGACTAGGTATCTACCACACAACTACCACTACCAGATTAGAGCCATAATGGAGACTAGGTATCTACCACCCCACTACCACTATCAGATTAGAGCCATAATGGAGACTAGGTATCTTCCACCCCACTACCACTACCAGATTAGAGCCATAATGGAGACTAGGTATCTACCACCCCACTACCTCTATCAGATTAGAGCCATAATGGAGAGTAGGTATCTTCCACCCCACTACCACTACCAGATTAGAGCCATAATGGAGACTATGTGTCTCCCACCCCACTACCACTATCAGATTAGAGCCATAAGGGCACTAGGCATCTACCACCTCACTACCACTATCAGATTAGAGCCATAGGGGCACTAGGCATCTACCACCCCACTACCACTATCAGATTAGAGACATAAGGGCACTAGACATCTACCACCCCACTACCACTATCAGATTAGAGCCATAATGGAGACTAGGTATCTACCACCCCACTACCACTATCAGATTAGAGCCATAAGGGTACTAGGCATCTACCACCCCACTACCACTATCAGATTAGAGCCATAAAGGCACTAGGCATCTACCACCCCACTACCACTATCAGATTAGAGCCATAATGGAGACTAGGTATCTACCACCCCACTACCACTATCAGATTAGAGCCATAAGGGCACTAGGCATCTACCACCCCACTACCACTATCAGATTAGAGCCATAAAGGCACATAATGGAGACTAGGTATCTACCACCCCACTACCACTATCAGATTAGAGCCATAAGGGCACTAGGCATCTACCACCCCACTACCACTATCAGATTAGAGCCATAAAGGCACTAGGCATCTACCACCCCACTACCACTATCAGATTAGAGCCATAAGGGCACTAGGCATCTACCAACACACTACCAATATCACATTAGAGCCATAAAGGCACTAGGCATCTACCACCCCACTACCACTATCAGATTAGAGCCATAATGGAGACTAGGTATCTACCACCCCACTACCACTATCAGATTAGAGCCATAATGGAGACTAGGTATCTACCACCCCACTACCACTACCAGATTAGAGCCATAATGGAGACTAGGTATCTACCACACCACTACCACTACCAGAGTAGAGCCATAATGGAGACTAGGTATCTACCACCCCACTACCACTATCAGATTAGAGCCATAATGGAGACTAGGTATCTACCACCCCACTACCACTATCAGATTAGAGCCATAAGGGCACTAGGCATCTATCACCCCACTACCGCTATCAGACTAGAGCCATAAAGGCACGAGGCATCTACCACCCCACTACCACTATCAGATTAGAGCCATAAAGGCACTAGGCATCTACCACCCCACTACCACTGTCAGATTAGAGCCATAATGGAGACTAGGTATCTACCACCCCACTACCACTATCAGATTAGAGCCATAAGGGCACTAGGCATCTATCACCCCACTACCACTATCAGATTAGAGCCATAAAGGCACGAGGCATCTACCACCCCACTACCACTATCAGATTAGAGCCATAATGGAGACTAGGTATCTACCACCCCACTACCACTATCAGATTAGAGCCATAAGGGCACTAGGCATCTACCACCCCACTACCACTATCAGATTAGAGCCATAAAGGCACTAGGTATCTACCACCCCACTACCACTATCAGATTAGAGCCATAAAGGCACTAGGCATCTACCACCCCACTACCACTGTCAGATTAGAGCCATAATGGAGACTAGGTATCTACCACCCCACTACCACTATCAGATTAGAGCCATAAGGGCACTAGGCATCTATCACCCCACTACCACTATCAGATTAGAGCCATAAAGGCACTAGGCATCTACCACCCCACTACCACTATCAGATTAGAGCCATAATGGAGACTAGGTATCTACCACCCCACTACCACTATCAGATTAGAGCCATAAGGGCACTAGGCATCTATCACCCCACTACCACTATCAGATTAGAGCCATAAAGGCACGAGGCATCTACCACCCCACTACCACTATCAGATTAGAGCCATAATGGAGACTAGGTATCTACCACCCCACTACCACTATCAGATTAGAGCCATAAGGGCACTAGGCATCTACCACCCCACTACCACTATCAGATTAGAGCCATAAAGGCACTAGGCATCTACCACCCCACTACCACTATCAGATTAGAGCCATAATGGAGACTAGGTATCTACCACCCCACTACCACTATCAGATAAGAGCCATAATGGAGACTAGGCATCTACCACCCCACTACCACTACCAGATTAGAGCCATAATGGAGACTAGATATCTACCACACAACTACCACTACCAGATTAGAGCCATAATGGAGACTAGGTATCTACCACCCCACTACCACTATCAGATTAGAGCCATAATGGAGACTAGGTATCTTCCACCCCACTACCACTACCAGATTAGAGCCATAATGGAGACTAGGTATCTACCACCCCACTACCTCTATCAGATTAGAGCCATAATGGAGAGTAGGTATCTTCCACCCCACTACCACTACCAGATTAGAGCCATAATGGAGACTATGTGTCTCCCACCCCACTACCACTATCAGATTAGAGCCATAAGGGCACTAGGCATCTACCACCTCACTACCACTATCAGATTAGAGCCATAGGGGCACTAGGCATCTACCACCCCGCTACCACTATCAGATTAGAGCCATAATGGAGACTAGGTATCTACCACCCCACTACCACTATCAGATTAGAGCCATAAGGGCACTAGGCATCTATCACCCAACTACAACTATCAGAATAGAGCCATAAAGGCACTAGGCATCTACCACCCCACTACCACTATCAGATTAGAGCCATAACGGAGACTAGGTATCTACCACCCCACTACCACTATCAGATTAGAGCCATAATGGAGACTAGGTATCTACCACCCCACTACCACTATCAGATTAGAGCCATAAAGGCACTAGGCATCTACCACCCCACTACCACTGTCAGATTAGAGCCATAATGGAGACTAGGTATCTACCACCCCACTACCACTATCAGATTAGAGCCATAAGGGCACTAGGCATCTATCACCCCACTACCACTATCAGATTAGAGCCATAAAGGCACGAGGCATCTACCACCCCACTACCACTATCAGATTAGAGCCATAATGGCACTAGGCATCTACCACCCCACTACCACTCTCAGATTAGAGCCATAATGGAGACTAGGTATCTACCACCCCACTACCACTATCAGATTAGAGCCATAAGGGCACTAGGCATCTATCACCCCACTACCACTATCAGATTAGAGCCATAAAGGCACGAGGCATCTACCACCCCACTACCACTATCAGATTAGAGCCATAATGGAGACTAGGTATCTACCACCCCACTACCACTATCAGATTAGAGCCATAAGGGCACTAGGCATCTACCACCCCACTACCACTATCAGATTAGAGCCATAAAGGCACTAGGCATCTACCACCCCACTACCACTATCAGATTAGAGCCATAATGGAGACTAGGTATCTACCACCCCACTACCACTATCAGATAAGAGCCATAATGGAGACTAGGCATCTACCACCCCACTACCACTACCAGATTAGAGCCATAATGGAGACTAGGTATCTACCAAACAACTACCACTACCAGATTAGAGCCATAATGGAGACTAGGTATCTACCACACAACTACCACTACCAGATTAGAGCCATAATGGAGACTAGGTATCTACCACCCCACTACCACTATCAGATTAGAGCCATAATGGAGACTAGGTATCTTCCACCCCACTACCACTACCAGATTAGAGCCATAATGGAGACTAGGTATCTACCACCCCACTACCTCTATCAGATTAGAGCCATAATGGAGAGTAGGTATCTTCCACCCCACTACCACTACCAGATTAGAGCCATAATGGAGACTATGTGTCTCCCACCCCACTACCACTATCAGATTAGAGCCATAAGGGCACTAGGCATCTACCACCTCACTACCACTATCAGATTAGAGCCATAGGGGCACTAGGCATCTACCACCCCGCTACCACTATCAGATTAGAGACATAAGGGCACTAGACATCTACCACCCCACTACCACTATCAGATTAGAGCCATAATGGAGACTAGGTATCTACCACCCCACTACCACTATCAGATTAGAGCCATAAGGGCACTAGGCATCTATCACCCAACTACAACTATCAGAATAGAGCCATAAAGGCACTAGGCATCTACCACCCCACTACCACTATCAGATTAGAGCCATAACGGAGACTAGGTATCTACCACCCCACTACCACTATCAGATTAGAGCCATAATGGAGACTAGGTATCTACCACCCCACTACCACTATCAGATTAGAGCCATAATGGAGACTAGGTATCTACCACCCCATTACCACTATCAGATTAGAGCCATAAGGGCACTAGACATCTATCACCCCACTACCACTATCAGATTAGAGCCATAAAGGCACTAGGCATCTACCACCCCACTACCACTGTCAGATTAGAGCCATAATGGAGACTAGGTATCTACCACCCCACTACCACTATCAGATTAGAGCCATAAGGGCACTAGGCATCTATCACCCCACTACCACTATCAGATTAGAGCCATAAAGGCACGAGGCATCTACCACCCCACTACCACTATCAGATTAGAGCCATAATGGCACTAGGTATCTACCACCCCACTACCACTCTCAGATTAGAGCCATAATGGAGACTAGGTATCTACCACCCCACTACCACTATCAGATTAGAGCCATAAGGGCACTAGGCATCTATCACCCCACTACCACTATCAGATTAGAGCCATAAAGGCACGAGGCATCTACCACCCCACTACCACTATCAGATTAGAGCCATAATGGAGACTAGGTATCTACCACCCCACTACCACTATCAGATTAGAGCCATAAGGGCACTAGGCATCTACCACCCCACTACCACTATCAGATTAGAGCCATAAAGGCACTAGGCATCTACCACCCCACTACCACTATCAGATTAGAGCCATAATGGAGACTAGGTATCTACCACCCCACTACCACTATCAGATAAGAGCCATAATGGAGACTAGGCATCTACCACCCCACTACCACTACCAGATTAGAGCCATAATGGAGACTAGGTATCTACCACACAACTACCACTACCAGATTAGAGCCATAATGGAGACTAGGTATCTACCACCCCACTACCACTACCAGATTAGAGCCATAATGGAGACTAGGTATCTACCACACAACTACCACTACCAGATTAGAGCCATAATGGAGACTAGGTATCTACCACCCCACTACCACTATCAGATTAGAGCCATAATGGAGACTAGGTATCTTCCACCCCACTACCACTACCAGATTAGAGCCATAATGGAGACTAGGTATCTACCACCCCACTACCTCTATCAGATTAGAGCCATAATGGAGAGTAGGTATCTTCCACCCCACTACCACTACCAGATTAGAGCCATAATGGAGACTATGTGTCTCCCACCCCACTACCACTATCAGATTAGAGCCATAAGGGCACTAGGCATCTACCACCTCACTACCACTATCAGATTAGAGCCATAGGGGCACTAGGCATCTACCACCCCGCTACCACTATCAGATTAGAGACATAAGGGCACTAGACATCTACCACCCCACTACCACTATCAGATTAGAGCCATAATGGAGACTAGGTATCTACCACCCCACTACCACTATCAGATTAGAGCCATAAGGGCACTAGGCATCTATCACCCAACTACAACTATCAGAATAGAGCCATAAAGGCACTAGGCATCTACCACCCCACTACCACTATCAGATTAGAGCCATAACGGAGACTAGGTATCTACCACCCCACTACCACTATCAGATTAGAGCCATAATGGAGACTAGGTATCTACCACCCCACTACCACTATCAGATTAGAGCCATAATGGAGACTAGGTATCTACCACCCCACTACCACTATCAGATTAGAGCCATAAGGGCACTAGACATCTATCACCCCACTACCACTATCAGATTAGAGCCATAAAGGCACTAGGCATCTACCACCCCACTACCACTATCAGATTAGAGCCATAATGGAGACTAGGTATCTACCACCCCACTACCACTATCAAATTAGAGCCATAAGGGCACTAGGCATCTACCACCCCACTACCACTATCAGATTAGAGCCATAATGGGCACTAGGTATCTACCACCCCACTACCACTATCAGATTAGAGCCATAATGGAGACTAGGTATCTACCACCCCACTACCACTATCAGATTAGAGCCATAATGGAGACTAGGTTTCTACCACCCCACTACCACTATCAGATTAGAGCCATAATGGAGACTAGGTATCTACCACCTCACTACCACTATCAGATTAGAGCCATAATGGTGACTAGGTATCTACCACCCCACTACCTCTATAAAATTAGAGCCATAAGGGCACTTGGCATCTACCACCCTACTACCACTATCAGATCAGAGCCATAAAGGCACTAGGCATCTACCACCCCACTACCACTATCAGATTAGAGCCATAATGGAGACTAGGTATCTACCACCCCACTACCACTATCAGATTAGAGCCATAAGGGCACTAGGCATCTATCACCCCACTACCACTATCAGATTAGAGCCATAAAGGCACGAGGCATCAACCACCCCACTACCACTATCAGATTAGAGCCATAATGGAGACTAGGTATCTACCACCCCACTACCACTATCAGATTAGAGCCATAAGGGCACTAGACATCTATCACCCCACTACCACTATCAGATTAGAGCCATAAAGGCACTAGGCATCTACCACCCCACTACCACTGTCAGATTAGAGCCATAATGGAGACTAGGTATCTACCACCCCACTACCACTATCAGATTAGAGCCATAAGGGCACTAGGCATCTATCACCCCACTACCACTATCAGATTAGAGCCATAAAGGCACTAGGCATCTACCACCCCACTACCACTATCAGATTAGAGCCATAAAGGCACTAGGCATCTACCACCCCACTACCACTCTCAGATTAGAGCCATAATGGAGACTAGGTATCTACCACCCCACTACCACTATCAGATTAGAGCCATAAGGGCACTAGGCATCTACCACCCCACTACCACTATCAGATTAGAGCCATAAAGGCACGAGGCATCTACCACCCCACTACCACTATCAGATTAGAGCCATAATGGAGACTAGGTATCTACCACCCCACTACCACTATCAGATTAGAGCCATAAGGGCACTAGGCATCTACCACCCCACTACCACTATCAGATTAGAGCCATAAAGGCACTAGGCATCTACCACCCCACTACCACTATCAGATTAGAGCCATAATGGAGACTAGGTATCTACCACCCCACTACCACTATCAGATAAGAGCCATAATGGAGACTAGGCATCTACCACCCCACTACCACTACCAGATTAGAGCCATAATGGAGACTAGGTATCTACCACACAACTACCACTACCAGATTAGAGCCATAATGGAGACTAGGTATCTACCACCCCACTACCACTACCAGATTAGAGCCATAATGGAGACTAGGTATCTACCACACAACTACCACTACCAGATTAGAGCCATAATGGAGACTAGGTATCTACCACCCCACTACCACTATCAGATTAGAGCCATAATGGAGACTAGGTATCTTCCACCCCACTACCACTACCAGATTAGAGCCATAATGGAGACTAGGTATCTACCACCCCACTACCTCTATCAGATTAGAGCCATAATGGAGAGTAGGTATCTTCCACCCCACTACCACTACCAGATTAGAGCCATAATGGAGACTATGTGTCTCCCACCCCACTACCACTATCAGATTAGAGCCATAAGGGCACTAGGCATCTATCACCCAACTACAACTATCAGAATAGAGCCATAAAGGCACTAGGCATCTACCACCCCACTACCACTATCAGATTAGAGCCATAACGGAGACTAGGTATCTACCACCCCACTACCACTATCAGATTAGAGCCATAATGGAGACTAGGTATCTACCACCCCACTACCACTATCAGATTAGAGCCATAATGGAGACTAGGTATCTACCACCCCACTACCACTATCAGATTAGAGCCATAAAGGCACTAGGCATCTACCACCCCACTACCACTATCAGATTAGAGCCATAATGGAGACTAGGTATCTACCACCCCACTACCACTATCAAATTAGAGCCATAAGGGCACTAGGCATCTACCACCCCACTACCACTATCAGATTAGAGCCATAAAGGCACTAGGCATCTACCACCCCACTACCACTATCAGATTAGAGCCATAATGGAGACTAGGTATCTACCACCCCACTACCACTATCAGATTAGAGCCATAATGGAGACTAGGTATCTACCACCCCACTACCACTATCAGATTAGAGCCATAATGGAGACTAGGTATCTACCACCTCACTACCTCTATCAGATTAGAGCCATAATGGAGACTAGGTATCTACCACCCCACTACCTCTATAAAATTAGAGCCATAAGGGCACTAGGCATCTACCACCCCACTACCACTATCAGATCAGAGCCATAAAGGCACTAGGCATCTACCACCCCACTACCACTGTCAGATTAGAGCCATAATGGAGACTAGGTATCTACCACCCCACTACCACTATCAGATTAGAGCCATAAGGGCACTAGGCATCTATCACCCCACTACCACTATCAGATTAGAGCCATAAAGGCACGAGGCATCAACCACCCCACTACCACTATCAGATTAGAGCCATAATGGAGACTAGGTATCTACCACCCCACTACCACTATCAGATTAGAGCCATAAGGGCACTAGGCATCTACCACCCCACTACCACTATCAGATTAGAGCCATAAAGGCACGAGGCATCTACCACCCCACTACCACTATCAGATTAGAGCCATAAGGGCACTAGGCATCTACCACCACACTACCACTATCAGATTAGAGCCATAGGGGCACTAGGCATCTACCACCCCGCTACCACTATCAGATTAAAGACATAAGGGCACTAGACATCTACCACCCCACTACCACTATCAGATTAGAGCCATAATGGAGACTAGGTATATACCACCCCACTACCACTATCATATTAGAGCCATAAGGGCACTAGGCATCTATCACCCAACTACCACTATCAGAATAGAGCCATAAAGGCACTAGGCATCTACCACCCCACTACCACTATCAGATTAGAGCCATAACGGAGACTAGGTATCTACCACCCCACTGCCACTATCAGATTAGAGCCATAATGGAGAATAGGTATCTACCACCCCACTATCACTATCAGATTAGAGCCATAATGGAGACTAGGTATCTACCACCCCACTACCACTATCAGATTAGAGCCATAAGGGCACTAGACGTCTATCACCCCACTACCACTTTCAGATTAGAGCCATAAGGGCACTAGGCATCTATCACCCAACTACAACTATCAGAATAGAGCCATAAAGGCACTAGGCATCTACCACCCCACTATCACTATCAGATTAGAGCCATAATGGAGACTAGGTATCTACCACCCCACTACCACTATCAGATTAGAGCCATAAGGGCACTAGGCATCTACCACCCCACTACCACTATCAGATTAGAGCCATAAAGGCACTAGGCATCTACCACCCCACTACCACTATCAGATTAGAGCCATAATGGAGACTAGGTATCTACCACCCCACTACCACTATCAGATTAGAGCCATAATGGAGACTAGGTTTCTACCACCCCACTACCACTATCAGATTAGAGCCATAATGGAGACTAGGTATCTACCACCTCACTACCTCTATCAGATTAGAGCCATAATGGTGACTAGGTATCTACCACCCCACTACCTCTATAAAATTAGAGCCATAAGGGCACTAGGCATCTATCACCCAACTACCACTATCAGATTAGAGCCATAAAGGCACTAGGCATCTACCACCCCACTACCACTATCAGATTAGAGCCATAACGGAGACTAGGTATCTACCACCCCACTGCCACTATCAGATTAGAGCCATAATGGAGACTAGGTATCTACCACCCCACTACCACTATCAGATTAGAGCCATAACGGAGACTAGGTATCTACCACCCCACTGCCACTATCAGATTAGAGCCATAATGGAGAATAGGTATCTACCACCCCACTACCACTATCAGATTAGAGCCATAATGGAGACTAGGTATCTACCACCCCACTACCACTATCAGATTAGAGCCATAAGGGCACTAGGCATCTACCACCCCACTACCACTATCAGATTAGAGCCATAAAGGCACGAGGCATCTACCACCCCACTACCACTATCAGATTAGAGCCATAAGGGCACTAGGCATCTACCACCACACTACCACTATCAGATTAGAGCCATAGGGGCACTAGGCATCTACCACCCCGCTACCACTATCAGATTAAAGACATAAGGGCACTAGACATCTACCACCCCACTACCACTATCAGATTAGAGCCATAATGGAGACTAGGTATATACCACCCCACTACCACTATCAGATTAGAGCCATAAGGGCACTAGGCATCTATCACCCAACTACCACTATCAGAATAGAGCCATAAAGGCACTAGGCATCTACCACCCCACTACCACTATCAGATTAGAGCCATAACGGAGACTAGGTATCTACCACCCCACTGCCACTATCAGATTAGAGCCATAATGGAGAATAGGTATCGACCACCCCACTATCACTATCAGATTAGAGCCATAATGGAGACTAGGTATCTACCACCCCACTACCACTATCAGATTAGAGCCATAAGGGCACTAGACGTCTATCACCCCACTACCACTTTCAGATTAGAGCCATAAAGGCACTAGGCATCTACCACCCCACTACCACTATCAGATTAGAGCCATAATGGAGACTAGGTATCTACCAACCCACTACCACTATCAGATTAGAGCCATAAGGGCACTAGGCATCTACCACCCCACTACCACTATCAGATTAGAGCCATAAAGGCACTAGGCATCTACCACCCCACTACCACTATCAGATTAGAGCCATAATGGAGCCTAGGCATCTACCACCCCACTACCACTACCAGATTAGAGCCATAAATGAGACTAGGTATCTACCACACCACTACCACTACCAGATTAGAGCCATAATGGAGACAAGGTATCTACCACCCCACTACCACTATCAGATTAGAGCCATGATGGAGACTAGGTATCTTCCACCCCACTACCACTACCAGATTAGAGCCATAATGGAGACTAGTTATCTACCACCCCACTACCACTACCAAATTGGAGCCATAATGGGGACTAGGTATCTACCACCCCACTACCACTATCAGATTAGAGCCATAATGGAGACTAGGTATCTACCACCCCACTACCTCTATCAGATTAGAGCCATAATGGAGACTAGGTATCTTGCAGCCCACTACCACTATCAGATTAGAGCCATAATGGAGACTAGGTATCTACCACCCCACTACCACTACCAGATTAGAGCCATAATGGAGACTAGGTATCTACCACCCCACTACCACTATCAGATTAGAGCCATAAGGGCACTAGGCATCTACCACCCCACTACCACTATCAGATTAGAGCCATAAAGGCACTAGGCATCTACCACCCAACTACCACTATCAGATTAGAGCCATAATGGAGACTAGGTATCTACCACCCCACTACCACTATCAGATTAGAGCCATAATGGAGACTAGGCATCTACCACCCCACTACCACTACCAGATTAGAGCCATAAATTAGACTAGGTATCTACCACACCACTACCACTACCAGATTAGAGCCATAATGGAGACTAGGTATCTACCACCCCACTACCACTATTAGATTAGAGCCATAATGGAGACTAGGTATCTTCCACACCACTACCACTACCAGATTAGAGCCATATTGGAGACTAGGTATCTACCACCCCACTACCACTACCAAATTGGAGCCATAATGGGGACTAGGTATCTACCACCCCACTACCACTATCAGATTAGAGCCATAATGGAGACTAGGTATCTACCACCCCACTACCACTATCAGATTAGAGCCATAATGGAGACTAGGTATCTACCACCCCACTACCACTATCAGATTAGAGCCATAATGGAGACTAGGTATCTACCACCCCACTACCACTCCCAGATTAGAGCCATAATGGAGACTAGGTATCTACCACCCCACTACCACTATCAGATTAGAGCCATAAGGGCACTAGGCATCTACCACCCCACTACCACTATCAGATTAGAGCCATAAAGGCACTAGGCATCTACCACCCCACTACCACTATCAGATTAGAGCCATAATGGAGACTAGGTATCTACCACCCAACTACCACTATCAGATTAGAGCCATAATGGAGACTAGGCATCTACCACCCCACTACCACTACCAGATTAGAGCCATAAATGAGACTAGGTATCTACCACACCACTACCACTACCAGATTAGAGCCATAATGGAGACTAGGTATCTTCCACACCACTACCACTACCAGATTAGAGCCATAATGGAGACTAGGTATCTACCACCCCACTACCACTACCAAATTGGAGCCATAATGGGGACTAGGTATCTACCACCCCACTACCACTATCAGATTAGAGCCATAATGGAGACTAGGTATCTACCACCCCACTACCTCTATCAGATTAGAGCCATAATGGAGAGTAGGTATCTACCAGCCCACTACCACTATCAGATTAGAGCCATAATGGAGACTAGGTATCTACCACCCCACTACCACTCCCAGATTAGAGCAATAATGGAGACTAGGTATCTACCACCCCACTACCACTATCAGATTAGAGCCATAAGGGCACTAGGCATCTACCACCCCACTACCACTATCAGATTAGAGCCATAATGGAGACTAGGTATCTACCACCCCACTACCACTATCAGATTAGAGCCATAATGGAGACTAGGCATCTACCACCCCACTACCACTACCAGATTAGAGCCATAAATGAGACTAGGTATCTACCACACCACTACCACTACCAGATTAGAGCCATAATGGAGACTAGGTATCTACCACCCCACTACCACTATCAGATTAGAGCCATAATGGAGACTAGGTATCTACCACCCCACTACCACTATCAGATTAGAGCCATAATGGAGAGTAGGTATCTTCCAGCCCACTACCACTATCAGATTAGAGCCATAATGGAGACTAGGTATCTACCACCCCACTACCACTACCAGATTAGAGCCATAATGGAGACTAGGTATCTACCACCCCACTACCACTATCAGATTAGAGCCATAAGGGCACTAGGCATCTACCACCCCACTACCACTATCAGATTAGAGCCATAAAGGCACTAGGCATCTACCACCCCACTACCACTATCAGATTAGAGCCATAATGGAGACTAGGTATCTACCACCCCACTACCACTATCAGATTTGAGCCATAATGGAGACTAGGTATCTACCACCCCACTACCACTACCAGATTAGAGCCATAATGGAGACTAGGTATCTACCACACCACTACCACTACCAGATTAGAGCCATAATGGAGACTAGGTATCTACCACCCCACTACCACTATCAGATTAGAGCCATAATGGAGACTAGGTATCTACCACCCCACTACCACTACCAGATTAGAGCCATAATGGAGACTAGGTATCTACCACCCCACTACCACTATCAGATTAGAGCCATAAGGGCACTAGGCATCTACCACCCCACTACCACTATCAGATTAGAGCCATGAAGGCACTAGGCATCTACCACCCCACTACCACTATCAGATTTGAGCCATAATGGAGACTAGGCATCTACCACCCCACTACCACTACCAGATTAGAGCCATAAATGAGACTAGGTATCTACCACACCACTACCACTACCAGATTAGAGCCATAATGGAGACTAGGTATCTACCACCCCACTACCACTATCAGATTAGAGCCATAATGGAGACTAGGTATCTTCCACCCCACTACCACTACCAGATTAGAGCCATAATGGAGACTAGGTATCTACCAC
Organism: Salvelinus alpinus; assembly: GCF_045679555.1. NCBI lineage: Eukaryota > Metazoa > Chordata > Actinopteri > Salmoniformes > Salmonidae > Salvelinus > Salvelinus alpinus. Next base: position 106,812,451 of record NC_092088.1, read on the forward strand.
CCCACTACCTCTATCAGATTAGAGCCATAATGGAGAGTAGGTATCTTCCAGCCCACTACCACTATCAGATTAGAGCCATAATGGAGACTAGGTATCTACCACCCCACTACCACTACCAGATTAGAGCCATAATGGAGACTAGGTATCTACCACCCCACTACCACTATCAGATTAGAGCCATAATGGAGACTAGGTATCTACCACCCCACTACCACTATCAGATTAGAGCCATAATGGAGACTAGGTATCTACCACCCCACTACCACTATCAGATTAGAGCCATAATGGAGACTAGGTATCTACCACCCCACTACCTCTATCAGATTAGAGCCATAAGGGCACTAGGCATCTACCACCCCACTACCACTATCAGATTAGAGCCATAAAGGCACTAGGCATCTACCACCCCACTACCACTATCAGATTAGAGCCATAATGGAGACTAAGTATCTACCACCCCACTACCACTATCAGATTTGAGCCATAATGGAGACTAGGCATCTACCACCCCACTACCACTACCAGATTAGAGCCATAAATGAGACTAGGTATCTACCACACCACTACCACTACCAGATTAGAGCCATAATGGAGACTAGGTATCTACCACCCCACTACCACTATCAGATTAGAGCCATAATGGAGACTAGGTATCTACCACCCCACTACCACTACCAGATTAGAGCCATAATGGAGACTAGGTATCTACCACCCCACTACCACTATCAGATTAGAGCCATAAGGGCACTAGGCATCTACCACCCCACTACCACTATCAGATTAGAGCCATAAAGGCACTAGGCATCTACCACCCCACTACCACTATCAGATTTGAGCCATAATGGAGACTAGGCATCTACCACCCCACTACCACTACCAGATTAGAGCCATACATGAGACTAGGTATCTACCACACCACTACCACTATCAGAATTGAGCCATAATGGAGAGTAGGTATCTTCCAGCCCACTACCACTATCAGATTAGAGCCATAATGGAGACTAGGTATCTACCACCCCACTACCACTACCAGATTAGAGCCATAATGGAGACTAGGTATCTACCACCCCACTACCACTATCAGATTAGAGCCATAATGGAGACTAGGTATCTACCACAACACTACCACTACCAGATTAGAGCCATAATGGAGACTAGGTATCTACCACCCCACTACCACTATCAGATTAGAGCCATAATGGAGACTAGGTATCTACCACCCCACTACCACTATCAGATTAGAGCCATAATGGAGACTAGGTATCTACCACCCCACTACCTCTATCAGATTAGAGCCATAATGGAGACTAGGTATCTACCACCCCACTACCTCTATAAGATTAGAGCCATAAAGGCACTTGGCATCTACCACCCCACTACCACTATCAGATTAGAGCCATAAAGGCACTAGGCATCTACCACCCCACTACCACTATCAGATTAGAGCCATAATGGAGACTAGGTATCTACCACCCCACTACCACTATCAGATTAGAGCCATAAGGGCACTAGGCATCTACCACCCCACTACCACTATCAGATTAGAGCCATAAAGGCACTAGTTATCTACCACCCCACTACCACTATCAGATTAGAGCCATAATGGAGACTAGGTATCTACCACCCCACTACCACTATCAGATTAGAGCCATAAGGGCACTAGGCATCTATCAGCCCACTACCACTATCAGATTAGAGCCATAAAAGGCACCTACCACCCCACTACCACTATCAGATTAGAGCCATAATGGAGACTAGGTATCTACCACCCCACTACCACTATCAGATTAGAGCCATAAGGGCACTAGGCATCTACCACCCCACTACCACTATCAGATTAGAGCCATAAAGGCACTAGGCATCTACCACCCCACTACCACTATCAGATTAGAGCCATAATGGAGACTAGGTATCTACCACCCCAATACCACTAACAGATTAGAGCCATAATGGAGACTAGGTATCTACCACCCCACTACCACTACCAGATTAGAGCCATAATGGAGAGTAGGTATCTTCCAGCCCACTACCACTATCAGATTAGAGCCATAATGCAGACTAGGTATCTACCACCCCACTACCACTATCAGATTAGAGCCATAATGGAGACTAGGTATCTACCACAACACTACCACTACCAGATTAGAGCCATAATGGAGACTAGGTATCTACCACCCCACTACCTCTATCAGATTAGAGCCATAATGGAGACTAGGTATCTACCACCCCACTACCTCTATAAGATTAGAGCCATAAGGGCACTTGGCATCTACCACCCCACTACCACTATCAGATTAGAGCCATAAAGGCACTAGGCATCTACCACCCCACTACCACTATCAGATTAGAGCCATAATGGAGACTAGGTATCTAACACCCCACTACCACTATCAGATTAGAGCCATAAGGGCACTTGGCATCTACCACCCCACTACCACTATCAGATTAGAGCCATAATGGAGACTAGGTATCTACCACCCCACTACCTCTATCAGATTAGAGCCATAATGGAGACTAGGTATCTACCACCCCACTACCTCTATAAGATTAGAGCCATAAGGGCACTTGGCATCTACCACCCCACTACCACTATCAGATTAGAGCCATAAAGGCACTAGGCATCTACCACCCCACTACCACTATCAGATTAGAGCCATAATGGAGACTAGGTATCTACCACCCCACTACCACTATCAGATTAGAGCCATAAGGGCACTAGGCATCTATCACCCCACTACCACTATCAGATTAGAGCCATAAAAGGCACCTACCACCCCACTACCACTATCAGATTAGAGCCATAATGGAGACTAGGTATCTACCACCCCACTACCACTATCAGATTAGAGCCATAAGGGCACTAGGCATCTACCACCCCACTACCACTATCAGATTAGAGCCATAAAGGCACTAGGCATCTACCACCCCACTACCACTATCAGATTAGAGCCATAATGGAGACTAGGTATCTACCACCCCACTACCACTATCAGATTTGAGCCATAATGGAGACTAGGCATCTACCACCCCACTACCACTACCAGATTAGAGCCATAAATGAGACTAGGTATCTACCACACCACTACCACTACCAGATTAGAGCCATAATGGAGACTAGGTATCTACCACCCCACTACCACCATCAGATTAGAGCCATAATGGAGACTAGGTATCTTCCACCCCACTACCACTACCAGATTAGAGCCATAATGGAGACTAGGTATCTACCACCCCACTACCTCTATCAGATTAGAGCCATAATGGAGAGTAGGTATCTTCCAGCCCACTACCACTATCAGATTAGAGCCATAATGGAGACTAGGTATCTACCACCCCACTACCACTACCAGATTAGAGCCATAATGGAGACTAGGTATCTACCACCCCACTACCACTATCAGATTAGAGCCATAATGGAGACTAGGTATCTACCACAACACTACCACTACCAGATTAGAGCCATAATGGAGACTAGGTATCTACCACCCCACTACCACTATCAGATTAGAGCCATAATGGAGACTAGGTATCTACCACCCCACTACCACTATCAGATTAGAGCCATAATGGAGACTAGGTATCTACCACCCCACTACCTCTATCAGATTAGAGCCATAATGGAGACTAGGTATCTACCACCCCACTACCTCTATAAGATTAGAGCCATAAGGGCACTTGGCATCTACCACCCCACTACCACTATCAGATTAGAGCCATAAAGGCACTAGGCATCTACCACCCCACTACCACTATCAGATTAGAGCCATAATGGAGACTAGGTATCTACCACCCCACTACCACTATCAGATTAGAGCCATAAGGGCACTTGGCATCTACCACCCCACTACCACTATCAGATTAGAGCCATAAAGGCACTAGGCATCTACCACCCCACTACCACTATCAGATTAGAGCCATAATGGAGACTAGGTATCTACCACCCCACTACCACTATCAGATTAGAGCCATAAGGGCACTAGGCATCTATCACCCCACTACCACTATCAGATTAGAGCCATAAAAGGCACCTACCACCCCACTACCACTATCAGATTAGAGCCATAATGGAGACTAGGTATCTACCACCCCACTACCACTATCAGATTAGAGCCATAAGGGCACTAGGCATCTACCACCCCACTACCACTATCAGATTAGAGCCATAATGGAGACTAGGCATCTACCACCCCACTACCACTACCAGATTAGAGCCATAATGGAGACTAGTTATCTACCACACCACTACCACTACCAGATTAGAGCCATAATGGAGACTAGGTATCTACCACCCCACTACCACTACCAGATTAGAGCCATAATGGAGACTAGGTATCTACCACACCACTACCACTACCAGATTAGAGCCATAATGGAGACTAGGTATCTACAACCCCACTACGACTATCAGATTAGAGCCATAATGGAGACTAGGTATCTTCCACCCCACTACCACTACCAGATTAGAGCCATAATGGTGACTAGGTATCTACCACCCCACTACCACTACCAAATTGGAGCCATAGTGGGGACTAGGTATCTACCACCCCACTACCACTATCAGATTAGAGCCATAATGGAGACTAGGTATCTACCACCCCACTACCTCTATCAGATTAGAGCCATAATGGAGAGTAGGTATCTACCACCCCACTACCACTACCAAATTAGAGCCATAATGGAGACTAGGTATCTACCACCAAACTACCACTATCAGATTAGAGCCATGATGGAGACTAGGTATCTACCACCCCACTACCACTATCAGATTAGAGCCATAAGGGCACTAGGCATCTACCACCACACTACCACTATCAGATTAGAGCCATAAGGGCACTAGGCATCTACCACCCCACTACCACTATCAGATTAGAGCCATAATGGAGACTAGGTATCTACCACCCCAATACCACTAACAGATTAGAGACATAATGGAGACTAGGCATCTACCACCCCACTACCACTACCAGATTAGAGCCATAATGGAGAGTAGGTATCTTCCAGCCCACTACCACTATCAGATTAGAGCCATAATGCAGACTAGGTATCTACCACCCCACTACCACTATCAGATTAGAGCCATAATGGAGACTAGGTATCTACCACAACACTACCACTACCAGATTAGAGCCATAATGGAGACTAGGTATCTACCACCCCACTACCTCTATCAGATTAGAGCCATAATGGAGACTAGGTATCTACCACCCCACTACCTCTATAAGATTAGAGCCATAAGGGCACTTGGCATCTACCACCCCACTACCACTATCAGATTAGAGCCATAAAGGCACTAGGCATCTACCACCCCACTACCACTATCAGATTAGAGCCATAAAGGAGACTAGGTATCTACCACCCCACTACCACTATCAGATTAGAGCCATAAGGGCACTTGGCATCTACCACCCCACTACCACTATCAGATTAGAGCCATAATGGAGACTAGGTATCTACCACCCCACTACCACTATCAGATTAGAGCCATAATGGAGACTAGGTATCTACCACCCCACTACCTCTATAAGATTAGAGCCATAAGGGCACTTGGCATCTACCACCCCACTACCACTATCAGATTAGAGCCATAAAGGCACTAGGCATCTACCACCCCACTACCACTATCAGATTAGAGCCATAATGGAGACTAGGTATCTACCACCCCACTACCACTATCAGATTAGAGCCATAAGGGCACTAGGCATCTATCAGCCCACTACCACTATCAGATTAGAGCCATAAAAGGCACCTACCACCCCACTACCACTATCAGATTAGAGCCATAATGGAGACTAGGTATCTACCACCCCACTACCACTATCAGATTAGAGCCATAAGGGCACTAGGCATCTACCACCCCACTACCACTATCAGATTAGAGCCATAAAGGCACTAGGCATCTACCACCCCACTACCACTATCAGATTAGAGCCATAATGGAGACTAGGTATCTACCACCCCAATACCACTAACAGATTAGAGCCATAATGGAGACTAGGCATCTACCACCCCACTACCACTACCAGATTAGAGCCATAATGGAGAGTAGGTATCTTCCAGCCCACTACCACTATCAGATTAGAGCCATAATGCAGACTAGGTATCTACCACCCCACTACCACTATCAGATTAGAGCCATAATGGAGACTAGGTATCTACCACAACACTACCACTACCAGATTAGAGCCATAATGGAGACTAGGTATCTACCACCCCACTACCTCTATCAGATTAGAGCCATAATGGAGACTAGGTATCTACCACCCCACTACCTCTATAAGATTAGAGCCATAAGGGCACTTGGCATCTACCACCCCACTACCACTATCAGATTAGAGCCATAAAGGCACTAGGCATCTACCACCCCACTACCACTATCAGATTAGAGCCATAATGGAGACTAGGTATCTACCACCCCACTACCACTATCAGATTAGAGCCATAAGGGCACTTGGCATCTACCACCCCACTACCACTATCAGATTAGAGCCATAATGGAGACTAGGTATCTACCACCCCACTACCACTATCAGATTAGAGCCATAATGGAGACTAGGTATCTACCACCCCACTACCTCTATAAGATTAGAGCCATAAGGGCACTTGGCATCTACCACCCCACTACCACTATCAGATTAGAGCCATAAAGGCACTAGGCATCTACCACCCCACTACCACTATCAGATTAGAGCCATAATGGAGACTAGGTATCTACCACCCCACTACCACTATCAGATTAGAGCCATAAGGGCACTTGGCATCTACCACCCCACTACCACTATCAGATTAGAGCCATAAAGGCACTAGGCATCTACCACCCCACTACCACTATCAGATTAGAGCCATAATGGAGACTAGGTATCTACCACCCCACTACCACTATCAGATTAGAGCCATAAGGGCACTAGGCATCTATCACCCCACTACCACTATCAGATTAGAGCCATAAAAGGCACCTACCACCCCACTACCACTATCAGATTAGAGCCATAATGGAGACTAGGTATCTACCACCCCACTACCACTATCAGATTAGAGCCATAAGGGCACTAGGCATCTACCACCCCACTACCACTATCAGATTAGAGCCATAAAGGCACTAGGCATCTACCACCCCACTACCACTATCAGATTAGAGCCATAATGGAGACTAGGTATCTACCACCCCACTACCACTATCAGATTTGAGCCATAATGGAGACTAGGCATCTACCACCCCACTACCACTACCAGATTAGAGCCATAAATGAGACTAGGTATCTACCACACCACTACCACTACCAGATTAGAGCCATAATGGAGACTAGGTATCTACCACCCCACTACCACCATCAGATTAGAGCCATAATGGAGACTAGGTATCTTCCACCCCACTACCACTACCAGATTAGAGCCATAATGGAGACTAGGTATCTACCACCCCACTACCTCTATCAGATTAGAGCCATAATGGAGAGTAGGTATCTTCCAGCCCACTACCACTATCAGATTAGAGCCATAATGGAGACTAGGTATCTACCACCCCACTACCACTACCAGATTAGAGCCATAATGGAGACTAGGTATCTACCACCCCACTACCACTATCAGATTAGAGCCATAATGGAGACTAGGTATCTACCACAACACTACCACTACCAGATTAGAGCCATAATGGAGACTAGGTATCTACCACCCCACTACCACTATCAGATTAGAGCCATAATGGAGACTAGGTATCTACCACCCCACTACCACTATCAGATTAGAGCCATAATGGAGACTAGGTATCTACCACCCCACTACCTCTATCAGATTAGAGCCATAATGGAGACTAGGTATCTACCACCCCACTACCTCTATAAGATTAGAGCCATAAGGGCACTTGGCATCTACCACCCCACTACCACTATCAGATTAGAGCCATAAAGGCACTAGGCATCTACCACCCCACTACCACTATCAGATTAGAGCCATAATGGAGACTAGGTATCTACCACCCCACTACCACTATCAGATTAGAGCCATAAGGGCACTTGGCATCTACCACCCCACTACCACTATCAGATTAGAGCCATAAAGGCACTAGGCATCTACCACCCCACTACCACTATCAGATTAGAGCCATAATGGAGACTAGGTATCTACCACCCCACTACCACTATCAGATTAGAGCCATAAGGGCACTAGGCATCTATCACCCCACTACCACTATCAGATTAGAGCCATAAAAGGCACCTACCACCCCACTACCACTATCAGATTAGAGCCATAATGGAGACTAGGTATCTACCACCCCACTACCACTATCAGATTAGAGCCATAAGGGCACTAGGCATCTACCACCCCACTACCACTATCAGATTAGAGCCATAATGGAGACTAGGCATCTACCACCCCACTACCACTACCAGATTAGAGCCATAATGGAGACTAGTTATCTACCACACCACTACCACTACCAGATTAGAGCCATAATGGAGACTAGGTATCTACCACCCCACTACCACTACCAGATTAGAGCCATAATGGAGACTAGGTATCTACCACACCACTACCACTACCAGATTAGAGCCATAATGGAGACTAGGTATCTACAACCCCACTACGACTATCAGATTAGAGCCATAATGGAGACTAGGTATCTTCCACCCCACTACCACTACCAGATTAGAGCCATAATGGTGACTAGGTATCTACCACCCCACTACCACTACCAAATTGGAGCCATAGTGGGGACTAGGTATCTACCACCCCACTACCACTATCAGATTAGAGCCATAATGGAGACTAGGTATCTACCACCCCACTACCTCTATCAGATTAGAGCCATAATGGAGAGTAGGTATCTACCACCCCACTACCACTACCAAATTAGAGCCATAATGGAGACTAGGTATCTACCACCAAACTACCACTATCAGATTAGAGCCATGATGGAGACTAGGTATCTACCACCCCACTACCACTATCAGATTAGAGCCATAAGGGCACTAGGCATCTACCACCACACTACCACTATCAGATTAGAGCCATAAGGGCACTAGGCATCTACCACCCCACTACCACTATCAGATTAGAGCCATAATGGAGACTAGGTATCTACCACCCCACTACCACTATCAGATTAGAGCCATAATGGAGACTAGGTATCTACCACCCCACTACCACTATCAGATTAGAGCCATAAGGGCACTAGGCATCTACCACCACACTACCACTATCAGATTAGAGCCATAAGGGCACTAGGCATCTACCACCCCACTACCACTATCAGATTAGAGCCATAATGGAGACTAGGTATCTACCACCCCACTACCACTATCAGATTAGAGCCATAATGGAGACTAGGCATCTACCACCCCACTACCACTACCAGATTAGAGCCATAAATGAGACTAGGTATCTACCACACCACTACCACTACCAGATTAGAGCCATAATGGAGACTAGGTATCTACCACCCCACTACCACTATCAGATTAGAGCCATGATGGAGACTAGGTATCTTCCACCCCACTACCACTACCAGATTAGAGCCATATTGGAGACTAGGTATCTACCACCCCACTACCACTACCAGATTAGAGCCAAAATGGAGACTAGGTATCTACCACCCCACTACCACTATCAGATTAGAGCCATAAGGGCACTAGGCATCTACCACCCCACTACCACTATCAGATTAGAGCCATAAAGGCACTAGGCATCTACCACCCCACTACCACTATCAGATTAGAGCCATAATGGAGACTAGGTATCTACCACCCCACTACAACTATCAGATTAGAGCCATAATGGAGACTAGGCATCTACCACCCCACTACCACTACCAGATTAGAGCCATAAATGAGACTAGGTATCTACCACCCCACTACCACTATCAGATTAGAGCCATAATGGAGACTAGGTATCTACCACCCCCCTACCACTACCAGATTAGAGCCATAATGGAGACTAGGTATCTACCACCCCACTACCACTATCAGATTAGAGCCATAATGGAGACTAGGTATCTACCACCCCACTACCTCTATCAGATTAGAGCCATAATGGAGAGTAGGTATCTTCCAGCCCACTACCACTATCAGATTAGAGCCATAATGGAGACTAGGTATCTACCACCCCACTACCACTATCAGATTAGAGCCATAATGGCGACTAGGTATCTACCACCCCACTACCACTATCAGATTAGAGCCATAAGGGCACTAGGCATCTACCACCCCACTACCACTATCAGATTAGAGCCATAAAGGCACTAAGCATCTACCACCCCACTACCACTATCAGATTAGAGCCATAATGGAGACTAGGTATCTACCACCCCACTACCACTATCAGATTAGAGCCATAATGGAGACTAGGCATCTACCACCCCACTACCACTACCAGATTAGAGCCATAAATGAGACTAGGTATCTACCACACCACTACCACTACCAGATTAGAGCCATAATGGAGACTAGGTATCTACCACCCCACTACCTCTATCAGATTAGAGCCATAATGGAGAGTAGGTATCTTCCAGCCCACTACCACTATCAGATTAGAGCCATAATGGAGACTAGGTATCTACCACCCCACTACCACTACCAGATTAGAGCCATAATGGAGACTAGGTATCTACCACCCCACTACCACTATCAGATTAGAGCCATAAGGGCACTAGGCATCTACCACCCCACTACCACTATCAGATTAGAGCCATAAAGGCACTAGGCATCTACCACCCCACTACCACTGTCAGATTAGAGCCATAATGGAGACTAGGTATCTACCACACCACTACCACTACCAAATTAGAGCCATAATGGAGACTAGGTATCTACCACCCCACTACCACTATCAGATTAGAGCCATAATGGAGACTAGGTATCTTCCACCCCACTACCACTACCAGATTGGAGCCATAATGGAGACTAGGTATCTACCACCCCACTACCACTACCAATTTGGAGCCATAATGGGGACTAGGTATCTATCACCCCACTACCACTATCAGATTAGAGCCATAATGGAGACTAGGTATCTACCACCCCACTACCACTATCAGATTAGAGCCATAATGGAGACTAGGTATCTACCACACCACTACCAATACCAGATTAGAGCCAAAATGGAGACTAGGTATCTACCACCCCACTACCACTATCAGATTAGAGCCATAATGGAGACTAGGTATCTACCACCCCACTACCACTATCAGATTAGAGCCATAATGGAGACTAGGTATCTACCACACCACTAACTCTGTCAGATTAGAGCCATAATGGAGACTAGGTATCTACCACCCCACTACCTCTATAAGATTAGAGCCATAAGGGCACTTGGCATCTACCACCCCACTACCACTATCAGATTAGAGCCATAAAGGTACTAGGCATCTACCACCCCACTACCACTATCAGATTAGAGCCATAATGGAGACTAGGTATCTACCACCCCACTACCACTATCAGATTAGAGCCATAAGGGCACTAGGCATCTACCACCCCACTACCACTATCAGATTAGAGCCATAAAGGCACTAGGCATCTACCACCCCACTACCACTATCAGATTAGAGCCATAATGGAGACTAGGTATCTACCACCCCACTACCACTATCAGATTAGAGCCATAAGGGCACTAGGCATCTATCACCCCACTACCACTATCAGATTAGAGCCATAAAGGCACCTACCACCCCACTACAACTATCAGATTAGAGCCATAATGGAGACTAGGTATCTACCACCCCACTACCACTATCAGATTAGAGCCATAATGGAGACTAGGTATCTTCCACCCCACTACCACTACCAGATTAGAGCCATAATGGAGACTAGGTATCTACCACACCACTACCACTACCAGATTAGAGCCATAATGGAGACTAGGTATCTACCACCCCACTACCACTATCAGATTAGAGCCATAATGGAGACTAGGTATCTTCCACCCCACTACCACTACCAGATTAGAGCCATAATGGAGACTAGGTATCTACCACCCCACTACCACTACCAAATTGGAGCCATAATGGGGACTAGGTATCTACCACACCACTACCACTACCAGATTAGAGCCAAAATGGAGACTAGGTATCTACCACCCCACTACCACTATCAGATTAGAGCCATAATGGAGACTAGGTATCTACCACCCCACTACCACTATCAGATTAGAGCCATAATGGAGACTAGGTATCTACCACACCACTAACTCTGTCAGATTAGAGCCATAATGGAGACTAGGTATCTACCACCCCACTACCTCTATAAGATTAGAGCCATAAGGGCACTTGGCATCTACCACCCCACTACCACTATCAGATTAGAGCCATAAAGGTACTAGGCATCTACCACCCCACTACCACTATCAGATTAGAGCCATAATGGAGACTAGGTATCTACCACCCCACTACCACTATCAGATTAGAGCCATAAGGGCACTTGGCATCTACCACCCCACTACCACTATCAGATTAGAGCCATAAAGGCACTAGGCATCTACCACCCCACTACCACTATCAGATTAGAGCCATAATGGAGACTAGGTATCTACCACCCCACTACCACTATCAGATTAGAGCCATAAGGGCACTAGGCATCTATCACCCCACTACCACTATCAGATTAGAGCCATAAAGGCACCTACCACCCCACTACAACTATCAGATTAGAGCCATAATGGAGACTAGGTATCTACCACCCCACTACCACTATCAGATTAGAGCCATAATGGAGACTAGGTATCTTCCACCCCACTACCACTACCAGATTAGAGCCATAATGGAGACTAGGTATCTACCACACCACTACCACTACCAGATTAGAGCCATAATGGAGACTAGGTATCTACCACCCCACTACCACTATCAGATTAGAGCCATAATGGAGACTAGGTATCTTCCACCCCACTACCACTACCAGATTAGAGCCATAATGGAGACTAGGTATCTACCACCCCACTACCACTACCAAATTGGAGCCATAATGGGGACTAGGTATCTACCACCCCACTACCACTATCAGATTAGAGCCATAATGGAGACTAGGTATCTACCACCCCACTACCTCTATCAGATTAGAGCCATAATGGAGAGTAGGTATCTACCACCCCACTACCACTACCAAATTAGAGCCATTATGGAGACTAGGTATCTACCACCAAACTACCACTATCAGATTAGAGACATAATGGAGACTAGGTATCTACCACCCCACTACCACTATCAGATTAGAGCCATAAGGGCACTAGGCATCTACCACCACACTACCACTATCAGATTAGAGCCATAAGGGCACTAGGCATCTACCACCCCACTACCACTATCAGATTAGAGCCATAATGGAGACTAGGTATCTACCACCCCACTACCACTATAAGATTAGAGCCATAATGGAGAATAGGTATCTACCACCCCACTACCAGATTAGAGCCATAATGGAGACTAGGTATCTACCACACCACTACCACTACCAGATTAGAGCCATAATGGAGACTAGGTACTGTATATACCACCCCACTAGCACTACTAGATTAGAGCCATAATGGAGACTAGGTATCTACCACCCACCTACCACTATCAGATTAGAGCCATAATGGAGACTAGGTATCTACCACCCCACTACCTCTATCAGATTAGAGCCATAATGGAGACTAGGTATCTACCACCCCACTACCACTACCAGATTAGAGCCATAAGGGCACTAGGCATCTACCACCCCACTACCACTATCAGATTAGAGCCATAATGGAGACTAGGTATCTACCACCCCACTACCACTATCAGATTAGAGCCATAAGGGCACTAGGCATCTACCACCCCACTACCACTATCAGATTAAATCCATAAGGGCACTAGGCATCTACCACCCCACTACCACTATCAGATTAGAGCCATAAAGGCACTAGGCATCTACCACCCCACTACCACTATCAGATTAGAGCCATAATGGAGACTAGGTATCTACCACCCCACTACCACTATCAGATTAGAGCCATAAGGGAACTAGGCATCTACCACCCCACTACCACTATCAGATTAGAGCCATAAAGGCACTAGGCATCTACCACCCCACTACCACTATCAGATTAGAGCCATAATGGAGACTAGGTATCTACCACCCCACTACCACTATAAGATTAGAGCCATAATGGAGACTAGGTATCTACCACCCCACTACCAGATTAGAGCCATAATGGAGACTAGGTATCTACCACACCACTACCACTACCAGATTAGAGCCATAATGGAGACTAGGTATCTACCACCCCACTAGCACTACTAGATTAGAGCCATAATGGAGACTAGGTATCTACCACCCACCTACCACTATCAGATTAGAGCCATAATGGAGACTAGGTATCTACCACCCCACTACCACTATCAGATTAGAGTCATAATGGAGACTAGGTATCTACCACCCAACTACCACTATCAGATTAGAGCCAGAAAGGCACTAGGCATCTACCACCCCACTACCACTATCAGATTAGAGCCATAATGGAGACTAGGTATCTACCACCCCACTACCACTATCAGATTAGAGCCATAATGGAGACTAGGTATCTACCACCCCACTACCACTACCAGATTAGAGCCATAATGGAGACTAGGTGTCTACCACACCACTACCACTACCAGATTAGAGCCATAATGGAGACTAGGTATCTTCCACCCCACTACCACTACCAGATTAGAGCCATAAGGGCACTAGGCATCTACCACCCCACTACCACTATCAGATTAGAGCCATAATGGAGACTAGGTATCTATCACCCCACTACCACTATCAGATTAGAGCCATAAAGGCACTAGGCATCTACCACCCCACTACCACTATCAGATTAGAGCCATAATGGAGACTAGGTATCTACCACCCCACTACCTCTATCAGATTAGAGCCATTATGGAGACTAGGTATCTACCACCCCACTACCTCTATAAGATTAGAGCCATAAGGGCACTTGGCATCTACCACCCCACTACCACTATCAGATTAGAGCCATAAAGGCACTAGACATCTACCACCCCACTACCACTATCAGATTAGAGCCATAAGGGCACTAGGCATCTACCACCCCACTACCACTACCAGATTAGAGCCATAAGGTCACTAGGTATCTACCACCCCGCTACCACTATCAGACTAGAGCCATAAGGGCACTAGACATCTACCACCCCACTACCACTATCAGATTAGAGCCATAATGGAGACTAGGTATCTACCACCCCACTACCACTATAAGATTAGAGCCATAATGGAGACTAGGTGTCTACCACCCCACTACCACTACCAGATTAGAGCCATAATGGAGACTAGGTGTCTACCACACCACTACCACTACCAGATTAGAGCCATAATGGAGACTAGGTATCTTCCACCCCACTACCACTACCAGATTAGAGCCATAAGGGCACTAGGTGTCTACCACCCCACTACCACTATCAGATTAGAGCCATAATGGAGACTAGGTATCTACCACCCCTCTACCACTACCAGATTAGAGCCATAATGGAGACTAAGTATCTACCACCCCACTACAACTATCAGATTAGAGCCATAAGGGCAGTAGGCATCTACCACCCCACTACCACTATCAGATTAGAGCCATAAGGGCACTAGACATCTACCACACCACTACCACTATCAGATTAGAGCCATAATGGAGACTAGGTATCTACCACCCCACTACCACTATCAGACTAGAGCCATAAGGGCACTAGACATCTACCACCCCACTACCACTATCAGATAAGAGCCATAATGGAGACTAGGTATCTACCACCCCGCTACCACTATCAGATTAGAGCCATAAAGGCACTAGGCATCTACCACCCCACTACCACTATCAGATTAGAGACATAAGGGCACTAGGCATATACCACCCCACTACCACTACCAGATTAGAGCCATAAAGGCACTAGGCATCTACCACCCCACTACAACTATCAGATTAGAGCCATAATGGAGACTAGGTATCTACCACCCCACTACCACTATCAGATTAGAGCCATAATGGAGACTAGGTATCTATCACCCCACTACCACTACCAGATTAGAGCCATAATGGAGACTAGGTATCTACCACCCCACTACCACTATCAGATTAGAGCCATAAGGGCACTAGACATCTACCACCCCACTACCACTATCAGATTAGAGCCATAAAGGCACTAGGCATCTACCACCCCACTACCACTATCAGATTAGAGCCATAATGGAGACTAGGTATCTACCACCCCACTACCACTATAAGATTAGAGCCATAATGGAGACTAGGTATCTACCACCCAACTACCACTACCAGATTAGAGCCATAATGGAGACTAGGTATCTACCACACCACTAACACTATTATATTAGAGCCATAATGGAGACTAGGTATCTACCACCCACCTACCACTATCAGATTAGAGCCATAATGGAGACTAGGTATCTACCACCCCACTACGTCTATCAGATTAGAGCCATAATGGAGACTAGGTGTCTACCACCCCACTACCTCTATAAGATTAGAGCCATAAGGGCACTAGGCATCTACCACCCCACTACCACTATCAGATTAGAGCCATAATGGAGACTAGGTATCTACCACCCCACTACCACTATCAGATTAGAGCCCTAATGGAGACCAGGTATCTACCACCCCACTACCACTATCAGATTAGAGCCATAATGGAGACTAGGTATCTACCACCCCTCTACCACTACCAGATTAGAGCCATAATGGAGACTAGGTATCTACCACCCCACTACCACTATCAGATTAGAGCCATAAGTGCACTAGTCATCTACCACCACACTACCACTATCAAATTAGAGCCATAAGGGCACTAGGCATCTACCACCCCACTACCACCATCAGATTAGAGCCATAAATGCACTAGGCATCTACCACCCCACTACCACTATCAGATTAGAGCCATAAGGGCACTAGACATCTACCACCCCACTACCACTATCAGATTAGAGCCATAATGGAGACTAGGTATCTACCACCCCGCTACCACTATCAGATTAGAGCCATAAAGGCACTAGGCATCTACCACCCGACTACCACTATCAGATTAGAGCCATAATGGAGACTAGGTATCTACCACCCCACTACCACTATCAGATTAGAGGCATAAGGGCACAAGGCATCTACCACCCCACTACCACTACCAGATTAGAGCAATAAAGGCACTAGGCATCTACCACCCCACTACAACTATCAGATTAGAGCCTTAATGGAGACTAGGTATCTACCACCCCACTACCACTATCAGATTAGAGCCATAAGGGCACTAGGCATCTACCACCCCACTACCACTATCAGATTAGAGCCATAAAGGCACTAGGCATCTACCACCCCACTACCACTATCAGATTAGAGCCATAATGGAGACTAGGTATCTACCACCCCACTACCACTATAAGATTAGAGCCATAATGGAGACTAGGTATCTACCACTACACTACCAGATTAGAGCCATAATGGAGACTAGGTATCTACCACACCACTACCACTACCAGATTAGAGCCATAATGGAGACTAGGTATCTACCACCCCACTACCACTACTAGATTAGAGCCATAATGGAGACTAGGTATCCTACACCCATCTACCACTATCAGATTAGAGCCATAATGGAGACTAGGTATCTACCACCACACTACCTCTATCAGATTAGAGCCATAATGGAGACTAGGTATCTACCACCCCACTACCACTATCAGATTAGAGCCATAAAGGCACTAGGCATCTACCACCCCACTACCACTATCAGATTAGAGCCATAATGGAGACTAGGTATCTACCACCCCACTACCACTATAAGATTAGAGCCATAATGGAGACTAGGTGTCTACCACCCCACTACCACTACCAGATTAGAGCCATAAGGGCACTAGGTGTCTACCACCCCACTACCACTATCAGATTAGAGCCATAATGGAGACTAGGTATCTACCACCCCTCTACCACTACCAGATTAGAGCCATAATGGAGACTAAGTATCTACCACCCCACTACAACTATCAGATTAGAGCCATAAGGGCAGTAGGCATCTACCACCCCACTACCACTATCAGATTAGAGCCATAAGGGCACTAGACATCTACCACACCACTACCACTATCAGATTAGAGCCATAATGGAGACTAGGTATCTACCACCCCACTACCACTATCAGATTAGAGCCATAAGGGCACTAGGCATCTATCACCCCACTAATACTATCAGATTAGAGCCATAAAGGCACTAGGCATCTACCACCCCACTACCACTATCAGATTAGAGCCATAATGGAGACTAGGTATCTACCACCCCACTACCACTATCAGATTAGAGCCATAATGGGCACTAGGCATCTACCACCCCACTACCACTACCAGATTAGAGCCATAAGGGCACTAGGCATCTACCACCCCGCTACCACTATCAGATTAGAGCCATAAGGGCACTAGACATCTACCACCCCACTACCACTATCAGATTAGAGCCATAATGGAGACTAGGTATCTACCACCCCGCTACCACTATCAGATTAGAGCCATAAAGGCACTAGGCATCTACCACCCCACTACCACTATCAGATTAGAGCCATAATGGAGACTAGGTATCTACCACCCCACTACCACTATCAGATTAGAGACATAAGGGCACTAGGCATCTACCACCCCACTACCACTACCAGATTAGAGCCATAAAGGCACTAGGCATCTACCACCCCACTACAACTATCAGATTAGAGCCATAATGGAGACTAGGTATCTACCACCCCACTACCACTATCAGATTAGAGACATAAGGGCACTAGGCATCTACCACCCCACTACCACTATCAGATTAGAGCCATAAAGGCACTAGGCATCTACCACCCCACTACCACTGTCAGATTAGAGCCATAATGGAGACTAGGTATCTACCACCCCACTACCACTATAAGATTAGAGCCATAATGGAGACTAGGTATATACCACCCCACTAGCACTACTAGATTAGAGCCATAATGGAGACTAGGTATCTACCACCCACCTACCACTATCAGATTAGAGCCATAATGGAGACTAGGTATCTACCACCCCACTACCTCTATCAGATTAGAGCCATAATGGAGACTAGGTATCTACCACCCCACTACCACTATCAGATTAGAGCCATAAAGGCACTAGGCATCTACCACCCCACTACCACTATCAGATTAGAGCCATAATGGAGACTAGGTATCTACCACCCCACTACCACTATAAGATTAGAGCCATAATGGAGACTAGGTATCTACCACCCCACTACCAGATTAGAGCCATAATGGAGACTAGGTATCTACCACACCACTACCACTACCAGATTAGAGCCATAATGGAGACTAGGTATATACCACCCCACTAGCACTACTAGATTAGAGCCATAATGGAGACTAGGTATCTACCACCCACCTACCACTATCAGATTAGAGCCATAATGGAGACTAGGTATCTACCACCCCACTACCACTATCAGATTAGAGCCATAATGGAGACTAGGTATCTACCACCCCACTAGCACTACTAGATTAGAGCCATAATGGAGACTAGGTATCTACCACCCACCTACCACTATCAGATTAGAGCCATAATGGAGACTAGGTATCTACCACCCCACTACCTCTATCAGATTAGAGCCATAATGGAGACTAGGTATCTACCACCCCACTACCACTATCAGATTAGAGCCATAAAGGCACTAGGCATCTACCACCCCACTACCACTATCAGATTAGAGCCATAATGGAGACTAGGTATCTACCACCCCACTACCACTACCAGATTAGAGCCATAATGGAGACTAGGTATCTTCCACCCCACTACCACTACCAGATTAGAGCCATAAGGGCACTAGGCATCTACCACCCCACTACCACTATCAGATTAGAGCCATAATGGAGACTAGGTATCTACCACCCCACTACCACTATCAGATTAGAGCCATAAGGGCACTAGGCATCTACCACCCCACTACCACTATCAGATTAGATCCATAAGGGCACTAGGCATCTACCACCCCACTACCACTATCAGATTAGGGCCATAAAGGCACTAGGCATCTACCACCCCACTACCAGATTAGAGCCATAATGGAGACTAGGTATCTACCACCCCACTACCTCTATCAGATTAGAGCCATAAGGGCACTAGGCATCTACCACCCCACTACCACTATCAGATTAGAGCCATAAAGGCACTAGGCATCTACCACCCCACTACCACTATCAGATTAGAGCCATAATGGAGACTAGGTATCTACCACCCCACTACCACTATAAGATTAGAGCCATAATGGAGACTAGGTATCTACCACCCCACTACCAGATTAGAGCCATAATGGAGACTAGGTATCTACCACACCACTACCACTACCAGATTAGAGCCATAATGGAGACTAGGTATCTACCACCCCACTAGCACTACAAGATTAGAGCCATAATGGAGACTAGGTATCTACCACCCACCTACCACTATCAGATTAGAGCCATAATGGAGACTAGGTATCTACCACCCCACTACCTCTATCAGATTAGAGCCATAATGGAAACTAGGTATCTACCACCCCACTACCACTGTCAGATTAGAGCCAGAAAGGCACTAGGCATCTACCACCCCACTACCACTATCAGATTAGAGCCATAATGGAGACTAGGTATCTACCACCCCACTACCACTATCAGATTAGAGCCATAATGGAGACTAGGTGTCTACCACCCCACTACCACTACCAGATTAGAGCCATAATGGAGACTAGGTGTCTACCACACCACTACCACTACCAGATTAGAGCCATAATGGAGACTAGGTATCTTCCACCCCACTACCACTACCAGATTAGAGCCATAAGGGCACTAGGCATCTACCACCCCACTACCACTATCAGATTAGAGCCATAATGGAGACTAGGTATCTACCACCCCACTACCACTATCAGATTAGAGCCATAAGGGCACTAGGCATCTACCACCCCACTACCACTACTAGATTAGAGCCATAAGGGCACTAGGCATCTACCACCCCACTACCACTATCAGATTAGAGCCATAAGGGCACTAGACATCTACCACCCCACTACCACTATCAGATTAGAGCCATAATGGAGACTAGGTATCTACCACCCCGCTACCACTATCAGATTAGAGCCATAAAGGCACTAGGCATCTACCACCCCACTACCACTATCAGATTAGAGCCATAATGGAGACTAGGTATCTACCACCCCACTACCACTATCAGATTAGAGACATAAGGGCACTAGGCATCTACCACCCCACTACCACTACCAGATTAGAGCCATAAAGGCACTAGGCATCTACCACCCCACTACAACTATCAGATTAGAGCCATAATGGAGACTAGGTATCTACCACCCCACTACCACTATCAGATTAGAGCCATAAGGGCACTAGGCATCTACCACCCCACTACCACTATCAGATTAGAGCCATAAAGGCACTAGGCATCTACCACCCCACTACCACTATCAGATTAGAGCCATAATGGAGACTAGGTATCTACCACCCCACTACCACTATAAGATTAGAGCCATAATGGAGACTAGGTATCTACCACCCCACTACCAGATTAGAGCCATAATGGAGACTAGGTATCTACCACACCACTACCACTACCAGATTAGAGCCATAATGGAGACTAGGTATATACCACCCCACTAGCACTACTAGATTAGAGCCATAATGGAGACTAGGTATCTACCACCCACCTACCACTATCAGATTAGAGCCATAATGGAGACTAGGTATCTACCACCCCACTACCTCTATCAGATTAGAGCCATAATGGAGACTAGGTATCTACCACCCCACTACCACTATAAGATTAGAGCCATAATGGAGACTAGGTATCTACCACCCCACTACCAGATTAGAGCCATAATGGAGACTAGGTATCTACCACACCACTACCACTACCAGATTAGAGCCATAATGGAGACTAGGTATATACCACCCCACTAGCACTACTAGATTAGAGCCATAATGGAGACTAGGTATCTACCACCCACCTACCACTATCAGATTAGAGCCATAATGGAGACTAGGTATCTACCACCCCACTACCACTATCAGATTAGAGCCATAATGGAGACTAGGTATCTACCACCCCACTAGCACTACTAGATTAGAGCCATAATGGAGACTAGGTATCTACCACCCACCTACCACTATCAGATTAGAGCCATAATGGAGACTAGGTATCTACCACCCCACTACCTCTATCAGATTAGAGCCATAATGGAGACTAGGTATCTACCACCCCACTACCACTATCAGATTAGAGCCATAAAGGCACTAGGCATCTACCACCCCACTACCACTATCAGATTAGAGCCATAATGGAGACTAGGTATCTACCACCCCACTACCACTACCAGATTAGAGCCATAATGGAGACTAGGTATCTTCCACCCCACTACCACTACCAGATTAGAGCCATAAGGGCACTAGGCATCTACCACCCCACTACCACTATCAGATTAGAGCCATAATGGAGACTAGGTATCTACCACCCCACTACCACTATCAGATTAGAGCCATAAGGGCACTAGGCATCTACCACCCCACTACCACTATCAGATTAGATCCATAAGGGCACTAGGCATCTACCACCCCACTACCACTATCAGATTAGGGCCATAAAGGCACTAGGCATCTACCACCCCACTACCAGATTAGAGCCATAATGGAGACTAGGTATCTACCACCCCACTACCTCTATCAGATTAGAGCCATAAGGGCACTAGGCATCTACCACCCCACTACCACTATCAGATTAGAGCCATAAAGGCACTAGGCATCTACCACCCCACTACCACTATCAGATTAGAGCCATAATGGAGACTAGGTATCTACCACCCCACTACCACTATAAGATTAGAGCCATAATGGAGACTAGGTATCTACCACCCCACTACCAGATTAGAGCCATAATGGAGACTAGGTATCTACCACACCACTACCACTACCAGATTAGAGCCATAATGGAGACTAGGTATCTACCACCCCACTAGCACTACAAGATTAGAGCCATAATGGAGACTAGGTATCTACCACCCACCTACCACTATCAGATTAGAGCCATAATGGAGACTAGGTATCTACCACCCCACTACCTCTATCAGATTAGAGCCATAATGGAAACTAGGTATCTACCACCCCACTACCACTGTCAGATTAGAGCCAGAAAGGCACTAGGCATCTACCACCCCACTACCACTATCAGATTAGAGCCATAATGGAGACTAGGTATCTACCACCCCAATACCACTATAAGATTAGAGCCATAATGGAGACTAGGTGTCTACCACCCCACTACCACTACCAGATTAGAGCCATAATGGAGACTAGGTGTCTACCACACCACTACCACTACCAGATTAGAGCCATAATGGAGACTAGGTATCTTCCACCCCACTACCACTACCAGATTAGAGCCATAAGGGCACTAGGCATCTACCACCCCACTACCACTATCAGATTAGAGCCATAAGGGCACTAGACATCTACCACCCCACTACCACTATCAGATTAGAGCCATAATGGAGACTAGGTATCTACCACCCCGCTACCACTATCAGATTAGAGCCATAAAGGCACTAGGCATCTACCACCCCACTACCACTATCAGATTAGAGCCATAATGGAGACTAGGTATCTACCACCCCACTACCACTATCAGATTAGAGACATAAGGGCACTAGGCATCTACCACCCCACTACCACTACCAGATTAGAGCCATAAAGGCACTAGGCATCTACCACCCCACTACAACTATCAGATTAGAGCCATAATGGAGACTAGGTATCTACCACCCCACTACCACTATCAGATTAGAGCCATAAGGGCACTAGGCATCTACCATCCCACTACCACTATCAGATTAGAGCCATAAAGGCACTAGGCATCTACCACCCCACTACCACTATCAGATTAGAGCCATAATGGAGACTAGGTATCTACCACCCCACTACCACTATAAGATTAGAGCCATAATGGAGACTAGGTATCTACCACCCCACTACCAGATTAGAGCCATAATGGAGACTAGGTATCTACCACACCACTACCACTACCAGATTAGAGCCATAATGGAGACTAGGTATATACCACCCCACTAGCACTACTAGATTAGAGCCATAATGGAGACTAGGTATCTACCACCCACCTACCACTATCAGATTAGAGCCATAATGGAGACTAGGTATCTACCACCCCACTACCTCTATCAGATTAGAGCCATAATGGAGACTAGGTATCTACCACCCCACTACCACTATAAGATTAGAGCCATAATGGAGACTAGGTGTCTACCACCCCACTACCACTACCAGATTAGAGCCATAATGTAGACTAGGTGTCTACCACACCACTACCACTACCAGATTAGAGCCATAATGGAGACTAGGTATCTTCCACCCCACTACCACTACCAGATTAGAGCCATAAGGGCACTAGGCATCTACCACCCCACTACCACTATCAGATTAGAGCCATAATGGAGACTAGGTATCTACCACCCCACTACCACTATCAGATTAGAGCCATAAGGGCACTAGGCATCTACCACCCCACTACCACTATCAGATTAGATCCATAAGGGCACTAGGCATCTACCACCCCACTACCACTATCAGATTAGAGCCATAAAGGCACTAGGCATCTACCACCCCACTACCACTATCAGATTAGAGCCATAATGGAGACTAGGTATCTACCACCCCACTACCTCTATCAGATTAGAGCCATAAGGGCACTAGGCATCTACCACCCCACTACCACTATCAGATTAGAGCCATAAAGGCACTAGGCATCTACCACCCCACTACCACTATAAGATTCGAGCCATAATAGAGACTAGGTATCTACCACCCCACTACCAGATTAGAGCCATAATGGAGACTAGGTATCTACCACACCACTACCACTAACAGATTAGAGCCATAATGGAGACTAGGTATCTACCACCCCACTAGCACTACTAGATTAGAGCCATAATGGAGACTAGGTATCTACCACCCACCTACCACTATCAGATTAGAGCCATAATGGAGACTAGGTATCTACCACCCCACTACCTCTATCAGATTAGAGCCATAATGGAAACTAGGCATCTACCACCCCACTACCACTATCAGATTAGAGCCAGAAAGGCACTAGGCATCTACCACCCCACTACCACTATCAGATTAGAGCCATAATGGAGACTAGGTATCTACCACCCCACTACCACTATAAGATTAGAGCCATAATGGAGACTAGGTGTCTACCACCCCACTACCACTACCAGATTAGAGCCATAATGGAGACTAGGTGTCTACCACACCACTACCACTACCAGATTAGAGCCATAATGGAGACTAGGTATCTTCCACCCCACTACCACTACCAGATTAGAGCCATAAGGGCACTAGGCATCTACCACCCCACTACCACTATCAGATTAGAGCCATAATGGAGACTAGGTATTTATCACCCCACTACCACTATCAGATTAGAGCCATAAGGGCACTAGGCATCTACCACCCCACTACCACTATCAGATTAGATCCATAAGGGCACTAGGCATCTACCACCCCACTACCACTATCAGATTAGAGCCATAAAGGCACTAGGCATCTACCACCCCACTACCACTATCAGATTAGAGCCATAATGGAGACTAGGTATCTACCACCCCACTACCTCTATCAGATTAGAGCCATTATGGAGACTAGGTATCTACCACCCCACTACCTCTATCAGATTAGAGCCATTATGGAGACTAGGTATCTATCACCCCACTACCACTATCAGATTAGAGCCATAATGGAGACTAGGTATCTACCACCCCACTACCACTATAAGATTAGAGCCATAATGGAGACTAGGTATCTACCACCCCACTACCAGATTAGAGCCATAATGGAGACTAGGTATCTACCACACCACTACCACTACCAGATTAGAGCCATAATGGAGACTAGGTATATACCACCCCACTAGCACTACTAGATTAGAGCCATAATGGAGACTAGGTATCTACCACCCACCTACCACTATCAGATTAGAGCCATAATGGAGACTAGGTATCTACCACCCCACTACCACTATCAGATTAGAGCCATAATGGAGACTAGGTATCTACCACCCCACTAGCACTACTAGATTAGAGCCATAATGGAGACTAGGTATCTACCACCCACCTACCACTATCAGATTAGAGCCATAATGGAGACTAGGTATCTACCACCCCACTACCTCTATCAGATTAGAGCCATAATGGAGACTAGGTATCTACCACCCCACTACCACTATCAGATTAGAGCCATAAAGGCACTAGGCATCTACCACCCCACTACCACTATCAGATTAGAGCCATAATGGAGACTAGGTATCTACCACCCCACTACCACTACCAGATTAGAGCCATAATGGAGACTAGGTATCTTCCACCCCACTACCACTACCAGATTAGAGCCATAAGGGCACTAGGCATCTACCACCCCACTACCACTATCAGATTAGAGCCATAATGGAGACTAGGTATCTACCACCCCACTACCACTATCAGATTAGAGCCATAAGGGCACTAGGCATCTACCACCCCACTACCACTATCAGATTAGATCCATAAGGGCACTAGGCATCTACCACCCCACTACCACTATCAGATTAGGGCCATAAAGGCACTAGGCATCTACCACCCCACTACCAGATTAGAGCCATAATGGAGACTAGGTATCTACCACCCCACTACCTCTATCAGATTAGAGCCATAAGGGCACTAGGCATCTACCACCCCACTACCACTATCAGATTAGAGCCATAAAGGCATTAGGCATCTACCACCCCACTACCACTATCAGATTAGAGCCATAATGGAGACTAGGTATCTACCACCCCACTACCACTATAAGATTAGAGCCATAATGGAGACTAGGTATCTACCACCCCACTACCAGATTAGAGCCATAATGGAGACTAGGTATCTACCACACCACTACCACTACCAGATTAGAGCCATAATGGAGACTAGGTATCTACCACCCCACTAGCACTACAAGATTAGAGCCATAATGGAGACTAGGTATCTACCACCCACCTACCACTATCAGATTAGAGCCATAATGGAGACTAGGTATCTACCACCCCACTACCACTATCAGATTAGAGCCATAATGGAGACTAGGTATCTACCACCCCACTACCACTATCAGATTAGAGCCAGAAAGGCACTAGGCATCTACCACCCCACTACCACTATCAGATTAGAGCCATAATGGAGACTAGGCATCTACCACCCCAATACCACTATCAGATTAGAGCCATAATGGAGACTAGGTGTCTACCACCCCACTACCACTACCAGATTAGAGCCATAATGGAGACTAGGTGTCTACCACACCACTACCACTACCAGATTAGAGCCATAATGGAGACTAGGTATCTTCCACCCCACTACCACTACCAGATTAGAGCCATAAGGGCACTAGGCATCTACCACCCCACTACCACTATCAGATTAGAGCCATAAGGGCACTAGACATCTACCACCCCACTACCACTATCAGATTAGAGCCATAATGGAGACTAGGTATCTACCACCCCGCTACCACTATCAGATTAGAGCCATAAAGGCACTAGGCATCTA
The DNA here is from genome assembly GCF_045679555.1 of Salvelinus alpinus. NCBI lineage: Eukaryota > Metazoa > Chordata > Actinopteri > Salmoniformes > Salmonidae > Salvelinus > Salvelinus alpinus. The sequence continues at coordinate 106,840,078 of NC_092088.1, forward strand.
CCACCCCACTACCACTATCAGATTAGAGCCATAATGGAGACTAGGTATCTACCACCCCACTACCACTATCAGATTAGAGACATAAGGGCACTAGGCATCTACCACCCCACTACCACTACCAGATTAGAGCCATAAAGGCACTAGGCATCTACCACCCCACTACAACTATCAGATTAGAGCCATAATGGAGACTAGGTATCTACCACCCCACTACCACTATCAGATTAGAGCCATAAGGGCACTAGGCATCTACCACCCCACTACCACTATCAGATTAGAGCCATAAAGGCACTAGGCATCTACCACCCCACTACCACTATCAGATTAGAGCCATAATGGAGACTAGGTATCTACCACCCCACTACCACTATAAGATTAGAGCCATAATGGAGACTAGGTATCTACCACCCCACTACCAGATTAGAGCCATAATGGAGACTAGGTATCTACCACACCACTACCACTACCAGATTAGAGCCATAATGGAGACTAGGTATATACCACCCCACTAGCACTACTAGATTAGAGCCATAATGGAGACTAGGTATCTACCACCCACCTACCACTATCAGATTAGAGCCATAATGGAGACTAGGTATCTACCACCCCACTACCTCTATCAGATTAGAGCCATAATGGAGACTAGGTATCTACCACCCCACTACCACTATAAGATTAGAGCCATAATGGAGACTAGGTGTCTACCACCCCACTACCACTACCAGATTAGAGCCATAATGTAGACTAGGTGTCTACCACACCACTACCACTATCAGATTAGAGCCATAAAGGCACTAGGCATCTACCACCCCACTACCACTATCAGATTAGAGCCATAATGGAGACTAGGTATCTACCACCCCACTACCACTACCAGATTAGAGCCATAATGGAGACTAGGTATCTTCCACCCCACTACCACTACCAGATTAGAGCCATAAGGGCACTAGGCATCTACCACCCCACTACCACTATCAGATTAGAGCCATAATGGAGACTAGGTATCTACCACCCCACTACCACTATCAGATTAGAGCCATAAGGGCACTAGGCATCTACCACCCCACTACCACTATCAGATTAGATCCATAAGGGCACTAGGCATCTACCACCCCACTACCACTATCAGATTAGGGCCATAAAGGCACTAGGCATCTACCACCCCACTACCAGATTAGAGCCATAATGGAGACTAGGTATCTACCACCCCACTACCTCTATCAGATTAGAGCCATAAGGGCACTAGGCATCTACCACCCCACTACCACTATCAGATTAGAGCCATAAAGGCACTAGGCATCTACCACCCCACTACCACTATCAGATTAGAGCCATAATGGAGACTAGGTATCTACCACCCCACTACCACTATAAGATTAGAGCCATAATGGAGACTAGGTATCTACCACCCCACTACCAGATTAGAGCCATAATGGAGACTAGGTATCTACCACACCACTACCACTACCAGATTAGAGCCATAATGGAGACTAGGTATCTACCACCCCACTAGCACTACAAGATTAGAGCCATAATGGAGACTAGGTATCTACCACCCACCTACCACTATCAGATTAGAGCCATAATGGAGACTAGGTATCTACCACCCCACTACCTCTATCAGATTAGAGCCATAATGGAAACTAGGTATCTACCACCCCACTACCACTGTCAGATTAGAGCCAGAAAGGCACTAGGCATCTACCACCCCACTACCACTATCAGATTAGAGCCATAATGGAGACTAGGTATCTACCACCCCAATACCACTATAAGATTAGAGCCATAATGGAGACTAGGTGTCTACCACCCCACTACCACTACCAGATTAGAGCCATAATGGAGACTAGGTGTCTACCACACCACTACCACTACCAGATTAGAGCCATAATGGAGACTAGGTATCTTCCACCCCACTACCACTACCAGATTAGAGCCATAAGGGCACTAGGCATCTACCACCCCACTACCACTATCAGATTAGAGCCATAAGGGCACTAGACATCTACCACCCCACTACCACTATCAGATTAGAGCCATAATGGAGACTAGGTATCTACCACCCCGCTACCACTATCAGATTAGAGCCATAAAGGCACTAGGCATCTACCACCCCACTACCACTATCAGATTAGAGCCATAATGGAGACTAGGTATCTACCACCCCACTACCACTATCAGATTAGAGACATAAGGGCACTAGGCATCTACCACCCCACTACCACTACCAGATTAGAGCCATAAAGGCACTAGGCATCTACCACCCCACTACAACTATCAGATTAGAGCCATAATGGAGACTAGGTATCTACCACCCCACTACCACTATCAGATTAGAGCCATAAGGGCACTAGGCATCTACCACCCCACTACCACTATCAGATTAGAGCCATAAAGGCACTAGGCATCTACCACCCCACTACCACTATCAGATTAGAGCCATAATGGAGACTAGGTATCTACCACCCCACTACCACTATAAGATTAGAGCCATAATGGAGACTAGGTATCTACCACCCCACTACCAGATTAGAGCCATAATGGAGACTAGGTATCTACCACACCACTACCAATACCAGATTAGAGCCATAATGGAGACTAGGTATATACCACCCCACTAGCACTACTAGATTAGAGCCATAATGGAGACTAGGTATCTACCACCCACCTACCACTATCAGATTAGAGCCATAATGGAGACTAGGTATCTACCACCCCACTACCTCTATCAGATTAGAGCCATAATGGAGACTAGGTATCTACCACCCCACTACCACTATAAGATTAGAGCCATAATGGAGACTAGGTGTCTACCACCCCACTACCACTACCAGATTAGAGCCATAATGTAGACTAGGTGTCTACCACACCACTACCACTACCAGATTAGAGCCATAATGGAGACTAGGTATCTTCCACCCCACTACCACTACCAGATTAGAGCCATAAGGGCACTAGGCATCTACCACCCCACTACCACTATCAGATTAGAGCCATAATGGAGACTAGGTATCTACCACCCCACTACCACTATCAGATTAGAGCCATAATGGCACTAGGCATCTACCACCCCACTACCACTATCAGATTAGATCCATAAGGGCACTAGGCATCTACCACCCCACTACCACTATCAGATTAGAGCCATAAGGGCACTAGGCATCTACCACCCCACTACCACTATCAGATTAGAGCCATAATGGAGACTAGGTATCTACCACCCCACTACCTCTATCAGATTAGAGCCATAAGGGCACTAGGCATCTACCACCCCACTACCACTATCAGATTAGAGCCATAAAGGCACTAGGCATCTACCACCCCACTACCACTATAAGATTCGAGCCATAATAGAGACTAGGTATCTACCACCCCACTACCAGATTAGAGCCATAATGGAGACTATCACCACCACTACCACTAACAGATTAGAGCCATAATGGAGACTAGGTATCTACCACCCCACTAGCACTACTAGATTAGAGCCATAATGGAGACTAGGTATCTACCACCCACCTACCACTATCAGATTAGAGCCATAATGGAGACTAGGTATCTACCACCCCACTACCTCTATCAGATTAGAGCCATAATGGAAACTAGGTATCTACCACCCCACTACCACTATCAGATTAGAGCCAGAAAGGCACTAGGCATCTACCACCCCACTACCACTATCAGATTAGAGCCATAATGGAGACTAGGTATCTACCACCCCACTACCACTATCAGATTAGAGCCATAATGGAGACTAGGTGTCTACCACCCCACTACCACTACCAGATTAGAGCCATAATGGAGACTAGGTGTCTACCACACCACTACCACTACCAGATTAGAGCCATAATGGAGACTAGGTATCTTCCACCCCACTACCACTACCAGATTAGAGCCATAAGGGCACTAGGCATCTACCACCCCACTACCACTATCAGATTAGAGCCATAATGGAGACTAGGTATTTATCACCCCACTACCACTATCAGATTAGAGCCATAAGGGCACTAGGCATCTACCACCCCACTACCACTATCAGATTAGATCCATAAGGGCACTAGGCATCTACCACCCCACTACCACTATCAGATTAGAGCCATAAAGGCACTAGGCATCTACCACCCCACTACCACTATCAGATTAGAGCCATAATGGAGACTAGGTATCTACCACCCCACTACCACTATCAGATTAGAGCCATTATGGAGACTAGGTATCTACCACCCCACTACCTCTATCAGATTAGAGCCATTATGGAGACTAGGTATCTATCACCCCACTACCACTATCAGATTAGAGCCATAAGGGCACTAGGCATCTACCACCCCACTACCACTATCAGATTAGATCCATAAGGGCACTAGGCATCTACCACCCCACTACCACTATCAGATTAGAGCCATAAAGGCACTAGGCATCTACCACCCCACTACCACTATCAGATTAGAGCCATAATGGAGACTAGGTATCTACCACCCCACTACCACTATCAGATTAGAGCCATAATGGAGACTAGGTATCTACCACCCCACTACCACTATCAGATTAGAGCCAGAAAGGCACTAGGCATCTACCACCCCACTACCACTATCAGATTAGAGCCATAATGGAGACTAGGTATCTACCACCCCACTACCACTATCAGATTAGAGCCATAATGGAGACTAAGTGTCTACCACACCACTACCACTACCAGATTAGAGCCATAATGGAGACTAGGTATCTTCCACCCCACTACCACTACCAGATTAGAGCCATAAGGGCACTAGGCATCTACCACCCCACTACCACTATCAGATTAGAGCCATAATGGAGACTAGGTATCTATCACCCCACTACCACTATCAGATTAGAGCCATAAGGGCACTAGGCATCTACCACCCCACTACCACTATCAGATTAGATCCATAAGGGCACTAGGCATCTACCACCCCACTACCACTATCAGATTAGAGCCATAAAGGCACTAGGCATCTACCACCCCACTACCACTATCAGATTAGAGCCATAATGGAGACTAGGTATCTACCACCCCACTACCTCTATCAGATTAGAGCCATTATGGAGACTAGGTATCTACCACCCCACTACCTCTATAAGATTAGAGCCATAAGGGCACTTGGCATCTACCACCCCACTACCACTATCAGATTAGAGCCATAAAGGCACTAGACATCTACCACCCCACTACCACTTTCAGATTAGAGCCATAATGGAGACTAGGTATCTACCACCCCATTACCACTATTAGATTAGAGCCATAAGGGCACTAGGCATCTACCACCCCACTACCACTATCAGATTAGAGCCATAATGGAGACTAGGTATCTACCACCCCACTACCACTATCAGATTTTGAGCCATAAAGGCACTAGGCATCTACCACCCCACTACCACTATCAGATTAGAGCCATAATGGAGACTAGGTATCTACCACCCCACTACCACTATAAGTTTAGAGCCATATTGGAGACTAGGTATCTACCACCCCACTACCAGATTAGAGCCATAATGCAGACTAGGTATCTACCACCCCACTAGCACTACTAGATTACAGCCATAATGGAGACTAGGTATCTACCACCCACCTACCACTATCAGATTAGAGCCATAATGGAGACTAGGTATTTACCACCCCACTACCTCTATCAGATTAGAGCCATAATGGAGACTAGGTATCTACCACCCCACTACCACTATCAGATTAGAGCCATAAAGGCACTAGGCATCTACCACCCCACTACCTCTATCAGATTAGAGCCATTATGGAGACTAGGTATCTACCACCCCACTACCTCTATAAGATTAGAGCCATAAGGGCACTTGGCATCTACCACCCCACTACCACTATCAGATTAGAGCCATAAAGGCACTAGACATCTACCACCCCACTACCACTTTCAGATTAGAGCCATAATGGAGACTAGGTATCTACCACCCCACTACCACTATTAGATTAGAGCCATAAGGGCACTAGGCATCTACCACCCCACTACCACTATCAGATTAGAGCCATAATGGAGACTAGGTATCTACCACCCCACTACCACTATCAGATTAGAGCCATAAAGGCACTAGGCATCTACCACCCCACTACCACTATCAGATTAGAGCCATAATGGAGACTAGGTTTCTACCACCCCACTACCACTATCAGATTAGAGCCATAATGGAGACTAGGTATCTACACCCCACTACCAGATTAGAGCCATAATGGAGACTAGGTATCTACCACACCACTACCACTACCAGATTAGAGCCATAATGGAGACTAGGTATCTACCACCCCACTAGCACTACTAGATTACAGCCATAATGGAGACTAGGTATCTACCACCCACCTACCACTATCAGATTAGAGCCATAATGGAGACTAGGTATCTACCACCCCACTACCTCTATCAGATTAGAGCCATAATGGAGACTAGGTATCTACCACCCCACTACCACTATCAGATTAGAGCCATAAAGGCACTAGGCATCTACCACCCCACTACCACTATCAGATTAGAGCCATAATGGAGACTAGGTATCTACCACCCCACTACCACTATAAGATTAGAGCCATAATGGAGACTAGGTGTCTACCACCCCACTACCACTTCCAGATTAGAGCCATAATGGAGACTAGGTATCTACCACACCACTACCACTACCAGATTAGAGCCATAATGGAGACTAGGTATCTTCCACCCCACTACCACTACCAGATTAGAGCCATAAGGGCACTAGGCATCTACCACCCCACTACCACTATCAGATTAGAGCCATAATGGAGACTAGGTATCTACCACCCCACTACCACTATCAGATTAGAGCCATAAGGGCACTAGGCATCTACCACCCCACTACCACTATCAGATTAGATCCATAAGGGCACTAGGCATCTACCACCCCACTACCACTATCAGATTAGAGCCATAATGGAGACTAGGTATCTACCACCCCACTACCACTATCAGATTAGAGCCATAATGGAGACTAGGTATCTACCACCCCACTACCCCTATCAGATTAGAGCCATAATGGAGACTAGGTATCTACCACCCCACTACCTCTATCAGATTAGAGCCATAAGGGCACTAGGCATCTACCACCCCACTACCACTATCAGATTAGAGCCATAAAGGCACTAGACATCTACCACCCCACTACCACTTTCAGATTAGAGCCATAATGGAGACTAGGTATCTACCACCCCACTACCTCTATCAGATTAGAGCCCTAATGGAGACCAGGTATCTACCACCCCACTACCACTATCAGATTAGAGCCATAATGGAGACTAGGTATCTACCACCCCACTACCACTACCAGATTAGAGCCATAATGGAGACTAGGTATCTACCACCCCACTACCACTATCAGATTAGAGCCATACGTGCACTAGGCATCTACCACCACACTACCACTATCAGATTACAGCCATAAGGGCACTAGGCATCTACCACCCCACTACCACCATCAGATTAGAGCCATAAAGGCACTAGGCATCTACCACCCCACTACCACTATCAGATTAGAGCCATAATGGAGACTAGGTATCTACCACCCCACTACCACTATCAGATTAAAGCCATAAGGGCACTAGGCATCTATCACCCCACTACCACTATCAGATTAGAGCCTTAATGGAGACTAGGTATCTACCACCCCACTACCACTATCAGATTAGAGCCATAAGGGCACTAGGCATCTACCACCCCACTACCACTACCAGATTAGAGCCATAAGGGCACTAGGCATCTACCACCCCGCTACCACTATCAGATTAGAGCCATAAGGGCACTAGACATCTACCACCCCACTACCACTATCAGATTAGAGCCATAATGGAGACTAGGTATCTACCACCCCGCTACCACTATCAGATTAGAGCCATAAAGGCACTAGGCATCTACCACCCCACTACCACTATCAGATTAGAGCCATAATGGAGACTAGGTATCTACCACCCCACTACCACTATCAGATTAGAGACATAAGGGCACTAGGCATCTACCACCCCACTACCACTACCAGATTAGAGCCAAAAAGGCACTAGGCATTTACCACCCCACTACAACTATCAGATTAGAGCCATAATGGAGACTAGGTATCTACCACCCCACTACCACTATCAGATTAGAGCCATAATGGAGACTAGGTATCTACCACCCCACTACCACTATCAGATTAGAGCCATAAGGGCACTAGGCATCTACCACCCCACTACCACTACCAGATTAGAGCCAAAAAGGCACTAGGCATTTACCACCCCACTACAACTATCAGATTAGAGCCATAATGGAGACTAGGTATCTACCACCCCACTACCACTATCAGATTAGAGCCATAATGGAGACTAGGTATCTACCACCCCACTACCACTACCAGATTAGAGCCATAAGGGCACTAGGCATCTACCACCCCACTACCACTATCAGATTAGAGCCATAAAGGCACTAGGCATCTAACACCCCACTACCACTATCAGATTAGAGCCATAATGGAGACTAGGTATCTACCACACCACTACCACTACCAGATTAGTGCCATAATGGAGACTAGGTATCTACCACCCCACTAACACTATTAGATTAGAGCCATAATGGAGACTAGGTATCTACCACCCACCTACCACTATCAGATTAGAGCCATAATGGAGACTAGGTATCTACCACCCCACTACCTCTATCAGATTAGAGCCATAATGGAGACTAGGTATCTACCACCCCACTACCTCTATAAGATTAGAGCCATAAGGGCACTAGGCATCTACCACCCCACTACCACTATCAGATTAGAGCCATAATGGAGACTAGGTATCTACCACCCCACTACCACTATAAGATTAGAACCATAATGGAGACTAGGTGTCTACCACCCCACTACCACTACCAGATTAGAGCCATAATGGAGACTAGGTGTCTACCACACCACTACCACTACCAGATTAGAGCCATAATGGAGACTAGGTATCTTCCACCCCACTACCACTACCAGATTAGAGCCATAAGGGCACTAGGCATCTACCACCCCACTACCACTATCAGATTAGAGCCATAATGGAGACTAGGTATCTACCACCCCACTACCACTATCAGATTAGAGCCATAAGGGCACTAGGCATCTACCACCCCACTACCACTATCAGATTAGATCCATAAGGGCACTAGGCATCTACCACCCCACTACCACTATCAGATTAGAGCCATAAAGGCACTAGGTATCTACCACCCCACTACCACTATCAGATTAGAGCCATAATGGAGACTAGGTATCTACCACCCCACTACCCCTATCAGATTAGAGCCATAATGGAGACTAGGTATCTACCACCCCACTACCCCTATCAGATTAGAGCCATAAGGGCACTAGGCATCTACCACCCCACTACCACTATCAGATTAGAGCCATAATGGGCACTAGGTATCTACCACCCCACTACCACTTTCAGATTAGAGCCATAATGGAGACTAGGTATCTACCACCCCACTACCTCTATCAGATTAGAGCCCTAATGGAGACCAGGTATCTACCACCCCACTACCACTATCAGATTAGAGCCATAATGGAGACTAGGTATCTACCACCCCACTACCACTACCAGATTAGAGCCATAATGGAGACTAGGCATCTACCACCCCACTACCACTATCAGATTAGAGCCATACGGGCACTAGGCATCTACCACCACACTACCACTATCAGATTACAGCCATAAGGGCACTAGGCATCTACCACCCCACTACCACCATCAGATTAGAGCCATAAAGGCACTAGGCATCTACCACCCCACTACCACTATCAGATTAGAGCCATAATGGAGACTAGGTATCTACCACCCCACTACCACTATCAGATTAGAGCCATAAGGGCACTAGGCATCTATCACCCCACTACCACTATCAGATTAGAGCCTTAATGGAGACTAGGTATCTACCACCCCACTACCACTATCAGATTAGAGCCATAAGGGCACTAGGCATCTACCACCCCACTACCACTATCAGATTAGAGCCATAATGGAGACTAGGTATCTACCACCCCGCTACCACTATCAGATTAGAGCCATAACACTACAACTATCAGATTAGAGCCATAATGGAGACTAGGTATCTACCACCCCACTACCACTATCAGATTAGAGACATAAGGGCACTAGGCATCTACCACCCCACTACCACTACCAGATTAGAGCCAAAAAGGCACTAGGCATTTACCACCCCACTACAACTATCAGATTAGAGCCATAATGGAGACTAGGTATCTACCACCCCACTACCACTATCAGATTAGAGCCATAATGGAGACTAGGTATCTACCACCCCACTACCACTATCAGATTAGAGCCATAAGGGCACTAGGCATCTACCACCCCACTACCACTACCAGATTAGAGCCAAAAAGGCACTAGGCATTTACCACCCCACTACAACTATCAGATTAGAGCCATAATGGAGACTAGGTATCTACCACCCCACTACCACTATCAGATTAGAGCCATAATGGAGACTAGGTATCTACCACCCCACTACCACTACCAGATTAGAGCCATAAGGGCACTAGGCATCTACCACCCCACTACCACTATCAGATTAGAGCCATAAAGGCACTAGGCATCTAACACCCCACTACCACTATCAGATTAGAGCCATAATGGAGACTAGGTATCTACCACACCACTACCACTACCAGATTAGTGCCATAATGGAGACAAGGTATCTACCACCCCACTAACACTATTAGATTAGAGCCATAATGGAGACTAGGTATCTACCACCCACCTACCACTATCAGATTAGAGCCATAATGGAGACTAGGTATCTACCACCCCACTACCTCTATCAGATTAGAGCCATAATGGAGACTAGGTATCTACCACCCCACTACCTCTATAAGATTAGAGCCATAAGGGCACTAGGCATCTACCACCCCACTACCACTATCAGATTAGAGCCATAATGGAGACTAGGTATCTACCACCCCACTACCACTATCAGATTAGAGCCATAAGGGCACTAGGCATCTACCACCCCGCTACCACTATCAGATTAGAGCCATAAGGGCACTAGACATCTACCACCCCACTACCACTATCAGATTAGAGCCATAAGGGCACTAGACATCTACCACCCCACTACCACTATCAGATTAGAGCCATAATGGAGACTAGGTATCTATCACCCCACTACCACTATCAGATTAGAGCCATAAAGGCACTAGGCATCTACCACCCCACTACCACTATCAGATTAGAGCCATAAGGGCACTAGACATCTACCACCCCACTACCACTATCAGATTAGAGCCATAATGGAGACTAGGTATCTACCACCCCGCTACCACTATCAGATTAGAGCCATAAAGGCACTAGGCATCTACCACCCCACTACCACTATCAGATTAGAGCCATAATGGAGACTAGGTATCTACCACCCCACTACCACTATCAGATTAGAGGCATAAGGGCACAAGGCATCTACCACCCCACTACCACTACCAGATTAGAGCCATAAAGGCACTAGGCATCTACCACCCCACTACAACTATCAGATTAGAGCCATAATGGAGACTAGGTATCTACCACCCCACTACCACTATCAGATTAGAGCCATAAGGGCACTAGGCATCTACCACCCCACTACCACTATCAGATTAGAGCCATAAAGGCACTAGGCATCTACCACCCCACTACCACTATCAGATTAGAGCCATAATGGAGACTAGGTATCTACCACCCCACTACCACTATAAGATTAGAGCCATAATGGAGACTAGGTATCTACCACCCCACTACCAGATTAGAGCCATAATGGAGACTAGGTATCTACCACACCACTACCACTACCAGATTAGAGCCATAATGGAGACTAGGTATCTACCACCCCACTACCACTACCAGATTAGAGCCATAATGGAGACTAGGTATCTACCACCCCACTACCACTACTAGATTAGAGCCATAATGGAGACTAGGTATCCTACACCCACCTACCACTATCAGATTAGAGCCATAATGGAGACTAGGTATCTATCACCCCACTACCTCTATCAGATTAGAGCCATAATGGAGACTAGGTATCTACCACCCCACTACCACTATCAGATTAGAGCCATAAAGGCACTAGGCATCTACCACCCCACTACCACTATCAGATTAGAGCCATAATGGAGACTAGGTATCTACCACCCCACTACCACTATAAGATTAGAGCCATAATGGAGACTAGGTGTCTACCACCCCACTACCACTACCAGATTAGAGCCATAATGGAGACTAGGTGTCTACCACACCACTACCACTACCAGATTAGAGCCATAATGGAGACTAGGTATCTTCCACCCCACTACCACTACCAGATTAGAGCCATAAGGGCACTAGGTGTCTACCACCCCACTACCACTATCAGATTAGAGCCATAATGGAGACTAGGTATCTACCACCCCTCTACCACTACCAGATTTGAGCCATAATGGAGACTAGGTATCTACCACCCCACTACCACTATCAGATTAGAGCCATAATGGAGACTAGGTATCTACCACCCCACTACCTCTATCAGATTAGAGCCATAATGGAGACTAGGTATCTACCACCCCACTACCTCTATAAGATTAGAGCCATAAGGGCACTAGGCATCTACCACCCCACTACCACTATCAGATTAGAGCCATAATGGAGACTAGGTATCTACCACCCCACTACCACTATCAGATTAGAGCCATAAGGGCACTAGGCATCTACCACCCCGCTACCACTATCAGATTAGAGCCATAAGGGCACTAGACATCTACCACCCCACTACCACTATCAGATTAGAGCCATAATGGAGACTAGGTATCTATCACCCCACTACCACTATCAGATTAGAGCCATAAAGGCACTAGGCATCTACCACCCCACTACCACTATCAGATTAGAGCCATAAGGGCACTAGGCATCTACCACCCCACTACCACTATCAGATTAGAGCCATAATGGAGACTAGGTATCTACCACCCCGCTACCACTATCAGATTAGAGCCATAAGGGCACTAGGCATCTACCACCCCACTACCACTATCAGATTAGAGCCATAATGGAGACTCGGTATCTACCACCCCACTACCACTATCAGATTAGAGACATAAGGGCACTAGGCATCTACCACCCCACTACCACTATCCGATTAGAGCCATAAGGGCACTAGACATCTACCACCCCACTACCACTATCAGATTAGAGCCATAATGGAGACTAGGTATCTACCACCCCGCTACCACTATCAGATTAGAGCCATAAAGGCACTAGGCATCTACCACCCCACTACCACTATCAGATTAGAGCCATAATGGAGACTCGGTATCTACCACCCCACTACCACTATCAGATTAGAGACATAAGGGCACTAGGCATCTACCACCCCACTACCACTACCAGATTAGAGCCATAAAGGCACTAGGTATCTACCACCCCACTACCACTATCAGATTAGAGCCATAATGGAGACTAGGTATCTACCACCCCACTACCACTATCAGATTAGAGCCATAAGGGCACTAGGCATCTACCACCCCACTACCACTATCAGATTAGAGCCATAAAGGCACTAGGCATCTACCACCCCACTACCACTATCAGATTAGAGCCATAATGGAGACTAGGTATCTACCACCCCACTACCACTATAAGATTAGAGCCATAATGGAGACTAGGTATCTACCACCCCACTACCACTATCAGATTAGAGCCATAATGGAGACTAGGTATCTACCACCCCACTACCACTATCAGATTAGAGCCATAATGGAGACTAGGTATCTACCACACCACTACCACTACCAGATTAGAGCCATAATGGAGACTAGGTACAGTGGGGAGAACAAGTATTTGATACACTGCCGATTTTGCAGGTTTTCCTACTTACAAAGCATGTAGAGGTCTGTAATTTTTATCACAGGTACACTTCAACTGTGAGAGACGGAATCTAAAACAAAAATCCAGAAAATCACATTGTATGATTTTTAAGTAATTCATTTGCATTTTATTGCATGACATAAGTATTTGATACATCAGAAAAGCAGAACTTAATATTTGGTACAGAAACCTTTGTTTGCAATTACAGAGATCATACGTTTCCTGTAGTTCTTGACCAGGTTTGCACACACTGCAGCAGGGATTTTGGCCCACTCCTCCATACAGACCTTCTCCAGATCCTTCAGGTTTCGGGGCTGTCGCTGGGCAATACGGACTTTCAGCTCCCTCCAAAGATTTTCTATTGGGTTCAGGTCTGGAGACTGGCTAGGCCACTCCAGGACCTTGAGATGCTTCTTACATTACATTACATTTAACATTTAAGTCATTTAGCAGACGCTCTTATCCAGAGCGACTTACAAATTGGTGCATTCACCTTATGACATCCAGTGGAACAGCCACTTTACAATAGTGCATCTAAATCTTTTAAGGGGGGGGGGGGGGGGGGGTGAGAAGGATTACTTTATCCTATCCTAGGTATTCCTTAAAGAGGTGGGGTTTCAGGTGTCTCCGGAAGGTGGTGATTGACTCCGCTGTCCTGGCGTCGTGAGGGAGTTTGTTCCACCATTGGGGGGCCAGAGCAGCGAACAGTTTTGACTGGGCTGAGCGGGAACTGTACTTCCTCAGTGGTAGGGAGGCGAGCAGGCCAGAGGTGGATGAACGCAGTGCCCTTGTTTGGGTGTAGGGCCTGATCAGAGCCTGGAGGTACTGAGGTGCCGTTCCCCTCACAGCTCCGTAGGCAAGCACCATGGTCTTGTAGCGGATGCGAGCTTCAACTGGAAGCCAGTGGAGAGAGCGGAGGAGCGGGGTGACGTGAGAGAACTTGGGAAGGTTGAACACCAGACGGGCTGCGGCGTTCTGGATGAGTTGTAGGGGTTTAATGGCACAGGCAGGGAGCCCAGCCAACAGCGAGTTGCAGTAATCCAGACGGGAGATGACAAGTGCCTGGATTAGGACCTGCGCCGCTTCCTGTGTGAGGCAGGGTCGTACTCTGCGGATGTTGTAGAGCATGAACCTACAGGAACGGGCCACCGCCTTGATGTTAGTTGAGAACGACAGGGTGTTGTCCAGGATCACGCCAAGGTTCTTAGCGCTCTGGGAGGAGGACACAATGGAGTTGTCAACCGTGATGGCGAGATCATGGAACGGGCAGTCCTTCCCCGGGAGGAAGAGCAGCTCCGTCTTGCCGAGGTTCAGCTTGAGGTGGTGATCCGTCATCCACACTGATATGTCTGCCAGGCATGCAGAGATGCGATTCGCCACTCCTTAGTTGCCCTGGCTGTGTGTTTCGGGTCGTTGTCATGCTGGAAGACCCAGCCACGACCTATCTTCAATGCTCTTACCGAGGGAAGGAGGTTGTTGGCCAAGATCTCGCGATGCATGGCCCCATCCATCCTCCCCTCAATACGGTGCAGTCGTCCTGTCCCCTTTGCAGAAAAGCATCCCCAAAGAATGATGTTTCCACCTCCAAGCTTCACGGTTAGGATGGTGTTCTTGGGGTTGTACTAATGCTTCTTCTTCCTCCAAACACGGCGAGTGGAGTTTAGACCAAAAAGCTCTATTTTTGTCTCATCAGACCACATGACCTTCTCCAATTCCTCCTCTGGATCATCCAGATGGTCATTGGCAAACTTCAGACGGGCCTGGACATGCGCTGGCTTGAGCAGGGGGACCTTGCGTGCGCTGCAGGATTTTAATCCATGACGGCGTAGTGTGTTACTAATGGTTTTCTTTGAGACTGTGGTCCCAGCTCTCTTCAGGTCATTGACCAGGTCCTGACGTGTAGTTCTGGGCTGATCCCTCACCTTCCTCATGATCATTGATGCCCCACGAGGTGAGATCTTGCATGGAGCCCCAGACCGAGGGTGATTGACCGTCATCTTGAACTTCTTCCATTTTCTAATAATTGCGCCAACAGTTGTTGCCTTCTCACCAAGCTGCTTACCTACTGTCCTGTAGCCCATCCCAGCCTTGTGCATGTCTACAATTTTATCCCTGATGTCCTTACACAGCTCTCTGGTCTTGGCCATTGTGGAGAGGTTGGAGTCTGTTTGATTGAGTGGGTGGACAGGTGTCTTTTATACAGGTAACGAGTTCAAACAGGTGCAGTTAATACAGGTAATGAGTGGAGAACAGGAGGGCTTCTTAAAGAAAAACTAACAGGTCTGTGAGAGCCGGAATTCTTACTGGTTGGTAGGTGATCAAATACTTATGTCATGCAATAAAATGCGAATTAATTACTTAAAAATCATACAATGTGATTTTCTGGATTTTTGTTTTAAATTCCGTCTCTCACAGTTGAAGTGTACCTATGTTAAAAATTACAGACCTCTACATGCTTTGTAAGTAGGAAAACCTGCAAAATCGGCAGTGTATCAAATACTTGTTCTCCCCACTGTATATACCACCCCACTAGCACTACTAGATTCGAGCCATAATGGAGACTAGGTATCTACCACCCACCTACCACTATCAGATTAGAGCCATAATGGAGACTAGGTATCTACCACCCCACTACCTCTATCAGATTAGAGCCAAAATGGAGACTAGGTATCTACCACCCCACTACCACTATCAGATTAGAGCCATAAAGGCACTAGGCATCTACCACCCCACTACCACTATCAGATTAGAGCCATAATGGAGACTAGGTATCTACCACCCCACTACCACTATCAGATTAGAGGCATAAGGGCACAAGGCATCTACCACCCCACTACCACTACCAGATTAGAGCCATAAAGGCACTAGGCATCTACCACCCCACTACAACTATCAGATTAGAGCCATAATGGAGACTAGGTATCTACCACCCCACTACCACTATCAGATTAGAGCCATAAGGGCACTAGGCATCTACCACCCCACCTACCACTATCAGATTAGAGCCATAAAGGCACTAGGCATCTACCACCCCACTACCACTATCAGATTAGAGCCATAATGGAGACTAGGTATCTACCACCCCACTACCACTATAAGATTAGAGCCATAATGGAGACTAGGTATCTACCACCCCACTACCAGATTAGAGCCATAATGGAGACTAGGTATCTACCACACCACTACCACTACCAGATTAGAGCCATAATGGAGACTAGGTATCTACCACCCCACTACCACTACTAGATTAGAGCCATAATGGAGACTAGGTATCCTACACCCACCTACCACTATCAGATTAGAGCCATAATGGAGACTAGGTATCTACCACCCCACTACCTCTATCAGATTAGAGCCATAATGGAGACTAGGTATCTACCACCCCACTACCACTATCAGATTAGAGCCATAAAGGCACTAGGCATCTACCACCCCACTACCACTATCAGATTAGAGCCATAATGGAGACTAGGTATCTACCACCCCACTACCACTATCAGATTAGAGCCATAATGGAGACTAGGTGTCTACCACCCCACTACCACTACCAGATTAGAGCCATAATGGAGACTAGGTGTCTACCACACCACTACCACTACCAGATTAGAGCCATAATGGAGACTAGGTATCTTCCACCCCACTACCACTACCAGATTAGAGCCATAAGGGCACTAGGTGTCTACCACCCCACTACCACTATCAGATTAGAGCCATAATGGAGACTAGGTATCTACCACCCCACTACCACTATCAGATTAGAGCCATAAGGGCACTAGTCATCTACCACCACACTACCACTATCAAATTAGAGCCATAAGGGCAGTAGGCATCTACCACCCCACTACCACCATCAGATTAGAGCCATAAAGGCACTAGGCATCTACCACCCCACTACCACTATCAGATTAGAGCCATAATGGAGACTAGGTATCTACCACCCCACTACCACTATCAGATTAGAGCCATAAGGGCACTAGGCATCTACCACCCCGCTACCACTATCAGATTAGAGCCATAAGGGCACTAGACATCTACCACACCACTACCACTATCAGATTAGAGCCATAATGGAGACTAGGTATCTACCACCCCACTACCACTATCAGATTAGAGCCATAAGGGCACTAGGCATCTATCACCCTACTAATACTATCAGATTAGAGCCATAAAGGCACTAGGCATCTACCAACCCACTACCACTATCAGATTAGAGCCATAATGGAGACTAGGTATCTACCACCCCACTACCACTATCAGATTAGAGCCATAAGGGCACTAGGCATCTACCACCCCACTACCACTACCAGATTAGAGCCATAAGGGCACTAGGCATCTACCACCCCGCTACCACTATCAGATTAGAGCCATAAGGGCACTAGACATCTACCACCCCACTACCACTATCAGATTAGAGCCATAATGGAGACTAGGTATCTACCACCCCACTACCACTATCAGATTAGAGACATAAGGGCACTAGGCATCTACCACCCCACTACCACTACCAGATTAGAGCCATAAAGGCACTAGGCATCTACCACCCCACTACAACTATCAGATTAGAGCCATAATGGAGACTAGGTATCTACCACCCCACTACCACTATCAGATTAGAGCCATAAGGGCACTAGGCATCTACCACCCCACTACCACTATCAGATTAGAGCCATAAAGGCACTAGGCATCTACCACCCCACTACCACTATCAGATTAGAGCCATAATGGAGACTAGGTATCTACCACCCCACTACCACTATAAGATTAGAGCCATAATGGAGACTAGGTATCTACCACCCCACTACCAGATTAGAGCCATAATGGAGACTAGGTATCTACCACACCACTACCACTACCAGATTAGAGCCATAATGGAGACTAGGTATATACCACCCCACTAGCACTACTAGATTCGAGCCATAATGGAGACTAGGTATCTACCACCCACCTACCACTATCAGATTAGAGCCATAATGGAGACTAGGTATCTACCACCCCACTACCTCTATCAGATTAGAGCCAAAATGGAGACTAGGTATCTACCACCCCACTACCACTATCAGATTAGAGCCATAAAGGCACTAGGCATCTACCACCCCACTACCACTATCAGATTAGAGCCATAATGGAGACTAGGTATCTACCACCCCACTACCACTACCAGATTAGAGCCATAATGTAGACTAGGTGTCTACCACACCACTACCACTACCAGATTAGAGCCATATCGGAGACTAGGTATCTTCCACCCCACTACCACTACCAGATTAGAGCCATAAGGGCACTAGGCATCTACCACCCCACTACCACTATCAGATTAGAGCCATAATGTAGACTAGGTATCTACCACCCCACTACCACTATCAGATTAGAGCCATAAGGGCACTAGGGATCTACCATCCCACTACCACTATCAGATTAGATCCATAAGGGCACTAGGCATCTACCACCCCACTACCACTATCAGATTAGAGCCATAAAGGCACTAGGCATATACCACCCCACTACCACTATCAGATTAGAGCCATAATGGAGACTAGGTATCTACCACCCCACTACCTCTATCAGATTAGAGCCATAAGGGCACTAGGCATCTACCACCCCACTACCACTATCAGATTAGAGCCATAAAGGAACTAGGCATCTACCACCCCACTACCACTATCAGATTAGAGCCATAATGGAGACTAGGTATCTACCACCCCACTAGCACTATAAGATTAGAGCCATAATGGAGACTAGGTATCTACCACCCCACTACCAGATTAGAGCCATAATGGAGACTAGGTATCTACCACACCACTACCACTACCAGATTAGAGCCATAATGGAGACTAGGTATCTACCACCCCACTAGCACTACTAGATTAGAGCCATAATGGAGACTAGGTATCTACCACCCACCTACCACTATCAGATTAGAGCCATAATGGAGACTAGGTATCTACCACCCCACTACCACTATCAGATTAGAGCCATAATGGAGACTAGGTATCTACCACCCCACTACCACTATCAGATTAGAGCCAGAAAGGCACTAGGCATCTACCACCCCACTACCACTATCAGATTAGAGCCATAATGGAGACTAGGTATCTACCACCCCACTACCACTATCAGATTAGAGCCATAATGGAGACTAGGTGTCTACCACCCCACTACCACTACCAGATTAGAGCCATAATGGAGACTAGGTGTCTACCACACCACTACCACTACCAGATTAGAGCCACAATGGAGACTAGGTATCTACCACCCCACTACCACTATCAGATTAGAGCCATAAAGGCACTAGGCATCTACCACCCCACTACCACTATCAGATTAGAGCCATTATGGAGACTAGGTATCTACCACCCCACTACCTCTATAAGATTAGAGCCATAAGGGCACTTGGCATCTACCACCCCACTACCACTATCAGATTAGAGCCATAAAGGCACTAGACATCTACCACCCCACTACCACTTTCAGATTAGAGCCATAATGGAGACTAGGTATCTACCACCCCATTACCACTATTAGATTAGAGCCATAAGGGCACTAGGCATCTACCACCCCACTACCACTATCAGATTAGAGCCATAATGGAGACTAGGTATCTACCACCCCACTACCACTATCAGATTAGAGCCATAAAGGCACTAGGCATCTACCACCCCACTACCACTATCAGATTAGAGCCATAATTTAGACTAGGTATCTACCACCCCACTACCGCTATACGTTTAGAGCCATAATGGAGACTAGGTATCTACTACCCCACTACCAGATTAGATCCATAATGGAGACTAGGTATCTACCACACCACTACCACTACCAGATTAGAGCCATAATGGAGACTAGGTATCTACCACCCCACTAGCACTACTAGATTACAGCCATAATGGAGACTAGGTATCTACCACCCCACTACCTCTATCAGATTAGAGCCATAATGGAGACTAGGTATCTACCACCCCACTACCACTATCAGATTAGAGCCATAAAGGCACTAGGCATCTACCACCCCACTACCTCTATCAGATTAGAGCCATTATGGAGACTAGGTATCTACCACCCCACTACCTCTATAAGATTAGAGCCATAAGGGCACTTGGCATCTACCACCCCACTACCACTATCAGATTAGAGCCATAAAGGCACTAGACATCTACCACCCCACTACCACTTTCAGATTAGAGCCATAATGGAGACTAGGTATCTACCACCCCATTACCACTATTAGATTAGAGCCATAAGGGCACTAGGCATCTACCACCCCACTACCACTATCAGATTAGAGCCATAATGGAGACTAGGTATCTACCACCCCACTACCACTATCAGATTAGAGCCATAAAGGCACTAGGCATCTACCACCCCACTACCACTATCAGATTAGAGCCATAATGGAGACTAGGTATCTACCACCCCACTACCACTATAAGATTAGAGCCATAATGGAGACTAGGTATCTACCACCCCACTACCAGATTAGAGCCATAATGGAGACTAGGTATCTACCACACCACTACCACTACCAGATTAGAGCCATAATGGAGACTAGGTATCTACCACCCCACTAGCACTACTAGATTACAGCCATAATGGAGACTAGGTATCTACCACCCACCTACCACTATCAGATTAGAGCCATAATGGAGACTAGGTATCTACCACCCTAGGTATCTACAACCCCACTACCAGTACCAGATTAGAGCCATAATGGAGACTAGGTATCTACAACCCCACTACCAGTACCAGATTAGAGCCATAATGGAGACTAGGTATCTACAACCCCACTACCAGTACCAGATTAGAGCCATAATGGAGACTAGGTATCTACCACACCACTACCACTACCAGATTAGAGCCATAATGGAGACAAGGTATCTACCACCCCACTACCACTATCAGATTAGAGCCATAATGGAGACTAGGTATAAAACACCCCACTACCACTATCAGATTAGAGCCATAATTGAGAAAAGGTTTCTGCCACCCCTCTACCACTACCAGATTAGAGCCATAATGGAGACTAGGTATCTACCACCCCACTACCACTATCAGATTAGAGCCATAATGGAGACTAGGTATCTACCACCCCACTACCACTATCAGATTAGAGCCATAATGGAGACTAGGTATCTACCACCCCACTACCACTACCAAATTAGAGCCATAATGGATACTAGCTATCTACCACCCACTACCACTATCAGATTAGAGCCATAATGGAGAGTAGGTATCTTCCACCCCACTACAACTATCAGATTAAAGCCATAGTGGAGACTAGGTATCTACCACCCCACTACAACTATCAGATTAGAGCCATAATGGAGACTAGGTATCTACCACCACACTACCACTATCAGATTAGAGCCATAATGGAGACTAGGTATCTACCACCCCACTACCACTATCAGATTAGAGCCATAATGGAGACTAGGTATCTACCACCTCTCTACCACTATCAGATTAGAGCCATAATGGAGACTAGGTATATACCACCCCACTACCACTATCAGATTAGAGCCATAAGGGCACTAGGCATCTATCACCCCACTACCACTATCAGATTAGAGCCAGAAGGGCAATAGGCATCTACCACCCCACTACCACTATCAGATTAGAGCCATAAAGGCACTAGGCATCTACCACCCCACTACCACTATCAGATTAGAGCCATAATGGAGACTAGGTATCTACCACCCCACTACCACTATCAAATTAGAGCCATAATGGAGACTAGGTATCTACCAACCCACTACCACTATCAGATTACAGCCATAATGGAGAATAGGTATCTACCACCCCTCTACCACTATCAGATTAGAGCCATAATGGAGACTAGGTATATACCACCCCACTACCACTATCAGATTAGAGCCATAAGAGCACTTGGCATCTACCACCCCACTACCACTATCAGATTAGAGCCATAATGGAGACAAAGTATCTACCACCCCACTACCACTATCAGATTAGAGCCATAATGGAGAATAGGTATCTACACCCCTCTACCACTATCAGATTAGAGCCATAATGGAGACTAGGTATCTACCACCCCACTACCACTATCAGATTAGAGCCATAAGGGCACTAGGCATCTACCACCCCACTACCACTATCAGATTAGAGCCATAAAGGCACTAGGCATCTACCACCCCACTACCACTATCAGATTAGAGCCATAATGGAGACTAGGTATCTACCACCCCACTACCTCTATAAGATTAGAGCCATAAGGGCACTTGGCATCTACCACCCCACTACCACTATCAGATTAGAGCCATAATGGAGACTAGGTATCTACCACCCCACTACCACTATCAGATTAGAGCCATAAGGGCACTTGGCATCTAAAACCCCACTACCACTATCAGATTAGAGCCATAAGGGCACTTGGCATCTACCACCCCACTACTTCTATCAGATTAGAGCCATAATGGAGACTAGGTATCTACCACCCCTCTACAACTACCAGATTAGAGCCATAATGGAGACTAGGTATATACCACCCCACTACCACTATCAGATTAGAGCCATATGGGCACTTGGCATCTACCACCCCACTACCACTATCAGATTAGAGCCATAAAGGCACTAGGCATCTACCACCCCACTACCACTATCAGATTAGAGCCATAATGGAGACTAGGTATCTACCACCCCACTACCTCTATCAGATTAGAGCCATAAGGGCACTTGGCATCTAAAACCCCACTACCACTATCAGATTAGAGCCATAAGGGCACTTGGCATCTACCACCCCACTACCACTATCAGATTAGAGCCATAAGGGCACTAGGCATCTACCACCCCACTACCACTATCAGATTAGAGCCATAAAGGCACTAGGCATCTACCACCCCACTACCACTATCAGATTAGAGCCATAATGGAGACTAGGTATCTACCACCCCACTACCTCTATAAGATTAGAGCCATAAGGGCACTTGGCATCTACCACCCCACTACCACTATCAGATTAGAGCCATAATGGAGACTAGGTATCTACCACCCCACTACCACTATCAGATTAGAGCCATAAGGGCACTTGGCATCTAAAACCCCACTACCACTATCAGATTAGAGCCATAAGGGCACTTGGCATCTACCACCCCACTACTTCTATCAGATTAGAGCCATAATGGAGACTAGGTATCTACCACCCCTCTACCACTACCAGATTAGAGCCATAATGGAGACTAGGTATATACCACCCCACTACCACTATCAGATTAGAACCATAAGGGCACTTGGCATCTAAAACCCCACTACCACTATCAGATTAGAGCCAATAAGGGCACTTGGCATCTACCACCCCACTACCACTATCAGATTAGAGCCATAAAGGCACTAGGCATCTACCACCCCACTACCACTATCAGATTAGAGCCATAATGGAGACTAGGTATCTACCACCCCACTACCTCTATAAGATTAGAGCCATAAGGGCACTTGGCATCTACCACCCCACTACCACTATCAGATTAGAGCCATAATGGAGACTAGGTATCTACCACCCCACTACCACTATCAGATTAGAGCCATATGGGCACTTGGCATCTACCACCCCACTACCACTATCAGATTAGAGCCATAAAGGCACTAGGCATCTACCACCCCACTACCACTATCAGATTAGAGCCATAATGGAGACTAGGTATCTACCACCCCACTACCTCTATCAGATTAGAGCCATAAGGGCACTTGGCATCTAAAACCCCACTACCACTATCAGATTAGAGCCATAAGGGCACTTGGCATCTACCACCCCACTAGCACTATCAGATTAGAGCCATAATGGAGACTAGGTATCTACCACCCCTCTACCACTACCAGATTAGAGCCATAATGGAGACTAGGTATATACCACCCCACTACCACTATCAGATTAGAACCATAAGGGCACTTGGCATCTAAAACCCCACTACCACTATCAGATTAGAGCCAATAAGGGCACTTGGCATCTACCACCCCACTACCACTATCAGATTAGAGCCATAAAGGCACTAGGCATCTACCACCCCACTACCACTATCAGATTAGAGCCATAATGGAGACTAGGTATCTACCACCCCACTACCTCTATAAGATTAGAGCCATAAGGGCACTTGGCATCTACCACCCCACTACCACTATCAGATTAGAGCCATAATGGAGACTAGGTATCTACCACCCCACTACCACTATCAGATTAGAGCCATATGGGCACTTGGCATCTACCACCCCACTACCACTATCAGATTAGAGCCATAAAGGCACTAGGCATCTACCACCCCACTACCACTATCAGATTAAAGCCATAATGGAGACTAGGTATCTACCACCCCACTACCTCTATCATATTAGAGCCATAAGGGCACTTGGCATCTAAAACCCCACTACCACTATCAGATTAGAGCCATAAGGGCACTTGGCATCTACCACCCCACTACCACTACCAGATTAGGGCCATAATGGAGACTAGGTATATACCACCCCACTACCACTATCAGATTAGAGCCAATAAGGGCACTTGGCATCTACCACCCCACTACCACTATCAGATTAGAGCCATAAGGGCACTAGGCATCTACCACCCCACTACCACTACCAGATTAGAGCCATAAGGGCACTAGGCATCTACCACCCCGCTACCACTATCAGATTAGAGCCATAAGGGCACTAGACATCTACCACCCCACTACCACTATCAGATTAGAGCCATAATGGAGACTAGGTATCTACCACCCCACTACCACTATCAGATTAGAGACATAAGGGCACTAGGCATCTACCACCCCACTACCACTACCAGATTAGAGCCATAAAGGCACTAGGCATCTACCACCCCACTACAACTATCAGATTAGAGCCATAATGGAGACTAGGTATCTACCACCCCACTACCACTATCAGATTACAGCCATAAGGGCACTAGGCATCTACCACCCCACTACCACTATCAGATTAGAGCCATAAAGGCACTAGGCATCTACCACCCCACTACCACTATCAGATTAGAGCCATAATGGAGACTAGGTATCTACCACCCCACTACCACTATAAGATTAGAGCCATAATGGAGACTAGGTATCTACCACCCCACTACCAGATTAGAGCCATAATGGAGACTAGGTATCTACCACACCACTACCACTACCAGATTAGAGCCATAATGGAGACTAGGTATATACCACCCCACTAGCACTACTAGATTCGAGCCATAATGGAGACTAGGTATCTACCACCCACCTACCACTATCAGATTAGAGCCATAATGGAGACTAGGTATCTACCACCCCACTACCTCTATCAGATTAGAGCCAAAATGGAGACTAGGTATCTACCACCCCACTACCACTATCAGATTAGAGCCATAAAGGCACTAGGCATCTACCACCCCACTACCACTATCAGATTAGAGCCATAATGGAGACTAGGTATCTACCACCCCACTACCACTATAAGATTAGAGCCATAATGGAGACTAGGTGTCTACCACCCCACTACCACTACCAGATTAGAGCCATAATGTAGACTAGGTGTCTACCACACCACTACCACTACCAGATTAGAGCCATAATGGAGACTAGGTATCTTCCACCCCACTACCACTACCAGATTAGAGCCATAAGGGCACTAGGCATCTACCACCCCACTACCACTATCAGATTAGAGCCATAATGTAGACTAGGTATCTACCACCCCACTACCACTATCAGATTAGAGCCATAAGGGCACTAGGGATCTACCATCCCACTACCACTATCAGATTAGATCCATAAGGGCACTAGGCATCTACCACCCCACTACCACTATCAGATTAGAGCCATAAAGGCACTAGGCATATACCACCCCACTACCACTATCAGATTAGAGCCATAATGGAGACTAGGTATCTACCACCCCACTACCACTATCAGATTAGAGCCATAAGGGCACTAGGCATCTACCACCCCACTACCACTATCAGATTAGAGCCATAAAGGAACTAGGCATCTACCACCCCACTACCACTATCAGATTAGAGCCATAATGGAGACTAGGTATCTACCACCCCACTACCACTATAAGATTAGAGCCATAATGGAGACTAGGTATCTACCACCCCACTACCAGATTAGAGCCATAATGGAGACTAGGTATCTACCACCCCACTACCACTATCAGATTAGAGCCATAATGGAGACTAGGTATCTACCACCCACCTACCTCTATCAGATTAGAGCCATAATGGAGACTAGGTATCTACCACCCCACTACCACTATCAGATTAGAGCCAGAAAGGCACTAGGCATCTACCACCCCACTACCACTATCAGATTAGAGCCATAATGGAGACTAGGTATCTACCACCCCACTACCACTATCAGATTAGAGCCATAATGGAGACTAGGTGTCTACCACCCCACTACCACTATCAGATTAGAGCCATAATGGAGACTAGGTGTCTACCACACCACTACCACTACCAGATTAGAGCCACAATGGAGACTAGGTATCTACCACCCCACTACCACTATCAGATTAGAGCCATAAAGGCACTAGGCATCTACCACCCCACTACCACTATCAGATTAGAGCCATAATGGAGACTAGGTATCTACCACCCCACTACCTCTATCAGATTAGAGCCATTATGGAGACTAGGTATCTACCACCCCACTACCTCTATAAGATTAGAGCCATAAGGGCACTTGGCATCTACCACCCCACTACCACTATCAGATTAGAGCCATAAAGGCACTAGGCATCTACCACCCCACTACCACTTTCAGATTAGAGCCATAATGGAGACTAGGTATCTACCACCCCATTACCACTATTAGATTAGAGCCATAAGGGCACTAGGCATCTACCACCCCACTACCACTATCAGATTAGAGCCATAATGGAGACTAGGTATCTACCACCCCACTACCACTATCAGATTAGAGCCATAAAGGCACTAGGCATCTACCACCCCACTACCACTATCAGATTAGAGCCATAATGGAGACTAGGTATCTACCACCCCACTACCGCTATACGTTTAGAGCCATAATGGAGACTAGGTATCTACCACCCCACTACCAGATTAGATCCATAATGGAGACTAGGTATCTACCACACCACTACCACTACCAGATTAGAGCCATAATGGAGACTAGGTATCTACCACCCCACTAGCACTACTAGATTACAGCCATAATGGAGACTAGGTATCTACCACCCCACTACCTCTATCAGATTAGAGCCATAATGGAGACTAGGTATCTACCACCCCACTACCACTATCAGATTAGAGCCATAAAGGCACTAGGCATCTACCACCCCACTACCTCTATCAGATTAGAGCCATTATGGAGACTAGGTATCTACCACCCCACTACCTCTATAAGATTAGAGCCATAAGGGCACTTGGCATCTACCACCCCACTACCACTATCAGATTAGAGCCATAAAGGCACTAGACATCTACCACCCCACTACCACTTTCAGATTAGAGCCATAATGGAGACTAGGTATCTACCACCCCATTACCACTATTAGATTAGAGCCATAAGGGCACTAGGCATCTACCACCCCACTACCACTATCAGATTAGAGCCATAATGGAGACTAGGTATCTACCACCCCACTACCACTATCAGATTAGAGCCATAAAGGCACTAGGCATCTACCACCCCACTACCACTATCAGATTAGAGCCATAATGGAGACTAGGTATCTACCACCCCACTACCACTATAAGATTAGAGCCATAATGGAGACTAGGTATCTACCACCCCACTACCAGATTAGAGCCATAATGGAGACTAGGTATCTACCACACCACTACCACTACCAGATTAGAGCCATAATGGAGACTAGGTATCTACCACCCCACTAGCACTACTAGATTACAGCCATAATGGAGACTAGGTATCTACCACCCACCTACCACTATCAGATTAGAGCCATAATGGAGACTAGGTATCTACCACCCTAGGTATCTACAACCCCACTACCAGTACCAGATTAGAGCCATAATGGAGACTAGGTATCTACAACCCCACTACCAGTACCAGATTAGAGCCATAATGGAGACTAGGTATCTACAACCCCACTACCAGTACCAGATTAGAGCCATAATGGAGACTAGGTATCTACCACACCACTACCACTACCAGATTAGAGCCATAATGGAGACAAGGTATCTACCACCCCACTACCACTATCAGATTAGAGCCATAATGGAGACTAGGTATAAAACACCCCACTACCACTATCAGATTAGAGCCATAATTGAGAAAAGGTTTCTGCCACCCCTCTACCACTACCAGATTAGAGCCATAATGGAGACTAGGTATCTACCACCCCACTACCACTATCAGATTAGAGCCATAATGGAGACTAGTTATCTACCACCCCACTACCACTATCAGATTAGAGCCATAATGGAGACTAGGTATCTACCACCCCACTACCACTATCAGATTAGAGCCATAATGGAGACTAGGTATCTACCACCCCACTACCACTATCAGATTAGAGCCATAATGGAGAGTAGGTATCTTCCACCCCACTACAACTATCAGATTAAAGCCATAGTGGAGACTAGGTATCTACCACCCCACTACAACTATCAGATTAGAGCCATAATGGAGACTAGGTATCTACCACCACACTACCACTATCAGATTAGAGCCATAATGGAGACTAGGTATCTACCACCCCACTACCACTATCAGATTAGAGCCATAATGGAGACTAGGTATCTACCACCTCTCTACCACTATCAGATTAGAGCCATAATGGAGACTAGGTATATACCACCCCACTACCACTATCAGATTAGAGCCATAAGGGCACTAGGTATCTACCACCCCACTACCACTATCAGATTAGAGCCAGAAGGGCACTAGGCATCTACCACCCCACTACCACTATCAGATTAGAGCCATAATGGGCACTAGGCATCTACCACCCCACTACCACTATCAGATTAGAGCCATAATGGAGACTAGGTATCTACCACCCCACTACCACTATCAAATTAGAGCCATAATGGAGACTAGGTATCTACCACCCCACTACCACTATCAGATTACAGCCATAATGGAGACTAGGTATCTACCACCCCACTACCACTATCAGATTAGAGCCATAATGGAGACTAGGTATATACCACCCCACTACCACTATCAGATTAGAGCCATAAGAGCACTAGGCATCTACCACCCCACTACCACTATCAGATTAGAGCCATAATGGAGACAAAGTATCTACCACCCCACTACCACTATCAGATTAGAGCCATAATGGAGAATAGGTATCTACACCCCTCTACCACTATCAGATTAGAGCCATAATGGAGACTAGGTATCTACCACCCCACTACCACTATCAGATTAGAGCCATAAGGGCACTAGGCATCTACCACCCCACTACCACTATCAGATTAGAGCCATAAAGGCACTAGGCATCTACCACCCCACTACCACTATCAGATTAGAGCCATAATGGAGACTAGGTATCTACCACCCAACTACCTCTATAAGATTAGAGCCATAAGGGCACTTGGCATCTACCACCCCACTACCACTATCAGATTAGAGCCATAATGGAGACTAGGTATCTACCACCCCACTACCACTATCAGATTAGAGCCATAAGGGCACTTGGCATCTAAAACCCCACTACCACTATCAGATTAGAGCCATAAGGGCACTTGGCATCTACCACCCCACTACCACTATCAGATTAGAGCCATAATGGAGACTAGGTATCTACCACCCCTCTACCACTACCAGATTAGAGCCAGAATGGAGACTAGGTATATACCACCCCACTACCACTATCAGATTAGAACCATAAGGGCACTTGGCATCTAAAACCCCACTACCACTATCAGATTAGAGCCAATAAGGGCACTTGGCATCTACCACCCCACTACCACTATCAGATTAGAGCCATAAAGGCACTAGGCATCTACCACCCCACTACCACTATCAGATTAGAGCCATAATGGAGACTAGGTATCTACCACCCCACTACCTCTATAAGATTAGAGCCATAAGGGCACTTGGCATCTACCACCCCACTACCACTATCAGATTAGAGCCATAATGGAGACTAGGTATCTACCACCCCACTACCACTATCAGATTAGAGCCATATGGGCACTTGGCATCTACCACCCCACTACCACTATCAGATTAGAGCCATAAAGGCACTAGGCATCTACCACCCCACTACCACTATCAGATTAGAGCCATAATGGAGACTAGGTATCTACCACCCCACTACCTCTATCAGATTAGAGCCATAAGGGCACTTGGCATCTAAAACCCCACTACCACTATCAGATTAGAGCCATAAGGGCACTTGGCATCTACCACCCCACTACCACTATCAGATTAGAGCCATAATGGAGACTAGGTATCTACCACCCCTCTACCACTACCAGATTAGAGCCATAATGGAGACTAGGTATATACCACCCCACTACCACTATCAGATTAGAACCATAAGGGCACTTGGCATCTAAAACCCCACTACCACTATCAGATTAGAGCCAATAAGGGCACTTGGCATCTACCACCCCACTACCACTATCAGATTAGAGCCATAAAGGCACTAGGCATCTACCACCCCACTACCACTATCAGATTAGAGCCATAATGGAGACTAGGTATCTACCACCCCACTACCTCTATAAGATTAGAGCCATAAGGGCACTTGGCATCTACCACCCCACTACCACTATCAGATTAGAGCCATAATGGAGACTAGGTATCTACCACCCCACTACCACTATCAGATTAGAGCCATATGGGCACTTGGCATCTACCACCCCACTACCACTATCAGATTAGAGCCATAAAGGCACTAGGCATCTACCACCCCACTACCACTATCAGATTAGAGCCATAATGGAGACTAGGTATCTACCACCCCACTACCTCTATCATATTAGAGCCATAAGGGCACTTGGCATCTAAAACCCCACTACCACTATCAGATTAGAGCCATAAGGGCACTTGGCATCTACCACCCCACTACCACTACCAGATTAGAGCCATAATGGAGACTAGGTATATACCACCCCACTACCACTATCAGATTAGAGCCATAAGGGCACTTGGCATCTAAAACCCCACTACCACTATCAGATTAGAGCCATAAGGGCACTTGGCATCTACCACCCCACTACCACTATCAGATTAGAGCCATAATGGAGAGTAGGTATCTTCCACCCCACTACCACTATCAGATTAGAGCCATAATGGAGACTAGGTATCTACCACCCACTACCACTATCAGATTAGAGCCATAATGGAGACTAGGTATCTACCACCCCACTACCACTATCAGATTAGAGCCATAATGGAGACTAGGTATATACCACCCCACTACCACTATCAGATTAGAGCCATAAGGGCACTTGGCATCTAAAACCCCACTACCACTATCAGATTAGAGCCATAAGGGCACTTGGCATCTACCACCCCACTACCACTATCAGATTAGAGCCATAATGGAGAGTAGGTATCTTCCACCCCACTACCACTATCAGATTAGAGCCATAATGGAGACTAGGTATCTACCACCCACTACCACTATCAGATTAGAGCCATAATGGAGACTAGGTATCTACCACCCCACTACCACTATCAGATTAGAGCCATAATGGAGACTAGGTATCTACCACCCCACTACCACTACCAGATTAGAGCCATAATGGAAACTAGGTATCTACCACCCCACTACCACTATCAGATTAGAGCCATAATGGAGACTAGGTATCTACCACCCCTCTACCACTACCATATTAGAGCCATAATGGAGACTAGGTATCTACCACCCCACTACCTCTATCAGATTAGAGCCATAATGGAGAGTAGGTATCTTCCACCCCACTACCACTATCAGATTAGAGCCATAATGGAGACTAGGTTTCTACCACCCCACTACCACTATCAGATTAGAGCCATAATGGAGACTAGGTATCTACCACCCCACTACCACTATCAGATTAGAGCCATAATGGAGACTAGGTATCTACCACCCCACTACCACTACCAGATTAGAGCCATAATGGAAACTAGGTATCTACCACCCCACTACCACTATCAGATTAGAGCCATAATGGAGACTAGGTATCTACCACCCCTCTACCACTACCAGATTAGAGCCATAATGGAGACTAGGTATCTACCACCCCACTACCTCTATCAGATTAGAGCCATAATGGAGAGTAGGTATCTTCCACCCCACTACCACTATCAGATTAGAGCCATAATGGAGACTAGGTATCTACCACCCACTACCACTATCAGATTAGAGCCATAATGGAGACTAGGTATCTACCACCCCACTACCTCTATCAGATTAGAGCCATAATGGAGAGTAGGTATCTTCCACCCCACTACCACTATCAGATTAGAGCCATAATGGAGACTAGGTTTCTACCACCCCACTACCACTATCAGATTAGAGCCATAATGGAGACTAGGTATCTACCACCCCACTACCACTATCAGATTAGAGCCATAATGGAGACTAGGTATCTACCACCCCACTACCACTATCAGATTACAGCCATAAGGGCACTAGGCATCTACCACCCCACTACCACTATCAGATTAGAGCCATAAGGGCACTTGGCATCTAAAACCCCACTACCACTACCAGATTAGAGCCATAATTGAAACTAGGTATCTACCACCCCACTACCACTATCAGATTAGAGCCATAATGGAGACTAGGTATCTACCACCCCCCTACCACTACCAGATTAGAGCCATAATGGAGACTAGGTATCTACCACCCCACTACCTCTATCAGATTAGAGCCATAATGGAGAGTAGGTATCTTCCACCCCACTACCACTATCAGATTAGAGCCATAATGGAGACTAGGTTTCTACCACCCCACTACCACTATCAGATTAGAGCCATAATGGAGACTAGGTATCTACCACCCCACTACCACTATCAGATTAGAGCCATAATGGAGACTAGGTATCTACCACCCCACTACCACTACCAGATTAGAGCCATAATGGAAACTAGGTATCTACCACCCCACTACCACTATCAGATTAGAGCCATAATGGAGACTAGGTATCTACCACCCCTCTACCACTACCAGATTAGAGCCATAATGGAGACTAGGTATCTACCACCCCACTACCTCTATCAGATTAGAGCCATAATGGAGAGTAGGTATCTTCCACCCCACTACCACTATCAGATTAGAGCCATAATGGAGACTAGGTATCTACCACCCACTACCACTATCAGATTAGAGCCATAATGGAGACTAGGTATCTACCACCCCACTACCTCTATCAGATTAGAGCCATAATGGAGACTAGGTATCTACCACCCCACTACCTCTATCAGATTAGAGCCATAATGGAGAGTAGGTATCTTCCACCCCACTACCACTATCAGATTAGAGCCATAATGGAGACTAGGTTTCTACCACCCCACTACCACTATCAGATTAGAGCCATAAGGGCACTAGGCATCTACCACCCCACTACCACTATCAGATTAGAGCCATAAGGGCACTTGGCATCTAAAACCCCACTACCACTATCAGATTAGAGCCATAAGGG
The DNA here is from genome assembly GCF_045679555.1 of Salvelinus alpinus. Classification (NCBI taxonomy): domain Eukaryota; kingdom Metazoa; phylum Chordata; class Actinopteri; order Salmoniformes; family Salmonidae; genus Salvelinus; species Salvelinus alpinus. The sequence goes on from NC_092088.1 coordinate 106,874,517, forward strand.
CACTTGGCATCTACCACCCCACTACCACTATCAGATTAGAGGCATAATGGAGACTAGGTATCTACCACCCCACTACCACTACCAGATTAGAGCCATAATGGAGACTAGGTATCTACCACCCCACTACCTCTATCAGATTAGAGCCATAATGGAGAGTAGGTATCTTCCACCCCACTACCACTATCAGATTAGAGCCATAATGGAGACTAGGTTTCTACCACCCCACTACCACTATCAGATTAGAGCCATAATGGAGACTAGGTATCTACCACCCCACTACCACTATCAGATTAGAGCCATAATGGAAACTAGGTATCTACCACCCCACTACCACTATCAGATTAGAGCCATAATGGAGACTAGGTATCTACCACCCCTCTACCACTACCAGATTAGAGCCATAATGGAGACTAGGTATCTACCACCCCACTACCTCTATCAGATTAGAGCCATAATGGAGAGTAGGTATCTTCCACCCCACTACCACTATCAGATTAGAGCCATAATGGAGACTAGGTATCTACCACCCCACTACCACTATCAGATTAGAGCCATAATGGAGACTAGGTATCTACCACCCCACTACCACTATCAGATTAGAGCCATAATGGAGACTAGGTATCTACCACCCCACTACCACTATCAGATTAGAGCCATAAGGGCACTAGGCATCTACCACCCCACTACCACTATCAGATTAGAGCCATAATGGCACTTGGCATCTAAAACCCCACTACCACTATCAGATTAGAGCCATAAGGGCACTTGGAATCTACCACCCCACTACCACTATCAGATTAGAGGCATAATGGAGACTAGGTATCTACCACCCCTCTACCACTACCAGATTAGAGCCATAATGGAGACTAGGTATCTACCACCCCACTACCTCTATCAGATTAGAGCCATAATGGAGAGTAGGTATCTTCCACCCCACTACCACTATCAGATTAGAGCCATAATGGAGACTAGGTTTCTACCACCCCACTACCACTATCAGATTAGATCCATAATGGAGACTAGGTATCTACCACCCCACTACCACTACCAGATTAGAGCCATAATGGAAACTAGGTATCTACCACCCCACTACCACTATCAGATTAGAGCCATAATGGAGACTAGGTATCTACCACCCCACTACCACTATCAGATTAGAGCCATAATGGAGACTAGGTATCTACCACCCCACTACCTCTATCAGATTAGAGCCATAATGGAGAGTAGGTATCTTCCACCCCACTACCACTATCAGATTAGAGCCATAATGGAGACTAGGTATCTACCACCCCACTACCACTATCAGATTAGAGCCATAATGGAGACTAGGTATCTACCACCCCACTACCTCTATCAGATTAGAGCCATAATGGAGAGTAGGTATCTTCCACCCCACTACCACTATCAGATTAGAGCCATAATGGAGACTAGGTTTCTACCACCCCACTACCACTATCAGATTAGAGCCATAATGGAGACTAGGTATCTACCACCCCACTACCACTATCAGATTAGAGCCATAAGGGCACTAGGCATCTACCACCCCACTACCACTATCAGATTAGAGCCATAAGGGCACTTGGCATCTAAAACCCCACTACCACTATCAGATTAGAGCCATAAGGGCACTTGGCATCTACCACCCCACTACCACTATCAGATTAGAGGCATAATGGAGACTAGGTATCTACCACCCCTCTACCACTACCAGATTAGAGCCATAATGGAGACTAGGTATCTACCACCCCACTACCTCTATCAGATTAGAGCCATAATGGAGACTAGGTTTCTACCACCCCACTACCACTATCAGATTAGAGCCATAATGGAGACTAGATATCTACCACCCCACTACCACTATCAGATTAGAGCCATAATGGAGACTAGGTATCTACCACCCCACTACCACTATCAGATTAGAGCCATAATGGAGACTATGTATCTTCCACCCCACTACCACTATCAGATTAGAGCCATAATGGAGACTAGGTATCTACCACCCCACTACCACTATCAGATTAGAGCCATAATGGAGACTAGGTATCTACCACCCCACTACCTCTATCAGATTAGAGCCATAATGGAGAGTAGGTATCTTCCACCCCACTACCACTATCAGATTAGAGCCATAATGGAGACTAGGTTTCTACCACCCCACTACCACTATCAGATTAGAGCCATAAGGGCACTTGGCATCTACCACCCCACTACCACTATCAGATTAGAGCCATAATGGAGACTAGGTATCTACCACCCCACTACCTCTATAAGATTAGAGCTATAAGGGCACTTGGCATCTACCACCCCACTACCACTATCAGATTAGAGCCATAATGGAGACTAGGTATCTACCACCCCACTACCACTATCAGATTAGAGCCATAAAGGCACTTGGCATCTACCACCCCACTACCACTATCAGATTAGAGCCATAAAGGCACTAGGCATCTACCACCCCACTACCACTATCAGATTAGAGCCATAATGGAGACTAGGTATCTACCACCCCTCTAACACTACCAGATTAGAGCCATAATGGAGACTAGGTATATACCACCCCACTACCACTATCAGATTAGAACCATAAGGGCACTTGGCATCTATAACCCCACTACCACTATCAGATTAGAGCCAATAAGGGCACTTGGCATCTACCACCCCACTACCACTATCAGATTAGAGCCATAAAGGCACTAGGCATCTACCACCCCACTACCACTATCAGATTAGAGCCATAATGGAGACTAGGTATCTACCACCCCACTACCTCTATAAGATTAGAGCCATAAGGGCACTTGGCATCTACCACCCCACTACCACTATCAGATTAGAGCCATAATGGAGACTAGGTATCTACCACCCCACTACCACTATCAGATTAGAGCCATACGGGCACTTGGCATCTACCACCCCACTACCACTATCAGATTAGAGCCATAAAGGCACTAGGCATCTACCACCCCACTACCACTATCAGATTAGAGCCATAATGGAGACTAGGTATCTACCACCCCACTACCTCTATCAGATTAGAGCCATAAGGGCACTTGGCATCTAATACCCCACTACCACTATCAGATTAGAGCCATAAGGGCACTTGGCATCTACCACCCCACTACCACTATCAGATTAGAGCCATAATGGAGACTAGGTATCTACCACCCCTCTACCACTACCAGATTAGAGCCATAATGGAGACTAGGTATATACCACCCCACTACCACTATCAGATTAGAGCCATAAGGGCACTTGGCATCTAAAACCCCACTACCACTATCAGATTAGAGCCATAAGGGCACTTGGCATCTACCACCCCACTACCTCTATAAGATTAGAGCCATAAGGGCACTTGGCATCTACCACCCCACTACCACTATCAGATTAGAGCCATAAGGGCACTTGGCATCTAAAACCCCACTACCACTATCAGATTAGAGCCAATAAGGGCACTTGGCATCTACCACCCCACTACCACTATCAGATTAGAGCCATAATGGAGACTAGGTATCTACCACCCCACTACCACTATCAGATTAGAGCCATAATGGAGACTAGGTATCTACCACCCCACTACCACTATCAGATTAGAGCCATAATGGAGACAAGGTATCTACCACCCCACTACCTCTATCAGATTAGAGCCATAATGGAGAGTAGGTATCTTCCACCCCACTACCACTATCAGATTAGAGCCATAATGGAGACAAGGTATCTACCACCCCACTACCACTATCAGATTAGAGCCATAATGAAGACTAGGTATAAAACACCCCACTACCACTATCAGATTAGAGCCATAATTGAGAAAAGGTTTCTGCCATCCCTCTACCACTACCAGATTAGAGCCATAAGGACATTTGGCATCACCACCCCACTACCACTATCAGATTAGAGCCATAATGGAGACTAGGTATCTACCACCCCTCTACCACTATCAGATTAGAGCCATAATGGAGACTAGGTATATACCACCCCACTACCACTATCAGATTAGAGCCATAAGGGCACTTGGCATCTAAAACCCCACTACCACTATCAGATTAGAGCCATAAGGGCACTTGGCATCTACCACCCCACTACCACTATCAGATTAGAGCCATAATGGAGACTAGGTATCTACCAAACCCACTACCACTATCAGATTAGAGCCATAATGGAGACAAGGTATCTACCACCCCACTACCTCTATCAGATTAGAGCCATAATGGAGAGTAGGTATCTTCCACCCCACTACCACTATCAGATTAGAGCCATAATGGAGACAAGGTATCTACCACCCCACTACCACTATCAGATTAGAGCCATAATTGAGAAAAGGTTTCTGCCACCCCTCTACCACTACCAGATTAGAGCCATAATGGAGACTAGGTATCTACCACCCCACTACCACTACCAAATTAGAGCCATAATGGATACTAGGTATCTACCACCCCACTACCTCTATCAGATTAGAGCCATAATGGAGAGTAGGTATCTTCCACCCCACTACAACTATCAGATTAGAGCCATAATGGAGAATAGGTATCTACCACCCCTCTACCACTATCAGATTATAGCCATAATGGAGACTAGGTATCTACCACCCCACTACCACTATCAGATTAGAGCCATAAGGGCACTAGGCATCTACCACCCCACTACCACTATCAGATTAGAGCCATAAAGGCACTAGGCGTCTACCACCCCACTACCACTATCAGATTAGAGCCATAAAGGCACTAGGCATCTACCACCCCACTACCACTATCAGATTAGAGCCATAATGGAGACTAGGTATCTACCACCCCACTACCTCTATCAGATTAGAGTCATAAGGGCACTTGGCATCTAAAACCCCACTACCACTATCAGATTAGAGCCATAAGGGCACTTGGCATCTACCACCCCACTACCACTATCAGATTAGAGCCATAATGGAGACTAGGTATCTACCACCCCTCTACCACTGTCAGATTAGAGCCATAATGGAGAAAATGTTTCTGCCATCCCTCTACCACTACCAGATTAGAGCCATAAGGACACTTGGCATCTACCACCCCACTACCTCTATCAGATTAGAGCCATAATGGAGACTAGGTATCTACCACCCCTCTACCACTATCAGATTAGAGCCATAATGGAGACTAGGTTTCTACCACCCCACTACCTCTATCAGATTAGAGCCATAAGGGCACTTGGCATCTAAAACCCCACTACCACTATCAGATTAGAGCCATAAGGGCACTTGGCATCTACCACCCCACTACCACTATCAGATTAGAGCCATAATGGAGACTAGGTATCTACCACCCCTCTACCACTACCAGATTAGAGCCATAATGGAGACTAGGTATATACCACCCCACTACCTCTATCAGATTAGAGCCATAAGGGCACTTGGCATCTAAAACCCCACTACCACTATCAGATTAGAGCCATAAGGGCACTTGGCATCTACCACCCCACTACCACTATCAGATTAGAGCCATAATCGAGACTAGGTATCTACCACACCTCTACCACTACCAGATTAGAGCCATAATGGAGACTAGGTATATACCACCCCACTACCACTATCAGATTAGAGCCATAAGGGCACTTGGCATCTAAAACCCCACTACCACTATCAGATTAGAGCCAATAAGGGCACTTGGCATCTACCACCCCACTACCACTATCAGATTAGAGCCATAATGGAGACTAGGTATCTACCACCCCACTACCACTATCAGATTAGAGCCATAATGGAGACTAGGTATCTACCACCCCACTACCTCTATAAGATTAGAGCCATAAGGGCACTTGGCATCTACCACCCCACTACCATTATCAGATTAGAGCCATAATGGAGACTAGGTATCTACCACCCCACTACCACTATCAGATTAGAGCCATAATGAAGACTAGGTATAAAACACCCCACTACCACTATCAGATTAGAGCCATAATTGAGAAAAGGTTTCTGCCATCCCTCTACCACTACCAGATTAGAGCCATAAGGACACTTGGCATCTACCACCCCACTACCTCTATCAGATTAGAGCCATAATGGAGACTAGGTATCTACCACCCCTCTACCACTATCAGATTAGAGCCATAATGGAGACTAGGTATCTACCACCCCACTACCTCTATCAGATTAGAGCCATAAGGGCACTTGGCATCTAAAACCCCACTACCACTATCAGATTAGAGCCATAAGGGCACTTGGCATCTACCACCCCACTACCACTATCAGATTAGAGCCATAATGGAGACTAGGTATCTACCACCCCTCTACCACTACCAGATTAGAGCCATAATGGAGACTAGGTATATACCACCCCACTACCACTATCAGATTAGAGCCATAAGGGCACTTGGCATCTAAAACCCCACTACCACTATCAGATTAGAGCCATAAGGGCACTTGGCATCTACCACCCCACTACCACTATCAGATTAGAGCCATAATCGAGACTAGGTATCTACCACACCTCTACCACTACCAGATTAGAGCCATAATGGAGACTAGGTATATACCACCCCACTACCACTATCAGATTAGAGCCATAAGGGCACTTGGCATCTAAAACCCCACTACCACTATCAGATTAGAGCCAATAAGGGCACTTGGCATCTACCACCCCACTACCACTATCAGATTAGAGCCATAATGGAGACTAGGTATCTACCACCCCACTACCACTATCAGATTAGAGCCATAATGGAGACTAGGTATCTACCACCCCACTACCTCTATAAGATTAGAGCCATAAGGGCACTTGGCATCTACCACCCCACTACCACTATCAGATTAGAGCCATAATGGAGACTAGGTATCTACCACCCCACTTCCACTATCAGATTAGAGCCATACGGGCACTTGGCATCTACCACCCCACTACCACTATCAGATTAGAGCCATAAAGGCACTAGGCATCTACCACCCCACTACCACTATCAGATTAGAGCCATAATGGAGACTAGGTATCTACCACCCCACTACCTCTATCAGATTAGAGCCATAAGGGCACTTGGCATCTAAAACCCCACTACCACTATCAGATTAGAGCCATAAGGGCACTTGGCATCTACCACCCCACTACCACTATCAGATTAGAGCCATAATGGAGACTAGGTATCTACCACCCCTCTACCACTACCAGATTAGAGCCATAATGGAGACTAGGTATATACCACCCCACTACCACTATCAGATTAGAGCCATAAGGGCACTTGGCATCTAAAACCCCACTACCACTATCAGATTAGAGCCATAAGGGCACTTGGCATCTACCACCCCACTACCACTATCAGATTAGAGCCATAATGGAGACTAGGTATCTACCACACCTCTACCACTACCAGATTAGAGCCATAATGGAGACTAGGTATATACCACCCCACTACCACTATCAGATTAGAGCCATAAGGGCACTTGGCATCTAAAACCCCACTACCACTATCAGATTAGAGCCAATAAGGGCACTTGGCATCTACCACCCCACTACCACTATCAGATTAGAGCCATAATGGAGACTAGGTATCTACCACCCCACTACCACTATCAGATTAGAGCCATAATGGAGACAAGGTATCTACCACCCCACTACCACTATCAGATTAGAGCCATAATGAAGACAAGGTATAAAACACCCCACTACCACTATCAGATTAGAGCCATAATTGAGAAAAGGTTTCTGCCATCCCTCTACCACTACCAGATTAGAGCCATAAGGACACTTGGCATCTACCACCCCACTACCTCTATCAGATTAGAGCCATAATGGAGACTAGGTATCTACCACCCCTCTACCACTATCAGATTAGAGCCATAATGGAGACTAGGTTTCTACCACCCCACTACCTCTATCAGATTAGAGCCATAAGGGCTAGGTTACTTGGCATCTAAAACCCCACTACCACTATCAGATTAGAGCCATAAGGGCACTTGGCATCTACCACCCCACTACCACTATCAGATTAGAGCCATAATGGAGACTAGGTATCTACCACCCCACTACCACTACCAGATTAGAGCCATAATGGAGACTAGGTATCTACCACCCCACTACCACTATCAGATTAGAGCCATAAGGGCACTTGGCATCTACCACCCCACTACCACTATCAGATTAGAGCCATAAGGGCACTAGGCATCTACCACCCCACTACCACTATCAGATTAGAGCCATAATCGAGACTAGGTATCTACCACCCCACTACCACTACCAGATTAGAGCCATAATGGAGACTAGGTATATACCACCCCACTACCACTATCAGATTAGAGCCATAAGGGCACTTGGCATCTAAAACCCCACTACCACTATCAGATTAGAGCCAATAAGGGCACTTGGCATCTACCACCCCACTACCACTATCAGATTAGAGCCATAATGGAGACTAGGTATCTACCACCCCACTACCACTATCAGATTAGAGCCATAATGGAGACTAGGTATCTACCACCCCACTACCTCTATAAGATTAGAGCCATAAGGGCACTTGGCATCTACCACCCCACTACCATTATCAGATTAGAGCCATAATGGAGACTAGGTATCTACCACCCCACTACCACTATCAGATTAGAGCCATAATGAAGACTAGGTATAAAACACCCCACTACCACTATCAGATTAGAGCCATAATTGAGAAAAGGTTTCTGCCATCCCTCTACCACTACCAGATTAGAGCCATAAGGACACTTGGCATCTACCACCCCACTACCTCTATCAGATTAGAGCCATAATGGAGACTAGGTATCTACCACCCCTCTACCACTATCAGATTAGAGCCATAATGGAGACTAGGTATCTACCACCCCACTACCTCTATCAGATTAGAGCCATAAGGGCACTTGGCATCTAAAACCCCACTACCACTATCAGATTAGAGCCATAAGGGCACTTGGCATCTACCACCCCACTACCACTATCAGATTAGAGCCATAATGGAGACTAGGTATCTACCACCCCTCTACCACTACCAGATTAGAGCCATAATGGAGACTAGGTATATACCACCCCACTACCACTATCAGATTAGAGCCATAAGGGCACTTGGCATCTAAAACCCCACTACCACTATCAGATTAGAGCCATAAGGGCACTTGGCATCTACCACCCCACTACCACTATCAGATTAGAGCCATAATCGAGACTAGGTATCTACCACACCTCTACCACTACCAGATTAGAGCCATAATGGAGACTAGGTATATACCACCCCACTACCACTATCAGATTAGAGCCATAAGGGCACTTGGCATCTAAAACCCCACTACCACTATCAGATTAGAGCCAATAAGGGCACTTGGCATCTACCACCCCACTACCACTATCAGATTAGAGCCATAATGGAGACTAGGTATCTACCACCCCACTACCACTATCAGATTAGAGCCATAATGGAGACTAGGTATCTACCACCCCACTACCTCTATAAGATTAGAGCCATAAGGGCACTTGGCATCTACCACCCCACTACCACTATCAGATTAGAGCCATAATGGAGACTAGGTATCTACCACCCCACTTCCACTATCAGATTAGAGCCATACGGGCACTTGGCATCTACCACCCCACTACCACTATCAGATTAGAGCCATAAAGGCACTAGGCATCTACCACCCCACTACCACTATCAGATTAGAGCCATAATGGAGACTAGGTATCTACCACCCCACTACCTCTATCAGATTAGAGCCATAAGGGCACTTGGCATCTAAAACCCCACTACCACTATCAGATTAGAGCCATAAGGGCACTTGGCATCTACCACCCCACTACCACTATCAGATTAGAGCCATAATGGAGACTAGGTATCTACCACCCCTCTACCACTACCAGATTAGAGCCATAATGGAGACTAGGTATATACCACCCCACTACCACTATCAGATTAGAGCCATAAGGGCACTTGGCATCTAAAACCCCACTACCACTATCAGATTAGAGCCATAAGGGCACTTGGCATCTACCACCCCACTACCACTATCAGATTAGAGCCATAATGGAGACTAGGTATCTACCACACCTCTACCACTACCAGATTAGAGCCATAATGGAGACTAGGTATATACCACCCCACTACCACTATCAGATTAGAGCCATAAGGGCACTTGGCATCTAAAACCCCACTACCACTATCAGATTAGAGCCAATAAGGGCACTTGGCATCTACCACCCCACTACCACTATCAGATTAGAGCCATAATGGAGACTAGGTATCTACCACCCCACTACCACTATCAGATTAGAGCCATAATGGAGACTAGGTATCTACCACCCCACTACCACTATCAGATTAGAGCCATAATGGAGAGTAGGTATCTTCCACCCCACTACCACTATCAGATTAGAGCCATAATGGAGACAAGGTATCTACCACCCCACTACCACTATCAGATTAGAGCCATAATGAAGACTAGGTATAAAATACCCCACTACCACTATCAGATTAGAGCCATAATTGAGAAAAGGTTTCTGCCATCCCTCTACCACTACCAGATTAGAGCCATAAGGACACTTGGCATCTACCACCCCACTACCTCTATCAGATTAGAGCCATAATGGAGACTAGGTATCTACCACCCCTCTACCACTATCAGATTAGAGCCATAATGGAGACTAGGTATCTACCACCCCACTACCTCTATCAGATTAGAGCCATAATGGAGACTAGGTATCTACCACCCCTCTACCTCTATCAGATTAGAGCCATAATGGAGACTAGGTATCTACCACCCCTCTACCACTATCAGATTAGAGCCATAATTGAGAAAAGGTTTCTGCCATCCCTCTACCACTACCAGATTAGAGCCATAAGGACACTTGGCATCTACCACCCCACTACCTCTATCAGATTAGAGCCATAATGGAGACTAGTTATCTACCACCCCACTACCACTATCAGATTAGAGCCATAATGGAGACTAGGTATCTACCACCCCTCTACCACTACCAGATTAGAGCCATAATGGAGACTAGGTATATACCACCCCACTACCACTATCAGATTAGAGCCATAAGGGCACTTGGCATCTAAAACCCCACTACCACTATCAGATTAGAGCCATAAGGGCACTTGGCATCTACCACCCCACTACCACTATCAGATTAGAGCCATAATGGAGACTAGGTATCTACCAAACCCACTACCACTATCAGATTAGAGCCATAATGGAGACAAGGTATCTACCACCCCACTACCTCTATCAGATTAGAGCCATAATGGAGAGTAGGTATCTTCCACCCCACTACCACTATCAGATTAGAGCCATAATGGAGACAAGGTATCTACCACCCCACTACCACTATCAGATTAGAGCCATAATGGAGACTAGGTATAAAACACCCCACTACCACTATCAGATTAGAGCCATAATTGAGAAAAGGTTTCTGCCACCCCTCTACCACTACCAGATTAGAGCCATAATGGAGACTAGGTATCTACCACCCCACTACCACTACCAAATTAGAGCCATAATGGATACTAGGTATCTACCACCCCACTACCTCTATCAGATTAGAGCCATAATGGAGAGTAGGTATCTTCCACCCCACTACAACTATCAGATTAGAGCCATAATGGAGAATAGGTATCTACCACCCCTCTACCACTATCAGATTATAGCCATAATGGAGATTAGGTATCTACCACCCCACTACCACTATCAGATTAGAGCCATAAGGGCACTAGGCATCTACCACCCCACTACCACTATCAGATTAGAGCCATAAAGGCACTAGGCATCTACCACCCCACTACCACTATCAGATTAGAGCCATAATGGAGACTAGGTATCTACCACCCCACTACCTCTATCAGATTAGAGTCATAAGGGCACTTGGCATCTAAAACCCCACTACCACTATCAGATTAGAGTCATAAAGGCACTAGACATCTACCACCCCACTACCACTATCAGATTAGAGCCATAATGGAGACTAGGTATCTACCACCCCACTAGCACTACCAGATTAGAGCCATAATGGAAACTAGGTATCTACCACCCCAGTACCACTATCAGATTAGAGCCATAATGGAGACTAGGTATCTACCACCCCACTACCACTATCAGATTAGAGCCATAATGGAGACAAGGTATCTACCACCCCACTACCACTATCAGATTAGAGCCATAATGGAGACTAGGTATAAAACACCCCACTACCACTATCAGATTAGAGCCATAATTGAGAAAAGGTTTCGGCCACCCCTCTACCACTACCAGATTAGAGCCATAATGGAGACTAGGTATCTACCACCCCACTACCACTATCAGATTAGAGCCATAATGGAGACTAGGTATCTACCACCCCACTACCACTATCAGATTAGAGCCATAATGGAGACTAGGTATCTACCACCCCACTACCACTATCAGATTAGAGCCATAAGGGCACTAGGCATCTACCACCCCACTACCACTATCAGATTAGAGCCATAAAGGCACTAGGCATCTACCACCCCACTACCACTATTAGATTAGAGCCATAATGGAGACTAGATATCTATCACCCCACTACCACTATCAGATTAGAGCCATAATGGAGACTAGACATCTACCACCCCATTACCTCTATCAGATTAGAGCCATAAGGGCACTTGGCATCTACCACCCCACTACCACTATCAGATTAGAGCCATAAAGGCACTAGACATATACCACCCCACTACCACTATCAGATTAGAGCCATAATGGAGACTAGGTATCTACCACCCCACTACCACTATCAGATTAGAGCCATAAGGGCAATAGGCATCTATCACCCCACTACCACTATCAGATTAGAGCCATAAAGGCACTAGGCATCTACCACCCCACTACCACTATCAGATTAGAGCCATAATGGAGACGAGGTATATACCACCCCACTACCACTAATAGATTAGAGCCATAAGGGCACTTGGCATCTACCACCCCACTACCACTATCAGATTAGAGCCATAAAGGCACTAGACATCTACCACCCCACTACCACTATCAGATTAGAGCCATAATGGAGACTAGGTATCTACCACCCCACTACCACTATCAGATTAGAGCCATAAGGGCACTAGGCATCTATCACCCCACTACCACTATCAGATTAGAGCCATAAAGGCACTAGGCATCTACCACCCCACTACCACTATCAGATTAGAGCCATAAAGGCACTAGACATCTACCACCCCACTACCACTATCAGATTAGAGCCATAATGGAGACTAGGTATCTACCACCCCACTACCACTATCAGATTAGAGCCATAAGGGCACTAGGCATCTATCACCCCACTACCACTATCAGATTAGAGCCATAAAGGCACTAGGCATCTACCACCCCACTACCACTATCAGATTAGGGCCATAAAGGCACTAGGCATCTAAAACCCCACTACCACTATCAGCTTAGAGCCATAATGGAGACTAGGTATCTACCTCCCCTCTACCACTACCAGATTAGAGCCATAATGGAGACTAGGTATCTACCACCCCACTACCACTATCAGATTAGAGCCATAATGGAGACAAGGTATCTACCACCCCACTACCTCTATCAGATTAGAGCCATAATGGAGAGTAGGTATCTTCCACCCCACTACCACTATCAGATTAGAGCCATAATGGAGACAAGGTATCTACCACCCCACTACCACTATCAGATTAGAGCCATAATGGAGACTAGGTATAAAACACCCCACTACCACTATCAGATTAGAGCCATAATTGAGAAAAGGTTTCTGCCACCCCTCTACCACTACCAGAGTAGAGCCATAATGGAGACTAGGTATCTACCACCCCACTACCACTATCAGATTAGAGCCATAATGGAGACTAGGTATCTACCACCCCACTACCACTATCAGATTAGAGCCATAATGGAGACTAGGTATCTACCACCCCACTACCTCTATCAGATTAGAGCCATAATGGAGAGTAGGTATCTACCACCCCACTACCACTATCAGATTAGAGCCATAATGGAGACTAGGTATCTACCTCCCCTCTACCACTACCAGATTAGAGCCATAATGGAGAGTAGGTATCTTCCACCCCACTACCTCTATCAGATTAGAGCCATAAGGGCACTTGGCATCTACCACCCCACTACCACTATCAGATTAGAGCCATAAAGGCACTAGACATCTACCACCCCACTACCACTATCAGATTAGAGCCATAATGGAGACTAGGTATCTACCACCCCACTACCACTATCAGATTAGAGCCATAAGGGCACTAGGCATCTATCACCCCACTACCACTATCAGATTAGAGCCATAAAGGCACTAGGCATCTACCACCCCACTACCACTATCAGATTAGAGCCATAATGGAGACTAGGTATATACCACCCCACTACCACTAATAGATTAGAGCCATAAGGGCACTTGGCATCTACCACCCCACTACCACTATCAGATTAGAGCCATAAAGGCACTAGACATCTACCACCCCACTACCACTATCAGATTAGAGCCATAATGGAGACTAGGTATCTACCACCCCACTACCACTATCAGATTAGAGCCATAAGGGCACTAGGCATCTATCACCCCACTACCACTATCAGATTAGAGCCATAAGGGCACTTGGCATCTACCACCCCACTACCACTATCAGATTAGGGCCATAAAGGCACTAGGCATCTACCACCCCACTACCACTATCAGATTAGAGCCATAATGGAGACTAGGTATCTACCACCCCACTACCACTATCAGATTAGAGCCATAAGGGCACTTGGCATCTAAAACCCCACTACCACTATCAGATTAGAGCCATAAGGGCACTTGGCATCTTCCACCCCACTACCACTATCAGATTAGAGCCATAATGGAGACTAGGTATCTACCTCCCCTCTACCACTACCAGATTAGAGCCATAATGGAGACTAGGTATCTACCACCCCACTACCACTATCAGATTAGAGCCATAATGGAGACAAGGTATCTACCACCCCACTACCTCTATCAGATTAGAGCCATAATGGAGAGTAGGTATCTTCCACCCCACTACCACTATCAGATTAGAGCCATAATGGAGACAAGGTATCTACCACCCCACTACCACTATCAGATTAGAGCCTTAATGGAGACTAGGTATATACCACCCCACTACCACTATCAGATTAGAGCCATAAGGGCACTTGGCATCTACCACCCCACTACCACTATCAGATTAGAGCCATAAAGGCACTAGACATCTACCACCCCACTACCACTATCAGATTAGAGCCATAATGGAGACTAGGTATCTACCACCCCACTACCACTATCAGATTAGAGCCATAAGGGCACTAGGCATCTACCACCCCACTAACACTATCAGATTAGAGCCATAAAGGCACTAGGCATCTACCACCCCACTACCACTATCAGATCGTCGAATCCAAGATGGCGAAGCAGTCGGACGTGTGTTGTCTTGTCTTGTCCCGTGTAAATAGTCTTCGTATTTTTCGTATACATTTCGTATATATTTTAATTTCACTTTCCATTTAGGAACTGAATATACATTCCGCCTCATCCAATGTGGTACGGACCTGCTATTTTTTTATACTTTAGAACCGTAACCCCAATCAGAAGCTAGCCGGATAACTAGCTACTAGCTAGTAGTCAGTTAGCCACTGCTGCGGTCTTCATCCTTAACTCGGACACAGCCAGCTTCAATACCGGGCCAATACCTGCCAGTCTGCAAGCGCGATATCAACCCAGAGCATATAGGACTGCTTTTTCTCTACCACATCACCGGATTCCTGACGCAAGCTCTGGACAATTACACCGTATCATCACAGCTAGCTAGCTGCAACCGAGTGGCTACTACTGGCTAACACCTCTGTCCCGAAGCAAGCACCAGTTAGCCTTGAGCTAGCCTCGAGCTAGGCCCATCTGCCGGCTAGCCGAAGAGGTCTACCAGCGAATTCTTGGGCTACAATACCTCTTTTGCCAATTGGACTGGACCTTTTTTTGCCGACACAGAGCCTTGCCAATCCATCACTACTGGTCTAAATCAGCTACAAGCTAATTTAGCAATTTTTTTTGCCGCTGCTAGTAGCTTTTACCTTCTGCACAGACACCAGCCCTGTTATTAGCCTGGATATTACTCACCAATTTACCAGCATCGGACTGTCTCTCGACAACAATGCCGGATTCCTGCCGTAATCCCTGAGCCACTACTTCTGATCCTCACAGCTAGCTTGCAGCTAGCGCAGCTAGCGCCACTGCCACGAAGCTAGCACCAGTTAGCAAACACAATTCTACAATTCACAACCTCTCTTTCGCCATCCGGCTTGGATTCTCTGTCGACACGACCACGTCTGAGCAGACCCCCTCCATCTGAGCAGACCACCCCCCGGGCTACTAACTTTAAACGCCGCGTGCTAGCTTAGTGGAGGCCTCCCTGCTCCATCTACGGCTGCCCCCTGGACACTATGATCACTTCGCTACATAGCTGATGCATGCTTGACTGTCCATTAATTCACGGTACTCCATTCTGTTTATTTGTGTTTTATCTGTCGGCTCTGTGCTTTAACTCAGGATCTGTGTGTAGTTAATCCGACCCTCTCTGCCTAGTCGTCGCCATTTTTACCTGTTGTTGCTGTGTTAGACTAGCACCCTGTTATTGCTGCTGTTATCTTACCTGTTGTTTTAGCTAGCTCTCCCAATCAAGACCTGCAATCACTTTATGCCTTATTGTATGTCTCTCTCAAATATCAATATGCCTTGCATACTGTTGTTCAGGCTAGTTATCATTATCATTGTTTTGGTTTGCAATGGACCCTGTAGTTCCACTCTCCGTACCTCTGATACCTCCTTTGTCCCACCCCCCACACATGCGGTGACCTCACCCATTGAGACCAGCATGTCCAGAGATACAACCTCTCTTATCATCACCCAGTGCCTGGGCTTGCCTCCGCTGTACCCGCGCCCCACCATACCCCTGTCTGCACATTATGCCCAGAATCTATTCTACCACGCCCATAAATCTGCTCCTTTTATTCTTTGTCCCCAACGCTCTAGGCGACCAGTTTTGATAGCCTTTAGCCGCACCCTCATCCTACTACTCCTCTGTTCCTCGGGTGATGTGGAGGTAAACCCAGGCCCTGCATGTCCCCAGTCACCCTCATTTGTTGACTTCTGTGATCGAAAAATCCTTGGCCTCATGCATGTCAACATCAGAAGCCTCCTCCCTAAGTTTGCCTTACTCACCGCTTTAGCACACTCTGCCAACCCTGATGTCCTTGCCGTGTCCGAATCCTGGCTTAGGAAGGCCACCAAAAATTCTGAGATTTCCATACCCAACTATAACACTTTCCGTCAAGATAGAACTGCCAAAGGGGGAGGAGTTGCAATCTACTGCAGAGATAGCCTGCAAAGTTCTGTCATACTTTCCAGGTCTATGCCCAAACAGTTCGAACTTCTAATTTTAAAAATTAATCTCTCCAGAAATAAGTCTCTCACTGTTGCCGCCTGCTACCGACCCCCCTCAGCTCCCAGCTGTGCCCTGGACACCATCTGTGAATTGATCGCTCCCCATCTAGCTTCAGAGTTTGTTCTGTTAGGTGACCTAAACTGGGATATGCTTAACACCCCGGCAGTCCTACAATCCAAGCTTGATGCCCTCAATCTCACACAAATCATCAAGGAACCCACCAGGTACAACCCTAAATCCGTAAACATGGGCACCCTAATAGACATTATCCTGACCAACCTGCCCTCCAAATACACCTCTGCTGTCTTCAATCAAGATCTCAGCGATCACTGCCTCATTGCCTGTATCCGCCACGGGTCCGCGGTCAAACGACCACCCCTCATCACTGTCAAACGCTCCCTAAAACACTTCTGCGAGCAGGCCTTTCTAATCGACCTGGCCCGGGTACCCTGGAAGGATATTGACCTCATCCCGTCAGTTGAGGATGCCTGGTCATTCTTTAAATGTTACTTCCTCACCATATTAGACAAGCATACTCCGTTCAAAAAATGCAGAACCAAGAACAGATATAGCCCTTGGTTCACTCCAGACCTGACTGCCCTCGACCAGCACAAAAACATCCTGTGGCGAACTGCAATAGCATCGAAGAGCCCCCGCGATATGCAACTGTTCAGGGAAGTCAGGAACCAATACACGCAGTCAGTCAGGAAAGCAAAGGCCAGCTTTTTCAAGCAGAAATTCGCATCCTGTAGCTCTAACTCCAAAAAGTTCTGGGATACTGTAAAGTCCATGGAGAACAAGAGCACCTCCTCCCAGCTGCCCACTGCACTGAGGCTAGGTAACACGGTCACCACCGATAAATCCGTGATAATCGAAGACTTCAACAAGCATTTCTCAATGGCTGGCCATGCCTTCCTCCTGGCGACTCCAACCTTGGCCAACAGCCCCGCCCCCCCCGCTGCTACTCGCCCAAGCCTCCCCAGCTTCTCTTTTACCCAAATCCAGATAGCAGATGTTCTGAAAGAGCTGGAAAACCTGGACCCATACAAATCAGCTGGGCTTGACAATCTGGACCCCCTATTTCTGAAACTGTCCGCCGCCATTGTCGCACCCCCTATTACCAGCCTGTTCAACCTCTCCTTCGTATCATCTGAGATCCTCAAGGATTGGAAAGCTGCCGCGGTCATCCCCCTCTTCAAAGGGGGAGACACCCTGGACCCAAACTGTTACAGACCTATATCCATCCTGCCCTGCCTATCTAAGGTCTTCGAAAGCCAAGTCAACAAACAGATCACTGACCATCTCGAATCCCACCGTACCTTCTCCGCTGTGCAATCCGGTTTCCGAGCCGGTCACGGGTGCACCTCAGCCACGCTCAAGGTACTAAACGATATCATAACCGCCATCGATAAAAGACATTACTGTGCAGCCGTCTTCATCGACCTGGCCAAGGCTTTCGACTCTGTCAATCACCATATTCTTATCGGCAGACTCAGTAGCCTCGGCTTTTCTAATGACTGCCTTGCCTGGTTCACCAACTACTTTGCAGACAGAGTTCAGTGTGTCAAATCTGAGGGCATGTTGTCCGGTCCTCTGGCAGTCTCTATGGGGGTACCACAGGGCTCAATTCTCGGGCCGACTCTTTTCTCTGTATACATCAATGATGTTGCTCTTGCTGCGGGCGATTCCCTGATCCACCTCTACGCAGACGACACCATTCTATATACTTCCGGCCCTTCCTTGGACACTGTGCTATCTAACCTCCAAACGAGCTTCAATGCCATACAACACTCCTTCCGTGGCCTCCAACTGCTCTTAAACGCTAGTAAAACCAAATGCATGCTTTTCAACCGTTCGCTGCCTGCACCCGCACGCCCGACTAGCATCACCACCCTGGACGGTTCCGACCTAGAATATGTGGACATCTATAAGTACCTAGGTGTCTGGCTAGACTGCAAACTCTCCTTCCAGACTCATATCAAACATCTCCAATCCAAAATCAAATCAAGAATCGGCTTTCTATTCCGCAACAAAGCCTCCTTCACTCACGCCGCCAAACTTACCCTAGTAAAACTGACTATCCTACCGATCCTCGACTTCGGCGATGTCATCTACAAAATAGCTTCCAATACTCTACTCAGCAAACTGGATGCAGTTTATCACAGTGCCATTCGTTTTGTTACTAAAGCACCTTATACGACCCACCACTGCGACCTGTATGCCCTAGTCGGCTGGCCCTCGCTACATGTTCGTCGTCAGACCCACTGGCTCCAGGTCATCTACAAGGCTATGCTAGGTAAAGTGCCGCCTTATCTCAGTTCACTGGTCACGATGGCTACACCCACCCGCAGCACGCGCTCCAGCAGGTGTATCTCACTGATCATCCCTAAAGCCAAAACCTCATTTGGACGCCTTTCCTTCCAGTTCTCTGCTGCCTGCGACTGGAACGAATTGCAAAAATCTCTGAAGTTGGAGACTTTTATCTCCCTCAACAACTTTAAAAATCTGCTATCCGAGCAGCTAACCGATCGCTGCAGCTGTACATAGTCCATCTGTAAACTACCCACCCAATTTACCTACCTCACCCCCCATACTGCTTTTATTTATTTACTTTTCTGCTCTTTTGCACACCAGTATCTCTTCTTGCACATGATCATCTGATGATTTATCACTCCAGTGTTAATCTGCTAAATTGTAATTATTCGATTTATTGCCTACCTCATGCCTTTTGCACACATTGTATATAGATTCTCTTTTTTTCTACCATGTTATTGACTTGTTTATTGTTTACTCCATGTGTAACTCTGTGTTGTCTGTTCACACTGCTATGCTTTATCTTGGCCAGGTCGCAGTTGCAAATGAGAACTTGTTCTCAACTAGCCTACCTGGTTAAATAAAGGTGAAAAAAAAAAAAAAAAAAAAAAAAAGATTAGAGCCATAATGGAGACTAGGTATCTACCACCCCACTACCACTATCAGATTAGAGCCATAATGGAGACTAGGTATCTACCAACCCCACTACCACTACCAGATTAGAGCCATAATGGAAACTAGGTATCTACCACCCCACTACCACTATCAGATTAGAGCCATAATGGAGACTAGGTATCTACCACCCCACTACCTCTATCAGATTAGAGCCATAATGGAGACAAGGTATCTACCACCCCACTACCTCTATCAGATTAGAGCCATAATGGAGAGTAGGTATCTTCCACCCCACTACCACTATCAGATTAGAGCCATAATGGAGACAAGGTATCTACCACCCCACTACCACTATCAGATTAGAGCCATAATGGAGACTAGGTATAAAACACCCCACTACCACTATCAGATTAGAGCCATAATTGAGAAAAGGTTTCTGCCACCCCTATACCACTAACAGATTAGAGCCATAATGGAGACTAGGTATCTACCACCCCACTACCACTACCAGATTAGAGCCATAATGGAGACTAGGTATCTACCACCCCTCTACCACTATCAGATTAGAGCCATAATGGAGACTAGGTATCTACCACCCCACTACCTCTATCAGATTAGAGCCATAAGGGCACTTGGCATCTAAAACCCCACTACCACTATCAGATTAGAGCCATAATGGAGACTAGGTATCTACCACACCTCTACCACTACCAGATTAGAGCCATAATGGAGACTAGGTATATATCACCCCACTACCACTATCAGATTAGAGCCATAAGGGCACTTGGCATCTAAAACCCCACTACCACTATCAGATTAGAGCCATAATGGAGACTAGGTATCTTCCACCCCACTACCACTATCAGATTAGAGCCATAATGGAGACTAGGTATCTACCACCCCGCTACCACTATCAGATTAGAGCCATAATGGAGTCTAGGTTTCTACCACCCCTCTACCACTATCAGATTAGAGCCATAATGGAGACTAGGTATCTACCACCCCACTACCTCTATCAGATTAGAGCCATAAGGGCACTTGGCATCTAAAACCCCACTACCACTATCAGATTAGAGCCAATAAGGGCACTTGGCATCTACCACCCCACTACCACTATCAGATTAGAGCCATAATGGAGACTAGGTATCTACCACCCCACTACCACTATCAGATTAGAGCCATAATGGAGACTAGGTATCTACCACCCCACTACCACTATCAGATTAGAGCCATAATGGAGACAAGGTATCTACCACCCCACTACCTCTATAAGATTAGAGCCATAATGGAGAGTAGGTATCTTCCACCCCACTACCACTATCAGATTAGAGCCATAATGGAGACAAGGTATCTACCACCCCACTACCACTATCAGATTAGAGCCATAATGAAGACTAGGTATAAAACACCCCACTACCACTATCAGATTAGAGCCATAATTGAGAAAAGGTTTCTGCCATCCCTCTACCACTACCAGATTAGAGCCATAAGGACACTTGGCATCTACCACCCCACTACCACTATCAGATTAGAGCCATAATGGAGACTAGGTATCTACCACCCCTCTACCACTACCAGATTAGAGCCATAATGGAAACTAGGTATATACCACCCCACTACCACTATCAGATTAGAGCCATAAGGGCACTACCACTATCAGATTAGAGCCATAAGGGCACTTGGCATCTACCACCCCACCCCACTACCACTATCAGATTAGAGCCATAATGGAGACTAGGTATCTACCACCCTACTAGCACTATCAGATTAGAGCCATAATGGAGACTAGATATCTACCACCCCACTACCACTATCAGATTAGAGCCATAATGGAGACTAGGTATCTACCACCCCCACTACACTTATCAGATTAGAGCCATAATGGAGACTAGGTATCTACCACCCCACTACCACTATCAGATTAGAGCCATAAGGGCACTTGGCATCTAAAACCCCACTACCACTATCAGATTAGAGCCAATAAGGGCACTTGGCATCTACCACCCCACTACCACTATCAGATTAGAGCCATAATGGAGACTAGGTATCTACCACCCCACTACCACTATCAGATTAGAGCCATAATGGAGACTAGGTATCTACCACCCCACTACCACTATCAGATTAGAGCCATAATGGAGACAAGGTATCTACCACCCCACTACCTCTATAAGATTAGAGCCATAATGGAGAGTAGGTATCTTCCACCCCACTACCACTATCAGATTAGAGCCATAATGGAGACAAGGTATCTACCACCCCACTACCACTATCAGATTAGAGCCATAATGAAGACTAGGTATAAAACACCCCACTACCACTATCAGATTAG
The DNA here is from genome assembly GCF_045679555.1 of Salvelinus alpinus. NCBI lineage: Eukaryota > Metazoa > Chordata > Actinopteri > Salmoniformes > Salmonidae > Salvelinus > Salvelinus alpinus. The sequence continues at coordinate 106,897,162 of NC_092088.1, forward strand.
AGCCATAATTGAGAAAAGGTTTCTGCCATCCCTCTACCACTACCAGATTAGAGCCATAAGGACACTTGGCATCTACCACCCCACTACCACTATCAGATTAGAGCCATAATGGAGACTAGGTATCTACCACCCCTCTACCACTACCAGATTAGAGCCATAATGGAAACTAGGTATATACCACCCCACTACCACTATCAGATTAGAGCCATAAGGGCACTACCACTATCAGATTAGAGCCATAAGGGCACTTGGCATCTACCACCCCACTACCACTATCAGATTAGAGCCATAATGGAGACTAGGTATCTACCACCCTACTAGCACTATCAGATTAGAGCCATAATGGAGACTAGATATCTACCACCCCACTACCACTATCAGATTAGAGCCATAATGGAGACAAGGTATCTACCACCCCACTACCTCTATCAGATTAGAGCCATAATGGAGAGTAGGTATCTTCCACCACACTACCACTATCAGATTAGAGCCATAATGGAGACAAGGTATCTTCCACCCCACTACCACTATCAGATTAGAGCCATAATGGAGACTAGGTATAAAACACCCCACTACCACTATCAGATTAGAGCCATAATTGAGAAAAGGTTTCTGCCACCCCTCTACCACTACCAGATTAGAGCCATAATGGAGACTAGGTATCTACCACCCCACTACCACTACCAAATTAGAGCCATAATGGATACTAGGTATCTACCACCCCACTACCTCTATCAGATTAGAGCCATAATGGAGAGTAGGTATCTTCCACCCCACTACAACTATCAGATTAGAGCCATAGTGGAGAATAGGTATCTACCACCCCTCTACCACTATCAGATTATAGCCATAATGGAGACTAGGTATCTACCACCCCACTACCACTATCAGATTAGAGCCATAAGGGCACTAGGCATCTACCACCCCACTACCACTATCAGATTAGAGCCATAAAGGCACTAGGCATCTACCACCCCACTACCACTATCAGATTAGAGCCATAATGGAGACTAGGTATATACCACCCCACTACCACTATCAGATTAGAGCCATAAGGGCACTTGGCATCTAAAACCCCACTACCACTATCAGATTAGAGCCATAAGGGCACTAGGCATCTACCACCCCACTACCACTATCAGATTAGAGCCATAAAGGCACTAGGCATCTACCACCCCACTACCACTATCAGATTAGAGCCATAATGGAGACTAGGTATCTACCACCCCACTACCACTATCAGATTAGAGCCATAATGGAGACTAGATATCTACCACCCCACTACCACTATCAGATTAGAGCCATAATGGAGACAAGGTATCTACCACCCCACTACCTCTATCAGATTAGAGCCATAATGGAGAGTAGGTATCTTCCACCCCACTACCACTATCAGATTAGAGCCATAATGGAGACAAGGTATCTTCCACCCCACTACCACTATCAGATTAGAGCCATAATGGAGACAAGGTATCTACCACCCCTCTACCACTATCAGATTATAGCCATAATGGAGACTAGGTATCTACCACCCCACTACCACTATCAGATTAGAGCCATAAGGGCACTAGGCATCTACCACCCCACTACCACTATCAGATTAGAGCCATAAAGGCACTAGGCATCTACCACCCCACTACCACTATCAGATTAGAGCCATAATGGAGACTAGGTATCTACCACCCCACTACCTCTATCAGATTAGAGCAATAATGGAGAGTAGGTATCTTCCACCCCACTACAACTATCAGATTAGAGCCATAGTGGAGAATAGGTATCTACCACCCCTCTACCACTATCAGATTATAGCCATAATGGAGACTAGGTATCTACCACCCCACTACCACTATCAGATTAGAGCCATAAGGGCACTAGGCATCTACCACCCCACTACCACTATCAGATTAGAGCCATAAAGGCACTAGGCATCTACCACCCCACTACCACTATCAGATTAGAGCCATAATGGAGACTAGGTATATACCACCCCACTACCACTATCAGATTAGAGCCATAAGGGCACTTGGCATCTAAAACCCCACTACCACTATCAGATTAGAGCCATAAGGGCACTTGGCATCTACCACCCCACTACCACTATCAGATTAGAGCCATAATGGAGACTAGGTATCTACCACCCCACTACCACTATCAGATTAGAGCCATAATGGAGACTAGATATCTACCACCCCACTACCACTATCAGATTAGAGCCATAATGGAGACAAGGTATCTACCACCCCACTACCTCTATCAGATTAGAGCCATAATGGAGAGTAGGTATCTTCCACCCCACTACCACTATCAGATTAGAGCCATAATGGAGACAAGGTATCTTCCACCCCACTACCACTATCAGATTAGAGCCATAATGGAGACAAGGTATCTACCACCCCTCTACCACTATCAGATTATAGCCATAATGGAGACTAGGTATCTACCACCACACTACCACTATCAGATTAGAGCCATAAGGGCACTAGGCATCTACCACCCCACTACCACTAAAAAATTAGAGCCATAAAGGCACTAGGCATCTACCACCCCACTACCACTATCAGATTAGAGCCATAATGGAGACTAGGTATATACCACCCCACTACCACTATCAGATTAGAGCCATAAGGGCACTTGGCATCTAAAACCCCACTACCACTATCAGATAAGAGCCATAAGGGCACTTGGCATCTACCACCCCACTACCACTATCAGATTAGAGCCATAATGGAGACTAGGTATCTACCACCCCACTACCACTATCAGATTAGAGCCATAATGGAGACTAGATATCTACCACCCCACTACCACTATCAGATTAGAGCCATAATGGAGACAAGGTATCTACCACCCCACTACCTCTATCAGATTAGAGCCATAATGGAGAGTAGGTATCTTCCACCCCACTACCACTATCAGATTAGAGCCATAATGGAGACAAGGTATCTTCCACCCCACTACCACTATCAGATTAGAGCCATAATGGAGACAAGGTATCTACCACCCCTCTACCACTATCAGATTATAGCCATAATGGAGACTAGGTATCTACCACCCCACTACCACTATCAGATTAGAGCCATAAGGGCACTAGGCATCTACCACCCCACTACCACTATCAGATTAGAGCCATAAAGGCACTAGGCATCTACCACCCCACTACCACTATCAGATTAGAGCCATAATGGATACTAGGTATCTACCACCCCACTACCTCTATCAGATTAGAGCCATAATGGAGAGTAGGTATCTTCCACCCCACTACAACTATCAGATTAGAGCCATAGTGGAGAATAGGTATCTACCACCCCACTACCACTATCAGATTATAGCCATAATGGAGACTAGGTATCTACCACCCCACTACCACTATCAGATTAGAGCCATAAGGGCACTAGGCATCTACCACCCCACTACCACTATCAGATTAGAGCCATAAAGGCACTAGGCATCTACCACTCCACTACCACTATCAGATTAGAGCCATAATGGAGACTAGGTATATACCACCCCACTACCACTATCAGATTAGAGCCATAAGGGCACTTGGCATCTAAAACCCCACTACCACTATCAGATTAGAGCCATAAGGGCACTTGGCATCTACCACCCCACTACCACTATCAGATTAGAGCCATAATGGAGACTAGGTATCTACCACCCCACTACCACTATCAGATTAGAGCCATAATGGAGACTAGATATCTACCACCCCACTACCACTATCAGATTAGAGCCATAATGGAGACAAGGTATCTACCACCCCACTACCTCTATCAGATTAGAGCCATAATGGAGAGTAGGTATCTTCCACCCCACTACCACTATCAGATTAGAGCCATAATGGAGACAAGGTATCTTCCACCCCACTACCACTATCAGATTAGAGCCATAATGGAGACAAGGTATCTACCACCCCTCTACCACTATCAGATTATAGCCATAATGGAGACTAGGTATCTACCACCCCACTACCACTATCAGATTAGAGCCATAAGGGCACTTGGCATCTACCACCCCACTACCACTATCAGATTAGAGCCATAAAGGCACTAGGCATCTACCACCCCACTACCACTATCAGATTAGAGCCATAATGGAGACTAGGTATATACCACCCCACTACCACTATCAGATTAGAGCCATAAGGGCACTAGGCATCTATCACCCCACTACCACTATCAGATTAGAGCCATAAGGGCACTTGGCATCTACCACCCCACTACCACTATCAGATTAGAGCCATAATGGAGACAAGGTATCTACCACCCCACTACCTCTATCAGATTAGAGCCATAATGGAGAGTAGGTATCTTCCACCCCACTACCACTATCAGATTAGAGCCATAATGGAGACAAGGTATCTACCACCCCACTACCTCTATCAGATTAGAGCCATAATGGAGACAAGGTATCTACCACCCCACTACCACTATCAGATTAGAGCCATAATGGAGACTAGGTATAAAACACCCCACTACCACTATCAGATTAGAGCCATAATTGAGAAAAGGTTTCTGCCACCCCTCTACCACTACCAGATTAGAGCCATAATGGAGACTAGGTATCTACCACCCCACTACCACTATCAGATTAGAGCCATAATGGAGACTAGGTATCTACCACCCCACTACCACTACCAAATTAGAGCCATAATGGATACTAGGTATCTACCACCCCACTACCTCTATCAGATTAGAGCCATAATGGAGAGTAGGTATCTTCCACCCCACTACAACTATCAGATTAGAGCCATAGTGGAGACTAGGTATCTACCACCCCACTACCACTATCAGATTAGAGCCATAATGGAGAATAGGTATCTGCCACCCCTCTACCCATATCAGATTAGAGCCATAATGGAGACTAGGTATATACCACCCCACTACCACTATCAGATTAGAGCCATAAGGGCACTTGGCATCTACCACCCCACTACCACTATCAGATTAGAGTCATAAAGGCACTATACATCTACCACCCCACTACCACTATCAGATTAGAGCCATAATGGAGACTAGGTATCTACCACCCCACTACCACTATCAGATTAGAGCCATAAGGGCACTAGGCATCTATCACCCCACTACCACTATCAGATTAGAGCCATAAGGGCACTAGGCATCTACCACCCCACTACCACTATCAGATTAGAGCCATAAAGGCACTAGACATCTACCACCCCACTACCACTATCAGATTAGAGCCATAATGGAGACTAGGCATCTACCACCCCACTACCACTACCAGATTAGAGCCATAATGGAAACTAGGTATCTACCACCCCACTACCACTATCAGATTAGAGCCATAATGGAGACTAGGTATCTACCACCCCACTACCACTATCAGATTAGAGCCATAATGGAGACAAGGTATCTACCACCCCACTACCACTATCAGATTAGAGCCATAATGGAGACAAGGTATCTTCCACCCCACTACCACTATCAGATTAGAGCCATAATTGAGAAAAGGTTTCTGCCACCCCTCTACCACTACCAGATTAGAGCCATAATGGAGACTAGGTATCTACCACCCCACTACCACTACCAAATTAGAGCCATAATGGATACTAGGTATCTACCACCCCACTACCACTATCAGATTAGAGCCATAATGGAGAGTAGGTATCTTCCACCCCACTACAACTATCAGATTAGAGCCATAATGGAGAATAGGTATCTACCACCCCTCTACCACTATCAGATTATAGCCATAATGGAGACTAGGTATCTACCACCCCACTACCACTATCAGATTAGAGCCATAAGGGCACTAGGCATCTACCACCCCACTACCACTATCAGATTAGAGCCATAAAGGCACTAGGCATCTACCACCCCACTACCACTATCAGATTAGAGCCATAATGGAGACTAGGTATCTACCACCCCACTACCTCTATAAGATTAGAGCCATAAGGGCACTTGGCATCTACCACCCCACTACCACTATCAGATTAGAGCCATAATGGAGACTAGGTATCTACCACCCCACTACCACTATCAGATTAGAGCCATACGGGCACTAGGCATCTACCACCCCACTACCACTATCAGATTAGAGCCATAAAGGCACTAGACATCTACCACCCCACTACCACTATCAGATTAGAGCCATAATGGAGACTAGGTATCTACCACCCCACTACCACTACCAGATTAGAGCCATAATGGAAACTAGGTATCTACCACCCCAGTACCACTATCAGATTAGAGCCATAATGGAGACTAGGTATCTACCACCCCACTACCACTATCAGATTAGAGCCATAATGGAGACAAGGTATCTACCACCCCACTACCACTATCAGATTAGAGCCATAATGGAGACAAGGTATCTTCCACCCCACTACCACTATCAGATTAGAGCCATAATTGAGAAAAGGTTTCTGCCACCCCTCTACCACTACCAGATTAGAGCCATAATGGAGACTAGGTATCTACCACCCCACTACCACTACCAAATTAGAGCCATAATGGATACTAGGTATCTACCACCCCACTACCACTATCAGATTAGAGCCATAATGGAGAGTAGGTATCTTCCACCCCACTACAACTATCAGATTAGAGCCATAATGGAGAATAGGTATCTACCACCCCTCTACCACTATCAGATTATAGCCATAATGGAGACTAGGTATCTACCACCCCACTACCACTATCAGATTAGAGCCATAAGGGCACTAGGCATCTACCACCCCACTACCACTATCAGATTAGAGCCATAAAGGCACTTGGCATCTACCACCCCACTACCACTATCAGATTAGAGCCATAAAGGCACTAGACATCTACCACCCCACTACCACTATCAGATTAGAGCCATAATGGAGACTAGGTATCTACCACCCCACTACCACTACCAGATTAGAGCCATAATGGAGACTAGGTATCTACCACCCCAGTACCACTATCAGATTAGAGCCATAATGGAGACTAGGTATCTACCACCCCACTACCACTATCAGATTAGAGCCATAATGGAGACAAGGTATCTACCACCCCACTACCACTATCAGATTAGAGCCATAATGGAGACAAGGTATCTTCCACCCCACTACCACTATCAGATTAGAGCCATAATTGAGAAAAGGTTTCTGCCACCCCTCTACCACTACCAGATTAGAGCCATAATGGAGACTAGGTATCTACCACCCCACTACCACTACCAAATTAGAGCCATAATGGATACTAGGTATCTACCACCCCACTACCACTATCAGATTAGAGCCATAATGGAGAGTAGGTATCTTCCACCCCACTACAACTATCAGATTAGAGCCATAATGGAGAATAGGTATCTACCACCCCTCTACCACTATCAGATTATAGCCATAATGGAGACTAAGTATCTACCACCCCACTACCACTATCAGATTAGAGCCATAAGGGCACTAGGCATCTACCACCCCACTACCACTATCAGATTAGAGCCATAAAGGCACTAGGCATCTACCACCCCACTACCACTATCAGATTAGAGCCATAATGGAGACTAGGTATCTACCACCCCACTACCTCTATCAGATTAGAGCCATAAGGGCACTTGGCATCTAAAACCCCACTACCACTATCAGATTAGAGCCATAAGGGCACTTGGCATCTACCACCCCACTACCACTATCAGATTAGAGCCATAATGGAGACTAGGTATCTACCACCCCTCTACCACTACCAGATTAGAGCCATAATGGAGACTAGGTATCTACCACCCCACTACCACTATCAGATTAGAGCCATAATGGAGACAAGGTATCTACCACCCCACTACCTCTATCAGATTAGAGCCATAATGGAGAGTAGGTATCTTCCACCCCACTACCACTATCAGATTAGAGCCATAATGGAGACTAGGTATAAAACACCCCACTACCACTATCAGATTAGAGCCATAATTGAGAAAAGGTTTCTGCCACCCCTCTACCACTACCAGATTAGAGCAATAATGGAGACTAGGTATCTACCACCCCACTACCACTATCAGATTAGAGCCATAATGGAGACTAGGTATAAAACACCCCACTACCACTATCAGATTAGAGCCATAATTGAGAAAAGGTTTCTGCCACCCCTCTACCACTACCAGATTAGAGCAATAATGGAGACTAGGTATCTACCACCCCACTACCACTATCAGATTAGAGCCATAATGGAGACTAGGTATCTACCACCCCACTACCACTACCAAATTAGAGCCATAATGGATACTAGGTATCTACCACCCCACTACCTCTATCAGATTAGAGCCATAATGGAGAGTAGGTATCTTCCACCCCACTACAACTATCAGATTAGAGCCATAGTGGAGACTAGGTATCTACCACCCCACTACCACTATCAGATTAGAGCCATAATGGAGAATAGGTATCTACCACCCCACTACCCATATCAGATTAGAGCCATAATGGAGACTAGGTATATACCACCCCACTACCACTATCAGATTAGAGCCATAAGGGCACTTGGCATCTACCACCCCACTACCGCTATCAGATTAGAGTCATAAAGGCACTATACATCTACCACCCCACTACCACTATCAGATTAGAGCCATTATGGAGACTAGGTATCTACCACCCCACTACCACTATCAGATTAGAGCCATAAGGGCACTAGGCATCTATCACCCCACTACCACTATCAGATTAGAGCCATAAGGGCACTAGGCATCTACCACCCCACTACCACTATCAGATTAGAGCCATAAAGGCACTAGACATCTACCACCCCACTACCACTATCAGATTAGAGCCATAATGGAGACTAGGTATCTACCACCCCACTACCACTACCAGATTAGAGCCATAATGGAAACTAGGTATCTACCACCCCAGTACCACTATCAGATTAGAGCCATAATGGAGACTAGGTATCTACCACCCCACTACCACTATCAGATTAGAGCCATAATGGAGACAAGGTATCTACCACCCCACTACCACTATCAGATTAGAGCCATAATGGAGACAAGGTATCTTCCACCCCACTACCACTATCAGATTAGAGCCATAATTGAGAAAAGGTTTCTGCCACCCCTCTACCACTACCAGATTAGAGCCATAATGGAGACTAGGTATCTACCACCCCACTACCACTATCAAATTAGAGCCATAACGGATACTAGGTATCTACCACCCCACTACCTCTATCAGATTAGAGCCATAATGGAGAGTAGGTATCTTCCACCCCACTACAACTATCAGATTAGAGCCATAATGGAGAATAGGTATCTACCACCCCTCTACCACTATCAGATTATAGCCATAATGGAGACTAGGTATCTATCACCCCACTACCACTATCAGATTAGAGCCATAAGGGCACTAGGCATCTACCACCCCACTACCACTATCAGATTAGAGCCATAAAGGCACTAGGCATCTACCACCCCACTACCACTATCAGATTAGAGCCATAATGGAGACTAGGTATCTACCACCCCACTACCTCTATAAGATTAGAGCCATAAGGGCACTTGGCATCTACCACCCCACTACCACTATCAGATTAGAGCCATAATGGAGACTAGGTATCTACCACCCCACTACCACTATCAGATTAGAGCCATACGGGCACTTGGCATCTACCACCCCACTACCACTATCAGATTAGAGCCATAAAGGCACTAGGCATCTACCACCCCACTACCACTATCAGATTAGAGCCATAATGGAGACTAGGTATCTACCACCCCACTACCTCTATCAGATTAGAGCCATAAGGGCACTTGGCATCTAAAACCCCACTACCACTATCAGATTAGAGCCATAAGGGCACTTGGCATCTACCACCCCACTACCACTATCAGATTAGAGCCATAATGGAGACTAGGTATCTACCACCCCTCTACCACTACCAGATTAGAGCCATAATGGAGACTAGGTATCTACCACCCCACTACCACTATCAGATTAGAGCCATAATGGAGACAAGGTATCTACCACCCCACTACCTCTATCAGATTAGAGCCATAATGGAGAGTAGGTATCTTCCACCCCACTACCACTATCAGATTAGAGCCATAATGGAGACTAGGTATAAAACACCCCACTACCACTATCAGATTAGAGCCATAATTGAGAAAAGGTTTCTGCCACCCCTCTACCACTACCAGATTAGAGCAATAATGGAGACTAGGTATCTACCACCCCACTACCACTATCAGATTAGAGCCATAATGGAGACTAGGTATCTACCACCCCACTACCACTACCAAATTAGAGCCATAATGGATACTAGGTCTCTACCACCCCACTACCTCTATCAGATTAGAACCATAATGGAGATTAGGTATCTTCCACCCGACTACAACTATCAGATTAGAGCCATAGTGGAGACTAGGTATCTACCACCCCACTACCACTATCAGATTAGAGCCATAATGGAAACTAGGTATCTACCACCCCACTACCACTACCAGATTAGAGCCATAATGGAAACTAGGTATCTACCACCCCAGTACCACTATCAGATTAGAGCCATAATGGAGACTAGGTATCTACCACCCCACTACCACTATCAGATTAGAGCCATAATGGAGACAATTTATCTACCACCCCACTACCACTATCAGATTAGAGCCATAATGGAGACTAGGTATAAAACACCCCACAACCACTATCAGATTAGAGCCATAATTGAGAAAAGGTTTCTGCCACCCCTCTACCACTACCAGATTAGAGCCATAATGGAGACTAGGTATCTACCACCCCACTACCACTATCAGATTAGAGCCATAATGGAGACTAGGTATCTACCACCCCACTACCACTACCAAATTAGAGCCATAATGGATACTAGGTATCTACCACCCCACTACCACTATCAGATTAGAGCCATAACGGAGACTAGGTATCTACCACCCCACTACCTCTATCAGATTAGAGCCATAATGGAGAGTAGGTATCTTCCACCCCACTACAACTATCAGATTAGAGCCATAGTGGAGACTAGGTATCTACCACCCCACTACCACTATCAGATTAGAGCCATAATGGAGACTAGGTATCTACCACCCCACTACCACTATCAGATTAGAGCCATAATGGAGACTAGGTATCTACCACCCCACTACCACTATCAGATTAGAGCCATAAGGGCACTAGGCATCTACCACCCCACTACCACTATCAGATTAGAGCCATAAAGGCACTAGGCATCTACCACCCCACTACCACTATTAGATTAGAGCCATAATGGAGACTAGATATCTATCACCCCACTACCACTATCAGATTAGAGCCATAATGGAGACTAGACATCTACCACCCCATTACCTCTATCAGATTAGAGCCATAAGGGCACTTGGCATCTACCACCCCACTACCACTATCAGATTAGAGCCATAAAGGCACTAGACATCTACCACCCCACTACCACTATCAGATTAGAGCCATAATGGAGACTAGGTATCTACCACCCCACTACCACTATCAGATTAGAGCCATAAGGGCACTAGGCATCTATCACCCCACTACCACTATCAGATTAGAGCCATAAAGGCACTAGGCATCTACCACCCCACTACCACTATCAGATTAGAGCCATAATGGAGACTAGGTATATACCACCCCACTACCACTATCAGATTAGAGCCATAAGGGCACTTGGCATCTACCACCCCACTACCACTATCAGATTAGAGCCATAAAGGCACTAGACATCTACCACCCCACTACCACTATCAGATTAGAGCCATAATGGAGACTAGGTATCTACCACCCCACTACCACTATCAGATTAGAGCCATAAGGGCACTAGGCATCTATCACCCCACTACCACTATCAGATTAGAGCCATAAAGGCACTAGGCATCTACCACCCCACTACCACTATCAGATTAGAGCCATAATGGAGACTAGGTATCTGCCACCCCACTACCACTATCAGATTAGAGCCATAAGGGCACTAGGCATCTACCACCCCACTACCACTATCAGATTAGAGCCATAAAGGCACTAGGCATCTACCACCCCACTACCACTATCAGATTAGAGCCATAATGGAGACTAGGTATCTACCACCCCACTACCACTATCAGATTAGAGCCATAATGGAGACTAGGTATCTACCACCCCACTACCACTATCAGATTAGAGCCATAAGGGCACTTGGCATCTACCACCCCACTACCACTATCAGATTAGGGCCATAAAGGCACTAGGCATCTACCACCCCACTACCACTATCAGATTAGAGCCATAATGGAGACTAGGTATCTACCACCCCACTACCACTATCAGATTAGAGCCATAAGGGCACTTGGCATCTAAAACCCCACTACCACTATCAGATTAGAGCCATAAGGGCACTTGGCATCTACCACCCCACTACCACTATCAGATTAGAGCCATAATGGAGACTAGGTATCTACCTCCCCTCTACCACTACCAGATTAGAGCCATAATGGAGACTAGGTATCTACCACCCCACTACCACTATCAGATTAGAGCCATAATGGAGACTAGGTATCTACCACCCCACTACCTCTATCAGATTAGAGCCATAATGGAGACTAGGTATCTACCACCCCACTACCACTATCAGATTAGAGCCATAATGGAGACTAGGTATCTACCACCCCACTCCCACTATCAGATTAGAGCCATAATGGAGACTAGGTATAAAACACCCCACTACCACTATCAGATTAGAGCCATAATTGAGAAAAGGTTTCTGCCACCCCTCTACCACTACCAGATTAGAGCCATAATGGAGACTAGGTATCTACCACCCCACTACCACTATCAGATTAGAGCCATAATGGAGAGTAGGTATCTTCCACCCCACTACAACTATCAGATTAGAGCCATAGTGGAGACTAGGTATCTACCACCCCACTACCACTATCAGATTAGAGCCATAATGGAGACTAGGTATATACCACCCCACTACCACTATCAGATTAGAGCCATAAAGGCACTTGGCATCTACCACCCCACTACCACTATCAGATTAGAGCCATAAAGGCACTAGACATCTACCACCCCACTACCACTATCAGATTAGAGCCATAATGGAGACTTGGTATCTACCACCCCACTACCACTATCAGATTAGAGCCATAAGGGCACTAGGCATCTACCACCCCACTAACACTATCAGATTAGAGCCATAAAGGCACTAGGCATCTACCACTCCACTACCACTATCAGATTAGAGCCATAATGGAGACTAGGTATCTACCACCCCACTACCACTATCAGATTAGAGCCATAATGGAGACTAGGTATCTACCACCCCACTACCTCTATCAGATTTGAGCCATAATGGAGAGTAGGTATCTTCCACCCCACTACCACTATCAGATTAGAGCCATAATGGAGACAAGGTATCTACCACCCCACTACCACTATCAGATTAGAGCCATAATGGAGACTAGGTATAAAACACCCCACTACCACTATCAGATTAGAGCCATAATTGAGAAAAGGTTTCTGCCACCCCTCTACCACTACCAGATTAGAGCCATAATGGAGACTAGGTATCTACCACCCCACTACCACTATCAGATTAGAGCCATAATGGAGACTAGGTATCTACCACCCCACTACCTCTATCAGATTAGAGCCATAATGGAGAGTAGGTATCTTCCACCCCACTACAACTATCAGATTAGAGCCATAATGGAGACTAGGTTTCTACCACCCCACTACCACTATCAGATTAGAGCCATAATGGAGACTAGGTTTCTACCACCCCACTACCACTATCAGATTAGAGCCATAATGGAGACTAGGTATCTACCACCCCACTACCACTACCAGATTAGAGCCATAATGGAAACTAGGTATCTACCACCCCACTACCACTATCAGATTAGAGCCATAATGGAGACTAGGTATCTACCACCCCACTACCACTATCAGATTAGAGCCATAATGGAGACTAGGTATCTACCACCCCACTACCACTATCAGATTAGAGCCATAATGGAGACTAGGTATCTACCACCCCACTACCCCTATCAGATTAGAGCCATAATGGAGAGTAGGTATCTTCCACCCCACTACCACTATCAGATTAGAGCCATAATGGAGACTAGGTATCTACCACCCCACTACCACTATCAGATTAGAGCCATAATGGAGACTAGGTATCTACCACCCCACTACCACTATCAGATTAGAGCCATAATGGAGACTAGGTATCTACCACCCCACTACCACTATCAGATTAGAGCCATAAGGGCACTAGGCATCTACCACCCCACTACCACTATCAGATTAGAGCCATAAAGGCACTAGGCATCTACCACCCCACTACCACTATTAGATTAGAGCCATAATGGAGACTAGGTATCTACCACCCCACTACCACTACCAGATTAGAGCCATAATGGAGACTAGGTATCTACCACCCCACTACCACTATCAGATTAGAGCCATAATGGAGACTAGACATTTACCACTATCAGATTAGAGCCATAATGGAGACTAGGTATCTACCACCCCCATACCACTATCAGATTAGAGCCATAAGGGCACTAGACATCTACCACCCCACTAACACTATCAGATTAGAGCCATAAGGGAGACTAGTCATTTACCACCCCACTACCACTATCAGATTAGAGCCATAATGGAGACTAGGTATCTACAACCCCACTACCAGTACCAGATTAGAGCCATAATGGAGACTAGGTATCTACCACCCCACTACCACTATCAGATTAGAGCCATAATGGAGACTAGGTATAAAACACCCCACTACCACTATCAGATTAGAGCCATAATTGAGAAAAGGTTTCTGCCACCCCTCTACCACTACCAGATTAGAGCCATAATGGAGACTAGGTATCTACCACCCCACTACCACTATCAGATTAGAGCCATAATGGAGACAAGGTATCTACCACCCCACTACCACTATCAGATTAGAGCCATAATGGAGACTAGGTATAAAACACCCCACTACCACTATCAGATTAGAGCCATAATTGAGAAAAGGTTTCTGCCACCCCTCTACCACTACCAGATTAGAGCCATAATGGAGACTAGGTATCTACCACCCCACTACCACTATCAGATTAGAGCCATAATGGAGACTAGGTATCTACCACCCCACTACCACTATCAGATTAGAGCCATAATGGAGACTAGGTATCTACCACCCCACTACCACTACCAAATTAGAGCCATAATGGATAATAGCTATCTACCACCCCACTACCACTATCAGATTAGAGCCATAATGGAGAGTAGGTATCTACCACCCCACTACAACTATCAGATTAGAGCCATAATGGAGACTAGGTATCTACCACCACACTACCACTATCAGATTAGAGCCATAATGGAGACTAGGTATCTACCACCCCACTACCACTATCAGATTATAGCCATAATGGAGACTAGGTATCTACCACCTCTCTACCACTATCATATTAGAGCCATATGGAGACTAGGTATATACCACCCCACTACGACTATCAGATTAGAGCCATAAGGGCACTAGGCATCTATCACCCCACTACCACTATCAGATTAGAGCCATAAGGGCAATAGGCATCTACCACCCCACTACCACTATCAGATTAGAGCCATAAAGGCACTAGGCATCTACCACCCCACTACCACTATCAGATTAGAGCCATAATGGAGACTAGGTATCTACCACCCCACTACCACTATCAGATTAGAGCCATAATGGAGACTAGGTATCTACCACCCCACTACCACTATCAGATTAGAGCCATAAGGGAGACTAGTCATTTACCACCCCACTACCACTATCAGATTAGAGCCATAATGGAGACTAGGTATCTACAATCCCACTACCAGTATCAGATTAGAGCCATAATGGAGACTAGGTATCTACCACACCACTACCACTACCAGATTAGAGCCATAATGGAGACAAGGTATCTACCACCCCACTACCACTATCAGATTAGAGCCATAATTGAGAAAAGGTTTCTGCCACCCCTCTACCACTACCAGATTAGAGCCATAATGGAGACTAGGTATCTACCACCCCACTACCACTATCAGATTAGAGCCATAATGGAGACTAGGTATCTACCACCCCACTACCACTATCAGATTAGAGCCATAATGGAGACTAGGTATCTACCACCCCACTACCACTATCAGATTAGAGCCATAAAGGCACTAGACATCTACCACCCCACTACCACTATCAGATTAGAGCCATAATGGAGACTAGGTATCTACCACCCCACTACCACTATCAGATTAGAGCCATAAGGGCACTAGGCATCTATCACCCCACTACCACTATCAGATTAGAGCCATAAGGGCACTAGGCATCTACCACCCCACTACCACTATCAGATTAGAGCCATAAAGGCACTAGGCATCTACCAACCCACTACCACTATCAGATTAGAGCCATAATGGAGACTAGGTATCTACCACCCCACTACCACTACCAGATTAGAGCCATAATGGAGACTAGGTATCTACCACCCCACTACCAGATTAGAGCCATAATGGAAAATAGGTATCTACCACCCCACTACCACTATCAGATTAGAGCCATAATGGAGACTAGGTATCTACCACCCCACTACCACTATCAGATTAGAGCCATAATGGAGACTAGGTATCTACCACCCCACTACCACTATCAGATTAGAGCCATAATGGAGACAAGGTATCTACCACCCCACTACCTCTATCAGATTAGAGCCATAATGGAGAGTAGGTATCTTCCACCCCACTACCACTATCAGATTAGAGCCATAATGGAGACTAGGTTTCTACCACCCCACAACCACTATCAGATTAGAGCCATAATGGAGACTAGGTATCTACCACCCCACTACCACTATCAGATTAGAGCCATAATGGAGACTAGGTATCTACCACCCCACTACCACTATCAGATTAGAGCCATAAGGGCACTAGGCATCTACCACCCCACTACCACTATCAGATTAGAGCCATTAAGGCACTAGGCATCTACCACCCCACTACCACTATTAGATTAGAGCCATAATGGAGACTAGGTATCTACCACCCCACTACCACTACCAAATTAGAGCCATAATGGAGACTAGGTATCTACCACCCCACTACCACTATCAGATTAGAGCCATAATGGAGACTAGACATCTACCACTATCAGATTAGAGCCATAATGGAGACTAGGTATCTACCACCCCCATACCACTATCAGATTAGAGCCATAACGGAGACTAGACATCTACCACCCCACTACTGCTACCAGATTAGAGCCATAAGGGCACTAGACATCTACCACCCCACTAACACTATCAGATTAGAGCCATAAGGGAGACTAGTCATTTACCACCCCACTACCACTATCAGATTAGAGCCATAATGGAGACTAGGTATCTACAACCCCACTACCAGTACCAGATTAGAGCCATAACGGAGACTAGGTATCTACCACCCCACTACCTCTATCAGATTAGAGCCATAATGGAGAGTAGGTATCTTCCACCCCACTACAACTATCAGATTAGAGCCATAGTGGAGACTAGGTATCTACCACCCCACTACCACTATCAGATTAGAGCCATAATGGAGACTAGGTATCTACCACCCCACTACCACTATCAGATTATAGCCATAATGGAGACTAGGTATCTACCACCCCACTACCACTATCAGATTAGAGCCATAATGGAGACTAGGTATCTACCACCCCATTACCCCTATCAGATTAGAGCCATAATGGAGACTAGGTATCTACCACCCCACTACCACTATCAGATTAGAGCCATAATGGAGACTACACATCTACCACTATCAGATTAGAGCCATAATGGAGACTAGGTATCTACCACCCCCATACCACTATCAGATTAGAGCCATAACGGAGACTAGACATCTACCACCCCACTACTGCTACCAGATTAGAGCTATAAGGGCACTAGACATCTACCACCCCACTAACACTATCAGATTAGAGCCATAAGGGAGACTAGTCATTTACCACCCCACTACCACTATCAGATTAGAGCCATAATGGAGACTAGGTATCTACCACACCACTACCACTACCAGATTAGAGCCATAATGGAGACAAGGTATCTACCACCCCACTACCACTATCAGATTAGAGCCATAATGGAGACTAGGTATAAAACACCCCACTACCACTATCAGATTAGAGCCATAATTGAGAAAAGGTTTCTGCCACCCCTCTACCACTACCAGATTAGAGCCATAATGGAGACTAGGTATCTACCACCCCACTACCACTATCAGATTAGAGCCATAATGGAGACTAGGTATCTACCACCCCACTACCACTATCAGATTAGAGCCATAATGGAGACTAGGTATCTACCACCCCACTACCACTACCAAATTAGAGCCATAATGGATACTAGCTATCTACCACCCCACTACCACTATCAGATTAGAGCCATAATGGAGAGTAGGTATCTTCCACCCCACTACAACTATCAGATTAAAGCCATAGTGGAGACTAGGTATCTACCACCCCACTACAACTATCAGATTAGAGCCATAATGGAGACTAGGTATCTACCACCACACTACCACTATCAGATTAGAGCCATAATGGAGACTAGGTATCTACCACCCCACTACCACTATCAGATTAGAGCCATAATGGAGACTAGGTATCTACCACCTCTCTACCACTATCAGATTAGAGCCATAATGGAGACTAGGTATATACCACCCCACTACCACTATCAGATTAGAGCCATAAGGGCACTAGACATCTATCACCCCACTACCACTATCAGATTAGAGCCATAAGGGCAATAGGCATCTACCACCCCACTACCACTATCAGATTAGAGCCATAAAGGCACTAGGCATCTACCACCCCACTACCACTATCAGATTAGAGCCATAATGGAGAATAGGTATCTACCACCCCACTACCACTATCAGATTAGAGCCATAATGGAGACTAGGTATATACCACCCCACTACCACTATCAGATTAGAGCCATAAAGGCACTAGACATCTACCACCCCACTACCACTATCAGATTAGAGCCATAATGGAGACTAGGTATATACCACCCCACTACCACTATCAGATTAGAGCCATAAGAGCACTTGGCATCTACCACCCCACTACCACTATCAGATTAGAGCCATAAAGGCACTAGACATCTACCACCCCACTACCACTAACAGATTAGAGCCATAATGGAGACTAGGTATCTACCACCCCACTACCACTATCAGATTAGAGCCATAAGGGCACTAGGCATCTACCACCCCACTACCACTATCAGATTAGAGCCATAATGGAGACTAGGTATCTACCACCCCACTACCACTACCAGATTAGAGCCATATTGGAGACTAGGTATCTACCACCCCACTACCACTACCAGATTAGAGCCATAATGGAAAATAGGTATCTACCACCCCACTACCACTATCAGATTAGAGCCATAATGGAGACTAGGTATCTACCACCCCACTACCACTATCAGATTAGAGCCATAATGGAGACTAGGTATCTACCACCCCACTACCACTATCAGATTAGAGCCATAATGGAGACAAGGTATCTCCCACCCCACTACAACTATCAGATTAGAGCCATAGTGGAGACTAGGTATCTACCACCCCACTACCACTATCAGATTAGAGCCATAATGGAGACTAGGTATCTACCACCCCACTACCACTATCAGATTAGAGCCATAATGGAGACTAGGTATAAAACACCCCACTACCACTATCAGATTAGAGACATAATTGAGAAAAGGTTTCTGCCACCCATCTACCACTACCAAATTAGAGCCATAATGGAGACTAGGTATCTACCACCCCACTACCACTATCAGATTAGAGCCATAATGGATAATAGGTATCTACCACCCCACTACCACTATCAGATTAGAGCCATAATGGAGAGTAGGTATCTCCCACCCCACTACAACTATCAGATTAGAGCCATAGTGGAGACTAGGTATCTACCACCCCACTACCACTATCAGATTAGAGCCATAATGGAGACTAGGTATCTACCACCCCTCTACCACTATCAGATTAGAGCCATAATGGAGACTTGGCATCTACCACCCCACTACCACTATCAGATTAGAGCCATAAAGGCACTAGACATCTACCACCCCACTACCACTATCAGATTAGAGCCATAAGGGCACTAGGCATCTACCACCCCACTACCACTATCAGATTAGAGCCATAAAGGCACTAGGCATCTACCACCCCACTACCACTATCAGATGAGAGCCATAATGGAGACTAGGTATCTACCACCCCACTACCACTATCAGATTAGAGCCATAATGGAGACTAGGTATCTACCACCCCACTACCACTACCAGATTAGAGCCATAATGGAAAATAGGTATCTACCACCCCACTACCACTATCAGATTAGAGCCATAATGGGGACTAGGTATCTACCACCCCACTACCACTATCAGATTAGAGCCATAAGGGCACTAGGCATCTACCACCCCACTACCACTATCAGATTAGAGCCATAAAGGCACTAGGCACCTACCACCCCACTACCACTATCAGATTAGAGCCATAATGGAGACTAGGTATCTACCACCCCACTACCACTATCAGATTAGAGCCATAAGGGCACGAGGCATCTACCACCCCACTACCACTATCAGATTAGAGCCATAAAGGCACTAGGCATCTACCACCCCACTACCACTATCAGATTAGAGCCATAATGGAGACTAGGTATCTACCACCCCACTACCACTATCAGATTAGAGCCATAATGGAGACTAGGTATCTACCACCCCACTACCACTACCAGATTAGAGCCATAATGGAGACTAGGTATCTACCACACCACTACCACTACCAGATTAGAGCCATAATGGAGACTAGGTATCTACCACCCCTCTACCACTACCAAATTAGAGCCATAATGGATACTAGGTATCTACCACCCCACTACCTCTATCAGATTAGAGCCATAATGGAGAGTAGGTATCTTCCACCCCACTACAACTATCAGATTAGAGCCATAGTGGAGACTAGGTATCTACCACCCCACTACCACTATCAGATTAGAGCCATAATGGAGAATAGGTATCAACCACCCCTCTACCACTATCAGATTAGAGCCATAATGGAGACTAGGTATCTACCACCCCACTACCACTATCAGATTAGAGCCATAAGGGCCCTAGGCATCTACCACCCCACTACCACTATCAGATTAGAGCCATAAAGGCACTAGGCATCTACCACCCCACTACCACTATCAGATTAGAGCCATAATGGAGACTAGGTATCTACCACCCCACTACCACTATCAGATTAGAGCCATAAGGGCACTAGGCATCTACCACCCCACTACCACTATCAGATTAGAGCCATAAGGGCACTAGGCATCTACCACCCCACTACCACTATCAGATGAGAGCCATAATGGAGACTAGGTATCTACCACCCCACTACCACTATCAGATTAGAGCCATAATGGAGACTAGGTATCTACCACACCACTACCACTACCAGATTAGAGCCATAATGGAGACTAGGTATCTACCACCCCACTACCACTACCAAATTAGAGCCATAATGGATACTAGGTATCTACCACCCCACTACCTCTATCAGATTAGAGCCATAATGGAGAGTAGGTATCTTCCACCCCACTACCACTATCAGATTAGAGCCATAATGGAGACTAGGTATCTACCACCCCACTACCACTATCAGATTAGAGCCATAAGGGCCCTAGGCATCTATCACCCCACTACCACTATCAGATTAGAGCCATAATGGCACTAGGCATCTACCACCCCACTACCACTATCAGATTAGAGCCATAAGGGCACTTGGCATCTACCACCCCACTACCACTATCAGATAAGAGCCAAAAAGGCACTAGACATCTACCACCCCACTACCACTATCAGATTAGAGCCATAATGGAGACTAGGTATCTACCACCCCACTACCACTATCAGATTAGAGCCATAAGGGCACTAGGCATCTACCACCCCACTACCACTATCAGATAAGAGCCATAAAGGCACTAGACATCTACCACCCCACTACCACTATCAGATTAGAGCCATAATGGAGACTAGGTATCTACCACCCCACTACCACTATCAGATTAGAGCCATAATGGAGACCAGGTATCTACCACCCCACTACCACTATCAGATTAGAGCCATAATGGAGACTAGGTATAAAACACCCCACTACCACTATCAGATTAGAGCCATAATTGAGAAAAGGTTTCTGCCACCCCTCTACCACTACCAGATTAGAGCCATAATGGAGACTAGGTATCTACCACCCCACTACCACTATCAGATTAGAGCCATAATGGAGACTAGGTATCTACCACCCCTCTACCACTATCAGATTAGAGCCATAATGGAGACTAGGTATATACCACCCCACTACCACTATCAGATTAGAGCCATAAGGGCACTTGGCATCTACCACCCCACTACCACTATCAGATAAGAGCCATAAAGGCACTAGACATCTACCACCCCACTACCACTATCAGATTAGAGCCATAATGGAGACTAGGTATCTACCACCCCACTACCACTATCAGATTAGAGCCATAAGGGCACTAGGCATCTACCACCCCACTACCACTATCAGATTAGAGCCATAAAGGCACTAGGCATCTACCACCCCACTACCACTATCAGATGAGAGCCATAATGGAGACTAGGTATCTACCACCCCACTACCTCTATCAGATTAGAGCCATAATGGAGAGTAGGTATCTTCCACCCCACTACAACTATCAGATTAGAGCCATAGTGGGGAATAGGTCTCTACCACCCCACTACCACTATCAGATTAGAGCCATAATGGAGAATAGGTATCTACCACCCCACTACCACTATCAGATTAGAGCCATAATGGAGACTAGGTATCTACCACCCCACTACCACTATCAGATTAGAGCCATAATGGACCTAGGCATCTATCACCCCACTACCACTATCAGATTAGAGCCATAAGGGCACTAGGCATCTACCACCCCACTACCACTATCAGATTAGAGCCATAATGGAGACTAGGTATCTACCACCCCACTACCACTATCAGATTAGAGCCATAAGGGCACTAGGCATCTACCACCCCACTACCACTATCAGATTAGAGCCATAATGGGCACTAGGCATCTACCACCCCACTACCACTATCAGATGAGAGCCATAATGGAGACTAGGTATCTACCACCCCACTACCACTATCAGATTAGAGCCATAATGGAGACTAGGTATCTACCACCCCACTACCACTACCAGATTAGAGCCATAATGGAGACTAGGTATCTACCACCCCACTACCACTATCAGATGAGAGCCATAATGGAGACTAGGTATCTACCACCCCACTACCACTACCAAATTAGAGCCATAATGGATACTAGGTATCTACCACCCCACTACCTCTATCAGATTAGAGCCATAATGGAGAGTAGGTATCTTCCACCCCACTACAACTATCAGATTAGAGCCATAGTGGAGACTAGGTATCTACCACCCCACTACCACTATCAGATTAGAGCCATAATGGAGAATAGGTATCAACCACCCCCCTACCACTACCAAATTAGAGACATAATGGATACTAGGTATCTACAACCCCACTACCTCTATCAGATTAGAGCCATAATGGAGAGTAGGTATCTTCCACCCCACTACAACTATCAGATTAGAGCCATAGTGGAGACTAGGTATCTACCACCCCACTACCACTATCAGATTAGAGCCATAATGGAGACTAGGTATCTACCACCCCACTACCACTACCAGATTAGAGCCATAATGGAGACTAGGTATCTACCACCCCACTACCACTACCAAATTAGAGCCATAATGGATACTAGGTATCTACCACCCCACTACCTCTATCAGATTAGAGCCATAATGGAGAGTAGGTATCTTCCACCCCACTACAACTATCAGATTAGAGCCATAGTGGAGACTAGGTATCTACCACCCCACTACCACTATCAGATTAGAGCCATAATGGAGAATAGGTATCAACCACCCCCCTACCACTACCAAATTAGAGACATAATGGATACTAGGTATCTACCACCCCACTACCTCTATCAGATTAGAGCCATAATGGAGAGTAGGTATCTTCCACCCCACTACAACTATCAGATTAGAGCCATAGTGGAGACTAGGTATCTACCACCACACTACCACTATCAGATTAGAGCCATAATGGAGAATAGGTATCAACCACCCCCTTACCACTATCAGATTAGAGCCATAATGGAGACTAGGTATCTACCACCCCACTACCACTATCAGATTAGAGCCATAAGGGCCCTAGGCATCTATCACCCCACTACCACTATCAGATTAGAGCCATAAGGGCACTAGGCATCTACCACCCCACTACCACTATCAGATTAGGGTCTACAGTCAATCACGGATTACAAAAAGAAAACCGGCCCCGTCGCGGACCAGGATGTCTTGCTCCCAGACAGGCTTAACAACTTTTTTGCCCGCTTTGAGGACGGTGCAGTGCCACTGACACGGCCCCCTACCAAAACCTGCGGGCTCTCCTTCACTGCAGCCGAGGTGAGTAAAACATTTAAACGTGTTAACCCTCGCAAGGCTGCAGGCCCAGACGGCATTCCCAGCCGCGTCCTCAGAGCATGCGCAGACCAGCTGGCTGGTGTGTTTACGGACATTTTCAATCAATCCTTATCCCAGTCTGCTGTTCCCACATGCTTCAAGAGGGCCACCATTGTTCCTGTTCCCAAGAAAGCTAAGGTAACTGAGCTAAACGACTACCGCCCCGTAGCACTCACTTCCGTCATCATGAAGTGCTTTGAGAGACTAGTCAAGGACCATATCACCTCCACCCTACCGGACACCCTAGACCCACTCCAATTTGCTTACCGACCCAATAGGTCCACAGACGACGCAATCGCAACCACACTGCACACTGCCCTAACCCATCTGGACAAGAGGAATACCCATGTGAGAATGCTGTTCATCGATTACAGCTCAGCATTTAACACCATAGTACCCTCCAAACTCGTCATCAAGCTCGAGACCCTGGGTCTCGACCCCGCCCTGTGCAACTGGGTCCTGGACTTCCTGACGGGCCGCCCCCAGGTGGTGAGGGTAGGTAACAACATCTCCACCCCGCTGATCCTCAACACTGGGGCCCCACAAGGGTGCGTTCTGAGCCCTCTCCTGTACTCCCTGTTCACCCACGACTGCGTGGCCATGCACGCCTCCAACTCAATCATCAAGTTTGCGGATGACACTACAGTGGTAGGCTTGATTACCAACAACGACGAGACGGCCTACAGGGAGGAGGTGAGGGCCCTCGGAGTGTGGTGTCAGGAAAATAACCTCACACTCAACGTCAACAAAACAAAGGAGATGATTGTGGAGTTCAGGAAACAGCAGAGGGAGCACCCCCCTATCCACATCGACGGGTCAATAGTGGAGAAGGTGGAAAGTTTTAAGTTCCTCGGTGTACACATCACGGACAAACTGAATTGGTCCACCCACACAGACAACGTTGTGAAGAAGGCGCAGCAGCGCCTCTTCAACCTCAGGAGGCTGAAGAAATTCGGCTTGTCACCAAAAGCACTCACAAACTTCTACAGATGCACAATCGAGAGCATCCTGTCGGGCTGTATCACCGCCTGGTACGGCAACTGCTCCGCCCACAACCGTAAGGCTCTCCAGAGGGTAGTGAGGTCTGCAGAACGCATCACCGGGGGCAAACTACCTGCCCTCCAGGACACCTACACCACCCGATGTCACAGGAAGGCCATAAAGATCATCAAGGACAACAACCACCCAAGCCACTGCCTGTTCACCCCGCTATCATCCAGAAGGCGAGGTCAGTACAGGTGCATCAAAGCAGGGACCGAGAGACTGAAAAACAGCTTCTATCTCAAGGCCATCAGACTGTTAAACAGCCACCACTAACATTTAGCGGCCGCTGCCAACATACTGACTCAACTCCAGCCACTTTAAAAATGGGAATTGATGGAAATTATGTAAAAATGTACCACTAGCCACTTTAAACAATGCCACTTAATATAATGTTTACATACCCTACATTACCCATCTCATATGTATATACTGTACTCTATATCATCTACTGCATCTTGCCATCTTTATGTAATACATGTACCACTAGCCATTTTAAACTATGCCACTTTATGTTTACATACCCTACAGTACTCATCTCATATGTATATACCGTACTCTATACCATCTACTGCATCTGCCATGCCGTTCTGTACCACCACTCATTCATATATCTTTATGTACATATTCTTTATCCCTTTACACTTGTGTGTGTGTGTAAGGTAGTAGTTGTGGAATTGTTAGGTTAGATTACTTGTTGGTTATTACTGCATTGTCGGAACTAGAAGCACAAGCATTTCGCTACACTCGCATTAACATCTGCTAACCATGTGTATGTGACTAATAACATTTGATTTGATTTGATTTGATTTGAGATTAGAGCCATAAAGGCACTAGGCATCTACCACCCCACTACCACTATCAGATTAGAGCCATAATGGAGACTAGGTATCTACCACCCCACTACCACTACCAGATTAGAGCCATAATGGAAACTAGGTATCTACCACCCCACTACCACTATCAGATTAGAGCCATAATGGAGACTAGGTATCTACCACCCCACTACCACTATCAGATTAGAGCCATAATGGAGAGTAGGTATCTTCCACCCCACTACAACTATCAGATTAGAGCCATAATGGAGACTAGGTATCTACCACCCCACTACCACTATCAGATTAGAGCCATATTGGAGAATAGGTATCAACCACCCCCTTACCACTATCAGATTAGAGCCATAATGGAGACTAGGTATCTACCACCCCACTACCACTATCAGATTAGAGCCATAAGGGCCCTAGGCATCTATCACCCCACTACCACTATCAGATTAGAGCCATAAGGGCACTAGGCATCTACCACCCCACTACCACTATCAGATTAGAGCCATAAAGGCACTAGGCATCTACCACCCCACTACCACTATCAGATTAGAGCCATAAGGGCACTTGGCATCTACCACCCCACTACCACTATCAGATAAGAGCCAAAAAGGCACTAGACATCTACCACCCCACTACCACTATCAGATTAGAGCCATAATGGAGACTAGGTATCTACCACCCCACTACCACTATCAGATTAGAGCCATAAGGGCACTAGGCATCTACCACCCCACTACCACTATCAGATAAGAGCCATAAAGGCACTAGACATCTACCACCCCACTACCACTATCAGATTAGAGCCATAATGGAGACTAGGTATCTACCACCCCACTACCACTATCAGATTAGAGCCATAATGGAGACCAGGTATCTACCACCCCACTACCACTATCAGATTAGAGCCATAATGGAGACTAGGTATAAAACACCCCACTACCACTATCAGATTAGAGCCATAATTGAGAAAAGGTTTCTGCCACCCCTCTACCACTACCAGATTAGAGCCATAATGGAGACTAGGTATCTACCACCCCACTACCACTATCAGATAAGAGCCATAAAGGCACTAGACATCTACCACCCCACTACCACTATCAGATTAGAGCCATAATGGAGACTAGGTATCTACCACCCCACTACCACTATCAGATTAGAGCCATAAGGGCACTAGGCATCTACCACCCCACTACCACTATCAGATTAGAGCCATAAAGGCACTAGGCATCTACCACCCCACTACCACTATCAGATGAGAGCCATAATGGAGACTAGGTATCTACCACCCCACTACCACTATCAGATTAGAGCCATAATGGAGAGTAGGTATCTTCCACCCCACTACAACTATCAGATTAGAGCCATAATGGAGACTAGGTGTCTACCACCCCACTACCACTATCAGATTAGAGCCATAAGGGCACTAGGCATCTACCACCCCACTACCACTATCAGATTAGAGCCATAAAGGCACTAGGCATCTACCACCCCACTACCACTATCAGATGAGAGCCATAATGGAGACTAGGTATCTACCACCCCACTACCACTATCAGATTAGAGCCATAATGGAGACTAGGTATCTACCACCCCACTACCACTATCAGATTAGAGCCATAATGGAGACTAGGTATCTACCACACCACTACCACTACCAGATTAGAGCCATAATGGAGACTAGGTATCTACCACCCCACTACCACTACCAAATTAGAGCCATAATGGATACTAGGTATCTACCACCCCACTACCACTATCAGATTAGAGCCATAATGGAGACTAGGTATCTACCACCCCACTACCACTATCAGATTAGAGCCATAGTGGAGACTAGGTATCTACCACCCCACTACCACTATCAGATTAGAGCCATAATGGAGAATAGGTATCAACCACCCCCCTACCACTACCAAATTAGAGACATAATGGATACTAGGTATCTACCACCCCACTACCTCTATCAGATCTGAGCCATAATGGAGAGTAGGTATCTTCCACCCCACTACAACTATCAGATTAGAGCCATAGTGGAGACTAGGTATCTACCACCCCACTACCACTATCAGATTAGAGCCATAATGGAGAATAGGTATCAACCACCCCCTTACCACTATCAGATTAGAGCCTTAATGGAGACTAGGTATCTACCACCCCACTACCACTATCAGATTAGAGCCATAAGGGCCCTAGGCATCTATCACCCCACTACCACTATCAGATTAGAGCCATAAGGGCACTAGGCATCTACCACCCCACTACCACTATCAGATTAGGGTCTACAGTCAATCACGGATTACAAAAAGAAAACCGGCCCCGTCGCGGACCAGGATGTCTTGCTCCCAGACAGGCTTAACAACTTTTTTGCCCGCTTTGAGGACGGTGCAGTGCCACTGACACGGCCCCCTACCAAAACCTGCGGGCTCTCCTTCACTGCAGCCGAGGTGAGTAAAACATTTAAACGTGTTAACCCTCGCAAGGCTGCAGGCCCAGACGGCATTCCCAGCCGCGTCCTCAGAGCATGCGCAGACCAGCTGGCTGGTGTGTTTACGGACATTTTCAATCAATCCTTATCCCAGTCTGCTGTTCCCACATGCTTCAAGAGGGCCACCATTGTTCCTGTTCCCAAGAAAGCTAAGGTAACTGAGCTAAATGACTACCGCCCCGTAGCACTCACTTCCGTCATCATGAAGTGCTTTGAGAGACTAGTCAAGGACCATATCACCTCCACCCTACCGGACACCCTAGACCCACTCCAATTTGCTTACCGACCCAATAGGTCCACAGACGACGCAATCGCAACCACACTGCCCTAACCCATCTGGACAAGAGGAATACCCATGTGAGAATGCTGTTCATCGATTACAGCTCAGCATTTAACACCATAGTACCCTCCAAACTCGTCATCAAGCTCGAGACCCTGGGTCTCGACCCCGCCCTGTGCAACTGGGTCCTGGACTTCCTGACGGGCCGCCCCCAGGTGGTGAGGGTAGGTAACAACATCTCCACCCCGCTGATCCTCAACACTGGGGCCCCACAAGGGTGCGTTCTGAGCCCTCTCCTGTACTCCCTGTTCACCCACGACTGCGTGGCCATGCACGCCTCCAACTCAATCATCAAGTTTGCGGATGACACTACAGTGGTAGGCTTGATTACCAACAACGACGAGACGGCCTACAGGGAGGAGGTGAGGGCCCTCGGAGTGTGGTGTCAGGAAAATAACCTCACACTCAACGTCAACAAAACAAAGGAGATGATTGTGGACTTTTGGAAACAGCAGAGGGAGCACCCCCCTATCCACATCGACGGGTCAATAGTGGAGAAGGTGGAAAGTTTTAAGTTCCTCGGTGTACACATCACGGACAAACTGAATTGGTCCACCCACACAGACAGCGTTGTGAAGAAGGCGCAGCAGCGCCTCTTCAACCTCAGGAGGCTGAAGAAATTCGGCTTGTCACCAAAAGCACTCACAAACTTCTACAGATGCACAATCGAGAGCATCCTGTCGGGCTGTATCACCGCCTGGTACGGCAACTGCTCCGCCCACAACCGTAAGGCTCTCCAGAGGGTAGTGAGGTCTGCAGAACGCATCACCGGGGGCAAACTACCTGCCCTCCAGGACACCTACACCACCCGATGTCACAGGAAGGCCATAAAGATCATCAAGGACAACAACCACCCAAGCCACTGCCTGTTCACCCCGCTATCATCCAGAAGGCGAGGTCAGTACAGGTGCATCAAAGCAGGGACCGAGAGACTGAAAAACAGCTTCTATCTCAAGGCCATCAGACTGTTAAACAGCCACCACTAACATTTAGCGGCCGCTGCCAACATACTGACTCAACTCCAGCCACTTTAAAAATGGGAATTGATGGAAATTATGTAAAAATGTACCACTAGCCACTTTAAACAATGCCACTTAATATAATGTTTACATACCCTACATTACCCATCTCATATGTATATACTGTACTCTATATCATCTACTGCATCTTGCCATCTTTATGTAATACATGTACCACTAGCCACTTTAAACTATGCCACTTTATGTTTACATACCCTACAGTACTCATCTCATATGTATATACCTTACTCTATACCATCTACTGCATCTGCCATGCCGTTCTGTACCACCACTCATTCATATATCTTTATGTACATATTCTTTATCCCTTTACACTTGTGTGTGTGTGTAAGGTAGTAGTTGTGGAATTGTTAGGTTAGATTACTTGTTGGTTATTACTGCATTGTCGGAACTAGAAGCACAAGCATTTCGCTACACTCGCATTAACATCTGCTAACCATGTGTATGTGACTAATAAAATTTGATTTGATTTGATTTGATTTGAGATTAGAGCCATAAAGGCACTAGGCATCTACCACCCCACTACCACTATCAGATTAGAGCCATAATGGAGACTAGGTATCTACCACCCCACTACCACTACCAGATTAGAGCCATAATGGAAACTAGGTATCTACCACCCCACTACCACTATCAGATTAGAGCCATAATGGAGACTAGGTATCTACCACCCCACTACCACTATCAGATTAGAGCCATAATGGAGACAAGGTATCTACCACCCCACTACCTCTATCAGATTAGAGCCATAATGGAGAGTAGGTATCTTCCACCCCACTACCACTATCAGATAAGAGCCATAATGGAGACCAGGTATCTACCACCCTACTACCACTATCAGATTAGAGCCATAATGGAGACTAGGTATAAAACACCCCACTACCACTATCAGATAAGAGCCATAATGGAGACCAGGTATCTACCACCCTACTACCACTATCAGATTAGAGCCATAATGGAGACTAGGTATAAAACACCCCACTACCACTATCAGATTAGAGCCATAATTGAGAAAAGGTTTCTGCCACCCCTCTACCACTACCAGATTAGAGCCATAATGGAGACTAGGTATCTACCACCCCACTACCACTATCAGATTAGAGCCATAAGGGCACTTGGCATCTACCACCCCATTACCACTATCAGATAAGAGCCATAAAGGCACTAGACATCTACCACCCCACTACCACTATCAGATTAGAGCCATAATGGAGACTAGGTATCTACCACCCCACTACCACTATCAGATTAGGGCCATAAGGGGACTAGGCATCTACCACCCCACTACCACTATCAGATTAGAGCCATAAAGGCACTAGGCATCTACCACCCCACTACCACTATCAGATGAGAGCCATAATGGAGACTAGGTATCTACCGCCCCACTACCTCTATCAGATTAGAGCCATAATGGAGAGTAGGTATCTTCCACCCCACTACAACTATCAGATTAGAGCCATAGTGGAGAATAGGTATCTACCACCCCACTACCACTATCAGATTAGAGCCATAATGGAGAATAGGTTTCAACCACCCCTCTACCACTATCAGATTAGAGCCATAATGGAGACTAGGTATCTACCACCCCACTACCACTATCAGATTAGAGCCATAAGGGACCTAGGCATCTATCACCCCACTACCACTATCAGATTAGAGCCATAAGGGCACTAGGCATCTACCACCCCACTACCACTATCAGATTAGAGCCATAATGGAGACTAGGTATCTACCACCCCACTACCACTATCAGATTAGAGCCATAAAGGCACTAGGCATCTACCACCCCACTACCACTATCAGATGAGAGCCATAATGGAGACTAGGTATCTACCACCCCACTACCACTATCAGATTAGAGCCATAATGGAGACTAGGTATCTACCACACCACTACCACTACCAGATTAGAGCCATAATGGAGACTAGGTATCTACCACCCCACTACCACTACCAAATTAGAGCCATAATGGATACTAGGTATCTACCACCCCACTACCTCTATCAGATTAGAGCCATAATGGAGAGTAGGTATCTTCCACCCCACTACAACTATCAGATTAGAGCCATAGTGGAGACTAGGTATCTACCACCCCACTACCACTATCAGATTAGAGCCATAATGGAGAATAGGTATCAACCACCCCCCTACCACTATCAGATTAGAGCCATAATGGAGACTAGGTATCTACCACCCCACTACCACTATCAGATTAGAGCCATAAGGGCACTAGGCATCTACCACCCCACTACCACTATCAGATTAGAGCCATAAAGGCACTAGGCATCTACCACCCCACTACCACTATCAGATTAGAGCCATAATGGAGACTAGGTATCTACCACCCCACTACCACTACCAGATTAGAGCCATAATGGAAACTAGGTATCTACCACCCCACTACCACTATCAGATTAGAGCCATAATGGAGACTAGGTATCTACCACCCCACTACCACTATCAGATTAGAGCCATAATGGAGACAAGGTATCTACCACCCCACTACCTCTATCAGATTAGAGCCATAATGGAGAGTAGGTATCTTCCACCCCACTACCACTATCAGATAAGAGCCATAATGGAGACCAGGTATCTACCACCCCACTACCACTATCAGATTAGAGCCATAATGGAGACTAGGTATAAAACACCCCACTACCACTATCAGATTAGAGCCATAATTGAGAAAAGGTTTCTGCCACCCCTCTACCACTACCAGATTAGAGCCATAATGGAGACTAGGTATCTACCACCCCACTACCACTATCAGATTAGAGCCATAATGGAGACTAGGTATCTACCACCCCTCTACCACTATCAGATTAGAGCCATAATGGAGACTAGGTATATACCACCCCACTACCACTATCAGATTAGAGCCATAAGGGCACTTGGCATCTACCACCCCACTACCACTATCAGATAAGAGCCATAATTGAGAAAAGGTTTCTGCCACCCCTCTACCACTACCAGATTAGAGCCATAATGGAGACTAGGTATCTACCACCCCTCTACCACTATCAGATTAGAGCCATAAGGGCACTTGGCATCTACCACCCCACTACCACTATCAGATAAGAGCCATAAAGGCACTAGACATCTACCACCCCACTACCACTATCAGATTAGAGCCATAATGGAGACTAGGTATCTACCACCCCTCTACCACTATCAGATTAGAGCCATAATGGAGACTAGGTATATACCACCCCACTACCACTATCAGATAAGAGCCATAATTGAGAAAAGGTTTCTGCCACCCCTCTACCACTACCAGATTAGAGCCATAATGGAGACTAGGTATATACCACCCCACTACCACTATCAGATTAGAGCCATAAGGGCACTTGGCATCTACCACCCCACTACCACTATCAGATAAGAGCCATAAAGGCACTAGACATCTACCACCCCACTACCACTATCAGATTAGAGCCATAATGGAGACTAGGTATCTACCACCCCTCTACCACTATCAGATTAGAGCCATAATGGAGACTAGGTATATACCACCCCACTACCACTATCAGATTAGAGCCATAAGGGCACTTGGCATCTACCACCCCACTACCACTATCAGATAAGAGCCATAATTGAGAAAAGGTTTCTGCCACCCCTCTACCACTACCAGATTAGAGCCATAATGGAGACTAGGTATCAGATTAGAGCCATAAGGGCACTTGGCATCTACCACCCCACTACCACTATCAGATAAGAGCCATAAAGGCACTAGACATCTACCACCCCACTACCACTATCAGTAGTGGAATCACAACTTCCGGGTTGGAGCGAGCGGTCGCACTTCGCACTTTGGTCCGCAGGTAGTATAACTTTTCATTACATTTCATTACATTTCATTATAGTACAACGGTTTAATTTGTCTAATCTTAGCAATTTCTTACAAAGCCTACAAAGTCGACAACTGCCAGCGAGCGTACAAAGTCAACAACGCAGCCACTGCCAGCTAGCCTACTTCAGCAGTACTGTATCATCTTAATCATTTTAGTCAATAAGATTCTTGCTACGTAAGCTTAACTTTCTGAACATTCGAGACGCGTAGTCCACTTGCCACTCCAATCTCCTTTGCATTAGCGTAGTCTCTTCTGTAGCCTGCCAACTATGTGTCTGTCTATCCCTGTTCTCTCCTCTCTGCACAGACCATACAAACGCTCCACACCGCGTGGCATCGGCCACCCTAATCTGGTGGTCCCAGCGCGCACGACCCACGTGGAGTTCCAGGTCTCCGGTAGCCTCTGGAACTGCCGATCTGCGGCCAACAAGGCAGAGTTCATCTCAGCCTATGCCTCCCTCCAGTCCCTCGACTTCCTGGCACTGACGGAAACATGGATCACCACAGATAACACTGCTACTCCTACTGCTCTCTCTTCGTCCGCCCACGTGTTCTCGCACACCCCGAGAGCTTCTGGTCAGCGGGGTGGTGGCACCGGGATCCTCATCTCTCCCAAGTGGTCATTCTCTCTTTGTCCCCTTACCCATCTGTCTATCGCCTCCTTTGAATTCCATGCTGTCACAGTTACCAGCCCTTTCAAGCTTAACATCCTTATCATTTATCGCCCTCCAGGTTCCCTCGGAGAGTTCATCAATGAGCTCGATGCCTTGATTAGCTCCTTTCCTGAGGACGGCTCACCTCTCACAGTTCTGGGCGACTTTAACCTCCCCACGTCTACCTTTGACTCATTCCTCTCTGCCTCCTTCTTTCCACTCCTCTCCTCTTTTGACCTCACCCTCTCACCTTCCCCCCCTACTCACAAGGCAGGCAATACGCTCGACCTCATCTTTACTAGATGCTGTTCTTCCACTAACCTCATTGCAACTCCCCTCCAAGTCTCCGACCACTACCTTGTATCCTTTTCCCTCTCGCTCTCATCCAACACTTCCCACACTGCCCCTACTCGGATGGTATCGCGCCGCCCCAACCTTCGCTCTCTCTCCCCCGCTACCCTCTCCTCTTCCATCCTATCATCTCTTCCCTCTGCTCAAACCTTCTCCAACCTATCTCCTGATTCTGCCTCCTCAACCCTCCTATCCTCCCTTTCTGCATCCTTTGACTCTCTATGTCCCCTATCCTCCAGGCCGGCTCGGTCCTCCCCTCCCGCTCCGTGGCTCGACGACTCATTGCGAGCTCACAGAACAGGGCTCCGGGCAGCCGAGCGGAAATGGAGGAAAACTCGCCTCCCTGCGGACCTGGCATCCTTTCACTCCCTCCTCTCTACATTTTCCTCTTCTGTCTCTGCTGCTAAAGCCACTTTCTACCACTCTAAATTCCAAGCATCTGCCTCTAACCCCAGGAAGCTCTTTGCCACCTTCTCCTCCCTCCTGAATCCTCCTCCCCCCCCCCCCCTCCTCCCTCTCTGCAGATGACTTCGTCAACCATTTTGAAAAGAAGGTCGACGACATCCGATCCTCGTTTGCTAAGTCAAACGACACCGCTGGTTCTGCTCACACTGCCCCACCCTGTGCTCTGACCTCTTTCTCCCCTCTCTCTCCAGATGAAATCTCGCGTCTTGTGACGGCCGGCCGCCCAACAACCTGCCCGCTTGACCCTATCCCCTCCTCTCTTCTCCAGACCATTTCCGGAGACCTTCTCCCTTACCTCACCTCGCTCATCAACTCATCCCTGACCGCTGGCTACGTCCCTTCCGTCTTCAAGAGAGCGAGAGTTGCACCCCTTCTGAAAAAACCTACACTCGATCCCTCCGATGTCAACAACTACAGACCAGTATCCCTTCTTTCTTTTCTCTCCAAAACTCTTGAACGTGCCGTCCTTGGCCAGCTCTCCCGCTATCTCTCTCAGAATGACCTTCTTGATCCAAATCAGTCAGGTTTCAAGACTAGTCATTCAACTGAGACTGCTCTTCTCTGTATCACGGAGGCGCTCCGCACTGCTAAAGCTAACTCTCTCTCCTCTGCTCTCATCCTTCTAGACCTATCGGCTGCCTTCGATACTGTGAACCATCAGATCCTCCTCTCCACCCTCTCCGAGTTGGGCATCTCCGGCGCGGCCCACGCTTGGATTGCGTCCTACCTGACAGGTCGCTCCTACCAGGTGGCGTGGCGAGAATCTGTCTCCTCACCACGTGCTCTCACCACTGGTGTCCCCCAGGGCTCTGTTCTAGGCCCTCTCCTATTCTCGCTATACACCAAGTCACTTGGCTCTGTCATAACCTCACATGGTCTCTCCTATCATTGCTATGCAGACGACACACAACTAATCTTCTCCTTTCCCCCTTCTGATGACCAGGTGGCGAATCGCATCTCTGCATGTCTGGCAGACATATCAGTGTGGATGACGGATCACCACCTCAAGCTGAACCTCGGCAAGACGGAGCTGCTCTTCCTCCCGGGGAAGGACTGCCCGTTCCATGATCTCGCCATCACGGTTGACAACTCCATTGTGTCCTCCTCCCAGAGCGCTAAGAACCTTGGCGTGATCCTGGACAACACCCTGTCGTTCTCAACCAACATCAAGGCGGTGGCCCGTTCCTGTAGGTTCATGCTCTACAACATCCGCAGAGTACGACCCTGCCTCACACAGGAAGCGGCGCAGGTCCTAATCCAGGCACTTGTCATCTCCCGTCTGGATTACTGCAACTCGCTGTTGGCTGGGCTCCCTGCCTGTGCCATTAAACCCCTACAACTCATCCAGAACGCCGCAGCCCGTCTGGTGTTCAACCTTCCCAAGTTCTCTCACGTCACCCCGCTCCTCCGCTCTCTCCACTGGCTTCCAGTTGAAGCTCGCATCCGCTACAAGACCATGGTGCTTGCCTACGGAGCTGTGAGGGGAACGGCACCTCAGTACCTCCAGGCTCTGATCAGGCCCTACACCCAAACAAGGGCACTGCGTTCATCCACCTCTGGCCTGCTCGCCTCCCTACCACTGAGGAAGTACAGTTCCCGCTCAGCCCAGTCAAAACTGTTCGCTGCTCTGGCCCCCCAATGGTGGAACAAACTCCCTCACGACGCCAGGACAGCGGAGTCAATCACCACCTTCCGGAGACACCTGAAACCCCACCTCTTTAAGGAATACCTAGGATAGGATAAAGTAATCCTTCTCACTCCCCCCCCCTTAAAAGATTTAGATGCACTATTGTAAAGTGGCCGTTCCACTGGATGTCATAAGGTGAATGCACCAATTTGTAAGTCGCTCTGGATAAGAGCGTCTGCTAAATGACTTAAATGTAAATGTAATAGGTATCTACCACCCCACTACCACTATCAGATTAGAGCCATAATGGAGAATAGGTTTCAACCACCCCTCTACCACTATCAGATTAGAGCCATAATGGAGACTAGGTATCTACCACCCCACTACCACTATCAGATTAGAGCCATAAGGGACCTAGGCATCTATCACCCCACTACCACTATCAGATTAGAGCCATAAGGGCACTAGGCATCTACCACCCCACTACCACTATCAGATTAGAGCCATAATGGAGACTAGGTATCTACCACCCCACTACCACTATCAGATTAGAGCCATAAAGGCACTAGGCATCTACCACCCCACTACCACTATCAGATGAGAGCCATAATGGAGACTAGGTATCTACCACCCCACTACCACTATCAGATTAGAGCCATAATGGAGACTAGGTACCACTACCAGATTAGAGCCATAATGGAGACTAGGTATCTACCACACCACTACCACTACCAGATTAGAGCCATAATGGAGACTAGGTATCTACCACCCCACTACCACTACCAAATTAGAGCCATAATGGATACTAGGTATCTACCACCCCACTACCTCTATCAGATTAGAGCCATAATGGAGAGTAGGTATCTTCCACCCCACTACAACTATCAGATTAGAGCCATAGTGGAGACTAGGTATCTACCACCCCACTACCACTATCAGATTAGAGCCATAATGGAGAATAGGTTTCAACCACCCCTCTACCACTATCAGATTAGAGCCATAATGGAGACTAGGTATCTACCACCCCACTACCACTATCAGATTAGAGCCATAAGGGACCTAGGCATCTATCACCCCACTACCAATCGCAACCACACTGCCCTAACCCATCTGGACAAGAGGAATACCCATGTGAGAATGCTGTTCATCGATTACAGCTCAGCATTTAACACCATAGTACCCTCCAAACTCGTCATCAAGCTCGAGACCCTGGGTCTCGACCCCGCCCTGTGCAACTGGGTCCTGGACTTCCTGACGGGCCGCCCCCAGGTGGTGAGGGTAGGTAACAACATCTCCACCCCGCTGATCCTCAACACTGGGGCCCCACAAGGGTGCGTTCTGAGCCCTCTCCTGTACTCCCTGTTCACCCACGACTGCGTGGCCATGCACGCCTCCAACTCAATCATCAAGTTTGCGGATGACACTACAGTGGTAGGCTTGATTACCAACAACGACGAGACGGCCTACAGGGAGGAGGTGAGGGCCCTCGGAGTGTGGTGTCAGGAAAATAACCTCACACTCAACGTCAACAAAACAAAGGAGATGATTGTGGACTTCTGGAAACAGCAGAGGGAGCACCCCCCTATCCACATCGACGGGTCAATAGTGGAGAAGGTGGAAAGTTTTAAGTTCCTCGGTGTACACATCACGGACAAACTGAATTGGTCCACCCACACAGACAGCGTTGTGAAGAAGGCGCAGCAGCGCCTCTTCAACCTCAGGAGGCTGAAGAAATTCGGCTTGTCACCAAAAGCACTCACAAACTTCTACAGATGCACAATCGAGAGCATCCTGTCGGGCTGTATCACCGCCTGGTACGGCAACTGCTCCGCCCACAACCGTAAGGCTCTCCAGAGGGTAGTGAGGTCTGCAGAACGCATCACCGGGGGCAAACTACCTGCCCTCCAGGACACCTACACCACCCGATGTCACAGGAAGGCCATAAAGATCATCAAGGACAACAACCACCCAAGCCACTGCCTGTTCACCCCGCTATCATCCAGAAGGCGAGGTCAGTACAGGTGCATCAAAGCAGGGACCGAGAGACTGAAAAACAGCTTCTATCTCAAGGCCATCAGACTGTTAAACAGCCACCACTAACATTTAGCGGCCGCTGCCAACATACTGACTCAACTCCAGCCACTTTAAAAATGGGAATTGATGGAAATTATGTAAAAATGTACCACTAGCCACTTTAAACAATGCCACTTAATATAATGTTTACATACCCTACATTACCCATCTCATATGTATATACTGTACTCTATATCATCTACTGCATCTTGCCATCTTTATGTAATACATGTACCACTAGCCACTTTAAACTATGCCACTTTATGTTTACATACCCTACAGTACTCATCTCATATGTATATACCTTACTCTATACCATCTACTGCATCTGCCATGCCGTTCTGTACCACCACTCATTCATATATCTTTATGTACATATTCTTTATCCCTTTACACTTGTGTGTGTGTGTAAGGTAGTAGTTGTGGAATTGTTAGGTTAGATTACTTGTTGGTTATTACTGCATTGTCGGAACTAGAAGCACAAGCATTTCGCTACACTCGCATTAACATCTGCTAACCATGTGTATGTGACTAATAAAATTTGATTTGATTTGATTTGATTTGAGATTAGAGCCATAAAGGCACTAGGCATCTACCACCCCACTACCACTATCAGATTAGAGCCATAATGGAGACTAGGTATCTACCACCCCACTACCACTACCAGATTAGAGCCATAATGGAAACTAGGTATCTACCACCCCACTACCACTATCAGATTAGAGCCATAATGGAGACTAGGTATCTACCACCCCACTACCACTATCAGATTAGAGCCATAATGGAGACAAGGTATCTACCACCCCACTACCTCTATCAGATTAGAGCCATAATGGAGAGTAGGTATCTTCCACCCCACTACCACTATCAGATAAGAGCCATAATGGAGACCAGGTATCTACCACCCTACTACCACTATCAGATTAGAGCCATAATGGAGACTAGGTATAAAACACCCCACTACCACTATCAGATAAGAGCCATAATGGAGACCAGGTATCTACCACCCTACTACCACTATCAGATTAGAGCCATAATGGAGACTAGGTATAAAACACCCCACTACCACTATCAGATTAGAGCCATAATTGAGAAAAGGTTTCTGCCACCCCTCTACCACTACCAGATTAGAGCCATAATGGAGACTAGGTATCTACCACCCCACTACCACTATCAGATTAGAGCCATAAGGGCACTTGGCATCTACCACCCCACTACCACTATCAGATAAGAGCCATAAAGGCACTAGACATCTACCACCCCACTACCACTATCAGATTAGAGCCATAATGGAGACTAGGTATCTACCACCCCACTACCACTATCAGATTAGGGCCATAAGGGGACTAGGCATCTACCACCCCACTACCACTATCAGATTAGAGCCATAAAGGCACTAGGCATCTACCACCCCACTACCACTATCAGATGAGAGCCATAATGGAGACTAGGTATCTACCACCCCACTACCTCTATCAGATTAGAGCCATAATGGAGAGTAGGTATCTTCCACCCCACTACAACTATCAGATTAGAGCCATAGTGGAGAATAGGTATCTACCACCCCACTACCACTATCAGATTAGAGCCATAATGGAGAATAGGTTTCAACCACCCCTCTACCACTATCAGATTAGAGCCATAATGGAGACTAGGTATCTACCACCCCTCTACCACTATCAGATTAGAGCCATAATGGAGACTAGGTATATACCACCCCACTACCACTATCAGATTAGAGCCATAAGGGCACTTGGCATCTACCACCCCACTACCACTATCAGATAAGAGCCATAATTGAGAAAAGGTTTCTGCCACCCCTCTACCACTACCAGATTAGAGCCATAATGGAGACTAGGTATCAGATTAGAGCCATAAGGGCACTTGGCATCTACCACCCCACTACCACTATCAGATAAGAGCCATAAAGGCACTAGACATCTACCACCCCACTACCACTATCAGTAGTGGAATCACAACTTCCGGGTTGGAGCGAGCGGTCGCACTTCGCACTTTGGTCCGCAGGTAGTATAACTTTTCATTACATTTCATTACATTTCATTATAGTACAACGGTTTAATTTGTCTAATCTTAGCAATTTCTTCTTAGCTAGCTACATAGCCGTCTTTGTATCAAAGATAATTGCGTAATTATCGTATTTCGTCGTCCTAACGCAGTCTACACTGCTATCTGCCATCTGCCCAGCAGCTAGCCAGCTAGCAAACGTCCACCGTCTACCGAATAGCAGCACTTTGGTCCGCAGGTAGTATAACTTTTCATTACATTTCATTACATTTCATTATAGTACAACGGTTTAATTTGTCTAATCTTAGCAATTTCTTCTTAGCTAGCTACATAGCCGTCTTTGTATCAAAGATAATTGCGTAATTATCGTATTTCGTCGTCCTAACGCAGTCTACACTGCTATCTGCCATCTGCCCAGCAGCTAGCCAGCTAGCAAACGTCCACCGTCTACCGAATAGCAGCACTGTAGCAACTATTACACCCAACTGAACGACTTGATTAGTGTAGTGTTAGCTAGCTACATAGTTGTCTTTGCTGTCTTCGTATCCAAGATAATTGTGTAGTTTAGAGTGTGTAGTTTTAGAGTGATTATCTTAATTTACCGAGGCTAGCTAGCCAGCTATCTGTCGTCCTTAACGTAGGAGACACTGCTAGCTAGCCAACAGCTAGCCAACGTCTACCGAATAGAACTTCTGCACTCAACAACCCGGTCGCATTCCGCTTCGCTCCACAGGTAATATCACATTTTCACTTCATTTCATTACAGTACAACGGTTTGATTTGTTTGATCGTAGCTAGCTACATAGCTAGCTACATAGCCGTCTTTGTATCAAAGATAATTGTGTAGTCTAGAGCGATTTTCTAGGTTAGCTAGCCAGCTATTGTCGTTCTTTTAACGCAACGTAACGTAATCAACACTGCTAGCTAGCCAGCTAGCCCCCGAATAGCAGCACTGTAGATACTATTACACTCAACGGAACGACTTGATTAGTGTAGTGTCAACAACGCAGCCACTGCCAGCTAGCCTACAAAGTCAACAACTGCCAGCTAGCCTACAAAGTCAACAACGCAGCCACTGCCAGCTAGTGTAACAGTATAACTTTAAACCGTCCCCTCGCCCCGACACGGGCGCGAACCAGGGACCCTCTGCACACATCAACAACTGACACCCACGAAGCATCGTTATCCATCGCTCCACAAAAGCCGCGGCCCTTGCAGAGCAAGGGGCAACACTACATATTGGTTTCAGAGCAAGTGACGTAACTGATTGAAATGCTACTAGCGCGTACCCGCTAACTAGCTAGCCATTTCACATCCGTTACACTCACCCCCCTTTCAACCTCCTCCTTTTCCGCAGCAACCAGTGATCCGGGTCAACAGCATCAATGTAACAGTATAACTTTAAACCGTCCCCTCGCCCCGACACGGGCGCGAACCAGGGACCCTCTGCACACATCAACAACTGACACCCACGAAGCATCGTTATCCATCGCTCCACAAAAGCCGCGGCCCTTGCAGAGCAAGGGGCAACACTACATATTGGTTTCAGAGCAAGTGACGTAACTGATTGAAATGCTACTAGCGCGTACCCGCTAACTAGCTAGCCATTTCACATCCGTTACACTAGCCTACTTCAGCAGTACTGTATCATCTTAATCATTTTAGTCAATAAGATTCTTGCTACGTAAGCTTAACTTTCTGAACATTCGAGACGCGTAGTCCACTTGCCACTCCAATCTCCTTTGCATTAGCGTAGTCTCTTCTGTAGCCTGCCAACTATGTGTCTGTCTATCCCTGTTCTCTCCTCTCTGCACAGACCATACAAACGCTCCACACCGCGTGGCATCGGCCACCCTAATCTGGTGGTCCCAGCGCGCACGACCCACGTGGAGTTCCAGGTCTCCGGTAGCCTCTGGAACTGCCGATCTGCGGCCAACAAGGCAGAGTTCATCTCAGCCTATGCCTCCCTCCAGTCCCTCGACTTCCTGGCACTGACGGAAACATGGATCACCACAGATAACACTGCTACTCCTACTGCTCTCTCTTCGTCCGCCCACGTGTTCTCGCACACCCCGAGAGCTTCTGGTCAGCGGGGTGGTGGCACCGGGATCCTCATCTCTCCCAAGTGGTCATTCTCTCTTTGTCCCCTTACCCATCTGTCTATCGCCTCCTTTGAATTCCATGCTGTCACAGTTACCAGCCCTTTCAAGCTTAACATCCTTATCATTTATCGCCCTCCAGGTTCCCTCGGAGAGTTCATCAATGAGCTCGATGCCTTGATTAGCTCCTTTCCTGAGGACGGCTCACCTCTCACAGTTCTGGGCGACTTTAACCTCCCCACGTCTACCTTTGACTCATTCCTCTCTGCCTCCTTCTTTCCACTCCTCTCCTCTTTTGACCTCACCCTCTCACCTTCCCCCCCTACTCACAAGGCAGGCAATACGCTCGACCTCATCTTTACTAGATGCTGTTCTTCCACTAACCTCATTGCAACTCCCCTCCAAGTCTCCGACCACTACCTTGTATCCTTTTCCCTCTCGCTCTCATCCAACACTTCCCACACTGCCCCTACTCGGATGGTATCGCGCCGCCCCAACCTTCGCTCTCTCTCCCCCGCTACCCTCTCCTCTTCCATCCTATCATCTCTTCCCTCTGCTCAAACCTTCTCCAACCTATCTCCTGATTCTGCCTCCTCAACCCTCCTATCCTCCCTTTCTGCATCCTTTGACTCTCTATGTCCCCTATCCTCCAGGCCGGCTCGGTCCTCCCCTCCCGCTCCGTGGCTCGACGACTCATTGCGAGCTCACAGAACAGGGCTCCGGGCAGCCGAGCGGAAATGGAGGAAAACTCGCCTCCCTGCGGACCTGGCATCCTTTCACTCCCTCCTCTCTACATTTTCCTCTTCTGTCTCTGCTGCTAAAGCCACTTTCTACCACTCTAAATTCCAAGCATCTGCCTCTAACCCCAGGAAGCTCTTTGCCACCTTCTCCTCCCTCCTGAATCCTCCTCC
Organism: Salvelinus alpinus; assembly: GCF_045679555.1. Lineage (NCBI taxonomy): Eukaryota > Metazoa > Chordata > Actinopteri > Salmoniformes > Salmonidae > Salvelinus > Salvelinus alpinus. The sequence goes on from NC_092088.1 coordinate 106,941,519, forward strand.
CCCTCCCCCCCCTCCTCCCTCTCTGCAGATGACTTCGTCAACCATTTTGAAAAGAAGGTCGACGACATCCGATCCTCGTTTGCTAAGTCAAACGACACCGCTGGTTCTGCTCACACTGCCCCACCCTGTGCTCTGACCTCTTTCTCCCCTCTCACTCCAGATGAAATCTCGCGTCTTGTGACGGCCGGCCGCCCAACAACCTGCCCGCTTGACCCTATCCCCTCCTCTCTTCTCCAGACCATTTCCGGAGACCTTCTCCCTTACCTCACCTCGCTCATCAACTCATCCCTGACCGCTGGCTACGTCCCTTCCGTCTTCAAGAGAGCGAGAGTTGCACCCCTTCTGAAAAAACCTACACTCGATCCCTCCGATGTCAACAACTACAGACCAGTATCCCTTCTTTCTTTTCTCTCCAAAACTCTTGAACGTGCCGTCCTTGGCCAGCTCTCCCGCTATCTCTCTCAGAATGACCTTCTTGATCCAAATCAGTCAGGTTTCAAGACTAGTCATTCAACTGAGACTGCTCTTCTCTGTATCACGGAGGCGCTCCGCACTGCTAAAGCTAACTCTCTCTCCTCTGCTCTCATCCTTCTAGACCTATCGGCTGCCTTCGATACTGTGAACCATCAGATCCTCCTCTCCACCCTCTCCGAGTTGGGCATCTCCGGCGCGGCCCACGCTTGGATTGCGTCCTACCTGACAGGTCGCTCCTACCAGGTGGCGTGGCGAGAATCTGTCTCCTCACCACGTGCTCTCACCACTGGTGTCCCCCAGGGCTCTGTTCTAGGCCCTCTCCTATTCTCGCTATACACCAAGTCACTTGGCTCTGTCATAACCTCACATGGTCTCTCCTATCATTGCTATGCAGACGACACACAACTAATCTTCTCCTTTCCCCCTTCTGATGACCAGGTGGCGAATCGCATCTCTGCATGTCTGGCAGACATATCAGTGTGGATGACGGATCACCACCTCAAGCTGAACCTCGGCAAGACGGAGCTGCTCTTCCTCCCGGGGAAGGACTGCCCGTTCCATGATCTCGCCATCACGGTTGACAACTCCATTGTGTCCTCCTCCCAGAGCGCTAAGAACCTTGGCGTGATCCTGGACAACACCCTGTCGTTCTCAACTAACATCAAGGCGGTGGCCCGTTCCTGTAGGTTCATGCTCTACAACATCCGCAGAGTACGACCCTGCCTCACACAGGAAGCGGCGCAGGTCCTAATCCAGGCACTTGTCATCTCCCGTCTGGATTACTGCAACTCGCTGTTGGCTGGGCTCCCTGCCTGTGCCATTAAACCCCTACAACTCATCCAGAACGCCGCAGCCCGTCTGGTGTTCAACCTTCCCAAGTTCTCTCACGTCACCCCGCTCCTCCGCTCTCTCCACTGGCTTCCAGTTGAAGCTCGCATCCGCTACAAGACCATGGTGCTTGCCTACGGAGCTGTGAGGGGAACGGCACCTCAGTACCTCCAGGCTCTGATCAGGCCCTACACCCAAACAAGGGCACTGCGTTCATCCACCTCTGGCCTGCTCGCCTCCCTACCACTGAGGAAGTACAGTTCCCGCTCAGCCCAGTCAAAACTGTTCGCTGCTCTGGCCCCCCAATGGTGGAACAAACTCCCTCACGACGCCAGGACAGCGGAGTCAATCACCACCTTCCGGAGACACCTGAAACCCCACCTCTTTAAGGAATACCTAGGATAGGATAAAGTAATCCTTCTCACTCCCCCCCCCTTAAAAGATTTAGATGCACTATTGTAAAGTGGCCGTTCCACTGGATGTCATAAGGTGAATGCACCAATTTGTAAGTCGCTCTGGATAAGAGCGTCTGCTAAATGACTTAAATGTAAATGTAATAGGTATCTACCACCCCACTACCACTATCAGATTAGAGCCATAATGGAGAATAGGTTTCAACCACCCCTCTACCACTATCAGATTAGAGCCATAATGGAGACTAGGTATCTACCACCCCACTACCACTATCAGATTAGAGCCATAAGGGACCTAGGCATCTATCACCCCACTACCACTATCAGATTAGAGCCATAAGGGCACTAGGCATCTACCACCCCACTACCACTATCAGATTAGAGCCATAATGGAGACTAGGTATCTACCACCCCACTACCACTATCAGATTAGAGCCATAAAGGCACTAGGCATCTACCACCCCACTACCACTATCAGATGAGAGCCATAATGGAGACTAGGTATCTACCACCCCACTACCACTATCAGATTAGAGCCATAATGGAGACTAGGTACCACTACCAGATTAGAGCCATAATGGAGACTAGGTATCTACCACACCACTACCACTACCAGATTAGAGCCATAATGGAGACTAGGTATCTACCACCCCACTACCACTACCAAATTAGAGCCATAATGGATACTAGGTATCTACCACCCCACTACCTCTATCAGATTAGAGCCATAATGGAGAGTAGGTATCTTCCACCCCACTACAACTATCAGATTAGAGCCATAGTGGAGACTAGGTATCTACCACCCCACTACCACTATCAGATTAGAGCCATAATGGAGAATAGGTTTCAACCACCCCTCTACCACTATCAGATTAGAGCCATAATGGAGACTAGGTATCTACCACCCCACTACCACTATCAGATTAGAGCCATAAGGGACCTAGGCATCTATCACCCCACTACCACTATCAGATTAGAGCCATAAGGGCACTAGGCATCTACCACCCCACTACCACTATCAGATTAGAGCCATAATGGAGACTAGGTATCTACCACCCCACTACCACTATCAGATTAGAGCCATAAAGGCACTAGGCATCTACCACCCCACTACCACTATCAGATGAGAGCCATAATGGAGACTAGGTATCTACCACCCCACTACCACTATCAGATTAGAGCCATAATGGAGACTAGGTACCACTACCAGATTAGAGCCATAATGGAGACTAGGTATCTACCACACCACTACCACTACCAGATTAGAGCCATAATGGAGACTAGGTATCTACCACCCCACTACCACTACCAAATTAGAGCCATAATGGATACTAGGTATCTACCACCCCACTACCTCTATCAGATTAGAGCCATAATGGAGAGTAGGTATCTTCCACCCCACTACAACTATCAGATTAGAGCCATAGTGGAGACTAGGTATCTACCACCCCACTACCACTATCAGATTAGAGCCATAATGGAGAATAGGTATCAACCACCCCCCTACCACTATCAGATTAGAGCCATAATGGAGACTAGGTATCTACCACCCCACTACCACTATCAGATTAGAGCCATAAGGGCACTAGGCATCTACCACCCCACTACCACTATCAGATTAGAGCCATAATGGAGACTAGGTATCTACCACCCCACTACCACTATCAGATTAGAGCCATAAAGGCACTAGGCATCTACCACCCCACTACCACTATCAGATGAGAGCCATAATGGAGACTAGGTATCTACCACCCCACTACCACTATCAGATTAGAGCCATAATGGAGACTAGGTACCACTACCAGATTAGAGCCATAATGGAGACTAGGTATCTACCACACCACTACCACTACCAGATTAGAGCCATAATGGAGACTAGGTATCTACCACCCCACTACCACTATCAGATTAGAGCCATAATGGATACTAGGTATCTACCACCCCACTACCTCTATCAGATTAGAGCCATAATGGAGAGTAGGTATCTTCCACCCCACTACAACTATCAGATTAGAGCCATAGTGGAGACTAGGTATCTACCACCCCACTACCACTATCAGATTAGAGCCATAATGGAGAATAGGTTTCAACCACCCCTCTACCACTATCAGATTAGAGCCATAATGGAGACTAGGTATCTACCACCCCACTACCACTATCAGATTAGAGCCATAAGGGACCTAGGCATCTATCACCCCACTACCACTATCAGATTAGAGCCATAAGGGCACTAGGCATCTACCACCCCACTACCACTATCAGATTAGAGCCATAATGGAGACTAGGTATCTACCACCCCACTACCACTATCAGATTAGAGCCATAAAGGCACTAGGCATCTACCACCCCACTACCACTATCAGATGAGAGCCATAATGGAGACTAGGTATCTACCACCCCACTACCACTATCAGATTAGAGCCATAATGGAGACTAGGTACCACTACCAGATTAGAGCCATAATGGAGACTAGGTATCTACCACACCACTACCACTACCAGATTAGAGCCATAATGGAGACTAGGTATCTACCACCCCACTACCACTACCAAATTAGAGCCATAATGGATACTAGGTATCTACCACCCCACTACCTCTATCAGATTAGAGCCATAATGGAGAGTAGGTATCTTCCACCCCACTACAACTATCAGATTAGAGCCATAGTGGAGACTAGGTATCTACCACCCCACTACCACTATCAGATTAGAGCCATAATGGAGAATAGGTATCAACCACCCCCCTACCACTATCAGATTAGAGCCATAATGGAGACTAGGTATCTACCACCCCACTACCACTATCAGATTAGAGCCATAAGGGCACTAGGCATCTACCACCCCACTACCACTATCAGATTAGAGCCATAAAGGCACTAGGCATCTACCACCCCACTACCACTATCAGATTAGAGCCATAATGGAGACTAGGTATCTACCACCCCACTACCACTATCAGATTAGAGCCATAATGGAGACTAGGTATCTACCACCCCACTACCACTATCAGATTAGAGCCATAATGGAGACAAGGTATCTACCACCCCACTACCTCTATCAGATTAGAGCCATAATGGAGAGTAGGTATCTTCCACCCCACTACCACTATCAGATAAGAGCCATAATGGAGACCAGGTATCTACCACCCCACTACCACTATCAGATTAGAGCCATAATGGAGACTAGGTATAAAACACCCCACTACCACTATCAGATTAGAGCCATAATTGAGAAAAGGTTTCTGCCACCCCTCTACCACTACCAGATTAGAGCCATAATGGAGACTAGGTATCTACCACCCCACTACCACTATCAGATTAGAGCCATAATGGAGACTAGGTATCTACCACCCCTCTACCACTATCAGATTAGAGCCATAATGGAGACTAGGTATATACCACCCCACTACCACTATCAGATTAGAGCCATAAGGGCACTTGGCATCTACCACCCCACTACCACTATCAGATAAGAGCCATAATTGAGAAAAGGTTTCTGCCACCCCTCTACCACTACCAGATTAGAGCCATAATGGAGACTAGGTATCTACCACCCCTCTACCACTATCAGATTAGAGCCATAATGGAGACTAGGTATATACCACCCCACTACCACTATCAGATTAGAGCCATAAGGGCACTTGGCATCTACCACCCCACTACCACTATCAGAAAAGAGCCATAAAGGCACTAGACATCTACCACTTCACTACCACTATCAGATTAGAGCCATAATGGAGACTAGGTATCTACCACCCCTCTACCACTATCAGATTAGAGCCATAATGGAGACTAGGTATATACCACCCCACTACCACTATCAGATTAGAGCCATAAGGGCACTTGGCATCTACCACCCCACTACCACTATCAGATAAGAGCCATAATTGAGAAAAGGTTTCTGCCACCCCTCTACCACTACCAGATTAGAGCCATAATGGAGACTAGGTATCAGATTAGAGCCATAAGGGCACTTGGCATCTACCACCCCACTACCACTATCAGATAAGAGCCATAAAGGCACTAGACATCTACCACCCCACTACCACTATCAGATGAGAGCCATAATGGAGACTAGGTATCTACCACCCCACTACCTCTATCAGATTAGAGCCATAATGGAGAGTAGGTATCTTCCACCCCACTACAACTATCAGATTAGAGCCATAGTGGAGAATAGGTATCTACCACCCCACTACCACTATCAGATTAGAGCCATAATGGAGAATAGGTTTCAACCACCCCTCTACCACTATCAGATTAGAGCCATAATGGAGACTAGGTATCTACCACCCCACTACCACTATCAGATTAGAGCCATAAGGGACCTAGGCATCTATCACCCCACTACCACTATCAGATTAGAGCCATAAGGGCACTAGGCATCTACCACCCCACTACCACTATCAGATTAGAGCCATAATGGAGACTAGGTATCTACCACCCCACTACCACTATCAGATTAGAGCCATAAGGGCACTAGGCATCTACCACCCCACTACCACTATCAGATGAGAGCCATAATGGAGACTAGGTATCTACCACCCCACTACCACTATCAGATTAGAGCCATAATGGAGACTAGGTACCTCCCACCCCACTACCACTACCAGATTAGAGCCATAATGGAGACTAGGTATCTACCACACCACTACCACTACCAGATTAGAGCCATAATGGAGACTAGGTATCTACCACCCCACTTCCACTACCAAATTAGAGCCATAATGGATACTAGGTATCTACCACCCCACTACCTCTATCAGATTAGAGCCATAATGGAGAGTAGGTATCTTCCACCCCACTACAACTATCAGATTAGAGCCATAGTGGAGACTAGGTATCTACCACCCCACTACCACTATCAGATTAGAGCCATAATGGAGAATAGGTATCTACCACCCCCCTACCACTATCAGATTAGAGCCATAATGGAGACTAGGTATCTACCACCCCACTACCACTATCAGATTAGAGCCATAAGGGCACTAGGCATTTACCACCCCACTACCACTATCAGATTAGAGCCATAAAGGCACTAGGCATCTACCACCCCACTACCACTATCAGATTAGAGCCATAATGGAGACTAGGTATCTACCACCCCACTACCACTATCAGATTAGAGCCATAATGGAGACTAGGTATCTTCCACCCCACTACCACTATCAGATAAGAGCCATAATGGAGACCAGGTATCTACCACCCCACTACCACTATCAGATTAGAGCCATAATGGAGACTAGGTATAAAACACCCCACTACCACTATCAGATTAGAGCCATAATTGAGAAAAGGTTTCTGCCACCCCTCTACCACTACCAGATTAGAGCCATAATGGAGACTAGGTATCTACCACCCAACTACCACTATCAGATTAGAGCCATAATGGAGACTAGGTATCTACCACCCCTCTACCACTATCAGATTAGAGCCATAATGGAGACTAGGTATATACCACCCCACTACCACTATCAGATTAGAGCCATAAGGGCACTTGGCATCTACCACCCCACTACCACTATCAGATAAGAGCCATAAAGGCACTAGACATCTACCACCCCTCTACCACTATCAGATTAGAGCCATAATGGAGACTAGGTATCTACCACCCCACTACCACTATCAGATTAGAGCCATAAGGGCACTAGGCATCTATCACCCCACTACAACTATCAGATTAGAGCCATAGTGGAGACTAGGTATCTACCACCCCACTACCACTATCAGATTAGAGCCATAATGGAGAATAGGTATCTACCACCCCCCTACCACTATCAGATTAGAGCCATAATGGAGACTAGGTATCTACCACCCCACTACCACTATCAGATTAGAGCCATAAGGGCACTAGGCATCTACCACCCCACTACCACTATCAGATTAGAGCCATAAGGGCACTAGGCATCTACCACCCCACTACCACTATCAGATTAGAGCCATAAAGGCACTAGGCATCTACCACCCCACTACCACTATCAGATTAGAGCCATAATGGAGACTAGGTATCTACCACCCCACTACCACTACCAGATTAGAGCCATAATGGAAACTAGGTATCTACCACCCCACTACCACTATCAGATTAGAGCCATAATGGAGACTAGGTATCTACCACCCCACTACCACTATCAGATTAGAGCCATAATGGAGACAAGGTATCTACCACCCCACTACCTCTATCAGATTAGAGCCATAATGGAGAGTAGGTATCTTCCACCCCACTACCACTATCAGATAAGAGCCATAATGGAGACCAGGTATCTACCACCCCACTACCACTATCAGATTAGAGCCATAATGGAGACTAGGTATAAAACACCCCACTACCTCTATCAGATTAGAGCCATAATTGAGAAAAGGTTTCTGCCACCCCTCTACCACTACCAGATTAGAGCCATAATGGAGACTAGGTATCTACCACCCCACTACCACTATCAGATTAGAGCCATAATGGAGACTAGGTATCTACCACCCCTCTACCACTATCAGATTAGAGCCATAATGGAGACTAGGTATATACCACCCCACTACCACTATCAGATTAGAGCCATAAGGGCACTTGGCATCTACCACCCCACTACCACTATCAGATAAGAGCCATAAAGGCACTAGACATCTACCACCCCTCTACCACTATCAGATTAGAGCCATAATGGAGACTAGGTATCTACCACCCCACTACACTATCAGATTAGAGCCATAAGGGCACTAGGCATCTATCACCCCACTACCACTATCAGATTAGAGCCATAATGGAGACTAGGTATCTACCACCCCACTACCACTACCAGATTAGAGCCATAATGGAGACTAGGTATCTACCACACCACTACCACTACCAGATTAGAGCCATAATGGAGACTAGGTATCTACCACCCCACTACCACTACCAAATTAGAGCCATAATGGATACTAGGTATCTACCACCCCACTACCTCTATCAGATTAGAGCCATAATGGAGAGTAGGTATCTTCCACCCCACTACAACTATCAGATTAGAGCCATAGTGGAGACTAGGTATCTACCACCCCACTACCACTATCAGATTAGAGCCATAATGGAGAATAGGTATCAACCACCCCCTTACCACTATCAGATTAGAGCCATAATGGAGACTAGGTATCTACCACCCCACTACCACTATCAGATTAGAGCCATAATGGAGACTAGGTATAAAACACCCCACTACCACTATCAGATTAGAGCCATAATTGAGAAAAGGTTTCTGCCACCCCTCTACCACTACCAGATTAGAGCCATAATGGAGACTAGGTATCTACCACCCCACTACCACTATCAGATTAGAGCCATAATGGAGACTAGGTATCTACCACCCCTCTACCACTATCAGATTAGAGCCATAATGGAGACTAGGTATATACCACCCCACTACCACTATCAGATTAGAGCCATAAGGGCACTTGGCATCTACCACCCCACTACCACTATCAGATAAGAGCCATAAAGGCACTAGACATCTACCACCCCACTACCACTATCAGATTAGAGCCATAATGGAGACTAGGTATCTACCACCCCACTACCACTATCAGATTAGAGCCATAAGGGCACTAGGCATCTATCACCCCACTACCACTATCAGATTAGAGCCATAATGGAGACTAGGTATCTACCACCCCACTACCACTACCAGATTAGAGCCATAATGGAGACTAGGTATCTACCACACCACTACCACTACCAGATTAGAGCCATAATGGAGACTAGGTATCTACCACCCCACTACCACTACCAAATTAGAGCCATAATGGATACTAGGTATCTACCACCCCACTACCTCTATCAGATTAGAGCCATAATGGAGAGTAGGTATCTTCCACCCCACTACAACTATCAGATTAGAGCCATAGTGGAGACTAGGTATCTACCACCCCACTACCACTATCAGATTAGAGCCATAATGGAGAATAGGTATCAACCACCCCCTTACCACTATCAGATTAGAGCCATAATGGAGACTAGGTATCTACCACCCCACTACCACTATCAGATTAGAGCCATAAGGGCCCTAGGCATCTATCACCCCACTACCACTATCAGATTAGAGCCATAAGGGCACTAGGCATCTACCACCCCACTACCACTATCAGATTAGAGCCATAAAGGCACTAGGCATCTACCACCCCACTACCACTATCAGATTAGAGCCATAATGGAGACTAGGTATCTACCACCCCACTACCACTATCAGATTAGAGCCATAATGGAGAATAGGTATCTACCACCCCACTACCACTACCAGATTAGAGCCATAATGGAGACTAGGTATCTACCACCCCACTACCACTATCAGATTAGAGCCATAATGGAGACTAGGTATCTACCACCCCACTACCTCTATCAGATTAGAGCCATAATGGAGAGTAGGTATCTTCCACCCCACTACCACTATCAGATAAGAGCCATAATGGAGACCAGGTATCTACCACCCCACTACCACTATCAGATTAGAGCCATAATGGAGACTAGGTATAAAACACCCCACTACCTCTATCAGATTAGAGCCATAATTGAGAAAAGGTTTCTGCCACCCCTCTACCACTACCAGATTAGAGCCATAATGGAGACTAGGTATCTACCACCCCACTACCACTATCAGATTAGAGCCATAATGGAGACTAGGTATCTACCACCCCTCTACCACTATCAGATTAGAGCCATAATGGAGACTAGGTATATACCACCCCACTACCACTATCAGATTAGAGCCATAAGGGCACTTGGCATCTACCACCCCACTACCACTATCAGATAAGAGCCATAAAGGCACTAGACATCTACCACCCCTCTACCACTATCAGATTAGAGCCATAATGGAGACTAGGTATCTACCACCCCTCTACCACTATCAGATTAGAGCCATAAAGGCACTAGGCATCTATCACCCCACTACCACTATCAGATTAGAGCCATAATGGAGACTAGGTATCTACCACCCCACTACCACTACCAGATTAGAGCCATAATGGAGACTAGGTATCTACCACACCACTACCACTACCAGATTAGAGCCATAATGGAGACTAGGTATCTACCACCCCACTACCACTACCAAATTAGAGCCATAATGGATACTAGGTATCTACCACCCCACTACCTCTATCAGATTAGAGCCATAATGGAGAGTAGGTATCTTCCACCCCACTACAACTATCAGATTAGAGCCATAGTGGAGACTAGGTATCTACCACCCCACTACCACTATCAGATTAGAGCCATAATGGAGAATAGGTATCAACCACCCCCTTACCACTATCAGATTAGAGCCATAATGGAGACTAGGTATCTACCACCCCACTACCACTATCAGATTAGAGCCATAATTGAGACTAGGTATAAAACACCACACTACCACTATCAGATTAGAGCCATAATTGAGAAAAGGTTTCTGCCACCCCTCTACCACTACCAGATTAGAGCCATAATGGAGACTAGGTATCTACCACCCCACTACCACTATCAGATTAGAGCCATAATGGAGACTAGGTATCTACCACCCCTCTACCACTATCAGATTAGAGCCATAATGGAGACTAGGTATATACCACCCCACTACCACTATCAGATTAGAGCCATAAGGGCACTTGGCATCTACCACCCCACTACCACTATCAGATAAGAGCCATAAAGGCACTAGACATCTACCACCCCACTACCACTATCAGATTAGAGCCATAATGGAGACTAGGTATCTACCACCCCACTACCACTATCAGATTAGAGCCATAAGGGCACTAGGCATCTATCACCCCACTACCACTATCAGATTAGAGCCATAATGGAGACTAGGTATCTACCACCCCACTACCACTACCAGATTAGAGCCATAATGGAGACTAGGTATCTACCACACCACTACCACTACCAGATTAGAGCCATAATGGAGACTAGGTATCTACCACCCCACTACCACTACCAAATTAGAGCCATAATGGATACTAGGTATCTACCACCCCACTACCTCTATCAGATTAGAGCCATAATGGAGAGTAGGTATCTTCCACCCCACTACAACTATCAGATTAGAGCCATAGTGGAGACTAGGTATCTACCACCCCACTACCACTATCAGATTAGAGCCATAATGGAGAATAGGTATCAACCACCCCCTTACCACTATCAGATTAGAGCCATAATGGAGACTAGGTATCTACCACCCCACTACCACTATCAGATTAGAGCCATAAGGGCCCTAGGCATCTATCACCCCACTACCACTATCAGATTAGAGCCATAAGGGCACTAGGCATCTACCACCCCACTACCACTATCAGATTAGAGCCATAAAGGCACTAGGCATCTACCACCCCACTACCACTATCAGATTAGAGCCATAATGGAGACTAGGTATCTACCACCCCACTACCACTATCAGATTAGAGCCATAATGGAGAATAGGTATCTACCACCCCACTACCACTATCAGATTAGAGCCATAATGGAGACTAGGTATCTACCACCCCACTACCACTATCAGATTAGAGCCATAATGGAGACAAGGTATCTACCACCCCACTACCACTATCAGATTAGAGCCATAATGGAGACTAGGTATCTACCACCCCACTACCACTATCAGATAAGAGCCATAATGGAGACTAGGTATCTACCACCCCACTACCACTATCAGATTAGAGCCATAATGGAGACTAGGTATAAACCACCCCACTACCACTATCAGATTAGAGCCATAATTGAGAAAAGGTTTCTGCCACCCCTCTACCACTACCAGATTAGAGCCATAATGGAGACTAGGTATCTACCACCCCACTACCACTATCAGATTAGAGCCATAATGGAGACTAGGTATCTACCACCCCTCTACCACTATCAGATTAGAGCCATAATGGAGACTAGGTATCTACCACCCCACTACCACTATCAGATTAGAGCCATAAGGGCACTAGGCATCTACCACCCCACTACCACTATCAGATTAGAGCCATAAAGGCACTAGGCATCTACCACCCCACTACCACTATCAGATGAGAGCCATAATGGAGACTAGGTATCTACCACCCCACTACCACTATCAGATTAGAGCCATAATGGAGACTAGGTATCTACCACCCCACTACCACTACCAGATTAGAGCCATAATGGAGACTATGTATCTACCACCCCACTACCACTACCAGACTAGAGCCATAATGGAGACTAGGTATATACCACCCCACTACCACTACCAAATTAGAGTCATAATGGATACTAGGTATCTACCACCCCACTACCTCTATCAGATTAGAGCCATAATGGAGAGTAGGTATCTTCCACCCCACTACAACTATCAGATTAGAGCCATAGTGGAGACTAGGTATCTACCACCCCACTACCACTATCAGATTAGAGCCATAATGGAGAATAGGTATCAACCACCCCCCTACCACTACCAAATTAGAGCCATAATGGATACTAGGTATCTACCACCCCACTACCTCTATCAGATTAGAGCCATAATGGAGAGTAGGTATCTTCCACCCCACTACAACTATCAGATTAGAGCCATAGTGGAGACTAGGTATCTACCACCCCACTACCACTATCAGATTAGAGCCATAATGGAGAATAGGTATCAACCACCCCCTTACCACTATCAGATTAGAGCCATAATGGAGACTAGGTATCTACCACCCCACTACCACTATCAGATTAGAGCCATAAGGGCCCTAGGCATCTATCACCCCACTACCACTATCAGATTAGAGCCATAAGGGCACTAGGCATCTACCACCCCACTACCACTATCAGATTAGAGCCATAAAGGCACTAGGCATCTACCACCCCACTACCACTATCAGATTAGAGCCATAATGGAGACTAGGTATCTACCACCACACTACCACTATCAGATTAGAGCCATAATGGAGAATAGGTATCTACCACCCCACTACCACTACCAGATTAGAGCCATAATGGAAACTAGGTATCTACCACCCCACTACCACTATCAGATTAGAGCCATAATGGAGACTAGGTATCTACCACCCCACTACCACTATCAGATTAGAGCCATAATGGAGACAAGGTATCTACCACCCCACTACCTCTATCAGATTAGAGCCATAATGGAGAGTAGGTATCTTCCACCCCACTACCACTATCAGATAAGAGCCATAATGGAGACCAGGTATTTACCACCCCACTACCACTATCAGATTAGAGCCATAATGGAGACTAGGTATAAAACACCCCACTACCACTATCAGATTAGAGCCATAATTGAGAAAAGGTTTCTGCCACCCCTCTACCACTACCAGATTAGAGCCATAATGGAGACTAGGTATCTACCACCCCACTACCACTATCAGATTAGAGCCATAATGGAGACTAGGTATCTACCACCCCTCTACCACTATCAGATTAGAGCCATAATGGAGACTAGGTATATACCACCCCACTACCACTATCAGATTAGAGCCATAAGGGCACTTGGCATCTACCACCCCACTACCACTATCAGATAAGAGCCATAAAGGCACTAGACATCTACCACCCCACTACCACTATCAGATTAGAGCCATAATGGAGACTAGGTATCTACCACCCCACTACCACTATCAGATTAGAGCCATAAGGGGACTAGGCATCTACCACCCCACTACCACTATCAGATTAGAGCCATAAAGGCACTAGGCATCTACCACCCCACTACCACTATCAGATTAGAGCCATAATGGAGACTAGGTATCTACCACCACACTACCACTATCAGATTAGAGCCATAATGGAGAATAGGTATCTACCACCCCACTACCACTACCAGATTAGAGCCATAATGGAAACTAGGTATCTACCACCCCACTACCACTATCAGATTAGAGCCATAATGGAGACTAGGTATCTACCACCCCACTACCACTATCAGATTAGAGCCATAATGGAGACAAGGTATCTACCACCCCACTACCTCTATCAGATTAGAGCCATAATGGAGAGTAGGTATCTTCCACCCCACTACCACTATCAGATAAGAGCCATAATGGAGACCAGGTATCTACCACCCCACTACCACTATCAGATTAGAGCCATAATGGAGACTAGGTATAAAACACCCCACTACCACTATCAGATTAGAGCCATAATTGAGAAAAGGTTTCTGCCACCCCTCTACCACTACCAGATTAGAGCCATAATGGAGACTAGGTATCTACCACCCCACTACCACTATCAGATTAGAGCCATAATGGAGACTAGGTATCTACCACCCCTCTACCACTATCAGATTAGAGCCATAATGGAGACTAGGTATATACCACCCCACTACCACTATCAGATTAGAGCCATAAGGGCACTTGGCATCTACCACCCCACTACCACTATCAGATAAGAGCCATAAAGGCACTAGACATCTACCACCCCACTACCACTATCAGATTAGAGCCATAATGGAGACTAGGTATCTACCACCCCACTACCACTATCAGATTAGAGCCATAAGGGGACTAGGCATCTACCACCCCACTACCACTATCAGATTAGAGCCATAAAGGCACTAGGCATCTACCACCCCACTACCACTATCAGATGAGAGCCATAATGGAGACTAGGTATCTACCACCCCACTACCACTATCAGATTAGAGCCATAATGGAGAGTAGGTATCTTCCACCCCACTACAACTATCAGATTAGAGCCATAGTGGAGAATAGGTATCTACCACCCCACTACCACTATCAGATTAGAGCCATAATGGAGAATAGGTATCAACCACCCCTCTACCACTATCAGATTAGAGCCATAATGGAGACTAGGTATCTACCACCCCACTACCACTATCAGATTAGAGCCATAAGGGACCTAGGCATCTATCACCCCACTACCACTATCAGATTAGAGCCATAAGGGCACTAGGCATCTACCACCCCACTACCACTATCAGATTAGAGCCATAATGGAGACTAGGTATCTACCACCCCACTACCACTATCAGATTAGAGCCATAAGGGCACTAGGCATCTACCACCCCACTACCACTATCAGATTAGAGCCATAAAGGCACTAGGCATCTACCACCCCACTACCACTATCAGATGAGAGCCATAATGGAGACTAGGTATCTACCACCCCACTACCACTATCAGATTAGAGCCATAATGGAGACTAGGTATCTACCACCCCACTACCACTACCAGATTAGAGCCATAATGGAGACTAGGTATCTACCACACCACTACCACTACCAGATTAGAGCCATAATGGAGACTAGGTATCTACCACCCCACTACCACTACCAAATTAGAGCCATAATGGATATTAGGTATCTACCACCCCACTACCTCTATCAGATTAGAGCCATAATGGAGAGTAGGTATCTTCCACCCCACTACAACTATCAGATTAGAGCCATAGTGGAGACTAGGTATCTACCACCCCACTACCACTATCAGATTAGAGCCATAATGGAGAATAGGTATCAACCACCCCCCTACCACTATCAGATTAGAGCCATAATGGAGACTAGGTATCTACCACCCCACTACCACTATCAGATTAGAGCCATAAGGGCACTAGGCATCCACCACCCCACTACCACTATCAGATTAGAGCCATAAAGGCACTAGGCATCTACCACCCCACTACCACTATCAGATTAGAGCCATAATGGAGACTAGGTATCTACCACCCCACTACCACTACCAGATTAGAGCCATAATGGAAACTAGGTATCTACCACCCCACTACCACTATCAGATTAGAGCCATAATGTAGACTAGGTATCTACCACCCCACTACCACTATCAGATTAGAGCCATAATGGAGACAAGGTATCTACCACCCCACTACCTCTATCAGATTAGAGCCATAATGGAGAGTAGGTATCTTCCACCCCACTACCACTATCAGATAAGAGCCATAATGGAGACCAGGTATCTACCACCCCACTACCACTATCAGATTAGAGCCATAATGGAGACTAGGTATAAAACACCCCACTACCACTATCAGATTAGAGCCATAATTGAGAAAAGGTTTCTGCCACCCCTCTACCACTACCAGATTAGAGCCATAATGGAGAGTAGGTATCTTCCACCCCACTACAACTATCAGATTAGAGCCATAGTGGAGACTAGGTATCTACCACCCCACTACCACTATCAGATTAGAGCCATAATGGAGACTAGGTATCTACCACCCCCCTACCACTATCAGATTAGAGCCATAATGGAGACTAGGTATCTACCACCCCACTACCACTATCAGATTAGAGCCATAAGGGCACTAGGCATCTACCACCCCACTACCACTATCAGATTAGAGCCATAAAGGCACTAGGCATCTACCACCCCACTACCACTATCAGATTAGAGCCATAATGGAGACTAGGTATCTACCACCCCACTACCACTACCAGATTAGAGCCATAATGGAAACTAGGTATCTACCACCCCACTACCACTATCAGATTAGAGCCATAATGGAGACTAGGTATCTACCACCCCACTACCACTATCAGATTAGAGCCATAATGGAGACAAGGTATCTACCACCCCACTACCTCTATCAGATTAGAGCCATAATGGAGAGTAGGTATCTTCCACCCCACTACCACTATCAGATAAGAGCCATAATGGAGACCAGGTATCTACCACCCCACTACCACTATCAGATTAGAGCCATAATGGAGACTAGGTATAAAACACCCCACTACCACTATCAGATTAGAGCCATAATTGAGAAAAGGTTTCTGCCACCCCTCTACCACTACCAGATTAGAGCCATAATGGAGACTAGGTATCTACCACCCCACTACCACTATCAGATTAGAGCCATAATGGAGACTAGGTATCTACCACCCCTCTACCACTATCAGATTAGAGCCATAATGGAGACTAGGTATATACCACCCCACTACCACTATCAGATTAGAGCCATAAGGGCACTTGGCATCTACCACCCCACTACCACTATCAGATAAGAGCCATAAAGGCACTAGACATCTACCACCCCACTACCACTATCAGATTAGAGCCATAATGGAGACTAGGTATCTACCAACCCACTACCACTATCAGATTAGAGCCATAAGGGCACTAGGCATCTATCACCCCACTACCACTATCAGATTAGAGCCATAAAGGCACTAGGCATCTACCACCCCACTACCACTATCAGATTAGAGCCATAATGGAGACTAGGTATCTACCACCCCACTACCACTATCAGATTAGAGCCATAAGGGCACTAGGCATCTACCACCCCACTACCACTATCAGATTAGAGCCATAAAGGCACTAGGCATCTACCACCCCACTACCACTATCAGATGAGAGCCATAATGGAGACTAGGTATCTTCCACCCCACTACCACTATCAGATTAGAGCCATAATGGAGACTAGGTATCTACCACCCCACTACCACTAGTGGGGTGGTAGTGGCGTTGCAAGCGCCATGCTCTACCAACTGAGCCACACGGGACCTATACGGGACCATAATGGAGACTAGGTATAAAACACCCCACTACCACTATCAGATTAGAGCCATAATTTAGAAAAGGTTTCTGCCACCCCTCTACCACTACCAGATTAGAGCCATAATGGAGACTAGGTATCTACCACCCCACTACCACTATCAGATTAGAGCCATAATGGAGACTAGGTATCTACCACCCCACTACCACTACCAAATTAGAGCCATAATGGATACTAGGTATCTACCACCCCACTACCTCTATCAGATTAGAGCCATAATGGAGAGTAGGTATCTTCCACCCCACTACAACTATCAGATTAGAGCCATAGTGGAGACTAGGTATCTTCCACCCCACTACCACTATCAGATTAGATCCATAATGGAGAAAAGGTATCTACCACCCCTCTAACACTATCAGATTAGAGCCATAATGGAGAATAGGTATCTACCACCCCACTACCACTATCAGATTAGAGCCATAAAGGCACTAGACATCTACCACCCCACTACCACTATCAGATTAGAGCCATAATGGAGACTAGGTATCTACCACCCCACTACCTCTATCAGATTAGAGCCATAAGGGCACTAGGCATCTACCACCCCACTACCACTATCAGATTAGAGCCATAAAGGCACTAGGCATCTACCACCCCACTACCACTATCAGATTAGAGCCATAATGGAGACTAGGTATCTACCACCCCACTACCACTATCAGATTAGAGCCATAATGGAGACTAGGTATCTACCACCCCACTACCACTACCAGATTAGAGCCATAATGGAAACTAGGTATCTACCACCCCACTACCACTATCAGATTAGAGCCATAATGGAGACTAGGTATCTACCACCCCACTACCACTATCAGATTAGAGCCATAATGGAGACTAGGTATCTACCACCCCACTACCACTATCAGATTAGAGCTGGATAAGAGCATAATGGAGACTAGGTATCTACCACCCCACTACCACTATCAGATTAGAGCCATAATGGAGAATAGGTATCTTCCACCCCACTACCTCTATCAGATTAGAGCCATAATGGAGACTAGGTATCTACCACCCCACTACCACTATCAGATTAGAGCCATAATGGAGACTAGGTATAAAACACCCCACTACCACTATCAGATTAGAGCCATAATTGAGAAAAGGTTTCTGCCACCCCTCTACCACTACCAGATTAGAGCCATAATGGAGACTAGGTATCTACCACCCCACTACCACTATCAGATTAGAGCCATAATGGAGACTAGGTATCTACCACCCCACTACCACTACCAAATTAGAGCCATAATGGATACTAGGTATCTACCACCCCACTACCACTATCAGATTAGAGCCATAACGGAGACTAGGTATCTACCACCCCACTACCTCTATCAGATTAGAGCCATAATGGAGAGTAGGTATCTTCCACCCCACTACAACTATCAGATTAGAGCCATAGTGGAGACTAGGTATCTACCACCCCACTACCACTACCAGATTAGAGCCATAATGGAGACTAGGTATCTACCACCCCACTACCACTACCAAATTAGAGCCATAAGGGCACTTGGCATCTACCACCCCACTACCACTATCAGATTAGAGCCATAAAGGGACTAGACATCTACCACCCCACTACCACTATCAGATTAGAGCCATAATGGAGACTAGGTATCTACCACCCCACTACCACTATCAGATTAGAGCCATAAGGGCACTAGGCATCTATCACCCCACTACCACTATCAGATTAGAGCCATAAAGGCACTAGGCATCTACCACCCCACTACCACTATCAGATTAGAGCCATAATGGAGACTAGGTATCTACCACCCCACTACCACTATCAGATTAGAGCCATAATGGAGACTAGGTATCAACCACCCCACTACCACTATCAGATTAGAGCCATAATGGAGACTAGGTATCTTCCACCCCACTACCACTACCAGATTAGAGCCATAATGGAGACTAGGTATCTACCACCCCACTACCACTATCAGATTAGAGCCATAATGGAGAATAGGTATAAAACACCCCACTACCACTATCAGATTAGAGCCATAATTGAGAAAAGGTTTCTGCCACCCCTCTACCACTACCAGATTAGAGCCATAATGGAGACTAGGTATCTACCACCCCTCTACCACTATCAGATTAGAGCCATAAAGGCACTAGACATCTACCACCCCACTACCACTATCAGATTAGAGCCATAATGGAGACTAGGTATCTTCCACCCCACTACCACTATCAGATTAGAGCCATAATGGAGACAAGGTATCTACCACCCCACTACCACTATCAGATTAGAGCCAAAATGGAGACTAGGTATAAAACACCCCACTACCACTATCAGATTAGAGCCATAATTGAGAAAAGGTTTCTGCCACCCCTCTACCACTACCAGATTAGAGCCATAATGGAGACTAGGTATCTACCACCCCACTACCACTATCAGATTAGAGCCATAACGGAGAGTAGGTATCTTCCACCCCACTACAACTATCAGATTAGAGCCATAGTGGAGACTAGGTATCTACCACCCCACTACCACTATCAGATTAGAGCCATAATGGAGACTAGGTATCTACCACCCCTCTACCACTATCAGATTAGAGCCATAATGGAGACTAGGTACAGTGGGGAGAACAAGTATTTGATACACTGCCGATTTTGCAGGTTTTCCTACTTACAAAGCATGTAGAGGTCTGTAATTTTTATCATAGGTACACTTCAACTGTGAGAGACGGAATCTAAAACAAAAATCCAGAAAATCACATTGTATGATTTTAAAATAATTAATTTGCATTTTATTGCATGACATAAGTATTTGATCACCTACCAACCAGTAAGAATTCCGGCTCTCACAGACCTGTTAGTTTTTCTTTAAGAAGCCCTCCTGTTCTCCACTCATTACCTGTATTAACTGCACCTGTTTGAACTCGTTACCTGTATAAAAGACACCTGTCCACACACTCAATCAAACAGATTCCAACCTCTCCACAATGGCCAAGACCAGAGAGCTGTGTAAGGACATCAGGGATAAAATTGTAGACCTGCACAAGGCTGGGATGGGCTACAGGACAATAGGCAAGCAGCTTGGTGAGAAGGAAACAACTGTTGGCGCAATTATTAGAAAATGGAAGAAGTTCAAGATGACGGTCAATCACCCTCGGTCTGGGGCTCCATGCAAGATTTCCCCTCGTGGGGCATCAATGATCATGAGGAAGGTGAGGGATCAGCCCAGAACTACACGGCAGGACCTGGTCAATGACCTGAAGAGAGCTGGGACCACAGTCTCAAAGAAAACCATTAGTAACACACTACGCCGTCATGGATTAAAATCCTGCAGCGCACGCAAGGTCCCCCTGCTTAAGCCAGTGCATGTCCAGGCCTGTCTGAAGTTTGCCAATGACCATCTGGATGATCCAGAGGAGGAATGGGAGAAGGTCATGTGGTCTGATGATGACAAAAATAGAGCTTTTTGGTCTAACTCCACTCGCCGTGTTTGGAGGAAGAAGAAGTATGAGTACAACCCCAAGAACACCATCCCAACCGTGAAGCATGGAGGTGGAAACATCATTCTTTGGGGATGCTTTTCTGCAAAGGGGACAGGACGACTGCACCGTATTGAGGGGAGGATGGATGGGGCCATGTATCGCGAGATCTTGGCCAACAACCTCCTTCTCTCAGTAAGAGCATTGAAGATGGGTCGTGGCTGGGTCTTCCAGCATGACAACGACACGAAACACACAGCCATGGCAACTAAGGAGTGGCTCCGTAAGAAGCATCTCAAGGTCCTGGAGTGGCCTAGCCAGTCTCCAGACCTGAACCCAATAGAAAATCTTTGGAGGGAGCTGAAAGTCCGTATTGCCCAGCGACAGCCCCGAAACCTGAAGGATCTGGAGAAGATCTGTAGGGAGGAGTGGGCCAAAATCCCTGCTGCAGTGTGTGCAAACCTAGTCAAGAACTACAGGAAACGTATGATCTCTGTAATTGCAAACAAAGGTTTCTGTACCAAATATTAAGTTCTGCTTTTCTGATGTATCAAATACTTATGTCATGCAATAAAATGCAAATTAATTACTTAAAAATCATACAATGTGATTTTCTGGATTTTTGTTTTAGATTCCGTCTCTCATAGTTGAAGTGTACCTATGATAAAAATTACAGACCTCTACATGCTTTGTAAGTAGGAAAACCTGCAAAATCGGCAGTGTATCAAATACTTGTTCTCCCCACTGTATATACCACCCCACTACCACTATCAGATTAGAGCCATAAGGGCACTTGGCATCTACCACCCCACTACCACTATCAGATTAGAGCCATAAAGGCACTAGACATCTACCACCCCACTACCACTATCAGATTAGAGCCATAATGGAGACTAGGTATCTACCACCCCACTACCACTATCAGATTAGAGCCATAAGGGCACTAGGCATCTATCACCCCACTACCACTATCATATTACAGCCATAAAGGCACTAGGCATCTACCACCCCACTACCACTATCAGATTAGAGCCATAATGGAGACTAGGTATCTACCACCCCACTACCACTATCAGATTAGAGCCATAATGGAGACAAGGTATCTACCACCCCACTACCACTATCAGATTAGAGCCAAAATGGAGACTAGGTATAAAACACCCCACTACCACTATCAGATTAGAGCCATAATTGAGAAAAGGTTTCTGCCACCCCTCTACCACTACCAGATTAGAGCCATAATGGAGACTAGGTATCTACCACCCCACTACCACTATCAGATTAGAGCCATAATGGAGACTAGGTATCTACCACCCCACTACCACTACCAAATTAGAGCCATAATGGATACTAGGTATCTACCACCCCACTACCACTATCAGATTAGAGCCATAACGGAGACTAGGTATCTACCACCCCACTACCTCTATCAGATTAGAGCCATAATGGAGAGTAGGTATCTTCCACCCCACTACAACTATCAGATTAGAGCCATAGTGGAGACTAGGTATCTACCACCCCACTACCACTATCAGATTAGAGCCATAATGGAGACTAGGTATCTACCACCCCTCTACCACTATCAGAATAGAGCCATAATGGAGACTAGGTATATACCACCCCACTACCACTATCAGATTAGAGCCATAAGGGCACTTGGCATCTACCACCCCACTACCACTATCAGATTAGAGCCATAAAGGCACTAGACATCTACCACCCCACTACCACTATCAGATTAGAGCCATAATGGAGACTAGGTATCTACCACCCCACTACCACTATCAGATTAGAGCCATAAGGGCACTAGGCATCTATCACCCCACTACCACTATCAGATTAGAGCCATAAAGGCACTAGGCATCTACCACCCCACTACCACTATCAGATTAGAGCCATAATGGAGACTAGGTATCTACCACCCCACTACCACTATCAGATTAGAGCCATAATGGAGACTAGGTATCTACCACCCCACTACCACTACCAGATTAGAGCCATAATGGAGACTAGGTATCTACCACACCACTACCACTACCAGATTAGAGCCATAATGGAGACTAGGTATCTACCACCCCACTACCACTACCAAATTAGAGCCATAATGGACACTAGGTATCTACCACCCCACTACCACTATCAGATTAGAGCCATAAAGGCACTAGGTATCTACCACCCCACTACCACTATCAGATTAGAGCAATAATGGAGACTAGGTATCTACCACCCCACTACCACTATCAGATTAGAGCCATAATGGAGACTAGGTATCTTCCACCCCACTACCACTACCAGATTAGAGCCATAATGGAGACTAGGTATCTACCACCCCACTACCACTACCAAATTAGAGCCATAATGGAGACAAGGTATCTTCCACCCCACTACCACTATCAGATTAGAGCCATAATGGAGACCAGGTATCTACCACCCCACTACCACTATCAGATTAGAGCCATAATGGAGACTAGTTATAAAACACCCCACTACCACTATCAGATTAGAGCCATAATTGAGAAAAGGTTTCTGCCACCCCTCTACCACTACCAGATTAGAGCCATAATGGAGACTAGGTATCTACCACCCCACTACCACTATCAGATTAGAGCCATAATGGAGACTAGGTATCTACCACCCCTCTACCACTATCAGATTAGAGCCATAATGGAGACTAGGTATATACCACCCCACTACCACTATCAGATTAGAGCCATAAGGGCACTTGGCATCTACCACCCCACTACCACTATCAGATAAGAGCCATAAAGGCACTAGACATCTACCACCCCACTACCACTATCAGATTAGAGCCATAATGGAGACTAGGTATCTACCACCCCACTACCACTATCAGATTAGAGCCATAAGGGCACTAGGCATCTATCACCCCACTACCACTATCAGATTAGAGCCATAAAGGCACTAGGCATCTACCACCCCACTACCATAATGGAGACTAGGTATCTACCACCCCACTACCACTATCAGATTAGAGCCATAAGGGCACTAGGCATCTACCACCCCACTACCACTATCAGATTAGAGCCATAAAGGCACTAGGCATCTACCACCACACTACCACTATCAGATGAGAGCCATAATGGAGACTAGGTATCTACCACCCCACTACCACTATCAGATTAGAGCCATAATGGAGACTAGGTAGGGCACTAGGCATCTATCACCCCACTACCACTATCAGATTAGAGCCATAAAGGCACTAGGCATCTACCACCCCACTACCACTATCAGATTAGAGCCATAAAGGCACTAGGCATCTACCACCACACTACCACTATCAGATGAGAGCCATAATGGAGACCAGGTATCTACCACCCCACTAACACTATCAGATTAGAGCCATAATGGAGACTAGGTATAAAACACCCCACTACCACTATCAGATTAGAGCCATAATTGAGAAAAGGTTTCTGCCACCCCTCTACCACTACCAGATTAGAGCCATAATGGAGACTAGGTATCTACCACCCCACTACCACTATCAGATTAGAGCCATAATGGAGACTAGGTATCTACCACCCCACTACCACTATCAGATTAGAGCCATAATGGAGACTAGGTATCTACCACCCCACTACCACTACCAAATTAGAGCCATAATGGATACTAGGTATCTACCATCCCACTACCTCTATCAGATTAGAGCCATAATGGAGACTAGGTATCTACCACCCCACTACCACTACCAAATTAGAGCCATAATGGATACTAGGTATCTACCATCCCACTACCTCTATCAGATTAGAGCCATAATGGAGAGTAGGTATCTTCCACCCCACTAAAACTATCAGATTAGAGCCATAGTGGAGACTATGTATCTTCCACCCCACTACCACTATCAGATTAGAGCCATAATGGAGAATAGGTATCTACCACCCCTCTACCACTTTCAGATTAGAGCCATAATGGAGAATAGGTATCTACCACCCCACTACCACTATCAGATTAGAGCCATAAGGGCACTTGACATCTACCACCCCACTACCACTATCAGATTAGAGCCATAAAGGCACTAGACATCTACCACCCCACTACCACTATCAGATTAGAGCCATTATGGAGACTAGGTATCTACCACCCCACTACCTCTATCAGATTAGAGCCATAAGGGCACTAGGCATCTATCACCCCACTACCACTATCAGATTAGAGCCATAAGGGCACTAGGCATCTACCACCCCACTACCACTATCAGATTAGAGCCATAAAGGCACTAGGCATCTACCACCCCTCTACCACTATCAGATTAGAGCCATAATGGAGACTAGGTATCTACCACCCCACTACCACTATCAGATTAGAGCCATAATGGAGACAAGGTATCTACCACCCCACTACCTATATCAGATTAGAGCCATAATGGAGAGTAGGTATCTTCCACCCCACTACGTCTATCAGATTAGAGCCATAATGGAGACAAGGTATCTACCACCCCACTACCACTATCAGATTAGAGCCATAATGGAGACTAGGTATAAAACACCCCACTACCACTATCAGATTAGAGCCATAATTGAGAAAAGGTTTCTGCCACCCCTCTACCACTACCAGATTAGAGCCATAATGGAGACTAGGTATCTACCACCCCACTACCACTATCAGATTAGAGCCATAATGGAGACAAGGTATCTACCACCCCACTACCTCTATCAGATTAGAGCCATAATGGAGACTAGGTATCTACCACCCCACTACCACTATCAGATTAGAGCCATAACGGAGACTAGGTATCTACCAACCCACTACCTCTATCAGATTAGAGCCATAATGGAGAGTAGGTATCTTCCACCCCACTACAACTATCAGATTAGAGCCATAGTGGAGACTAGGTATCTACCACCCCACTACCACTATCAGATTAGAGCCATAATGGAGACTAGGTATCTACCACCCCTCTACCACTATCAGATTAGAGCCATAATGGAGACTAGGTATCTACCACCCCACTACCACTATCAGATTAGAGCCATAAGGGCACTAGGCATCTATCACCCCACTACCGCTATCAGATTAGAGCCATAAAGGCACTAGGCATCTACCACCCCACTACCACTATCAGATTAGAGCCATAATGGAGACTAGGTATCTACCACCCCACTACCACTACCAGATTAGAGCCATAATGGAGACTAGGTATCTACCACACCACTACCACTACCAGATTAGAGCCATAATGGAGACTAGGTATCTACCACCCCACTACCACTATCAGATTAGAGCCATAAGGGCACTAGGTATCTACCACCCCACTACCACTATCAGATTAGAGCCATAATGGAGACTAGGTATCTACCACCCCACTACCACTATCAGATTAGAGCCATAATGGAGACTAGGTATCTTCCACCCCACTACCACTACCAGATTAGAGCCATAATGGAGACTAGGTATCTACCACCCCACTACCTCTATCAGATTAGAGCCATAATGGAGAGTAGGTATCTTCCACCCCACTACCACTATCAGATTAGAGCCATAATGGAGACCAGGTATCTACCACCCCACTACCACTATCAGATTAGAGCCATAATGGAGACTAGGTATAAAACACCCCACTACCACTATCAGATTAGAGCCATAATTGAGAAAAGGTTTCTGCCACCCCTCTACCACTACCAGATTAGAGCCATAATGGAGACTAGGTATCTACCACCCCACTACCACTATCAGATTAGAGCCATAATGGAGACTAGGTATCTACCATCCCTCTACCACTATCAGATTAGAGCCATAATGGAGACTAGGTATCTACCACCCCACTACCACTATCAGATTAGAGCCATAAGGGCACTAGGCATCTATCACCCCACTACCACTATCAGATTAGAGCCATAAAGGCACTAGGCATCTACCACCCCACTACCACTATCAGATTAGAGCCATAATGGAGACTAGGTATCTACCACCCCACTACCACTATCAGATTAGAGCCATAAGGGCAATAGGCATCTACCACCCCACTACCACTATCAGATTAGAGCCATAAGGGCAATAGGCATCTACCACCCCACTACCACTATCAGATTAGAGCCATAGTGGAGACTATGTATCTTCCACCCCACTACCACTATCAGATTAGAGCCATAATGGAGAATAGGTATCTACCACCCCTCTACCACTTTCAGATTAGAGCCATAATGGAGAATAGGTATCTACCACCCCACTACCACTATCAGATTAGAGCCATAAGGGCACTTGGCATCTACCACCCCACTACCACTATCAGATTAGAGCCATAAAGGCACTAGACATCTACCACCCCACTACCACTATCAGATTAGAGCCATTATGGAGACTAGGTATCTACCACCCCACTACCTCTATCAGATTAGAGCCATAAGGGCACTAGGCATCTATCACCCCACTACCACTATCAGATTAGAGCCATAAGGGCACTAGGCATCTACCACCCCACTACCACTATCAGATTAGAGCCATAAAGGCACTAGGCATCTACCACCCCTCTACCACTATCAGATTAGAGCCATAATGGAGACTAGGTATCTACCACCCCACTACCACTATCAGATTAGAGCCATAATGGAGACAAGGTATCTACCACCCCACTACCTATATCAGATTAGAGCCATAATGGAGAGTAGGTATCTTCCACCCCACTACGTCTATCAGATTAGAGCCATAATGGAGACAAGGTATCTACCACCCCACTACCACTATCAGATTAGAGCCATAATGGAGACTAGGTATAAAACACCCCACTACCACTATCAGATTAGAGCCATAATTGAGAAAAGGTTTCTGCCACCCCTCTACCACTACCAGATTAGAGCCATAATGGAGACTAGGTATCTACCACCCCACTACCACTATCAGATTAGAGCCATAATGGAGACAAGGTATCTACCACCCCACTACCTCTATCAGATTAGAGCCATAATGGATACTAGGTATCTACCACCCCACTACCACTATCAGATTAGAGCCATAACGGAGACTAGGTATCTACCAAACCACTACCTCTATCAGATTAGAGCCATAATGGAGAGTAGGTATCTTCCACCCCACTACAACTATCAGATTAGAGCCATAGTGGAGACTAGGTATCTACCACCCCACTAACACTATCAGATTAGAGCCATAATGGAGACTAGGTATAAAACACCCCACTACCACTATCAGATTAGAGCCATAATTGAGAAAAGGTTTCTGCCACCCCTCTACCACTACCAGATTAGAGCCATAATGGAGACTAGGTATCTACCACCCCACTACCACTATCAGATTAGAGCCATAATGGAGACAAGGTATCTACCACCCCACTACCTCTATCAGATTAGAGCCATAATGGATACTAGGTATCTACCACCCCACTACCACTATCAGATTAGAGCCATAACGGAGACTAGGTATCTACCACCCCACTACCACTATCAGATTAGAGCCATAATGGAGAGTAGGTATCTTCCACCCCACTACAACTATCAGATTAGAGCCATAGTGGAGACTAGGTATCTACCACCCCACTACCACTATCAGATTAGAGCCATAATGGAGACTATGTATCTACCACCCCACTACCACTATCAGATTAGAGCCATAATGGAGACTAGGTATCTACCACCCCACTACCACTATCAGATTAGAGCCATAAGGGCACTAGGCATCTATCACCCCACTACCACTATCAGATTAGAGCCATAAAGGCACTAGGCATCTACCACCCCTCTACCACTATCAGATTAGAGCCATAATGGAGACTAGGTACCTACCACCCCACTACCACTATCAGATTAGAGCCATAATGGAGACTAGGTATCTACCACCCCACTACCACTACCAGATTAGAGCCATAATGGAGACTAGGTATCTACCACACCACTACCACTACCAGATTAGAGCCATAATGGAGACTAGGTATCTACCACCCCACTACCACTATCAGATTAGAGCCATAAGGGCACTAGGTATCTACCACCCCACTACCACTATCAGATTAGAGCCATAATGGAGACTAGGTATCTACCACCCCACTACCACTATCAGATTAGAGCCATAATGGAGAGTAGGTATCTTCCACCCCACTACAACTATCAGATTAGAGCCATAGTGGAGACAAGGTATCTACCACCCCACTACCACTATCAGATTAGAGCCATAATGGAGACTAGGTATAAAACACCCCACTACCACTATCAGATTAGAGCCATAATTGAGAAAAGGTTTCTGCCACCCCTCTACCACTACCAGATTAGAGCCATAATGGAGACTAGGTATCTACCACCCCACTACCACTATCAGATTAGAGCCATAATGGAGACAAGGTATCTACCACCCCACTACCTCTATCAGATTAGAGCCATAATGGATACTAGGTATCTACCACCCCACTACCACTATCAGATTAGAGCCATAATGGAGACTAGGTATCTACCACCCCACTACCTCTATCAGATTAGAGCCATAATGGAGAGTAGGTATCTTCCACCCCACTACAACTATCAGATTAGAGCCATAGTGGAGACTAGGTATCTACCACCCCACTACCACTATCAGATTAGAGCCATAATGGAGACTAGGTATCTACCACCCCTCTACCACTATCAGATTAGAGCCATAATGGAGACTAGGTATCTACCACCCCACTACCACTATCAGATTAGAGCCATAAGGGCACTAGGCATCTATCACCCCACTACCGCTATCAGATTAGAGCCATAAAGGCACTAGGCATCTACCACCCCACTACCACTATCAGATTAGAGCCATAATGGAGACTAGGTACCTACCACCCCACTACCACTATCAGATTAGAGCCATAATGGAGACTAGGTATCTACCACCCCACTACCACTACCAGATTAGAGCCATAATGGAGACTAGGTACCTACCACCCCACTACCACTATCAGATTAGAGCCATAATGGAGACTAGGTATCTACCACCCCACTACCACTACCAGATTAGAGCCATAATGGAGACTAGGTATCTACCACACCACTACCACTACCAGATTAGAGCCATAATGGAGACTAGGTATCTACCACCCCACTACCACTATCAGATTAGAGCCATAAGGGCACTAGGTATCTACCACCCCACTACCACTATCAGATTAGAGCCATAATGGAGACTAGGTATCTACCACCCCACTACCACTATCAGATTAGAGCCATAATGGAGACTAGGTATCTTCCACCCCACTACCACTACCAGATTAGAGCCATAATGGAGACTAGGTATCTACCACCCCACTACCACTACCAAATTAGAGCCATAATGGAGACAAGGTATCTACCACCCCACTACCTCTATCAGATTAGAGCCATAATGGAGAGTAGGTATCTTCCACCCCACTACCACTATCAGATTAGAGCCATAATGGAGACCAGGTATCTACCACCCCACTACCACTATCAGATTACAGCCATAATGGAGACTAGGTATAAAACACCCCACTACCACTATCAGATTAGAGCCATAATTGAGAAAAGGTTTCTGCCACCCCTCTACCACTACCAGATTAGAGCCATAATGGAGACTAGGTATCTACCACCCCACTACTACTATCAGATTAGAGCCATAATGGAGACTAGGTATCTACCATCCCTCTACCACTATCAGATTAGAGCCATAATGGAGACTAGGTATCTACCACCCCACTACCACTATCAGATTAGAGCCATAAGGGCACTAGGCATCTATCACCCCACTACCACTATCAGATTAGAGCCATAAAGGCACTAGGCATCTACCACCCCACTACCACTATCAGATTAGAGCCATAATGGAGACTAGGTATCTACCACCCCACTACCACTATCAGATTAGAGCCATAAGGGCACTAGGCATCTACCACCCCACTACCACTATCAGATTAGAGCCATAAAGGCACTAGGCATCTACCACACCACTACCACTATCAGATGAGAGCCATAATGGAGACTAGGTATCTACCACCCCACTACCACTATCAGATTAGAGCCATAATGGAGACTAGGTATCTACCACCCCACTACCACTATCAGATTAGAGCCATAATGGAGAGTAGGTATCTTCCACCCCACTACCTCTATCAGATTAGAGCCATAATGGAGACAAGGTATCTACCACCCCACTACCACTATCAGATTAGAGCCATAATGGAGACTAGGTATAAAACACCCCACTACCACTATCAGATTAGAGCCATAATTGAGAAAAGGTTTCTGCCACCCCTCTACCACTACCAGATTAGAGCCATAATGGAGACTAGGTATCTACCACCCCACTACCACTATCAGATTAGAGCCACAATGGAGACTAGGTATCTACCACCCCACTACCACTACCAGATTAGAGCCATAACGGAGACTAGACATCTACCACCCCACTACCACTATCAGATTAGAGCCATAATGGAGACTAGGTATATACCACCCCACTACCACTATCAGATTAGAGCCATAAGGGCACTAGGCATCTACCACCCCACTACCACTATCAGGTTAGAGCCATAATGGAGACTAGGTATCTACCACCCCACTACCACTATCAGATTAGAGCAATAAGGGCACTAGGCATCTACCACCCCACTACCACTATCAGATTAGAGCCATAAAGGCACTAGGCATCTACCACCCCACT
Source organism: Salvelinus alpinus (assembly GCF_045679555.1). Lineage (NCBI taxonomy): Eukaryota > Metazoa > Chordata > Actinopteri > Salmoniformes > Salmonidae > Salvelinus > Salvelinus alpinus. Next base: position 106,973,772 of record NC_092088.1, read on the forward strand.
ACCACTATCAGATTAGAGCCATAATGGAGACTAGGTATCTACCACCCCACTACCACTACCAGATTAGAGCCATAATGGAGACTAGGTATCTACCACACCACTACCACTACCAGATTAGAGCCATAATGGAGACTAGGTATCTACCACCCCACTACCACTACCAAATTAGAGCCATAATGGAGACTAGGTATCTATCACCCCACTACCACTACCAGATTAGAGCCATAATGGAGACTAGGTATCTACCACACCACTACCACTACCAGATTAGAGCCATAATGGAGACAAGGTATCTACCACCCCACTACCACTATCAGATTAGAGCCATAATGGAGACTAGGTATCTACCACCCCACTACCACTATCAGATTAGAGCCATAATGGAGACCAGGTATCTACCACCCCACTACCACTATCAGATTAGAGCCATAATGGAGACTAGGTATAAAACACCCCACTACCACTATCAGATTAGAGCCATAATTGAGAAAAGGTTTCTGCCACCCCTCTACCACTACCAGATTAGAGCCATAATGGAGACTAGGTATCTACCACCCCACTACCACTATCAGATTAGAGCCATAATGGAGACCAGGTATCTACCACCCCACTACCACTATCAGATTAGAGCCATAATGGAGACTAGGTATCTACCACCCCACTACCACTACCAAATTAGAGCCATAATGGATACTAGGTATCTACCACCCCACTACCTCTATCAGATTAGAGCCATAATGGAGAGTAGGTATCTTCCACCCCACTACAACTATCAGATTAGAGCCATAGTGGAGACTAGGTATCTACCACCCCACTACCACTATCAGATTAGAGCCATAATGGAGAATAGGTATCTACCACCCCTCTACCACTATCAGATTAGAGCCATAATGGAGAATAGGTATCTACCACCTCACTACCACTATCAGATTAGAGCCATAAGGGCACTTGGCATCTACCACCCCACTACCACTATCAGATTAGAGCCATAAAGGCACTAGACATCTACCACCCCACTACCACTATCAGATTAGAGCCATAATGGAGACTAGGTATCTACCACCCCACTACCACTATCAGATTAGAGCCATAAGGGCACTAGGCATCTATCACCCCACTACCACTATCAGATTAGAGCCATAAGGGCACTAGGCATCTACCACCCCACTACCACTATCAGATTAGAGCCATAAAGGCACTAGGCATCTACCACCCCTCTACCACTATCAGATTAGAGCCAAAATGGAGACTAGGTATCTACCACCCCACTACCACTATCAGATTAGAGCCATAATGGAGACTAGGTATCTACCACCCCACTACCACTATCAGATTAGAGCCATAATGGAGACTAGGTATCTACCACCCCACTACCACTATCAGATTAGAGCCATAATGGAGACAAGGTATCTACCACCCCACTACCTCTATCAGATTAGAGCCATAATGGAGAGTAGGTATATTCCACCCCACTACCTCTATCAGATTAAAGCCATAATGGAGACAAGGTATCTACCACCCCACTACCACTATCAGATTAGAGCCATAATGGAGACTAGGTATAAAACACCCCACTACCACTATCAGATTAGAGCCATAATTGAGAAAAGGTTTCTGCCACCCCTCTACCACTACCAGATTAGAGCCATAATGGAGACTAGGTATCTACCACCCCACTACCACTATCAAATTAGAGCCATAATGGAGACTAGGTATCTACCACCCCACTACCACTACCAAATTAGAGCCATAATGGATACTAGGTATCTACCACCCCACTACCACTATCAGATTAGAGCCATAACGGAGACTAGGTATCTACCACCCCACTACCTCTATCAGATTAGAGCCATAATGGAGAGTAGGTATCTACCACCCCACTACCACTATCAGATTAGAGCCATAAGGGCACTTGGCATCTACCACCCCACTACCACTATCAGATTAGAGCCATAAAGGCACTAGACATCTACCACCCCACTACCACTATCAGATTAGAGCCATAATGGAGACTAGGTATCTACCACCCCACTACCACTATCAGATTAGAGCAATAAGGGCACTAGGCATCTACCACCCCACTACCACTATCAGATTAGAGCCATAAAGGCACTAGGCATCTACCACCCCACGACCACTATCAGATTAGAGCCATAATGGAGACTAGGTATCTACCACCCCACTACCACTATCAGATTAGAGCCATAATGGAGACTAGGTATCTACCACCCCACTACCACTACCAGATTAGAGCCATAATGGAGACTAGGTATCTACCACACCACTACCACTACCAGATTAGAGCCATAATGGAGACTAGGTATCTACCACCCCACTACCACTATCAGATTAGAGCCATAAGGGCACTAGGTATCTACCACCCCACTACCACTATCAGATTAGAGCCATAATGGAGACTAGGTATCTACCACCCCACTACCACTATCAGATTAGAGCCATAATGGAGACTAGGTATCTTCCACCCCACTACCACTACCAGATTAGAGCCATAATGGAGACTAGGTATCTACCACCCCACTACCACTACCAAATTAGAGCCATAATGGAGACTAGGTATCTACCACCCCACTACCACTATCAGATTAGAGCCATAATGGAGACTAGGTATCTACCACCCCACTACCACTATCAGATTAGAGCCATAATGGAGACTAGGTATCTACCACCCCACTACCACTATCAGATTAGAGCCATAAGGGCACTAGGCATCTACCACCCCACTACCACTATCAGAATAGAGCCATAAAGGCACTAGGCATCTACCACCCCACTACCACTATCAGATTAGAGCCATAATGGAGACTAGGTATCTACCACCCCACTACCACTATCAGATTAGAGCCATAATGGAGACTAGGTATCTACCACACCACTACCACTACCAGATTAGAGCCATAATGGAGACTAGGTATCTACCACCCCACTACCACTACCAGATTAGAGCCATAATGGAGACTAGGTAGCTACCACCCCACTACCACTATCAGATTAGAGCCATAAGTGCACTAGGTATCTACCACCCCACTACCACTATCAGATTAGAGCCATAATGGAGACTAGGTATCTACCACCCCTCTACCACTACCAGAATATAGCCATAATGGAGACTAGGTATATACCACCCCACTACCACTATCAGATTAGAGCCATAAGGGCACTTGGCATCTACCACCCCACTACCACTATCAGAATAGAGCCATAAAGGCACTAGGCATCTACCACCCCACTACCACTATCAGATTAGAGCCATAATGGAGACTAGGTATCTACCACCCCACTACCACTATCAGATTAGAGCCATAATGGAGACTAGGTATCTACCACCCCACTACCACTATCAGATTAGAGCCATAAGGGCACTAGGTATCTACCACCCCACTACCACTATCAGATTAGAGCCATAATGGAGACTAGGTATCTACCACCCCACTACCACTATCAGATTAGAGCCATAATGGAGACTAGGTATCTTCCACCCCACTACCACTACCAGATTAGAGCCATAATGGAGACTAGGTATCTACCACCCCACTACCACTACCAAATTAGAGCCATAATGGAGACTAGGTATCTACCACCCCACTACCACTATCAGATTAGAGCCATAATGGAGACTAGGTATCTACCACCCCACTACCACTATCAGATTAGAGCCATAATGGAGACTAGGTATCTACCACCCCTCTACCACTACCAGAATATAGCCATAATGGAGACTAGGTATATACCACCCCAATACCACTATCAGATTAGAGCCATAAGGGCACTTGGCATCTACCACCCCACTACCACTATCAGAATAGAGCCATAAAGGCACTAGGCATCTACCACCCCACTACCACTATCAGATTAGAGCCATAATGGAGACTAGGTATCTACCACCCCACTACCTCTATCAGATTAGAGCCATAAGGGCACTTGGCATCTAAAACCCCACTACCACTATCAGATTAGAGCCATAAGGGCACTTGGCATGTACCACCCAACTACCACTATCAGATTAGAGCCATAATGGAGACTAGGTATCTACCACCCCTCTACCACTACCAGATTAGAGCCATAATGGAGACTAGGTATATACCACCCCACTACCACTATCAGATTAGAGCCATAAGGGCACTTGGCATCTAAAACCCCACTACCACTATCAGATTAGAGCCATAAGGGCACTTGGCATCTACCACCCCACTACCACTATCAGATTAGAGCCATAATGGAGACTAGGTATCTACCACCCCACTACCACTATCAGATTAGAGCCATAATGGAGACTAGGTATCTACCACCCCACTACCACTATCAGATTAGAGCCATAATGGAGACAAGGTATCTACTACCCCACTACCTCTATCAGATTAGAGCCATAATGGAGAGTAGGTATCTTCCACCCCACTACCACTATCAGATTAGAGCCATAATGGAGACCAGGTATCTACCACCCCACTACCACTATCAGATTAGAGCCATAATGGAGACTAGGTATAAAACACCCCACTACCACTATCAGATTAGAGCCATAATTGAGAAAAGGTTTCTGCCACCCCTCTACCACTACCAGATTAGAGCCATAATGGAGACTAGGTATCTACCACCCCACTACCACTATCAGATTAGAGCCATAATGGAGACAAGGTATCTACCACCCCACTACCTCTATCAGATTAGAGCCATAATGGAGAGTAGGTATCTTCCACCCCACTACCACTATCAGATTAGAGCCATAGTGGAGACTAGGTATCTACCACCCCACTACCACTATCAGATTAGAGCCATAATGGAGACTAGGTATAAAACACCCCACTACCACTATCAGATTAGAGCCATAATTGAGAAAAGGTTTCTGCCACCCCTCTACCACTACCAGATTAGAGCCATAATGGAGACTAGGTATCTACCACCCCACTACCACTATCAGATAAGAGCCATAATGGAGATTAGGTATCTACCACCCCACTACCACTATCAGATTAGAGCCATAATGGAGACTAGGTATCTACCACCCCACTACCACTACCAAATTAGAGCCATAATGGATACTAGGTATCTACCACCACACTACCTCTATCAGATTAGAGCCATAATGGAGAGTAGGTATCTTCCACCCCACTACAACTATCAGATTAGAGCCATAGTGGAGACTAGGTAACTACCACCCCACTACCACTATCAGATTAGAGCCATAATGGAGACTAGGTATATACCACCCCACTACCACTATCAGATTAGAGCCATAATGGAGACTAGGTATCTACCACCCCACTACCACTATCATATTAGAGCCATAAGAGCACTTGGCATCTACCACCCCACTACCACTATCAGATTAGAGCCATAAAGGCACTAGACATCTACCACCCCACTACCACTATCAGATTAGAGCCATAATGGAGACTAGGTATCTACCACCCCACTTCCAGTATCAGATTAGAGCCATAAGTGCACTAGGCATCTATCACCCCACTACCACTATCAGATTACAGCCATAAGGGCACTAGGCATCTACCACCCCACTACCACGATCAGATTAGAGCCATAAAGGCACTAGGCATCTACCACCCCACTACCACTATCAGATTAGAGCCATAATGGAAACTAGGTATCTACCACCCCACTACCACTATCAGATTAGAGCCATAATGGAGACTAGGTATAAAACACCCCACTACCACTAACAGATTAGAGCCATAATTGAGAAAAGGTTTCTGCCACCCCTCTACCACTACCAGATTAGAGCCATAATGGAGACTAGGTATCTACCACCCCACTACCACTATCAGATTAGAGCCATAACGGAGACTAGGTATCTACCACCCCACTACCTCTATCAGATTAGAGCCATAATGGAGAGTAGGTATATTCCACCCCACTACAAGTATCAGATTAGAGCCATAGTGGAGACTAGGTATCTACCACCCCACTACCACTATCAGAATAGAGCCATAATGGAGACTAGGTATCTACCACCCCTCTACCACTATCAGATTAGAGCCATAATGGAGACTAGGTATATACCACCCCACTACCAATATCAGATTAGAGCCATAAAGGCTTTAGGCATCTACCACCCCACTACCACTATCAGATTAGAGCCATAATGGAGACTAGGTATCTACCACTCCACTACTACTATCAGATTAGAGTCATAAGGGCACTAGGCATCTACCACCCCACTACCACTATCAGATTAGAGCCATAAAGGCACTAGGCATCTACCACCCCACTACCACTATCAGATTAGAGACATAATGGAGACTAGGTATCTACCACCCCACTACCACTATCAGATTAGAGCCATAATGGAGACTAGGTATCTACCACCCCACTACCACTACCAGATTAGAGCCATAATGGAGCCTAGGTATCTACCACACCACTACCACTACCAGATTAGAGCCATAATGGAGACTAGGTATCTACCACCCCACTACCACTACCAAATTAGAGCCATACTGGAGACTAGGTATCTACCACCCCACTACCACTATCAGATTAGAGCCATAATGGAGACTAGGTATCTACCACCCCACTACCACTACCAGATTAGAGCCATAATGGAGACTAGGTATCTACCACCCCACTACCACTATCAGATTAGAGCCATAATGGAGACTAGGTATCTTCCACCCCACTACCACTACCAGATTAGAGCCATAATGGAGACTAGGTATCTACCACCCCACTACCACTACCAAATTAGAGCCATAATGGAGACTAGGTATCTACCACCCCACTACCACTATCAGATTAGAGCCATAATGGAGACTAGGTATCTACCACCCCACTACCACTATCAGATTAGAGCCATAATGGCACTAGGCATCTACCACCCCACTATCACTATCAGATGAGAGCCATAATGGAGACAAGGTATCTACCACCCCACTACCACTATCAGATTAGAGCCATAAGGGCACTAGGCATCTATCACCCAACTACCACTATCAGATTAGAGCCATAATGGAGAGTAGGTATCTTCCACCCAACTACAACTATCAGATTAGAGCCATAGTGGAGACTAGGTATCTACCAACCCACTACCACTATCAGATTAGAGCCATAATGGAGACTAGGTATCTACCACCCCTCTACCACTACCAGATTAGAGCCATAATGGAGACTAGGTATATACCACCCCACTACCACTATCAGATTAGAGCCATAAGGGCACTTGGCATCTACCACCCCACTACCACTATCAGATTAGAGCCATAAGGGCACTTGGCATCTACCACCCCACTACGATTATCAGATTAGAGCCATAAAGGCACTAGGCATCTACCACCCCACTACCACTATCAGATTAGAGCCATAATGGAGACTAGGTATCTACCACCCCACTACCTCTATCAGATTAGAGCCATAAGGGCACTTGGCATCTAAAACCCCACTACCACTATCAGATTAGAGCCATAAGGGCACTTGGCATCTACCACCCCACTACCACTATCAGATTAGAGCCATAATGGAGACTAGGTATCTACCACCCCTCTACCACTACCAGATTAGAGCCATAATGGAGACTAGGTATATACCACCCCACTACCACTATCAGATTAGAGCCATAAGGGCACTTGGCATCTAAAACCCCACTACCACTATCAGATTAGAGCCATAAGGGCACTTGGCATCTACCAACCCACTACCTCTATCAGATTAGAGCCATAATGGAGACTAGGTATCTACCACCCCACTACCACTATCAGATTAGAGCCATAAGGGCACTAGGCATCTACCACCCCACTACCACTATCAAATTAGAGCCATAAAGGCACTAGGCATCTACCACCGCACTACCACTATCAGATTAGAGCCATAATGGAGACTAGGTATCTACCACCCCACTACCACTATCAGATTAGAGCCATAAGGGCACTAGGCATCTACCACCCCACTACCACTATCAGATTAGAGCCATAAAGGCACTAGGCATCTACCACCCCACTACCACTATCAGATTAGAGCCATAATGGAGACTAGGTATCTACCACCCCACTACCACTACCAAATTAGATCCATAATGGAGACTAGGTATCTACCACCCCACTACCACTATCAGATTAGAGCCATAAGGGCACTAGGTATCTACCACCCCACTACCACTATCAGATTAGAGCCATAATGGAGACTAGGTATCTACCACCCCACTACCACTATCAGATTAGAGCCATAATGGAGACTAGGTATCTTCCACCCCACTACCACTACCAGATTAGAGCCATAATGGAGACTAGGTATCTACCACCCCACTACCACTACCAAATTAGAGCCATAATGGAGACTAGGTATCTACCACCCCACTACCACTATCAGATTAGAGCCATAATGGAGACTAGGTATCTACCACCCCACTACCACTACCAAATTAGATCCATAATGGAGACTAGGTATCTACCACCCCACTACCACTATCAGATTAGAGCCATAAGGGCACTAGGTATCTACCACCCCACTACCACTATCAGATTAGAGCCATAATGGAGACTAGGTATCTACCACCCCACTACCACTATCAGATTAGAGCCATAATGGAGACTAGGTATCTTCCACCCCACTACCACTACCAGATTAGAGCCATAATGGAGACTAGGTATCTACCACCCCACTACCACTACCAAATTAGAGCCATAATGGAGACTAGGTATCTACCACCCCAGTACCACTATCAGATTAGAGCCATAATGGAGACTAGGTATCTACCACCCCACTACCACTATCAGATTAGAGCCATAATGGAGACTAGGTATCTACCACCCCTCTACCACTACCAGATTAGAGCCATACTGGAGACTAGGTATATTCCACCCCACTACCACTATCAGATTAGAGCCATAAGGGCACTTGGCATCTACCACCCCACTACCACTATCAGATTAGAGCCATAAGGGCACTTGGCATCTACCACCCCACTACCACTATCAGATTAGAGCCATAAAGGCACTAGGCATCTACCAACCCACTACCACTATCAGATTAGAGCCCTAATGGAGACTAGGTATCTACCACCCCTCTACCACTACCAGATTAGAGCCATAATGGAGACTAGGTATATACCACCCCACTACCACTATCAGATTAGAGCCATAAGGGCACTTGGCATCTACCACCCCACTACCACTATCAGATTAGAGCCATAAGGGCACTTGGCATCTACCACCCCACTACGATTATCAGATTAGAGCCATAAAGGCACTAGGCATCTACCACCCCACTACCACTATCAGATTAGAGCCATAATGGAGACTAGGTATCTACCACCCCACTACCTCTATCAGATTAGAGCCATAAGGGCACTTGGCATCTAAAACCCCACTACCACTATCAGATTAGAGCCATAAGGGCACTTGGCATCTACCACCCCACTACCACTATCAGATTAGAGCCATAATGGAGACTAGGTATCTACCACCCCACTACCACTACCAAATTAGATCCATAATGGAGACTAGGTATCTACCACCCCACTACCACTATCAGATTAGAGCCATAAGGGCACTAGGTATCTACCACCCCACTACCACTATCAGATTAGAGCCATAATGGAGACTAGGTATCTACCACCCCACTACCACTATCAGATTAGAGCCATAATGGAGACTAGGTATCTTCCACCCCACTACCACTATCAGATTAGAGCCATAATGGAGACTAGGTATCTACCACCCCACTACCACTACCAAATTAGAGCCATAATGGAGACTAGGTATCTACCACCCCAGTACCACTATCAGATTAGAGCCATAATGGAGACTAGGTATCTACCACCCCACTACCACTATCAGATTAGAGCCATAATGGAGACTAGGTATCTACCACCCCTCTACCACTACCAGATTAGAGCCATACTGGAGACTAGGTATATTCCACCCCACTACCACTATCAGATTAGAGCCATAAGGGCACTTGGCATCTACCACCCCACTACCACTATCAGATTAGAGCCATAAGGGCACTAGGCATCTACCACCCCACTACCACTATCAGATTAGAGCCATAAGGGCACTAGGCATCTACCAACCCACTACCACTATCAGATTAGAGCCCTAATGGAGACTAAGGTATCTACCACCCCTCTACCACTACCAGATTAGAGCCATAATGGAGACTAGGTATATACCACCCCACTACCACTATCAGATTAGAGCCATAAGGGCACTTGGCATCTACCACCCCACTACCACTATCAGATTAGAGCCATAAGGGCACTTGGCATCTACCACCCCACTACGATTATCAGATTAGAGCCATAAAGGCACTAGGCATCTACCACCCCACTACCACTATCAGATTAGAGCCATAATGGAGACTAGGTATCTACCACCCCACTACCTCTATCAGATTAGAGCCATAAGGGCACTTGGCATCTAAAACCCCACTACCACTATCAGATTAGAGCCATAAGGGCACTTGGCATCTACCACCCCACTACCACTATCAGATTAGAGCCATAATGGAGACTAGGTATCTACCACCCCTCTACCACTACCAGATTAGAGCCATAATGGAGACTAGGTATATACCACCCCACTACCACTATCAGATTAGAGCCATAAGGGCACTTGGCATCTAAAACCCCACTACCACTATCAGATTAGAGCCATAAGGGCACTTGGCATCTACCACCCCGCTACCACTATCAGATTAGAGCCATAATGGAGACTAGGTATCTACCACCCCACTACCACTATCAGATTAGAGCCATAAGGGCACTAGGCATCTATCACCCCACTACCACTATCAGATTAGAGCCATAAAGGCACTAGGCATCTACCACCCCACTACCACTATCAGATTAGAGCCATAATGGAGACTAGGTATCTACCACCCCACTGCCACTATCAGATTAGAGCCATAAGGGCACTAGGCATCTACCACCCCACTACCACTATCAGATTAGAGCCATAAAGGCACTAGGCATCTACCACCCCACTACCACTATCAGATTAGAGCCATAATGGAGACTAGGTATCTACCACCCCACTACCTCTATCAGATTAGAGCCATAAGGGCACTTGGCATCTAAAACCCCACTACCACTATCAGATTAGAGCCATAAGGGCACTTGGCATCTACCACCCCACTACCACTATCAGATTAGAGCCATAATGGAGACTAGGTATCTACCACCCCTCTACCACTACCAGATTAGAGCCATAATGGAGACTAGGTATATACCACCCCACTACCACTATCAGATTAGAGCCATAAGGGCACTTGGCATCTAAAACCCCACTACCACTATCAGATTAGAGCCATAAGGGCACTTGGCATCTACCACCCCACTACCACTATCAGATTAGAGCCATAATGGAGACTAGGTATCTACCACCCCACTACCACTATCAGATTAGAGCCATAAGGGCACTAGGCATCTATCACCCCACTACCACTATCAGATTAGAGCCATAAAGGCACTAGGCATCTACCACCCCACTACCACTATCAGATTAGAGCCATAATGGAGACTAGGTATCTACCACCCCACTACCACTATCAGATTAGAGCCATAAGGGCACTAGGCATCTACCACCCCACTACCACTATCAGATTAGAGCCATAAAGGCACTAGGCATCTACCACCGCACTACCACTATCAGATTAGAGCCATAATGGAGACTAGGTATCTACCACCCCACTACCACTACCAAATTAGATCCATAATGGAGACTAGGTATCTACCACCCCACTACCACTATCAGATTAGAGCCATAAGGGCACTAGGTATCTACCACCCCACTACCACTATCAGATTAGAGCCATAATGGAGACTAGGTATCTACCACCCCTCAACCACTACCAGATTAGAGCCATAATGGAGACTAGGTATATACCACCCCACTACCACTATCAGATTAGAGCCATAAGGGCACTTGGCATCTACCACCCCACTACCACTATCAGATTAGAGCCATAAGGGCACTTGGCATCTACCACCCCACTACGACTATCAGATTAGAGCCATAAAGGCACTAGGCATCTACCACCCCACTACCACTATCAGATTAGAGCCATAATGGAGACTAGGTATCTACCACCCCACTACCTCTATCAGATTAGAGCCATAAGGGCACTTGGCATCTAAAACCCCACTACCACTATCAGATTAGAGCCATAAGGGCACTTGGCATCTACCACCCCACTACCACTATCAGATTAGAGCCATAATGGAGACTAGGTATCTACCACCCCACTACCACTATCAGATTAGAGCCATAATGGAGACTAGGTATCTACCACCCCACTACCACTACCAGATTAGAGCCATAATGGAGACTAAGTATCTACCACCCCACTACCACTACCAAATTAGAGCCATAATGGAGACTAGGTATCTACCACCCCACTACCACTATCAGATTAGAGCCATAATGGAGACTAGTTATCTACCACCCCACTACCACTATCAGATTAGAGCCATAATGGAGAGTAGGTATCTACCACCCCTCTACCACTACCAGATTAGAGCCATAATGGAGACTAGGTATATACCACCCCACTACCACTATCAGATTAGAGCCATAAGGGCACTTGGCATCTACCACCCCACTACCACTATCAGATTAGAGCCATAAAGTCACTAGGCATCTACCACCCCACTACCACTATCAGATTAGAGCCATAATGGAGACTAGGTATCTACCACCCCTCTACCACTACCAGATTAGAGCCATAATGGAGACTAGGTATATACCACCCCACTACCACTATCAGATTAGAGCCATAAGGGCACTTGGCATCTTAAACCCCACTACCACTATCAGATTAGAGCCATAAGGGCACTTGGCATCTACCACCCCACTACCACTATCAGATTAGAGCCATAATGGAGACTAGGTATCTACCACCCCACTACCACTATCAGATTAGAGCCATAATGGAGACTAGGTATCTACCACCCCACTACCACTATCAGATTAGAGCCATAATGGAGAGTAGGTATCTTCCACCCCACTACCACTATCAGATTATAGCCATAATGGAGACAAGGTATCTACTACCCCACTACCACTATCAGATTAGAGCCATAATGGAGACTAGGTATAAAACACCCCACTACCACTATCAAATTAGAGCCATAATTGAGAAAAGGTTTCTGCCACCCCTCTACCACTACCAGATTAGAGCCATAATGGAGACTAGGTATCTACCACCCCACTACCAAATTAGAGCCATAATGGATACTAGGTATCTACCACCCCACTACCTCTATCAGATTAGAGCCATAATGGAGAGTAGGTATCTTCCACCCCACTACAACTATCAGATTAGAGCCATAGTGGAGACTAGGTATCTACCACTCCACTACCACTATCAGATTAGAGCCATAATGGAGACTAGGTATCTACCACCCCACTACCACTATCAGATTAGAGCCATAAGGGCACTTGGCATCTACCACCCCACTACCACTATCAGATTAGAGCTATAAAGGCACTAGACATCTACCACCCCACTACCACTATCAGATTAGAGCCATAATGGAGACTAGGTATCTACCACCCCACTACCACTATCAGATTAGAGCTGTACAAGGCTGGGATGGGCTACAGGACAATAGGCAAGCAGCTTGGTGAGAAGGCAACAACTGTTGGCACAATTATTAGAAAATGGAAGAAGTTCAAGATGACGGTCAATCACCCTCGGTCTGGGGCTCCATGCAAGATCTCACCTCGTGGGGCATCAATGATCATGAGGAATGTGAGGGATCAGCCCAGAACTACACGGCAGGACCTGGTCAATGACCTGAAGAGAGCTGGGACCACAGTCTCAAAGAAAACCATTAGTAACACACTACGCCGTCATGGATTAAAATCCTGCAGCGCACGCAAGGTCCTCCTGCTCAAGCCAGCGCATGTCCAGGCCCGTCTGAAGTTTGCCAATGACCATCTGGATGATCCAGAGGAGGAATGGGAGAAGGTCATGTGGTCTGATGAGACAAAAATAGAGCTTTTTGCTCTAAACTCCACTCGCCGTGTTTGGAGGAATAGAAGGATGAGTACAACCCCAAGAACACCATCCCAACCGTGAAGCATGGAGGTGGAAACATCATTCTTTGGGGATGCTTTTCTGCAAAGGGGACAGGACGACTGCACCGTATTGAGGGGAGGATGGACGGGGCCATGTATCGCGAGATCTTGACCAACAACCTCCTTCCCTCAGTAAGAGCATTGAAGATGGGTCGTGGCTGGGTCTTCCAGCATGACAACGACCCGAAACACACAGCCAGGGCAACTAAGGAGTGGCTCCGTAAGAAGCATCTCAAGGTCCTGGAGTGGCCTAGCCAGTCTCCAGACCTGAACCCAATAGAAAATCTTTGGAGGGAGCCGAAAGTCCGTATTGCCCAGCGACAGCCCCGAAACCTGAAGGATCTGGAGAAGGTCTGTATGGAGGAGTGGGCCAAAATCCCTGCTGCAGTGTGTGCAAACCTGGTCAAGAACTACAGGAAACGTATGATCTCTGTAATTGCAAACAAAGGTTTCTGTACCAAATATTAAGTTCTGCTTTTCTGATGTATCAAATACTTATGTCATGCAATAAAATGCAAATTAATTACTTAAAAATCATACAATGTGATTTTCTGGATTTTTGTTTTAGATTCCATCTCTCACAGTTGAAGTGTACCTATGATAAAAATGACAGACCTCTACATGCTTTGTAAGTAGGAAAACCTGCAAAATCGTCAGTGTATCAAATACTTGTTCTCCCCACTGTATATACCACCCCACTACCACTATCAGATTAGAGCCATAAGGGCACTTGGCATCTACCACCCCACTACCACTATCAGATTAGAGCTATAAAGGCACTAGACATCTACCACCCCACTACCACTATCAGATTAGAGCCATAATGGAGACTAGGTATCTACCACCCCACTACCACTATCAGATTAGAGCCATAATGGCACTAGGCATCTATCACCCCACTACCACTATCAGATTAGAGCCATAAGGGCACTAGGCATCTACCACCCCACTACCACTATCAGATTAGAGCCATAAAGGCACTAGGCATATACCACCCCACTACCACTATCAGATTAGAGCCATAATGGAGACTAGGTATCTACCACCCCACTACCTCTATAAGATTAGAGCCATAAGGGCACTTGGCATCTACCACCCCACTACCACTATCAGATTAGAGCCATAATGGAGACTAGGTATATACCACCCCACTACCACTATCAGATTAGAGCCATAAGGGCACTTGGCATCTAAAACCCCACTACCACTATCAGATTAGAGCCATAAGGGCACTTGGCATCTACCACCCCACTACCACTATCAGATTAGAGCCATAATGGAGACTAGGTATCTACCACCCCACTACCACTATCAGATTAGAGCCATAAGGGCACTAGGCATCTATCACCCCACTACCACTATCAGATTAGAGCCATAAAGGCACTAGGCATCTACCACCCCACTACCACTATCAGATTAGAGCCATAATGGAGACTAGGTATCTACCACCCCACTACCACTATCAGATTAGAGCCATAAGGGCACTAGGCATCTACCACCCCACTACCACTATCAGATTAGAGCCATAAAGGCACTAGGCATCTACCACCGCACTACCACTATCAGATTAGAGCCATAATGGAGACTAGGTATCTACCACCCCACTACCACTACCAAATTAGATCCATAATGGAGACTAGGTATCTACCACCCCACTACCACTATCAGATTAGAGCCATAAGGGCACTAGGTATCTACCACCCCACTACCACTATCAGATTAGAGCCATAATGGAGACTAGGTATCTACCACCCCTCTACCACTACCAGATTAGAGCCATAATGGAGACTAGGTATATACCACCCCACTACCACTATCAGATTAGAGCCATAAGGGCACTTGGCATCTACCACCCCACTACCACTATCAGATTAGAGCCATAAGGGCACTTGGCATCTACCACCCCACTACGACTATCAGATTAGAGCCATAAAGGCACTAGGCATCTACCACCCCACTACCACTATCAGATTAGAGCCATAATGGAGACTAGGTATCTACCACCCCACTACCTCTATCAGATTAGAGCCATAAGGGCACTTGGCATCTAAAACCCCACTACCACTATCAGATTAGAGCCATAAGGGCACTTGGCATCTACCACCCCACTACCACTATCAGATTAGAGCCATAATGGAGACTAGGTATCTACCACCCCACTACCACTATCAGATTAGAGCCATAATGGAGACTAGGTATCTTCCACCCCACTATCACTACCAGATTAGAGCCATAATGGAGACTAGGTATCTACCACCCCACTACCACTATCAGATTAGAGCCATAATGGAGACTAGGTATCTACCACCCCACTACCACTATCAGATTAGAGCCATAATGGAGACTAGTTATCTACCACCCCACTACCACTATCAGATTAGAGCCATAATGGAGACTAGGTATCTACCACCCCTCTACCACTACCAGATTAGAGCCATAATGGAGACTAGGTATATACCACCCCACTACCACTATCAGATTAGAGCCATAAGGGCACTTGGCATCTACCACCCCACTACCACTATCAGATTAGAGCTATAAAGGCACTAGACATCTACCACCCCACTACCACTATCAGATTAGAGCCATAATGGAGACTAGGTATCTACCACCCCACTACCACTATCAGATTAGAGCCATAATGGCACTAGGCATCTATCACCCCACTACCACTATCAGATTAGAGCCATAAGGGCACTAGGCATCTACCACCCCACTACCACTATCAGATTAGAGCCATAAAGGCACTAGGCATATACCACCCCACTACCACTATCAGATTAGAGCCATAATGGAGACTAGGTATCTACCACCCCACTACCACTATCAGATTAGAGCCATAAGGGCACTAGGCATCTACCACCCCACTACCACTATCAGATTAGAGCCATAATGGAGACTAGGTATCTACCACCCCACTACCACTATCAGATTAGAGCCATACGGGCACTTGGCATCTACCACCCCATTACCACTATCAGATTAGAGCCATAAAGGAGACTAGGTATCTACCACCCCACTACCACTATCAGATTAGAGCCATACGGGCACTTGGCATCTACCACCCCACTACCACTATCAGATTAGAGACATAATGGAGACTAGGTATCTACCACCCCTCTACCACTACCAGATTAGAGCCATAATGGAGACTAGGTATATACCACCCCACTACCACTATCAGATTAGAGCCATAAGGGCACTTGGCATCTAAAACCCCACTACCACTATCAGATTAGAGCCATAAGGGCACTTGGCATCTACCACCCCACTACCACTATCAGATTAGAGCCATAATGGAGACTAGGTATCTTCCACCCCACTACCACTATCAGATTAGAGCCATAATGGAGACTAGGTATCTACCACCCCACTACCACTACCAGATTAGAGCCATAATGGAGACTAGGTATCTACCACACCACTACCACTACCAGATTAGAGCCATAATGGAGACAAGGTATCTACCACCCCACTACCTCTATCAGATTAGAGCCATAATGGAGAGTAGGTATCTTCCACCCCACTACCACTATCAGATTAGAGCCATAATGGAGACCAGGTATCTACCACCCCACTACCACTATCAGATTAGAGCCATAATGGAGACTAGGTATAAAACACCCCACTACCACTATCAGATTAGAGCCATAATTGAGAAAAGGTTTCTGCCACCCCTCTACCACTACCAGATTAGAGCCATAATGGAGACTAGGTATCTACCACCCCACTACCACTATCAGATTAGAGCCATAATGGAGACTAGGTATCTACCACCCCACTACCACTATCAGATTAGAGCCATAATGGAGACTAGGTATCTACCACCCAACTACCACTATCAGATTAGAGCCATAATGGAGACTAGGTATCTACCACCCAACTACCACTATCAGATTAGAGCCATAATGGAGACTAGGTATCTACCACCCCACTACCACTATCAGATTAGAGCCATAATGGAGACTAGGTATCTACCACCCCACTATCACTATCAGATTAGAGCCATAATGGAGACTAGGTATCTACCACCCCACTACCTCTATCAGATTAGAGCCATAGTGGAGACAAGGTATCTACCACCCCACTACCTCTATCAGATTAGAGCCATAGTGGAGAGTAGGTATCTACCACCCCACTACCACTATCAGATTAGAGCCATAATGGAGACTAGGTATCTACCACCCCACTACCACTATCAGATTAGAGCCATAATGGAGACTAGGTATCTACCACCCAACTACCACTATCAGATTAGAGCCATAATGGAGACTAGGTATCTACCACCCCACTACCACTACCAAATTAGAGCCATAATGGATACTAGGTATCTACCACCCCACTACCTCTATCAGATTAGAGCCATAATGGAGAGTAGGTATCTTCCACCCCACTACAACTATCAGATTAGAGCCATAGTGGAGACTAGGTATCTTCCACCCCACTACCACTATCAGATTAGAGCCATAATGGAGACAAGGTATCTACCACCCCACTACCTCTATCAGATTAGAGCCATAATGGAGACTAGGTATCTACCACCCCACTACCATTACCAAATTAGAGCCATAATGGATACTAGGTATCTACCACCCCACTACCACTATCAGATTAGAGCCATAATGGAGACTAGGTATCTACCACCCCACTACCACTATCAGATTAGAGCCATAAGGGCACTAGGCATCTATCACCCCACTACCACTATCAGATTAGAGCCATAAAGGCACTAGGCATCTACCACCCCACTACCACTATCAGATTAGAGCCATAAGGGCACTAGGCATCTATCACCCCACTACCACTATCAGATTAGAGCCATAAAGGCACTAGGCATCTACCACCCCACTACCACTATCAGATTAGAGCCATAATGGAGACTAGGTATCTACCACCCCACTACCACTATCAGATTAGAGCCATAATGGAGACTAGGTATCTACCACCCCACTACCACTACCAGATTAGAGCCATAATGGAAACTAGGTATCTACCACCCCACTACCACTATCAGATTAGAGCCATAATGGAGACTAGATATCTACCACCCCACTACCACTATCAGATTAGAGCCATAATGGAGACTAGGTATCTACCACCCCACTACCACTATCAGATTAGAGCCATAATGGAGACAAGGTATCTACCACCCCACTACCTCTATCAGATTAGAGCCATAATGGAGAGTAGGTATCTACCACCCCACTACCACTATCAGATTAGAGCCATAATGGAGACTAGGTATCTACCACCCAACTACCACTATCAGATTAGAGCCATAATGGAGACTAGGTATCTACCACCCCACTACCACTACCAGATTAGAGCCATAATGGAGCCTAGGTATCTACCACACCACTACCACTACCAGATTAGAGCCATAATGGAGACTAGGTATCTACCACCCCACTACCACTACCAAATTAGAGCCATACTGGAGACTAGGTATCTACCACCCCACTACCACTATCAGATTAGAGCCATAATGGAGACTAGGTATCTACCACCCCACTACCACTACCAGATTAGAGCCATAATGGAGACTAGGTATCTACCACCCCACTACCACTATCAGATTAGAGCCATAATGGAGACTAGGTATCTTCCACCCCACTACCACTACCAGATTAGAGCCATAATGGAGACTAGGTATCTACCACCCCACTACCACTACCAAATTAGAGCCATAATGGAGACTAGGTATCTACCACCCCACTACCACTATCAGATTAGAGCCATAATGGAGACTAGGTATCTACCACCCCACTACCACTATCAGATTAGAGCCATAATGGCACTAGGCATCTACCACCCCACTATCACTATCAGATGAGAGCCATAATGGCGACAAGGTATCTACCACCCCACTACCACTATCAGATTAGAGCCATAAGGGCACTAGGCATCTATCACCCAACTACCACTATCAGATTAGAGCCATAATGGAGAGTAGGTATCTTCCACCCAACTACAACTATCAGATTAGAGCCATAGTGGAGACTAGGTATCTACCAACCCACTACCACTATCAGATTAGAGCCATAATGGAGACTAGGTATCTACCACCCCTCTACCACTACCAGATTAGAGCCATAATGGAGACTAGGTATATACCACCCCACTACCACTATCAGATTAGAGCCATAAGCGCACTTGGCATCTACCACCCCACTACCACTATCAGATTAGAGCCATAAGGGCACTTGGCATCTACCACCCCACTACGATTATCAGATTAGAGCCATAAAGGCACTAGGCATCTACCACCCCACTACCACTATCAGATTAGAGCCATAATGGAGACTAGGTATCTACCACCCCACTACCTCTATCAGATTAGAGCCATAAGGGCACTTGGCATCTAAAACCCCACTACCACTATCAGATTAGAGCCATAAGGGCACTTGGCATCTACCACCCCACTACCACTATCAGATTAGAGCCATAATGGAGACTAGGTATCTACCACCCCTCTACCACTACCAGATTAGAGCCATAATGGAGACTAGGTATATACCACCCCACTACCACTATCAGATTAGAGCCATAAGGGCACTTGGCATCTAAAACCCCACTACCACTATCAGATTAGAGCCATAAGGGCACTTGGCATCTACCAACCCACTACCTCTATCAGATTAGAGCCATAATGGAGACTAGGTATCTACCACCCCACTACCACTATCAGATTAGAGCCATAAGGGCACTAGGCATCTACCACCCCACTACCACTATCAGATTAGAGCCATAAAGGCACTAGGCATCTACCACCGCACTACCACTATCAGATTAGAGCCATAATGGAGACTAGGTATCTACCACCCCACTACCACTATCAGATTAGAGCCATAAGGGCACTAGGCATCTACCACCCCACTACCACTATCAGATTAGAGCCATAAAGGCACTAGGCATCTACCACCCCACTACCACTATCAGATTAGAGCCATAATGGAGACTAGGTATCTACCACCCCACTACCACTACCAAATTAGATCCATAATGGAGACTAGGTATCTACCACCCCACTACCACTATCAGATTAGAGCCATAAGGGCACTAGGTATCTACCACCCCACTACCACTATCAGATTAGAGCCATAATGGAGACTAGGTACCACCCCACTACCACTATCAGATTAGAGCCATAATGGAGACTAGGTATCTTCCACCCCACTACCACTACCAGATTAGAGCCATAATGGAGACTAGGTATCTACCACCCCACTACCACTACCAAATTAGAGCCATAATGGAGACTAGGTATCTACCACCCCACTACCACTATCAGATTAGAGCCATAATGGAGACTAGGTATCTACCACCCCACTACCACTATCAGATTAGAGCCATAATGGAGACTAGGTATCTACCACCCCTCTACCACTACCAGATTAGAGCCATACTGGAGACTAGGTATATTCCACCCCACTACCACTATCAGATTAGAGCCATAAGGGCACTTGGCATCTACCACCCCACTACCACTATCAGATTAGAGCCATAAGGGCACTTGGCATCTACCACCCCACTACCACTATCAGATTAGAGCCATAAAGGCACTAGGCATCTACCAACCCAATACCACTATCAGATTAGAGCCATAATGGAGACTAGGTATCTACCACCCCTCTACCACTACCAGATTAGAGCCATAATGGAGACTAGGTATATACCACCCCACTACCACTATCAGATTAGAGCCATAAGGGCACTTGGCATCTACCACCCCACTACCACTATCAGATTAGAGCCATAAGGGCACTTGGCATCTACCACCCCACTACGATTATCAGATTAGAGCCATAAAGGCACTAGGCATCTACCACCCCACTACCACTATCAGATTAGAGCCATAATGGAGACTAGGTATCTACCACCCCACTACCTCTATCGGATTAGAGCCATAAGGGCACTTGGCATCTAAAACCCCACTACCACTATCAGATTAGAGCCATAAGGGCACTTGGCATCTACCACCCCACTACCACTATCAGATTAGAGCCATAATGGAGACTAGGTATCTACCACCCCTCTACCACTACCAGATTAGAGCCATAATGGAGACTAGGTATATACCACCCCACTACCACTATCAGATTAGAGCCATAAGGGCACTTGGCATCTAAAACCCCACTACCACTATCAGATTAGAGCCATAAGGGCACTTGGCATCTACCACCCCGCTACCACTATCAGATTAGAGCCATAATGGAGACTAGGTATCTACCACCCCACTACCACTATCAGATTAGAGCCATAAGGGCACTAGGCATCTATCACCCCACTACCACTATCAGATTAGAGCCATAAAGGCACTAGGCATCTACCACCCCACTACCACTATCAGATTAGAGCCATAATGGAGACTAGGTATCTACCACCCCACTGCCACTATCAGATTAGAGCCATAAGGGCACTAGGCATCTACCACCCCACTACCACTATCAGATTAGAGCCATAAAGGCACTAGGCATCTACCACCCCACTACCACTATCAGATTAGAGCCATAATGGAGACTAGGTATCTACCACCCCACTACCTCTATCAGATTAGAGCCATAAGGGCACTTGGCATCTAAAACCCCACTACCACTATCAGATTAGAGCCATAAGGGCACTTGGCATCTACCACCCCACTACCACTATCAGATTAGAGCCATAATGGAGACTAGGTATCTACCACCCCTCTACCACTACCAGATTAGAGCCATAATGGAGACTAGGTATATACCACCCCACTACCACTATCAGATTAGAGCCATAAGGGCACTTGGCATCTAAAACCCCACTACCACTATCAGATTAGAGCCATAAGGGCACTTGGCATCTACCACCCCACTACCACTATCAGATTAGAGCCATAATGGAGACTAGGTATCTACCACCCCACTACCACTATCAGATTAGAGCCATAAGGGCACTAGGCATCTATCACCCCACTACCACTATCAGATTAGAGCCATAAAGGCACTAGGCATCTACCACCCCACTACCACTATCAGATTAGAGCCATAATGGAGACTAGGTATCTACCACCCCACTACCACTATCAGATTAGAGCCATAAGGGCACTAGGCATCTACCACCCCACTACCACTATCAGATTAGAGCCATAAAGGCACTAGGCATCTACCACCGCACTACCACTATCAGATTAGAGCCATAATGGAGACTAGGTATCTACCACCCCACTACCACTACCAAATTAGATCCATAATGGAGACTAGGTATCTACCACCCCACTACCACTATCAGATTAGAGCCATAAGGGCACTAGGTATCTACCACCCCACTACCACTATCAGATTAGAGCCATAATGGAGACTAGGTATCTACCACCCCTCTACCACTACCAGATTAGAGCCATAATGGAGACTAGGTATACACCACCCCACTACCACTATCAGATTAGAGCCATAAGGGCACTTGGCATCTACCACCCCACTACCACTATCAGATTAGAGCCATAATGGCACTAGGCATCTATCACCCCACTACCACTATCAGATTAGAGCCATAAGGGCACTAGGCATCTACCACCCCACTACCACTATCAGATTAGAGCCATAAAGGCACTAGGCATATACCACCCCACTACCACTATCAGATTAGAGCCATAATGGAGACTAGGTATCTACCACCCCACTACCTCTATAAGATTAGAGCCATAAGGGCACTTGGCATCTACCACCCCACTACCACTATCAGATTAGAGCCATAATGGAGACTAGGTATCTACCACCCCACTACCACTATCAGATTAGAGCCATACGGGCACTTGGCATCTACCACCCCATTACCACTATCAGATTAGAGCCATAAAGGCACTAGGCATCTACCACCCCACTACCACTATCAGATTAGAGCCATACGGGCACTTGGCATCTACCACCCCACTACCACTATCAGATTAGAGACATAATGGAGACTAGGTATCTACCACCCCTCTACCACTACCAGATTAGAGCCATAATGGAGACTAGGTATATACCACCCCACTACCACTATCAGATTAGAGCCATAAGGGCACTTGGCATCTAAAACCCCACTACCACTATCAGATTAGAGCCATAAGGGCACTTGGCATCTACCACCCCACTACCACTATCAGATTAGAGCCATAATGGAGACTAGGTATCTTCCACCCCACTACCACTATCAGATTAGAGCCATAATGGAGACTAGGTATCTACCACCCCACTACCACTACCAGATTAGAGCCATAATGGAGACTAGGTATCTACCACACCACTACCACTACCAGATTAGAGCCATAATGGAGACAAGGTATCTACCACCCCACTACCTCTATCAGATTAGAGCCATAATGGAGAGTAGGTATCTTCCACCCCACTACCACTATCAGATTAGAGCCATAATGGAGACCAGGTATCTACCACCCCACTACCACTATCAGATTAGAGCCATAATGGAGACTAGGTATAAAACACCCCACTACCACTATCAGATTAGAGCCATAATTGAGAAAAGGTTTCTGCCACCCCTCTACCACTACCAGATTAGAGCCATAATGGAGACTAGGTATCTACCACCCCACTACCACTATCAGATTAGAGCCATAATGGAGACTAGGTATCTACCACCCCACTACCACTATCAGATTAGAGCCATAATGGAGACTAGGTATCTACCACCCAACTACCACTATCAGATTAGAGCCATAATGGAGACTAGGTATCTACCACCCAACTACCACTATCAGATTAGAGCCATAATGGAGACTAGGTATCTACCACCCCACTACCACTATCAGATTAGAGCCATAATGGAGACTAGGTATCTACCACCCCACTATCACTATCAGATTAGAGCCATAATGGAGACTAGGTATCTACCACCCCACTACCACTATCAGATTAGAGCCATAATGGAGACTAGGTATCTACCACCCCACTACCTCTATCAGATTAGAGCCATAGTGGAGAGTAGGTATCTACCACCCCACTACCACTATCAGATTAGAGCCATAATGGAGACTAGGTATCTACCACCCCACTACCACTATCAGATTAGAGCCATAATGGAGACTAGGTATCTACCACCCAACTACCACTATCAGATTAGAGCCATAATGGAGACTAGGTATCTACCACCCCACTACCACTACCAAATTAGAGCCATAATGGATACTAGGTATCTACCACCCCACTACCTCTATCAGATTAGAGCCATAATGGAGAGTAGGTATCTTCCACCCCACTACAACTATCAGATTAGAGCCATAGTGGAGACTAGGTATCTACCACCCCACTACCACTATCAGATTAGAGCCATAATGGAGACAAGGTATCTACCACCCCACTACCTCTATCAGATTAGAGCCATAATGGAGACTAGGTATCTACCACCCCACTACCATTACCAAATTAGAGCCATAATGGATACTAGGTATCTACCACCCCACTACCACTATCAGATTAGAGCCATAATGGAGACTAGGTATCTACCACCCCACTACTACTATCAGATTAGAGCCATAAGGGCACTAGGCATCTATCACTCCACTACCACTATCAGATTAGAGCCATAAGGGCACTAGGCATCTACCACCCCACTACCACTATCAGATTAGAGCCATAAAGGCACTAGGCATCTATCACCCCACTACCACTATCAGATTAGAGCCATAAAGGCACTAGGCATCTACCACCCCACTACCACTATCAGATTAGAGCCATAATGGAGACTAGGTATCTACCACCCCACTACCACTATCAGATTAGAGCCATAATGGAGACTAGGTATCTACCACCCCACTACCACTACCAGATTAGAGCCATAATGGAAACTAGGTATCTACCACCCCACTACCACTATCAGATTAGAGCCATAATGGAGACTAGATATCTACCACCCCACTACCACTATCAGATTAGAGCCATAATGGAGACTAGGTATCTACCACCCCACTACCACTATCAGATTAGAGCCATAATGGAGACAAGGTATCTACCACCCCACTACCTCTATCAGATTAGAGCCATAATGGAGAGTAGGTATCTACCACCCCACTACCACTATCAGATTAGAGCCATAATGGAGACTAGGTATCTACCACCCAACTACCACTATCAGATTAGAGCCATAATGGAGACTAGGTATCTACCACCCCACTACCACTACCAGATTAGAGCCATAATGGAGCCTAGGTATCTACCACACCACTACCACTACCAGATTAGAGCCATAATGGAGACTAGGTATCTACCACCCCACTACCACTACCAAATTAGAGCCATACTGGAGACTAGGTATCTACCACCCCACTACCACTATCAGATTAGAGCCATAATGGAGACTAGGTATCTACCACCCCACTACCACTACCAGATTAGAGCCATAATGGAGACTAGGTATCTACCACCCCACTACCACTATCAGATTAGAGCCATAATGGAGACTAGGTATCTTCCACCCCACTACCACTACCAGATTAGAGCCATAATGGAGACTAGGTATCTACCACCCCACTACCACTACCAAATTAGAGCCATAATGGAGACTAGGTATCTACCACCCCACTACCACTATCAGATTAGAGCCATAATGGAGACTAGGTATCTACCACCCCACTACCACTATCAGATTAGAGCCATAATGGCACTAGGCATCTACCACCCCACTATCACTATCAGATGAGAGCCATAATGGAGACAAGGTATCTACCACCCCACTACCACTATCAGATTAGAGCCATAAGGGCACTAGGCATCTATCACCCAACTACCACTATCAGATTAGAGCCATAATGGAGAGTAGGTATCTTCCACCCAACTACAACTATCAGATTAGAGCCATAGTGGAGACTAGGTATCTACCAACCCACTACCACTATCAGATTAGAGCCATAATGGAGACTAGGTATCTACCACCCCTCTACCACTACCAGATTAGAGCCATAATGGAGACTAGGTATATACCACCCCACTACCACTATCAGATTAGAGCCATAAGGGCACTTGGCATCTACCACCCCACTACCACTATCAGATTAGAGCCATAAGGGCACTTGGCATCTACCACCCCACTACGATTATCAGATTAGAGCCATAAAGGCACTAGGCATCTACCACCCCACTACCACTATCAGATTAGAGCCATAATGGAGACTAGGTATCTACCACCCCACTACCTCTATCAGATTAGAGCCATAAGGGCACTTGGCATCTAAAACCCCACTACCACTATCAGATTAGAGCCATAAGGGCACTTGGCATCTACCACCCCACTACCACTATCAGATTAGAGCCATAATGGAGACTAGGTATCTACCACCCCTCTACCACTACCAGATTAGAGCCATAATGGAGACTAGGTATATACCACCCCACTACCACTATCAGATTAGAGCCATAAGGGCACTTGGCATCTAAAACCCCACTACCACTATCAGATTAGAGCCATAAGGGCACTTGGCATCTACCAACCCACTACCTCTATCAGATTAGAGCCATAATGGAGACTAGGTATCTACCACCCCACTACCACTATCAGATTAGAGCCATAAGGGCACTAGGCATCTACCACCCCACTACCACTATCAGATTAGAGCCATAAAGGCACTAGGCATCTACCACCGCACTACCACTATCAGATTAGAGCCATAATGGAGACTAGGTATCTACCACCCCACTACCACTATCAGATTAGAGCCATAAAGGCACTAGGCATCTACCACCCCACTACCACTATCAGATTAGAGCCATAATGGAGACTAGGTATCTACCACCCCACTACCACTACCAAATTAGATCCATAATGGAGACTAGGTATCTACCACCCCACTACCACTATCAGATTAGAGCCATAAGGGCACTAGGTATCTACCACCCCACTACCACTATCAGATTAGAGCCATAATGGAGACTAGGTATCTACCACCCCACTACCACTATCAGATTAGAGCCATAATGGAGACTAGGTATCTTCCACCCCACTACCACTACCAGATTAGAGCCATAATGGAGACTAGGTATCTACCACCCCACTACCACTACCAAATTAGAGCCATAATGGAGACTAGGTATCTACCACCCCACTACCACTATCAGATTAGAGCCATAATGGAGACTAGGTATCTACCACCCCACTACCACTATCAGATTAGAGCCATAATGGAGACTAGGTATCTACCACCCCTCTACCACTACCAGATTAGAGCCATACTGGAGACTAGGTATATTCCACCCCACTACCACTATCAGATTAGAGCCATAAGGGCACTTGGCATCTACCACCCCACTACCACTATCAGATTAGAGCCATAAGGGCACTTGGCATCTACCACCCCACTACCACTATCAGATTAGAGCCATAAAGGCACTAGGCATCTACCAACCCACTACCACTATCAGATTAGAGCCATAATGGAGACTAGGTATCTACCACCCCTCTACCACTACCAGATTAGAGCCATAATGGAGACTAGGTATATACCACCCCACTACCACTATCAGATTAGAGCCATAAGGGCACTTGGCATCTACCACCCCACTACCACTATCAGATTAGAGCCATAAGGGCACTTGGCATCTACCACCCCACTACGATTATCAGATTAGAGCCATAAAGGCACTAGGCATCTACCACCCCACTACCACTATCAGATTAGAGCCATAATGGAGACTAGGTATCTACCACCCCACTACCTCTATCAGATTAGAGCCATAAGGGCACTTGGCATCTAAAACCCCACTACCACTATCAGATTAGAGCCATAAGGGCACTTGGCATCTACCACCCCACTACCACTATCAGATTAGAGCCATAATGGAGACTAGGTATCTACCACCCCTCTACCACTACCAGATTAGAGCCATAATGGAGACTAGGTATATACCACCCCACTACCACTATCAGATTAGAGCCATAAGGGCACTCGGCATCTACAACCCCACTACCACTATCAGATTAGAGCCATAAGGGCACTTGGCATCTACCACCCCGCTACCACTATCAGATTAGAGCCATAATGGAGACTAGGTATCTACCACCCCACTACCACTATCAGATTAGAGCCATAAGGGCACTAGGCATCTATCACCTACTACCACTATCAGATTAGAGCCATAAAGGCACTAGGCATCTACCACCCCACTACCACTATCAGATTAGAGCCATAATGGAGACTAGGTATCTACCACCCCACTGCCACTATCAGATTAGAGCCATAAGGGCACTAGGCATCTACCACCCCACTACCACTATCAGATTAGAGCCATAAAGG
Organism: Salvelinus alpinus; assembly: GCF_045679555.1. Taxonomy (NCBI): domain Eukaryota; kingdom Metazoa; phylum Chordata; class Actinopteri; order Salmoniformes; family Salmonidae; genus Salvelinus; species Salvelinus alpinus. The sequence goes on from NC_092088.1 coordinate 107,003,067, forward strand.
CACTAGGCATCTACCACCCCACTACCACTATCAGATTAGAGCCATAAGGGAGACTAGGTATCTACCACCCCACTACCTCTATCAGATTAGAGCCATAAGGGCACTTGGCATCTAAAACCCCACTACCACTATCAGATTAGAGCCATAAGGGCACTTGGCATCTACCACCCCACTACCACTATCAGATTAGAGCCATAATGGAGACTAGGTATCTACCACCCCTCTACCACTACCAGATTAGAGCCATAATGGAGACTAGGTATATACCACCCCACTACCACTATCAGATTAGAGCCATAAGGGCACTTGGCATCTAAAACCCCACTACCACTATCAGATTAGAGCCATAAGGGCACTTGGCATCTACCACCCCACTACCACTATCAGATTAGAGCCATAATGGAGACTAGGTATCTACCACCCCACTACCACTATCAGATTAGAGCCATAAGGGCACTAGGCATCTATCACCCCACTACCACTATCAGATTAGAGCCATAAAGGCACTAGGCATCTACCACCCCACTACCACTATCAGATTAGAGCCATAATGGAGACTAGGTATCTACCACCCCACTACCACTATCAGATTAGAGCCATAAGGGCACTAGGCATCTACCACCCCACTACCACTATCAGATTAGAGCCATAAAGGCACTAGGCATCTACCACCGCACTACCACTATCAGATTAGAGCCATAATGGAGACTAGGTATCTACCACCCCACTACCACTACCAAATTAGATCCATAATGGAGACTAGGTATCTACCACCCCACTACCACTATCAGATTAGAGCCATAAGGGCACTAGGTATCTACCACCCCACTACCACTATCAGATTAGAGCCATAATGGAGACTAGGTATCTACCACCCCTCTACCACTACCAGATTAGAGCCATAATGGAGACTAGGTATATACCACCCCACTACCACTATCAGATTAGAGCCATAAGGGCACTTGGCATCTACCACCCCACTACCACTATCAGATTAGAGCCATAAGGGCACTTGGCATCTACCACCCCACTACGACTATCAGATTAGAGCCATAAAGGCACTAGGCATCTACCACCCCACTACCACTATCAGATTAGAGCCATAATGGAGACTAGGTATCTACCACCCCACTACCTCTATCAGATTAGAGCCATAAGGGCACTTGGCATCTAAAACCCCACTACCACTATCAGATTAGAGCCATACGGGCACTTGGCATCTACCACCCCACTACCACTATCAGATTAGAGCCATAATGGAGACTAGGTATCTACCACCCCTCTACCACTACCAGATTAGAGCCATAATGGAGACTAGGTATATACCACCCCACTACCACTATCAGATTAGAGCCATAAGGGCACTTGGCATCTAAAACCCCACTACCACTATCAGATTAGAGCCATAAGGGCACTTGGCATCTACCACCCCACTACCACTATCAGATTAGAGCCAAAATGGAGACTAGGTATCTACCACCCCACTACCACTATCAGATTAGAGCCATAAGGGCACTAGGCATCTATCACCCCACTACCACTATCAGATTAGAGCCATAAAGGCACTAGGCATCTACCACCCCACTACCACTATCAGATTAGAGCCATAATGGAGACTAGGTATCTACCACCCCACTACCACTATCAGATTAGAGCCATAAAGGCACTAGGCATCTACCACCCCACTACCACTATCAGATTAGAGCCATAATGGAGACTAAGTATCTACCACCCCACTACCACTACCAGATTAGATCCATAATGGAGACTAGGTATCTACCACCCCACTACCACTATCAGATTAGAGCCATAAGGGCACTAGGTATCTACCACCCCACTACCACTATCAGATTAGAGCCATAATGGAGACTAGGTATCTACCACCCCACTACCACTATCAGATTAGAGCCATAATGGAGACTAGGTATCTTCCACCCCACTACCACTACCAGATTAGAGCCATAATGGAGACTAGGTATCTACCACCCCACTACCACTACCAAATTAGAGCCATAATGGAGACTAGGTATCTACCACCCCACTACCACTATCAGATTAGAGCCATAAGGGCACTAGGCATCTACCACCCCACTACCACTATCAGATTAGAGCCATAAAGGCACTAGGCATCTACCACCCCACTACCACTACCAGATTAGAGCCATAATGGAGACTAGGTATCTACCACCCCACTACCACTATCAGATTAGAGCCATAATGGAGACTAGGTATCTACCACCCCACTACCACTATCAGATTAGAGCCATAATGGAGACTAGGTATCTACCACCCCCATACCACTATCAGATTAGAGCCATAATGGAGACTAGATATCTACCACCCCACTACCACTATCAGATTAGAGCCATAATGGAGACTAGGTATCTACCACCCCACTACCACTATCAGATTAGAGCCATAATGGAGACAAGGTATCTACCACCCCACTACCTCTATCAGATTAGAGCCATAATGGAGAGTAGGTATCTACCACCCCACTACCACTATCAGATTAGAGCCATAATGGAGACTAGGTATCTACCACCCAACTACCACTATCAGATTAGAGCCATAATGGAGACTAGGTATCTACCACCCCACTACCACTACCAAATTAGAGCCATAATGGATACTAGGTATCTACCACCCCACTACCTCTATCAGATTAGAGCCATAATGGAGACTAGGTATCTACCACCCCACTACCACTACCAAATTAGAGCCATAATGGATACTAGGTATCTACCACCCCACTACCACTATCAGATTAGAGCCATAATGGAGAATAGGTATCTACCACCCCACTACCACTATCAGATTAGAGCCATAAGGGCACTAGGCATCTATCACCCCACTACCACTATCAGATTAGAGCCATAAGGGCACTAGGCATCTACCACCCCACTACCACTATCAGATTAGAGCCATAAAGGCACTAGGCATCTATCACCCCACTACCACTATCAGATTAGAGCCATAAGGGCACTAGGCATCTACCACCCCACTACCACTATCAGATTAGAGCCATAATGGAGACTAGATATCTACCACCCCACTACCACTATCAGATTAGAGCCATAATGGAGACTAGGTATCTACCACCCCACTACCACTATCAGATTAGAGCCATAATGGAGACAAGGTATCTACCACCCCACTACCTCTATCAGATTAGAGCCATAATGGAGAGTAGGTATCTACCACCCCACTACCACTATCAGATTAGAGCCATAATGGAGACTAGGTATCTACCACCCAACTACCACTATCAGATTAGAGCCATAATGGAGACTAGGTATCTACCACCCCACTACCACTACCAAATTAGAGCCATAATGGATACTAGGTATCTACCACCCCACTACCACTATCAGATTAGAGCCATAATGGAGACTAGGTATCTACCACCCCACTACCACTACCAAATTAGAGCCATAATGGATACTAGGAATTCCACTAGGCATAAGGGCACTTGGCATCTACCACCCCACTACCACTATCAGATTAGAGCCATAATGGAGACTAGGTATCTACCACCCCACTACCACTATCAGATTAGAGCCATAATGGAGACTAGGTATCTACCACCCCACTACCACTATCAGATTAGAGCCATAATGGAGACAAGGTATCTACCACCCCACTACCTCTATCAGATTAGAGCCATAATGGAGAGTAGGTATCTACCACTACACTACCACTATCAGATTAGAGCCATAATGGAGACTAGGTATCTACCACCCAACTACCACTATCAGATTAGAGCCATAATGGAGACTAGGTATCTACCACCCAACTACCACTATCAGATTAGAGCCATAATGGAGACTAGGTATCTACCACCCCACTACCACTATCAGATTAGTGCCATAATGGAGACTAGGTATCTACCACCCCACTACCACTATCAGATTAGAGCCATAATGGAGACTAGGTATCTACCACCCCACTACCACTATCAGATTAGAGCCATAATGGAGACAAGGTATCTACCACCCCACTACCTCTATCAGATTAGAGCCATAATGGAGAGTAGGTATCTACCACCCCACTACCACTATCAGATTAGAGCCATAATGGAGACTAGGTATCTACCACCCCACTACCACTATCAGATTAGAGCCATAATGGAGACTAGGTATCTACCACCCAACTACCACTATCAGATTAGAGCCATAATGGAGACTAGGTATCTACCACCCCACTACCACTACCAAATTAGAGCCATACTGGATACTAGGTATCTACCACCCCACTACCACTATCAGATTAGAGCCATAATGGAGAATAGGTATCTACCACCCCACTACCACTATCAGATTAGAGCCATAAGGGCACTAGGCATCTACCACCCCACTACCACTATCAGATTAGAGCCATAAGGGCACTAGGCATCTACCACCCCACTACCACTATCAGATTAGAGCCATAAAGGCACTAGGCATCTACCACCCCACTACCACTATCAGATTAGAGCCATAATGGAGACTAGGTATCTACCACCCCACTACCACTATCAGATTAGAGCCATAATGGAGACTAGGTATCTACCACCCCACTACCACTATCAGATTAGAGCCATAATGGAGACTAGGTATCTACCACCCCACTACCACTACCAGATTAGAGCCATAATGGAAACTAGGTATCTACCACCCCACTACCACTATCAGATTAGAGCCATAATGGAGACTAGGTATCTACCACCCCACTACCACTATCAGATTAGAGCCATAATGGAGACTAGGTATCTACCACCCCACTACCACTATCAGATTAGAGCCATAATGGAGACAAGGTATCTACCACCCCACTACCTCTATCAGATTAGAGCCATAATGGAGAGTAGGTATCTACCACCCCACTACCACTATCAGATTAGAGCCATAATGGAGACTAGGTATCTACCACCCAACTACCACTATCAGATTAGAGCCATAATGGAGACTAGGTATCTACCACCCAACTACCACTATCAGATTAGAGCCATAATGGAGACTAGGTATCTACCACCCCACTACCACTATCAGATTAGAGCCATAATGGAGACTAGGTATCTACCACCCCACTACCACTATCAGATTAGAGCCATAATGGAGACTAGGTATCTACCACCCCACTACCACTATCAGATTAGAGCCATAATGGAGACTAGGTATCTACCACCCCACTACCACTATCAGATTAGAGCCATAATGGAGACTAGGTATTTACCACCCAACTACCACTATCAGATTAGAGCCATAATGGAGACTAGGTATCTACCACCCCACTACCACTACCAAATTAGAGCCATAATGGATACTAGGTATCTTCCACCCCACTACAACTATCAGATTAGAGCCATAGTGGAGACTATGTATTTTCCACCCCACTACCACTATCAGATTAGAGCCATAAGGGCACTAGGCATCTATCACCCAACTACCACTATCAGATTAGAGCCATAATGGAGAGTAGGTATCTTCCACCCAACTACAACTATCAGATTAGAGCCATAATGGAGAGTAGGTATCTTCCACCCAACTACAACTATCAGATTAGAGCCATAGTGGAGACTAGGTATCTACCAACCCACTACCACTATCAGATTAGAGCCATAATGGAGACTAGGTATCTACCACCCCTCTACCACTACCAGATTAGAGCCATAATGGAGACTAGGTATCTACCACCCCACTACCACTATCAGATTAGAGCCATAATGGAGACTAGGTATCTACCACCCCACTACCACTATCAGATTAGAGCCATAATGGAGACAAGGTATCTACCACCCCACTACCTCTATCAGATTAGAGCCATAATGGAGAGTAGGTATCTACCACCCCACTACCACTATCAGATTAGAGCCATAATGGAGACTAGGTATCTACCACCCAACTACCACTATCAGATTAGAGCCATAATGGAGACTAGGTATCTACCACCCAACTACCACTATCAGATTAGAGCCATAATGGAGACTAGGTATCTACCACCCCACTACCACTATCAGATTAGAGCCATAATGGAGACTAGGTATCTACCACCCCACTACCACTATCAGATTAGAGCCATAATGGAGACTAGGTATCTACCACCCCACTACCACTATCAGATTAGAGCCATAATGGAGACTAGGTATCTACCACCCCACTACCACTATCAGATTAGAGCCATAATGGAGACTAGGTATTTACCACCCAACTACCACTATCAGATTAGAGCCATAATGGAGACTAGGTATCTACCACCCCACTACCACTACCAAATTAGAGCCATAATGGATACTAGGTATCTTCCACCCCACTACAACTATCAGATTAGAGCCATAGTGGAGACTAGGTATTTTCCACCCCACTACCACTATCAGATTAGAGCCATAAGGGCACTAGGCATCTATCACCCAACTACCACTATCAGATTAGAGCCATAATGGAGAGTAGGTATCTTCCACCCAACTACAACTATCAGATTAGAGCCATAATGGAGAGTAGGTATCCTCCACCCAACTACAACTATCAGATTAGAGCCATAGTGGAGACTAGGTATCTACCAACCCACTACCACTATCAGATTAGAGCCATAATGGAGACTAGGTATCTACCACCCCTCTACCACCCCTCTACCACTACCAGATTAGAGCCATAATGGAGACTAGGTATATACCACCCCACTACCACTATCAGATTAGAGCCATAAGGGCACTTGGCATCTACCACCCCACTACCACTATCAGATTAGAGCCATAATGGAGACTAGGTATCTACCACCCAACTACCACTATCAGATTAGAGCCATAATGGAGACTAGGTATCTACCACCCCACTACCACTACCAAATTAGAGCCATAATGGATACTAGGTATCTACCACCCCACTACCACTATCAGATTAGAGCCATAATGGAGAGTAGGTATCTTCCACCCCACTACAACTATCAGATTAGAGCCATAGTGGAGACTAGGTATCTTCCACCCCACTACCACTATCAGATTAGAGCCATAATGGAGACAAGGTATCTACCACCCCACTACCTCTATCAGATTAGAGCCATAATGGAGACTAGGTATCTACCACCCCACTACCACTATCAGATTAGAGCCATAATGGAGACTAGGTATCTACCACCCAACTACCACTATCAGATTAGAGCCATAATGGAGACTAGGTATCTACCACCCCACTACCACTATCAGATTAGTGCCATAATGGAGACTAGGTATCTACCACCCCACTACCACTATCAGATTAGAGCCATAATGGAGACTAGGTATCTACCACCCCACTACCACTATCAGATTAGAGCCATAATGGAGACTAGGTATCTACCACCCCACTACCACTATCAGATTAGAGCCATAATGGAGAGTAGGTATCTACCACCCCACTACCACTATCAGATTAGAGCCATAATGGAGACTAGGTATCTACCACCCCACTACCACTATCAGATTAGAGCCATAATGGAGACTAGGTATCTACCACCCAACTACCACTATCAGATTAGAGCCATAATGGAGACTAGGTATCTACCACCCCACTACCACTACCAAATTAGAGCCATAATGGATACTAGGTATCTACCACCCCACTACCACTATCAGATTAGAGCCATAATGGAGACTAGGTATCTACCACCCCACTACCACTATCAGATTAGAGCCATAATGGAGACTAGGTATCTACCACCCCACTACCACTATCAGATTAGAGCCATAATGGAGACTAGGTATCTACCACCCCACTACCTCTATCAGATTAGAGCCATAATGGAGACTAGGTATCTACCACCCCACTACCACTACCAAATTAGAGCCATAATGGAGACTAGGTATCTACCACCCCACTACCACTATCAGATTAGAGCCATAATGGAGAATAGGTATCTACCACCCCACTACCACTATCAGATTAGAGCCATAAGGGCACTAGGCATCTATCACCCCACTACCACTATCAGATTAGAGCCATAAGGGCACTAGGCATCTACCACCCCACTACCACTATCAGATTAGAGCCATAAAGGCACTAGGCATCTACCACCCCACTACCACTATCAGATTAGAGCCATAATGGAGACTAGGTATCTACCACCCCACTACCACTATCAGATTAGAGCCATAATGGAGACTAGGTATCTACCACCCCACTACCACTATCAGATTAGAGCCATAATGGAGACTAGGTATCTACCACACCACTACCACTACCAGATTAGAGCCATAATGGAGACTAGGTATATACCACCCCACTACCACTATCAGATTAGAGCCATAAGGGCACTTGGCATCTACCACCCCACTACCACTATCAGATTAGAGCCATAATGGAGACTAGGTATCTACCACCCAACTACCACTATCAGATTAGAGCCATAATGGAGACTAGGTATCTACCACCCCACTACCACTACCAAATTAGAGCCATAATGGATACTAGGTATCTACCACCCCACTACCTCTATCAGATTAGAGCCATAATGGAGAGTAGGTATCTTCCACCCCACTACAACTATCAGATTAGAGCCATAGTGGAGACTAGGTATCTTCCACCCCACTACCACTATCAGATTAGAGCCATAATGGAGACAAGGTATCTACCACCCCACTACCTCTATCAGATTAGAGCCATAATGGAGACTAGGTATCTACCACCCCACTACCACTATCAGATTAGAGCCATAATGGAGACTAGGTATCTACCACCCCACTACCACTATCAGATTAGAGCCATAATGGAGATTAGGTATCTACCACCCCACTACCACTATCAGATTAGAGCCATAATGGAGACTAGGTATCTACCACCCCACTACCACTATCAGATTAGAGCCATAATGGAGACTAGGTATCTACCACCCCACTACCACTATCAGATTAGAGCCATAATGGAGACAAGGTATCTACCACCCCACTACCTCTATCAGATTAGAGCCATAATGGAGAGTAGGTATCTACCAACCCACTACCACTATCAGATTAGAGCCATAATGGAGACTAGGTATCTACCACCCCACTACCACTATCAGATTAGAGCCATAATGGAGACTAGGTATCTACCACCCAACTACCACTATCAGATTAGAGCCATAATGGAGACTAGGTATCTACCACCCCACTACCACTATCAGATTAGAGCCATAATGGATACTAGGTATCTACCACCCCACTACCTCTATCAGATTAGAGCCATAATGGAGAGTAGGTATCTTCCACCCCACTACAACTATCAGATTAGAGCCATAGTGGAGACTAGGTATCTTCCACCCCACTACCACTATCAGATTAGAGCCATAATGGAGACAAGGTATCTACCACCCCACTACCTCTATCAGATTAGAGCCATAATGGAGACTAGGTATCTACCACCCCACTACCACTACCAAATTAGAGCCATAATGGATACTAGGTATCTACCACCCCACTACCACTATCAGATTAGAGCCATAATGGAGAATAGGTATCTACCACCCCACTACCTCTATCAGATTAGAGCCATAAGGGCACTAGGCATCTATCACCCCACTACCACTATCAGATTAGAGCCATAAGGGCACTAGGCATCTACCACCCCACTACCACTATCAGATTAGAGCCATAAAGGCACTAGGCATCTACCACCCCACTACCACTATCAGATTAGAGCCATAATGGAGACTAGGTATCTACCACCCCACTACCACTATCAGATTAGAGCCATAATGGAGACTAGGTATCTACCACCCCACTACCACTATCAGATTAGAGCCATAATGGAGACTAGGTATCTACCACACCACTACCACTACCAGATTAGAGCCATAATGGAAACTAGGTATCTACCACCCCACTACCACTATCAGATTAGAGCCATAATGGAGACTAGGTATCTACCACCCCACTACCACTATCAGATTAGAGCCATAATGGAGACAAGGTATCTACCACCCCACTACCTCTATCAGATTAGAGCCATAATGGAGAGTAGGTATCTACCACCCCACTACCACTATCAGATTAGAGCCATAATGGAGACTAGGTATCTACCACCCAACTACCACTATCAGATTAGAGCCATAATGGAGACTAGGTATCTACCACCCAACTACCACTATCAGATTAGAGCCATAATGGAGACTAGGTATCTACCACCCCACTACCACTATCAGATTAGAGCCATAATGGAGACTAGGTATCTACCACCCCACTACCACTATCAGATTAGAGCCATAATGGAGACTAGGTATCTACCACCCCACTACCACTATCAGATTAGAGCCATAATGGAGACTAGGTATCTACCACCCCACTACCACTATCAGATTAGAGCCATAATGGAGACTAGGTATTTACCACCCAACTACCACTATCAGATTAGAGCCATAATGGATACTAGGTATCTACCACCCCACTACCACTACCAAATTAGAGCCATAATGGATACTAGGTATCTACCACCCCACTACCTCTATCAGATTAGAGCCATAATGGAGAGTAGGTATCTTCCACCCCACTACAACTATCAGATTAGAGCCATAGTGGAGACTAGGTATTTTCCACCCCACTACCACTATCAGATTAGAGCCATAAGGGCACTAGGCATCTATCACCCAACTACCACTATCAGATTAGAGCCATAATGGAGAGTAGGTATCTTCCACCCAACTACAACTATCAGATTAGAGCCATAATGGAGAGTAGGTATCTTCCACCCAACTACAACTATCAGATTAGAGCCATAGTGGAGACTAGGTATCTACCAACCCACTACCACTATCAGATTAGAGCCATAATGGAGACTAGATATCTACCACCCCTCTACCACTACCAGATTAGAGCCATAATGGAGACTAGGTATATACCACCCCACTACCACTATCAGATTAGAGCCATAAGGGCACTTGGCATCTACCACCCCACTACCACTATCAGATTAGAGCCATAATGGAGACTAGGTATCTACCACCCAACTACCACTATCAGATTAGAGCCATAATGGAGACTAGGTATCTACCACCCCACTACCACTACCAAATTAGAGCCATAATGGATACTAGGTATCTACCACCCCACTACCTCTATCAGATTAGAGCCATAATGGAGAGTAGGTATCTTCCACCCCACTACAACTATCAGATTAGAGCCATAGTGGAGACTAGGTATCTTACACCCCACTACCACTATCAGATTAGAGCCATAATGGAGACAAGGTATCTACCACCCCACTACCTCTATCAGATTAGAGCCATAATGGAGACTAGGTATCTACCACCCCACTACCACTACCAAATTAGAGCCATAATGGATACTAGGTATCTACCACCCCACTACCACTATCAGATTAGAGCCATAATGGAGAATAGGTATCTACCACCCCACTACCTCTATCAGATTAGAGCCATAAGGGCACTAGGCATCTATCACCCCACTACCACTATCAGATTAGAGCCATAAGGGCACTAGGCATCTACCACCCCACTACCACTATCAGATTAGAGCCATAAAGGCACTAGGCATCTACCACCCCACTACCACTATCAGATTAGAGCCATAATGGAGACTAGGTATCTACCACCCCACTACCACTATCAGATTAGAGCCATAATGGAGACTAGGTATCTACCACCCCACTACCACTATCAGATTAGAGCCATAATGGAGACTAGGTATCTACCACCCCACTACCACTACCAGATTAGAGCCATAATGGAAACTAGGTATCTACCACCCCACTACCACTATCAGATTAGAGCCATAATGGAGACTAGGTATCTACCACCCCACTACCACTATCAGATTAGAGCCATAATGGAGACTAGGTATCTACCACCCCACTACCACTATCAGATTAGAGCCATAATGGAGACAAGGTATCTACCACCCCACTACCTCTATCAGATTAGAGCCATAATGGAGAGTAGGTATCTACCACCCCACTACCACTATCAGATTAGAGCCATAATGGAGACTAGGTATCTACCACCCAACTACCACTATCAGATTAGATCCATAATGGAGACTAGGTATCTACCACCCCACTACCACTATCAGATTAGAGCCATAATGGAGACTAGGTATCTACCACCCCACTACCACTATCAGATTAGAGCCATAATGGAGACTAGGTATCTACCACCCCACTACCACTATCAGATTAGAGCCATAATGGAGACTAGGTATCTACCACCCCACTACCACTATCAGATTAGAGCCATAATGGAGACTAGGTATCTACCACCCCACTACCACTATCAAATTAGAGCCATAATGGATACTAGGTATCTACCACCCCACTACCACTATCAGATTAGAGCCATAATGGAGAGTAGGTATCTTCCACCCCACTACAACTATCAGATTAGAGCCATAGTGGAGACTAGGTATTTACCACCCCACTACCACTATCAGATTAGAGCCATAAGGGCACTAGGCATCTATCACCCAACTACCACTATCAGATTAGAGCCATAATGGAGAGTAGGTATCTTCCACCCAACTACAACTATCAGATTAGAGCCATAGTGGAGACTAGGTATCTACCAACCCACTACCACTATCAGATTAGAGCCATAATGGAGACTAGGTATCTACCACCCCTCTACCACTACCAGATTAGAGCCATAATGGAGACTAGGTATATACCACCCCACTACCACTATCAGATTAGAGCCATAAGGGCACTTGGCATCTACCACCCCACTACCACTATCAGATTAGAGCCATAAGGGCACTTGGCATCTACCACCCCACTACGACTATCAGATTAGAGCCATAAAGGCACTAGGCATCTACCACCCCACTACCACTATCAGATTAGAGCCATAATGGAGACTAGGTATCTACCACCCCACTACCTCTATCAGATTAGAGCCATAAGGGCACTAGGCATCTATCACCCCACTACCACTATCAGATTAGAGCCATAAGGGCACTAGGCATCTACCACCCCACTACCACTATCAGATTAGAGCCATAAAGGCACTAGGCATCTACCACCCCACTACCACTATCAGATTAGAGCCATAATGGAGACTAGGTATCTACCACCCCACTACCACTATCAGATTAGAGCCATAATGGAGACTAGGTATCTACCACCCCACTACCACTATCAGATTAGAGCCATAATGGAGACTAGGTATCTACCACACCACTACCACTACCAGATTAGAGCCATAAGGGCACTTGGCATCTAAAACCCCACTACCACTATCAGATTAGAGCCATAAGGGCACTTGGCATCTACCACCCCACTACCACTATCAGATTAGAGCCATAATGGAGACTAGGTATCTACCACCCCACTACCACTATCAGATTAGAGCCATAAGGGCACTAGGCATCTATCACCCCACTACCACTATCAGATTAGAGCCATAAAGGCACTAGGCATCTACCACCGCACTACCACTATCAGATTAGAGCCATAATGGAGACTAGGTATCTACCACCCCACTACCACTACCAAATTAGATCCATAATGGAGACTAGGTATCTACCACCCCACTACCACTATCAGATTAGAGCCATAAGGGCACTAGGCATCTACCACCCCACTACCACTATCAGATTAGAGCCATAAAGGCACTAGGCATCTACCACCCCACTACCACTATCAGATTAGAGCCATAATGGAGACTAGGTATCTACCACCCCACTACCACTATCAGATTAGAGCCATAATGGAGACTAGGTATCTACCACCCCACTACCACTATCAGATTAGAGCCATAATGGAGACTAGGTATCTACCACCCCACTACCCCTACCAGATTAGAGCCATAATGGATACTAGGTATCTACCACCCCACTACCTCTATCAGATTAGAGCCATAATGGAGAGTAGGTATCTTCCACCCCACTACAACTATCAGATTAGAGCCATAATGGAGACTAGGTATTTTCCACCCCACTACCACTATCAGATTAGAGCCATAAGGGCACTAGGCATCTATCACCCAACTACCACTATCAGATTAGAGCCATAAGGGCACTTGGCATCTACCACCCCACTACGACTATCAGATTAGAGCCATAAAGGCACTAGGCATCTACCACCCCACTACCACTATCAGATTAGAGCCATAATGGAGACTAGGTATCTACCACCCCACTACCTCTATCAGATTAGAGCCATAAGGGCACTTGGCATCTAAAACCCCACTACCACTATCAGATTAGAGCCATAAGGGCACTTGGCATCTACCACCCCACTACCACTTTCAGATTAGAGCCATAAAGGCACTAGGCATCTACCACCCCACTACCACTATCAGATTAGAGCCATAATGGAGACTAGGTATCTACCACCCCACTACCACTATCAGATTAGAGCCATAATGGAGACTAGGTATCTACCACCCCACTACCACTATCAGATTAGAGCCATAATGGAGACTAGGTATCTACCACCCCACTACCACTACCAGATTAGAGCCATAATGGAAACTAGGTATCTACCACCCCACTACCACTATCAGATTAGAGCCATAATGGAGACTAGGTATCTACCACCCCACTACCACTATCAGATTAGAGCCATAATGGAGACTAGGTATCTACCACCCCACTACCACTATCAGATTAGAGCCATAATGGAGACAAGGTATCTACCACCCCACTACCTCTATCAGATTAGAGCCATAATGGAGAGTAGGTATCTACCACCCCACTACCACTATCAGATTAGAGCCATAATGGAGACTAGGTATCTACCACCCCACTACCACTATCAGATTAGAGCCATAATGGAGACTAGGTATCTACCACCCAACTACCACTATCAGATTAGAGCCATAATGGAGACTAGGTATCTACCACCCCACTACCACTATCAGATTAGAGCCATAATGGAGACTAGGTATCTACCACCCCACTACCACTATCAGATTAGAGCCATAATGGAGACTAGGTATCTACCACCCCACTACCACTATCAGATTAGAGCCATAATGGAGACTAGGTACCTACCACCCCACTACCACTATCAGATTAGAGCCATAATGGAGACTAGGTATCTACCACCCCACTACCACTATCAGATTAGAGCCATAATGGAGACTAGGTATCTACCACCCCACTACCACTACCAAATTAGAGCCATAATGGATACTAGGTATCTACCACCCCACTACCTCTATCAGATTAGAGCCATAATGGAGAGTAGGTATCTTCCACCCCACTACAACTATCAGATTAGAGCCATAGTGGAGACTAGGTATTTTCCACCTCACTACCACTATCAGATTAGAGCCATAAGGGCACTAGGCCATAAGGGCACTTGGCATCTACCACCCCACTACCACTATCAGATTAGAGCCATAATGGAGACTAGGTATCTACCACCCCACTACCACTATCAGACTAGAGCCATAAGGGCACCAGGCATCTATCACCCCACTACCACTATCAGATTAGAGCCATAAAGGCACTAGGCATCTACCACACCACTACCACTATCAGATTAGATCCATAATGGAGACTAGGTATCTACCACCACACTACCACTATCAGATTAGAGCCATAATGGAGACTAGGTATCTACCACCCCACTACCACTATCAGATTAGAGCCATAATGGAGACTATGTATATTCCACCCCACTACCACTACCAGATTAGAGCCATAATGGAGACTAGGTATCTACCACCCCACTACCACTATCAGATTAGAGCCATAATGGAGACTAGGTATCTACCACCCCACTACCACTATCAGATTAGAGCCATAAGGGCACTAGGCATCTATCACCCCACTACCACTATCAGATTAGAGCCATAAAGGCACTAGGCATCTACCACCCCACTACCACTATCAGATTAGAGCCATAATGGAGACTAGGTATCTACCAACCCACTACTACTATAAGATTAGAGCCATAAGGGCACTAGGCATCAACCACCCCACTATCAATATCAGATTAGAGCCATAATGGAGACTAGGTATCTACAACCACCACTATCAGATTAGAGCCATAAGGGCACTAGGCATCTATCACCCCACTACCACTATCAGATTAGAGCCATAAAGGCACTAGGCATCTACCACCCCACTACCACTATCAGATTAGAGCCATAATGGAGACTAGGTATCTACCACCCCACTACCACTATCAGATTAGAGCCATAAAGGCACTATGCATCTACCACCCCACTACCACTATCAGATTAGAGCCATAATGGAGACTAGGTATCTACCACCCCACTACCATTATCAGACTAGAGCCATAAGGGCACCAGGCATCTATCACCCCACTACCACTATCAGATTAGAGCCATAAAGGCACTAGGCATCTACCACACGACTACCACTATCAGATTAGAGCCATAATGGAGACTAGGTATCTACCACCCCACTACCACTATCAGACTAGAGCCATAAGGGCACCAGGCATCTATCACCCCACTACCCCTCTCAGATTAAAGCCATAAAGGCACTAGGCATCTACCACACCACTACCACTATCAGATTAGAGCCATAATGGAGACTAGGTATCTTCCACCCCACTACCACTACCAGATTAGAGCCATAGTGGAGACTAGGTATCTACCACCCCACTACCACTACCAAATTAGAGCCATAATGGAGACTAGGTATCTACCACCCCACTACCACTATCAGATTAGAGCCATAATGGAGACTAGGTATCTACCACCCCACTACCACTATCAGATTAGAGCCATAAGGGCACTAGGCATCTATCACCCCACTACCACTATCAGATTAGAGCCATAAAGGCACTAGGCATCTACCACCCCACTACCACTATCAGATTAGAGCCATAATGGAGACTAGGTATCTACCACCACCACTATCAGATTAGAGTCATAAGGGCACTAGGCATCTATCACCCCACTACCACTATCAGATTAGATCCATAAAGGCACTAGGCATCTACCACCCACCTACCACTATCAGATTAGAGCCATAATGGAGACTAGGTATCTACCACCCCACTACCACTATCAGATTAGAGCCATAAGGGCACTAGGCATCTACCACCCCACAACCACTATCAGATTAGAGCCATAAAGGCACTAGGCATCTACCACCCCACTACCACTATCAGATTAGAGCCATAATGGAGACTAGGTATCTACCACCCCTCTACCACTATCAGATTAGAGCCATAATGGAGACTAGGTATCTACCACCCCTCTACCACTATCAGATTAGAGCCATAATGGAGACTAGGTATCTACCACCCCACTACCACTACCAGATTAGAGCCATAATGGAGACTAGGTATCTACCACACCACTACCACTACCAGATTAGAGCCATAATGGAGACTAGGTATCTACCACCCCACTACCACTATGTGATTAGAGCCATAATGGAGACTAGGTATCTACCACCCCACTACCACTATCAGATTAGAGCCATAATGGAGACTAGACATCAACCACCCCACTACCACTATCAGATTAGAGCCATAAGGGCACTAGGCATCTACCACCCCACTACCACTATCAGATTAGAGCCATAAAGGCACTAGGCATCTACCACCCCACTACCACTATCAGATTAGAGCCATAATGGAGACTAGGTATCTACCACCCCACTACCACTATCAGATTAGAGCCATAATGGAGACTAGGCATCTACCACCCCACTACCACTACCAGATTAGAGCCATAATGGAGACTAGGTATCTACCACACCACTACCACTATCAGATTAGAGCCATAATGGAGACTAGGTATCTTCCACCCCACTACCACTACCAGATTAGAGCCATAATGGAGACTAGGTATCTTCCACCCCACTACAACTATCAGATTAGAGCCATAGTGGAGACTAGGTATTTTCCACCTCACTACCACTATCAGATTAGAGCCATAAGGGTACTAGGCCATAAGGGCACTTGGCATCTACCACCCCACTACCACTATCAGATTAGAGCCATAATGGAGACTAGGTATCTACCACCCCACTACCACTATCAGACTAGAGCCATAAGGGCACCAGGCATCTATCACCCCACTACCACTATCAGATTAGAGCCATAAAGGCACTAGGCATCTACCACACCACTACCACTATCAGATTAGATCCATAATGGAGACTAGGTATCTACCACCACACTACCACTATCAGATTAGAGCCATAATGGAGACTAGGTATCTACCACCCCACTACCACTATCAGATTAGAGCCATAATGGAGACTATGTATATTCCACCCCACTACCACTACCAGATTAGAGCCATAATGGAGACTAGGTATCTACCACCCCACTACCACTATCAGATTAGAGCCATAATGGAGACTAGGTATCTACCACCCCACTACCACTATCAGATTAGAGCCATAAGGGCACTAGGCATCTATCACCCCACTACCACTATCAGATTAGAGCCATAAAGGCACTAGGCATCTACCACCCCACTACCACTATCAGATTAGAGCCATAATGGAGACTAGGTATCTACCAACCCACTACTACTATAAGATTAGAGCCATAAGGGCACTAGGCATCAACCACCCCACTATCAATATCAGATTAGAGCCATAATGGAGACTAGGTATCTACAACCACCACTATCAGATTAGAGCCATAAGGGCACTAGGCATCTATCACCCCACTACCACTATCAGATTAGAGCCATAAAGGCACTAGGCATCTACCACCCCACTACCACTATCAGATTAGAGCCATAATGGAGACTAGGTATCTACCACCCCACTACCACTATCAGATTAGAGCCATAAAGGCACTATGCATCTACCACCCCACTACCACTATCAGATTAGAGCCATAATGGAGACTAGGTATCTACCACCCCACTACCATTATCAGACTAGAGCCATAAGGGCACCAGGCATCTATCACCCCACTACCACTATCAGATTAGAGCCATAAAGGCACTAGGCATCTACCACACGACTACCACTATCAGATTAGAGCCATAATGGAGACTAGGTATCTACCACCCCACTACCACTATCAGACTAGAGCCATAAGGGCACCAGGCATCTATCACCCCACTACCACTATCAGATTAGAGCCATAAAGGCACTAGGCATCTACCACACCACTACCACTATCAGATTAGAGCCATAATGGAGACTAGGTATCTTCCACCCCACTACCACTACCAGATTAGAGCCATAGTGGAGACTAGGTATCTACCACCCCACTACCACTACCAAATTAGAGCCATAATGGAGACTAGGTATCTACCACCCCACTACCACTATCAGATTAGAGCCATAATGGAGACTAGGTATCTACCACCCCACTACCACTATCAGATTAGAGCCATAAGGGCACTAGGCATCTATCACCCCACTACCACTATCAGATTAGAGCCATAAAGGCACTAGGCATCTACCACCCCACTACCACTATCAGATTAGAGCCATAATGGAGACTAGGTATCTACCACCACCACTATCAGATTAGAGTCATAAGGGCACTAGGCATCTATCACCCCACTACCACTATCAGATTAGATCCATAAAGGCACTAGGCATCTACCACCCACCTACCACTATCAGATTAGAGCCATAATGGAGACTAGGTATCTACCACCCCACTACCACTATCAGATTAGAGCCATAAGGGCACTAGGCATCTACCACCCCACAACCACTATCAGATTAGAGCCATAAAGGCACTAGGCATCTACCACCCCACTACCACTATCAGATTAGAGCCATAATGGAGACTAGGTATCTACCACCCCTCTACCACTATCAGATTAGAGCCATAATGGAGACTAGGTATCTACCACCCCTCTACCACTATCAGATTAGAGCCATAATGGAGACTAGGTATCTACCACCCCACTACCACTACCAGATTAGAGCCATAATGGAGACTAGGTATCTACCACACCACTACCACTACCAGATTAGAGCCATAATGGAGACTAGGTATCTACCACCCCACTACCACTATGTGATTAGAGCCATAATGGAGACTAGGTATCTACCACCCCACTACCACTATCAGATTAGAGCCATAATGGAGACTAGACATCAACCACCCCACTACCACTATCAGATTAGAGCCATAAGGGCACTAGGCATCTACCACCCCACTACCACTATCAGATTAGAGCCATAAAGGCACTAGGCATCTACCACCCCACTACCACTATCAGATTAGAGCCATAATGGAGACTAGGTATCTACCACCCCACTACCACTATCAGATTAGAGCCATAATGGAGACTAGGCATCTACCACCCCACTACCACTACCAGATTAGAGCCATAATGGAGACTAGGTATCTACCACACCACTACCACTATCAGATTAGAGCCATAATGGAGACTAGGTATCTTCCACCCCACTACCACTACCAGATTAGAGCCATAATGGAGACTAGGTATCTACCACCCCACTACCTCTATCAGATTAGAGCCATAATGGAGAGTAGGTATCTTCCACCCCACTACCACTGCCAGATTAGAGCCATAATTGAGACTAGGTATCTACCACCCCACTACCACTACCAAATTGGAGCCATAATGGGGACTAGGTATCTACCAACCCAATACCACTATCAGATTAGAGCCATAATGGAGACTAGGTGTCTACCACCCCACTACCACTATCAGATTAGAGCCATAAGGGCACTAGGCATCTACCACCACACTACCACTATCAGATTAGAGCCATAAGGGCACTAGGCATCTACCACCCCGCTACCACTATCAGATTAGAGCCATAAGGGCACTAGACATCTACCACCCCACTACCACTATCATATTAGAGCCATAATGGAGACTAGGTATCTACCACCCCACTACCACTATCAGATTAGAGCCATAAGGGCACTAGGCATCTATCACCCAACTACCACTATCAGATTAGAGCCATAAAGGCACTAGGCATCTACCACCCCACTACCACTATCAGATTAGAGCCATAAAGGCACTAGGCATCTACCACACCACTACCACTATCAGATTAGAGCCATAATGGAGACTAGGTATCTACCACCCCACTACCACTATCAGATTAGAGCCATAATGGAGACTAGGTATCTACCACCCCACTACCACTATCAGATTAGAGCCATAATGGAGACTAGGTATTTTCCACCCCACTACCACTACCAGATTAGAGCCATAATGGAGACTAGGTATCTACCACCCCACTACCACTATCAGATTAGAGCCATAATGGAGACTAGGTATCTACCACCCCACTACCACTATCAGATTAGAGCCATAAGGGCACTAGGCATCAACCACCCCACTATCAATATCAGATTAGAGCCATAATGGAGACTAGGTATCTACAACCACCACTATCAGATTAGAGCCATAAGGGCACTAGGCATCTATGACCCCACTACCACTATCAGATTAGAGCCATAAAGGCACTAGGCATCTACCACCCCACTACCACTATCAGATTAGAGCCATAATGGAGACTAGGTATCTACCACCCCACTACCACTATCAGATTAGAGCCATAAAGGCACTATGCATCTACCACCCCACTACCACTATCAGATTAGAGCCATAATGGAGACTAGGTATCTACCACCCCACTACCACTATCAGACTAGAGCCATAAGGGCACTAGGCATCTATCACCCCACTACCACTATCAGATTAGAGCATTAAAGGCACTAGGCATCTACCACACCACTACCACTATCAGATTAGAGCCATAATGGAGACTAGGTATCTACCACCCCACTACCACTATCAGACTAGAGCCATAAGGGCACCAGGCATCTATCACCCCACTACCACTATCAGATTAGAGCCATACAGTCACTAGGCATCTACCACACCACTACCACTATCAGATTAGAGCCATAATGGAGACTAGGTATCTACCACCCCACTACCACTATCAGATTAGAGCCATAATGGAGACTAGGTATCTTCCACCCCACTACCACTACCAGATTAGAGCCATAATGGAGACTAGGTATCTACCACCCCACTAACACTACCAAATTAGAGCCATAATGGAGACTAGGTATCTACCACCCCACTACCACTATCAGATTAGAGCCATAATGGAGACTAGGTATCTACCACCCCACTACCACTATCAGATTAGAGCCATAAGGGCACTAGGCATCTATCACCCCACTACCACTATCAGATTAGAGCCATTAAAGGCACTAGGCATCTACCACCCCACTACCACTATCAGATTAGAGCTATAATGGAGACTAGGTATCTACCACCCCTCTACCACTATCAGATTAGAGCCATAATGGAGACTAGGTATCTACCACCCCTCTACCACTATCAGATTAGAGCCATAATGGAGACTAGGTATCTACCACCCCACTACCACTACCAGATTAGAGCCATAATGGAGACTAGGTATCTACCACACCACTACCACTACCAGATTAGAGCCATAATGGAGACTAGGTATCTACCACCCCACTACCACTATGTGATTAGAGCCATAATGGAGACTAGGTATCTACCACACCACTACCACTACCAGATTAGAGCCATAATGGAGACTAGGTATCTACCACCCCACTACCACTATCAGATTAGAGCCATAATGGAGACTAGGTATCTACCACCCCACTACCACTATCAGACTAGAGCCATAAGGGCACCGGGCATCTATCACCCCACTACCACTATCAGATTAGAGCCATAAAGGCACTAGGCAACTACCACACCACTACCACTATCAGATTAGAGCCATAATGGAGACTAGGTATCTACCACCCCACTACCACTACCAGATTAGAGCCATAATAGAGACTAGGTATCTACCACCCCACTACCACTATCAGATTAGAGCCATAAGGGCACTAGGCATCTATCACCTCACTACCACTATCAGATTAGAGCCATAAAGGCACTAGGCATCCACCACCCCACTACCACTATCAGATTAGAGCCATAATGGAGACTAGGTATCTACCACCCCACTACCACTATCAGATTAGAGCCATAAGGGCACTAGGCATCTACCACCCCACTACCACTATCAGATTAGAGCCATAAGGGCACTAGGCATCTATCACCCCACTACCACTATCAGATTAGAGCCATAAAGGCACTAGGCATCTACCACCCACCTACCACTATCAGATTAGAGCCATAATGGAGACTAGGTATCTACCACCCCACTACCACTATCAGATTAGAGCCATAAGGGCACTAGGCATCTACCACCCCACTACCACTATCAGATTAGAGCCATAAAGGCACTAGGCAACTACCACCCCACTACCACTATCAGATTAGAGCCATAATGGAGACTAGGTATCTACCACCCATCTACCACTATCAGATTAGAGCCATAATGGAGACTAGGTATCTACCACCCCACTACCACTACCAGATTAGAGCCATAATGGAGACTAGGTATCTACCACACCACTACCACTACCAGATTAGAGCCATAATGGAGACTAGGTATCTACCACCCCACTACCACTATGTGATTAGAGCCATAATGGAGACTAGGTATCTACCACCCCACTACCACTATCAGATTAGAGCCATAAAGGCACTAGGCATCTACCACACCACTACCACTATCAGATTAGAGCCATAAAGGCACTAGGCATCTACCACCCCACTACCACTATCAGATTAGAGCCATAATGGAGACTAGGTATCTACCACCCCACTACCACTATCAGATTAGAGCCATAATGGAGATTAGGCATCTACCACCCCACTACCAATACCAGATTAGAGCCATAATGGAGACTAGGTATCTACCACACCACTACCACTACCAGATTAGAGCCATAATGGAGACTAGGTATCTACCACCCCACTACCACTATCAGATTAGAGCCATAATGGAGACTAGGTATCTTCCACCCCACTACCACTACCAAATTGGAGCCATAATGGGGACTAGGTATCTACCACCCCACTACCACTATCAGATTAGAGCCATAATGGAGAGTAGGTATATTCCACCCCACTACCACTGCCAGATTAGAGCCATAATTGAGACTAGGTATCTACCACCCCACTACCACTACCAAATTGGAGCCATAATGGGGACTAGGTATCTACCACCCCACTACCACTATCAGATTAGAGCCATAATGGAGACTAGGGTTCTACCACCCCACTACCACTATCAGATTAGAGCCATAAGGGCACTAGGCATCTACCACCACACTACCACTATCAGATTAGAGCCATAAGGGCACTAGACATCTACCACCCCGCTACCACTATCAGATTAGAGCCATAAGGGCACTAGACATCTACCACCCCACTACCACTATCATATTAGAGCCATAATGGAGACTAGGTATCTACCACCCCACTACCACTATCAGATTAGAGCCATAAGGGCACTAGGCATCTATCACCCAACTACCACTATCAGATTAGAGCCATAAAGGCACTAGGCATCTACCACCCCACTACCACTATCAGATTAGAGCCATAATGGAGACTAGGTATCTACCACCCCACTACCACTATCAGATTAGAGCCATAATGGAGACTAGGTATCTACAACCCCACTACCACTATCAGATTAGAGCCATAAGGGCACTAGACATCTATCACCCCACTACCACTATCAGACTAGAGCCATAAAGGCACTAGGCATCTACCACCCACTACCACTATCAGATTAGAGCCATAATGGAGAGTAGGTATCTTCCACCCCACTACCACTGCCAGATTAGAGCCATAATTGAGACTAGGTATCTACCACCCCACTACCACTACCAAATTGGAGCCATAATAGGGACTAGGTATCTACCACCCCACTACCACTATCAGATTAGAGCCATAATGGAGACTAGGTGTCTACCACCCCACTACCACTATCAGATTAGAGCCATAAGGGCACTAGGCATCTACCACCACACTACCACTATCAGATTAGAGCCATAAGGGCACTAGGCATCTACCACCCTGCTACCACTATCAGATTAGAGCCATAAGGGCACTAGACATCTACCACCCCGCTACCACTATCATATTAGAGCCATAATGGAGACTAGGTATCTACCAACCCACTACCACTATCAGATTAGAGCCATAAGGGCACTAGGCATCTATCACCCAACTACCACTATCAGATTAGAGCCATAAAGGCACTAGGCATCTACCACCCCACTACCACTATCAGATTAGAGCCATAAAGGCACTTGGCATCTACCACCCCACTACCACTATCAGATTAGAGCCATAAAGGCACTATGCATCTACCACCCCACTACCACTATCAGATTAGAGCCATAATGGAGACTAGGTATCTACCACCCCACTACCACTATCAGACTAGAGCCATAAGGGCACCGGGCATCTATCACCCCACTACCACTATCAGATTAGAGCCATAAAGGCACTAGGCAACTACCACACCACTACCACTATCAGATTAGAGCCATAATGGAGACTAGGTATCTACCACCCCACTACCACTACCAGATTATAGCCATAATAGAGACTAGGTATCTACCAACCCACTACCACTACCAGATTAGAGCCATAATGGAGACTAGGTATCTACCACCCCACTACCACTATCAGATTAGAGCCATAAGGGCACTAGGCATCTATCACCTCACTACCACTATCAGATTAGAGCCATAAAGGCACTAGGCATCCACCACCCCACTACCACTATCAGATTAGAGCCATAATGGAGACTAGGTCTCTACCACCCCACTACCACTATCAGATTAGAGCCATAAGGGCACTAGGCATCTACCACCCCACTATCACTATCAGATTAGAGCCATAATGGAGACTAGGTATCTACCACCACCACTATCAGATTAGAGTCATAAGGGCACTAGGCATCTACCACCCCACTACCACTATCAGATTAGAGCCAAAATGGAGACTAGGTATCTACCACCCCTCTACCACTATCAGATTAGAGCCATAATGGAGACTAGGTATCTACCACCCCACTACCACTACCAGATTAGAGCCATAATGGAGACTAGGTATCTACCACACCACTACCACTACCAGATTAGAGCCATAATGGAGACTAGGTATCTACCACCCCACTACCACTATGTGATTAGAGCCATAATGGAGACTAGGTATCTACCACCCCACTACCACTATCAGATTAGAGCCATAAGGGCACTAGGCATCTACCACCCCACTACCACTATCAGATTAGAGCCATAAAGGCACTAGGCATCTACCACCCCACTACCACTATCAGATTAGAGCCATAATGGAGACTAGGTATCTACCACCCCACTACCACTATCAGACTAGAGCCATAAGGGCACCAGGCATCTATCACCCCACTACCACTATCAGATTAGAGCCATACAGTCACTAGGCATCTACCACACCACTACCACTATCAGATTAGAGCCATAATGGAGACTAGGTATCTACCACCCCACTACCACTATCAGATTAGAGCCATAATGGAGACTAGGTATCTTCCACCCCACTACCACTACCAGATTAGAGCCATAATGGAGACTAGGTATCTACCACCCCACAAACACTACCAAATTAGAGCCATAATGGAGACTAGGTATCTACCACCCCACTACCACTATCAGATTAGAGCCATAAGGGCACTAGGCATCTATCACCCCACTACCACTATCAGATTAGAGCCATTAAAGGCACTAGGCATCTACCACCCCACTACCACTATCAGATTAGAGCTATAATGGAGACTAGGTATCTACCACCCCTCTACCACTATCAGATTAGAGCCATAATGGAGACTAGGTATCTACCACCCCTCTACCACTATCAGATTAGAGCCATAATGGAGACTAGGTATCTACCACCCCACTACCACTACCAGATTAGAGCCATAATGGAGACTAGGTATCTACCACACCACTACCACTACCAGATTAGAGCCATAATGGAGACTAGGTATCTACCACCCCACTACCACTATGTGATTAGAGCCATAATGGAGACTAGGTATCTACCACACCACTACCACTACCAGATTAGAGCCATAATGGAGACTAGGTATCTACCACCCCACTACCACTATCAGACTAAAGCCATAAGGGCACCGGGCATCTATCACCCCACTACCACTATCAGATTAGAGCCATAAAGGCACTAGGCAACTACCACACCACTACCACTATCAGATTAGAGCCATAATGGAGACTAGGTATCTACCACCCCACTACCACTATCAGATTAGAGCCATAAGGGCACTAGGCATCTACCACCCCACTATCACTACCAGATTAGAGCCATAATGGAGACTAGGTATCTACCACCACCACTATCAGATTAGAGTCATAAGGGCACTAGGCATCTATCACCCCACTACCACTATCAGATTAGAGCCATAAAGGCACTAGGCATCTACCACCCACCTACCACTATCAGATTAGAGCCATAATGGAGACTAGGTATCTACCACCCCACTACCACTATCAGATTAGAGCCATAAGGGCACTAGTCATCTACCACCCCACTACCACTATCAGATTAGAGCCATAAAGGCACTAGGCAACTACCACCCCACTACCACTATCAGATTAGAGCCATAAGGGCACTAGGCATCTACCACCCTGCTACCACTATCAGATTAGAGCCATAAGGGCACTAGACATCTACCACCCCGCTACCACTATCATATTAGAGCCATAATGGAGACTAGGTATCTACCAACCCACTACCACTATCAGATTAGAGCCATAAGGGCACTAGGCATCTATCACCCAACTACCACTATCAGATTAGAGCCATAAAGGCACTAGGCATCTACCACCCCACTACCACTATCAGATTAGAGCCATAAAGGCACTTGGCATCTACCACCCCACTACCACTATCAGATTAGAGCCATAAAGGCACTATGCATCTACCACCCCACTACCACTATCAGATTAGAGCCATAATGGAGACTAGGTATCTACCACCCCACTACCACTATCAGACTAGAGCCATAAGGGCACCGGGCATCTATCACCCCACTACCACTATCAGATTAGAGCCATAAAGGCACTAGGCAACTACCACACCACTACCACTATCAGATTAGAGCCATAATGGAGACTAGGTATCTACCACCCCACTACCACTACCAGATTATAGCCATAATAGAGACTAGGTATCTACCAACCCACTACCACTACCAGATTAGAGCCATAATGGAGACTAGGTATCTACCACCCCACTACCACTATCAGATTAGAGCCATAAGGGCACTAGGCATCTATCACCTCACTACCACTATCAGATTAGAGCCATAAAGGCACTAGGCATCCACCACCCCACTACCACTATCAGATTAGAGCCATAATGGAGACTAGGTCTCTACCACCCCACTACCACTATCAGATTAGAGCCATAAGGGCACTAGGCATCTACCACCCCACTATCACTATCAGATTAGAGCCATAATGGAGACTAGGTATCTACCACCACCACTATCAGATTAGAGTCATAAGGGCACTAGGCATCTACCACCCCACTACCACTATCAGATTAGAGCCAAAATGGAGACTAGGTATCTACCACCCCTCTACCACTATCAGATTAGAGCCATAATGGAGACTAGGTATCTACCACCCCACTACCACTACCAGATTAGAGCCATAATGGAGACTAGGTATCTACCACACCACTACCACTACCAGATTAGAGCCATAATGGAGACTAGGTATCTACCACCCCACTACCACTATGTGATTAGAGCCATAATGGAGACTAGGTATCTACCACCCCACTACCACTATCAGATTAGAGCCATAAGGGCACTAGGCATCTACCACCCCACTACCACTATCAGATTAGAGCCATAAAGGCACTAGGCATCTACCACCCCACTACCACTATCAGATTAGAGCCATAATGGAGACTAGGTATCTACCACCCCACTACCACTATCAGACTAGAGCCATAAGGGCACCAGGCATCTATCACCCCACTACCACTATCAGATTAGAGCCATACAGTCACTAGGCATCTACCACACCACTACCACTATCAGATTAGAGCCATAATGGAGACTAGGTATCTACCACCCCACTACCACTATCAGATTAGAGCCATAATGGAGACTAGGTATCTTCCACCCCACTACCACTACCAGATTAGAGCCATAATGGAGACTAGGTATCTACCACCCCACAAACACTACCAAATTAGAGCCATAATGGAGACTAGGTATCTACCACCCCACTACCACTATCAGATTAGAGCCATAAGGGCACTAGGCATCTATCACCCCACTACCACTATCAGATTAGAGCCATTAAAGGCACTAGGCATCTACCACCCCACTACCACTATCAGATTAGAGCTATAATGGAGACTAGGTATCTACCACCCCTCTACCACTATCAGATTAGAGCCATAATGGAGACTAGGTATCTACCACCCCTCTACCACTATCAGATTAGAGCCATAATGGAGACTAGGTATCTACCACCCCACTACCACTACCAGATTAGAGCCATAATGGAGACTAGGTATCTACCACACCACTACCACTACCAGATTAGAGCCATAATGGAGACTAGGTATCTACCACCCCACTACCACTATGTGATTAGAGCCATAATGGAGACTAGGTATCTACCACACCACTACCACTACCAGATTAGAGCCATAATGGAGACTAGGTATCTACCACCCCACTACCACTATCAGACTAAAGCCATAAGGGCACCGGGCATCTATCACCCCACTACCACTATCAGATTAGAGCCATAAAGGCACTAGGCAACTACCACACCACTACCACTATCAGATTAGAGCCATAATGGAGACTAGGTATCTACCACCCCACTACCACTATCAGATTAGAGCCATAATAGAGACTAGGTATCTACCACCCCACTACCACTATCAGATTAGAGCCATAAGGGCACTAGGCATCTATCACCTCACTACCACTATCAGATTAGAGCCATAATGGAGACTAGGTATCTACCACCCCACTACCACTATCAGATTAGAGCCATAAGGGCACTAGGCATCTACCACCCCACTATCACTACCAGATTAGAGCCATAATGGAGACTAGGTATCTACCACCACCACTATCAGATTAGAGTCATAAGGGCACTAGGCATCTATCACCCCACTACCACTATCAGATTAGAGCCATAAAGGCACTAGGCATCTACCACCCACCTACCACTATCAGATTAGAGCCATAATGGAGACTAGGTATCTACCACCCCACTACCACTATCAGATTAGAGCCATAAGGGCACTAGTCATCTACCACCCCACTACCACTATCAGATTAGAGCCATAAAGGCACTAGGCAACTACCACCCCACTACCACTATCAGATTAGAGCCATAATGGAGACTAGGTATCTACCACCCATCTACCACTATCAGATTAGAGCCATAATGGAGACTAGGTATCTACCACCCCACTACCACTACCAGATTAGAGCCATAATGGAGACTAGGTATCTACCACACCACTACCACTACCAGATTAGAGCCATAATGGAGACTAGGTATCTACCACCCCACTACCACTATGTGATTAGAGCCATAATGGAGACTAGGTATCTACCACCCCACTACCACTATCAGATTAGAGCCATAAAGGCACTAGGCATCTACCACCCCACTACCACTATCAGATTAGAGCCATAAAGGCACTAGGCATCTACCACCCCACTACCACTATCAGATTAGAGCCATAATGGAGACTAGGTATCTACCACCCCACTACCACTATCAGATTAGAGCCATAATGGAGATTAGGCATCTACCACCCCGCTACCACTACCAGATTAGAGCCATAATGGAGACTAGGTATCTACCACACCACTACCACTACCAGATTAGAGCCATAATGGAGACTAGGTATCTACCACCCCACTACCACTATCAGATTAGAGCCATAATGGAGACTAGGTATCTTCCACCCCACTACCACTACCAAATTGGAGCCATAATGGGGACTAGGTATCTACCACCCCACTACCACTATCAGATTAGAGCCATAATGGAGACTAGGTATCTACCACCCCACTACCTCTATCAGATTAGAGCCATAATGGAGAGTAGGTATCTTCCACCCCACTACCACTGCCAGATTAGAGCCATAATTGAGACTAGGTATCTACCACCCCACTACCACTACCAAATTGGAGCCATAATGGGGACTAGGTATCTACCACCCCACTACCACTATCAGATTAGAGCCATAATGGAGACTAGGGTTCTACCACCCCACTACCACTATCAGATTAGAGCCATAAGGGCACTAGGCATCTACCACCACACTACCACTATCAGATTAGAGCCATAAGGGCACTAGACATCTACCACCCCGCTACCACTATCAGATTAGAGCCATAAGGGCACTAGGCATCTACCACCCCACTACCACTATCAGATTAGAGCCATAATGGAGACTAGGTATCTACCACCCCACTACCACTATCAGATTAGAGCCATAAGGGCACTAGGCATCTATCACCCAACTACCACTATCAGATTAGAGCCATAAAGCCACTAGGCATCTACCACCCCACTACCACTATCAGATTAGAGCCATAATGGAGACTAGGTATCTACCACCCCACTACCACTATCAGATTAGAGCCATAATGGAGACTAGGTATCTACAACCCCACTACCACTATCAGATTAGAGCCATAAGGGCACTAGACATCTATCACCCCACTACCACTATCAGACTAGAGCCATAAAGGCACTAGGCATCTACCACCCCACTACTCCTATCAGATTAGAGCCATAATGGAGAGTAGGTATCTTCCACCCCACTACCACTGCCAGATTAGAGCCATAATTGAGACTAGGTATCTACCACCCCACTACCACTACCAAATTGGAGCCATAATAGGGACTAGGTATCTACCACCCCACTACCACTATCAGATTAGAGCCATAATGGAGACTAGGTGTCTACCACCCCACTACCACTATCAGATTAGAGCCATAAGGGCAATAGGCATCTACCACCACACTACCACTATCAGATTAGAGCCATAAGGGCACTAGGCATCTACCACCCTGCTACCACTATCAGATTAGAGCCATAAGGGCACTAGACATCTACCACCCCGCTACCACTATCATATTAGAGCCATAATGGAGACTAGGTATCTACCAACCCACTACCACTATCAGATTAGAGCCATAAGGGCACTAGGCATCTATCACCCAACTACCACTATCAGATTAGAGCCATAAAGGCACTAGGCATCTACCACCCCACTACCACTATCAGATTAGAGCCATAAAGGCACTTGGCATCTACCACCCCACTACCACTATCAGATTAGAGCCATAAAGGCACTATGCATCTACCACCCCACTACCACTATCAGATTAGAGCCATAAAGGCACTTGGCATCTACCACCCCACTACCACTATCAGATTAGAGCCATAAAGGCACTATGCATCTACCACCCCACTACCACTATCAGATTAGAGCCATAATGGAGACTAGGTATCTACCACCCCACTACCACTATCAGACTAGAGCCATAAGGGCACCGGGCATCTATCACCCCACTACCACTATCAGATTAGAGCCATAAAGGCACTAGGCAACTACCACACCACTACCACTATCAGATTAGAGCCATAATGGAGACTAGGTATCTACCACCCCACTACCACTACCAGATTATAGCCATAATAGAGACTAGGTATCTACCAACCCACTACCACTACCAGATTAGAGCCATAATGGAGACTAGGTATCTACCACCCCACTACCACTATCAGATTAGAGCCATAAGGGCACTAGGCATCTATCACCTCACTACCACTATCAGATTAGAGCCATAAAAGCACTAGGCATCCACCACCCCACTACCACTATCAGATTAGAGCCATAATGGAGACTAGGTATCTACCACCCCACTACCACTATCAGATTAGAGCCATAAGGGCACTAGGCATCTACCACCCCACTATCACTATCAGATTAGAGCCATAATGGAGACTAGGTATCTACCACCACCACTATCAGATTAGAGTCATAAGGGCACTAGGCATCTACCACCCCACTACCACTATCAGATTAGAGCCAAAATGGAGACTAGGTATCTACCACCCCTCTACCACTATCAGATTAGAGCCATAATGGAGACTAGGTATCTACCACCCCACTACCACTACCAGATTAGAGCCATAATGGAGACTAGGTATCTACCACACCACTACCACTACCAGATTAGAGCCATAATGGAGACTAGGTATCTACCACCCCACTACCACTATGTGATTAGAGCCATAATGGAGACTAGGTATCTACCACCCCACTACCACTATCAGATTAGAGCCATAAGGGCACTAGGCATCTACCACCCCACTACCACTATCAGATTAGAGCCATAAAGGCACTAGGCATCTACCACCCCACTACCACTATCAGATTAGAGCCATAATGGAGACTAGGTATCTACCACCCCACTACCACTATCAGATTAGAGCCATAAGGGCACTAGGCATCTATCACCCAACTACCACTATCATATTAGAGCCATAAAGGCACTAGGCATCTACCACCCCACTACCACTATCAGATTAGAGCCATAATGGAGACTAGGTATCTACCACCCCACTACCACTATCAGATTAGAGCCATAAGGGCACTAGACATCTATCACCCCACTACCACTATCAGACTAGAGCCATAAAGGCACTAGGCATCTACCACCCCACTACCACTATCAGATTAGAGCCATAATGGAGAGTAGGTATCTTCCACCCCACTACCACTGCCAGATTAGAGCCATAATTGAGACTAGGTATCTACCACCCCACTACCACTACCAAATTGGAGCCATAATAGGGACTAGGTATCTACCACCCCACTACCACTATCAGATTAGAGCCATAATGGAGACTAGGTGTCTACCACCCCACTACCACTATCAGATTAGAGCCATAAGGGCACTAGGCATCTACCACCACACTACCACTATCAGATTAGAGCCATAAGGGCACTAGGCATCTACCACCCCACTACCACTATCAGATTAGAGCCATAATGGAGACTAGGTATCTACCACCCCACTACCACTATCAGATTAGAGCCATAAGGGCACTAGACATCTATCACCCCACTACCACTATCAGACTAGAGCCATAAAGGCACTAGGCATCTACCACCCCACTACCACTATCAGATTAGAGCCATAATGGAGAGTAGGTATCTTCCACCCCACTACCACTGCCAGATTAGAGCCATAATTGAGACTAGGTATCTACCACCCCACTACCACTACCAAATTGGAGCCATAATAGGGACTAGGTATCTACCACCCCACTACCACTATCAGATTAGAGCCATAATGGAGACTAGGTGTCTACCACCCCACTACCACTATCAGATTAGAGCCATAAGGGCACTAGGCATCTACCACCACACTACCACTATCAGATTAGAGCCATAAGGGCACTAGGCATCTACCACCCTGCTACCACTATCAGATTAGAGCCATAAGGGCACTAGACATCTACCACCCCGCTACCACTATCACAGTAGAGCCATAATGGAGACTAGGTATCTACCAACCCACTACCACTATCAGATTAGAGCCATAAGGGCACTAGGCATCTATCACCCAACTACCACTATCAGATTAGAGCCATAAAGGCACTAGGCATCTACCACCCCACTACCACTATCAGATTAGAGCCATAAAGGCACTTGGCATCTACCACCCCACTACCACTATCAGATTAGAGCCATAAAGGCACTATGCATCTACCACCCCACTACCACTATCAGATTAGAGCCATAATGGAGACTAGGTATCTACCACCCCACTACCACTATCAGACTAGAGCCATAAGCACACCGGGCATCGATCACCCCACTACCACTATCAGATTAGAGCCATAAAGGCACTAGGCATCTACCACCCCACTACCACTATCAGATTAGAGCCATAATGGAGACTAGGTATCTACCATCCCACTACCACTACCAGATTAGAGCCATAATAGAGACTAGGTATCTACCAACCCACTACCACTACCAGATTAGAGCCATAATGGAGACTAGGTATCTACCACCCCACTACCACTATCAGATTAGAGCCATAAGGGCACTAGGCATCTATCACCTCACTACCACTATCAGATTAGAGCCATAAAGGCACTAGGCATCCACCACCCCACTACCACTATCAGATTAGAGCCATAATGGAGACTAGGTATCTACCACCCCACTACCACTATCAGATTAGAGCCATAAGGGCACTAGGCATCTACCACCCCACTATCACGATCAGATTAGAGCCATAATGGAGACTAGGTATCTACCACCCCACTACCACTATCAGATTAGAGCCAAAATGGAGACTAGGTATCTACCACCCCTCTACCACTATCAGATTAGAGCCATAATGGAGACTAGGTATCTACCACCCCACTACCACTACCAGATTAGAGCCAAAATGGAGACTAGGTATCTACCACACCACTACCACTACCAGATTAGAGCCATAATGGAGACTAGGTATCTACCACCCCACTACCACTATGTGATTAGAGCCATAATGGAGACTAGGTATCTACCACCCCACTACCACTATCATATTAGAGCCATAAGGGCACTAGGCATCTACCACCCCACTACCACTATCAGATTAGAGCCATAAAGGCACTAGGCATCTACCACTCCACTACCACTATCAGATTAGAGCCATAATGGAGACTAGGTATCTACCACCCCACTACCACTATCAGATTAGAGCCATAATGGAGACTAGGCATCTACCACCCCACTACCACTACCAGATTAGAGCCATAATGGAGACTAGGTATCTACCACACCACTACCACTACCAGATTAGATCCATAATGGAGACTAGGTATCGACCACCCCACTACCACTATCAGATTAGAGCCATAATGGAGACTAGGTATCTACCACCCCACTACCACTATCAGATTAGAGCCATAATGGAGACTAGGTATCTACCACCCCACTACCACTATCAGATTGGAGCCATAATGGGGACTAGGTATCTACCACCCCACTACCACTATCAGATTAGAGCCATAATGGAGACTATGTATCTACCACCCCACTACCTCTATCAGATTAGAGCCATAATGGAGAGTAGGTATCTACCACCCCACTACCACTGCCAGATTAGAGCCATAATGGAGACTAGGTATCTACCACCCCACTACCACTATCAGATTAGAGCCATAATGGAGACTAGGTATCTACCACCCCACTACCACTCTCAGATTAGAGCCATAAAGGGCACTAGGCATCTACCACCACACTACCACTATCAGATTAGAGCCATAAGGGCACTAGACATCTACCACCCCGCTACCACTATCAGATTAGAGCCATAAGGGCACTAGACATCTACCAC
This sequence comes from Salvelinus alpinus, assembly GCF_045679555.1. Lineage (NCBI taxonomy): Eukaryota > Metazoa > Chordata > Actinopteri > Salmoniformes > Salmonidae > Salvelinus > Salvelinus alpinus. Next base: position 107,039,279 of record NC_092088.1, read on the forward strand.
CCCACTACCACTATCAGATTAGAGCCATAATGGAGACTAGGTATCTACCACCCCACTACCACTATCAGATTAGAGCCATAAGGGCACTAGGCATCTATCACCCAACTACCACTATCAGATTAGAGCCATAAAGGCACTAGGCATCTACCACCCCACTACCACTATCAGATTAGAGCCATAATGGAGACTAGGTATCTACCACCCCACTACCACTATCATATTAGAGCCATAATGGAGACTAGGTATCTACCACCCCACTACCACTATCAGATTAGAGCCATAAGGGCACTAGGCATCTATCACCCAACTACCACTATCAGATTAGAGCCATAAAGCCACTAGGCATCTACCACCCCACTACCACTATCAGATTAGAGCCATAATGGAGACTAGGTATCTACCACCCCACTACCACTATCAGATTAGAGCCATAATGGAGACTAGGTATCTACAACCCCACTACCACTATCAGATTAGAGCCATAAGGGCACTAGACATCTATCACCCCACTACCACTATCAGACTAGAGCCATAAAGGCACTAGGCATCTACCACCCCACTACTCCTATCAGATTAGAGCCATAATGGAGAGTAGGTATCTTCCACCCCACTACCACTGCCAGATTAGAGCCATAATTGAGACTAGGTATCTACCACCCCACTACCACTACCAAATTGGAGCCATAATAGGGACTAGGTATCTACCACCCCACTACCACTATCAGATTAGAGCCATAATGGAGACTAGGTGTCTACCACCCCACTACCACTATCAGATTAGAGCCATAAGGGCAATAGGCATCTACCACCACACTACCACTATCAGATTAGAGCCATAAGGGCACTAGGCATCTACCACCCTGCTACCACTATCAGATTAGAGCCATAAGGGCACTAGACATCTACCACCCCGCTACCACTATCATATTAGAGCCATAATGGAGACTAGGTATCTACCAACCCACTACCACTATCAGATTAGAGCCATAAGGGCACTAGGCATCTATCACCCAACTACCACTATCAGATTAGAGCCATAAAGGCACTAGGCATCTACCACCCCACTACCACTATCAGATTAGAGCCATAAAGGCACTTGGCATCTACCACCCCACTACCACTATCAGATTAGAGCCATAAAGGCACTATGCATCTACCACCCCACTACCACTATCAGATTAGAGCCATAAAGGCACTTGGCATCTACCACCCCACTACCACTATCAGATTAGAGCCATAAAGGCACTATGCATCTACCACCCCACTACCACTATCAGATTAGAGCCATAATGGAGACTAGGTATCTACCACCCCACTACCACTATCAGACTAGAGCCATAAGGGCACCGGGCATCTATCACCCCACTACCACTATCAGATTAGAGCCATAAAGGCACTAGGCAACTACCACACCACTACCACTATCAGATTAGAGCCATAATGGAGACTAGGTATCTACCACCCCACTACCACTACCAGATTATAGCCATAATAGAGACTAGGTATCTACCAACCCACTACCACTACCAGATTAGAGCCATAATGGAGACTAGGTATCTACCACCCCACTACCACTATCAGATTAGAGCCATAAGGGCACTAGGCATCTATCACCTCACTACCACTATCAGATTAGAGCCATAAAAGCACTAGGCATCCACCACCCCACTACCACTATCAGATTAGAGCCATAATGGAGACTAGGTATCTACCACCCCACTACCACTATCAGATTAGAGCCATAAGGGCACTAGGCATCTACCACCCCACTATCACTATCAGATTAGAGCCATAATGGAGACTAGGTATCTACCACCACCACTATCAGATTAGAGTCATAAGGGCACTAGGCATCTACCACCCCACTACCACTATCAGATTAGAGCCAAAATGGAGACTAGGTATCTACCACCCCTCTACCACTATCAGATTAGAGCCATAATGGAGACTAGGTATCTACCACCCCACTACCACTACCAGATTAGAGCCATAATGGAGACTAGGTATCTACCACACCACTACCACTACCAGATTAGAGCCATAATGGAGACTAGGTATCTACCACCCCACTACCACTATGTGATTAGAGCCATAATGGAGACTAGGTATCTACCACCCCACTACCACTATCAGATTAGAGCCATAAGGGCACTAGGCATCTACCACCCCACTACCACTATCAGATTAGAGCCATAAAGGCACTAGGCATCTACCACCCCACTACCACTATCAGATTAGAGCCATAATGGAGACTAGGTATCTACCACCCCACTACCACTATCAGATTAGAGCCATAAGGGCACTAGGCATCTATCACCCAACTACCACTATCATATTAGAGCCATAAAGGCACTAGGCATCTACCACCCCACTACCACTATCAGATTAGAGCCATAATGGAGACTAGGTATCTACCACCCCACTACCACTATCAGATTAGAGCCATAAGGGCACTAGACATCTATCACCCCACTACCACTATCAGACTAGAGCCATAAAGGCACTAGGCATCTACCACCCCACTACCACTATCAGATTAGAGCCATAATGGAGAGTAGGTATCTTCCACCCCACTACCACTGCCAGATTAGAGCCATAATTGAGACTAGGTATCTACCACCCCACTACCACTACCAAATTGGAGCCATAATAGGGACTAGGTATCTACCACCCCACTACCACTATCAGATTAGAGCCATAATGGAGACTAGGTGTCTACCACCCCACTACCACTATCAGATTAGAGCCATAAGGGCACTAGGCATCTACCACCACACTACCACTATCAGATTAGAGCCATAAGGGCACTAGGCATCTACCACCCCACTACCACTATCAGATTAGAGCCATAATGGAGACTAGGTATCTACCACCCCACTACCACTATCAGATTAGAGCCATAAGGGCACTAGACATCTATCACCCCACTACCACTATCAGACTAGAGCCATAAAGGCACTAGGCATCTACCACCCCACTACCACTATCAGATTAGAGCCATAATGGAGAGTAGGTATCTTCCACCCCACTACCACTGCCAGATTAGAGCCATAATTGAGACTAGGTATCTACCACCCCACTACCACTACCAAATTGGAGCCATAATAGGGACTAGGTATCTACCACCCCACTACCACTATCAGATTAGAGCCATAATGGAGACTAGGTGTCTACCACCCCACTACCACTATCAGATTAGAGCCATAAGGGCACTAGGCATCTACCACAACACTACCACTATCAGATTAGAGCCATAAGGGCACTAGGCATCTACCACCCTGCTACCACTATCAGATTAGAGCCATAAGGGCACTAGACATCTACCACCCCGCTACCACTATCACAGTAGAGCCATAATGGAGACTAGGTATCTACCAACCCACTACCACTATCAGATTAGAGCCATAAGGGCACTAGGCATCTATCACCCAACTACCACTATCAGATTAGAGCCATAAAGGCACTAGGCATCTACCACCCCACTACCACTATCAGATTAGAGCCATAAAGGCACTTGGCATCTACCACCCCACTACCACTATCAGATTAGAGCCATAAAGGCACTATGCATCTACCACCCCACTACCACTATCAGATTAGAGCCATAATGGAGACTAGGTATCTACCACCCCACTACCACTATCAGACTAGAGCCATAAGCACACCGGGCATCGATCACCCCACTACCACTATCAGATTAGAGCCATAAAGGCACTAGGCATCTACCACCCCACTACCACTATCAGATTAGAGCCATAATGGAGACTAGGTATCTACCATCCCACTACCACTACCAGATTAGAGCCATAATAGAGACTAGGTATCTACCAACCCACTACCACTACCAGATTAGAGCCATAATGGAGACTAGGTATCTACCACCCCACTACCACTATCAGATTAGAGCCATAAGGGCACTAGGCATCTATCACCTCACTACCACTATCAGATTAGAGCCATAAAGGCACTAGGCATCCACCACCCCACTACCACTATCAGATTAGAGCCATAATGGAGACTAGGTATCTACCACCCCACTACCACTATCAGATTAGAGCCATAAGGGCACTAGGCATCTACCACCCCACTATCACGATCAGATTAGAGCCATAATGGAGACTAGGTATCTACCACCACCACTATCAGATTAGAGTCATAAAGGCACTAGGCATCTACCACCCCACTACCACTATCAGATTAGAGCCAAAATGGAGACTAGGTATCTACCACCCCTCTACCACTATCAGATTAGAGCCATAATGGAGACTAGGTATCTACCACCCCACTACCACTACCAGATTAGAGCCATAATGGAGACTAGGTATCTACCACACCACTACCACTACCAGATTAGAGCCATAATGGAGACTAGGTATCTACCACCCCACTACCACTATGTGATTAGAGCCATAATGGAGACTAGGTATCTACCACCCCACTACCACTATCATATTAGAGCCATAAGGGCACTAGGCATCTACCACCCCACTACCACTATCAGATTAGAGCCATAAAGGCACTAGGCATCTACCACTCCACTACCACTATCAGATTAGAGCCATAATGGAGACTAGGTATCTACCACCCCACTACCACTATCAGATTAGAGCCATAATGGAGACTAGGCATCTACCACCCCACTACCACTATCAGATTAGAGCCATAATGGAGACTAGGTATCTACCACCCCACTACCACTACCAGATTAGAGCCATAATGGAGACTAGGTATCGACCACCCCACTACCACTATCAGATTAGAGCCATAATGGAGACTAGGTATCTACCACCCCACTACCACTACCAGATTAGAGCCATAATGGAGACTAGGTATCTACCACCCCACTACCACTACCAAATTGGAGCCATAATGGGGACTAGGTATCTACCACCCCACTACCACTATCAGATTAGAGCCATAATGGAGACTATGTATCTACCACCCCACTACCTCTATCAGATTAGAGCCATAATGGAGAGTAGGTATCTTCCACCCCACTACCACTGCCAGATTAGAGCCATAATTGAGACTAGGTATCTACCACCCCACTACCACTATCAGATTAGAGCCATAAAGGAGACTAGGCATCTACCACCCCACTACCACTCTCAGATTAGAGCCATAAGGGCACTAGGCATCTACCACCACACTACCACTATCAGATTAGAGCCATAAGGGCACTAGACATCTACCACCCCACTACCACTATCAGATTAGAGCCATAAGGGCACTAGACATCTACCACCCCACTACCACTATCATATTAGAGCCATAATGGAGACTAGGTATCTACCACCCCACTACCACTATCAGATTAGAGCCATAAGGGCACTAGGCATCTATCACCCAACTACCACTATCAGATTAGAGCCATAAAGGCACTAGGCATCTACCACCCCACTACCACTATCAGATTAGAGCCATAATGGAGACTAGGTATCTACCACCCCACTACCACTATCAGATTAGAGCCATAATGGAGACTAGGTATCTACCACCCCACTACCACTATCAGATTAGAGACATAAGGGCACTAGACATCTATCACCCCACTACCACTATCAGACTAGAGCCATAAAGGCACTAGGCATCTACCACCCCACTACCACTATCAGATTAGAGCCATAATGGAGACTAGGTATCTACCACCCCACTACCACTATCAGATTAGAGCCATATAGGCACTAGGCATCTACCACCCCACTACCACTATCAGATTAGAGCCATAATGGAGACTAGGTATCTAACACCCCACTACCACTATCAGATTAGAGCCATACTGGAGACTAGGCATCTACCACCCCACTACCACTACCAGATTAGAGCCATAATGGAGACTAGGTATCTACCACACCACTACCACTACCAGATTAGAGCCATAATGGAGACTAGGTATCTACCACCCCACTACCACTATCAGATTAGAGCCATAATGGAGACTAGGTATCTTCCACCCCACTACCACTACCAGATTAGAGCCATAATGGAGACTAGGTATCTACCACCCCACTACCACTACCAAATTGGAGCCATAATGGGGACTAGGTATCTACCACCCCACTACCACTATCAGATTAGAGCCATAAAGGAGACTAGGTATCTACCACCCCACTACCTCTATCAGATTAGAGCCATAATGGAGAGTAGGTATCTTCCACCCCACTACCACTATCAGATTAGAGCCATAATGGAGACTAGGTATCTACCACCCCACTACCTCTATAAGATTAGAGCCATAAGGGCACTTGGCATCTACCACCCCATTACCACTATCAGATTTGAGCCATAAAGGCACTAGGTATCTACCACCCCACTACCTCTATCAGATTAGAGCCATAATGGAGAGTAGGTATCTTCCACCCCACTACCACTATCAGATTAGAGCCATAATGGAGACGAGGTATATACCACCCCACTACCTCTATAAGATTAGAGCCATAAGGGCACTTGGCATCTACCACCCCATTACCACTATCAGATTAGAGTCATAATGGAGACTAGGTATCTACCACCCCACTACCACTATCAGATTAGAGCCATAATGGAGAGTAGGTATCTTCCACCCCACTACCACTATCAGATTAGAGCCATAATGGAGACTAGGTATCTACCACCCCACTACCACTACCAGATTAGAGCCATAATGGAGACTAGGTATCTACCACCCCACTACCACTATCAGATTAGAGCCATAATGGAGACTAGGTATCTACCACACCACTACCACTACCAGATTAGAGCCATAATGGAGACTAGGTATCTACCACCCCACTACCACTATCAGACTAGAGCCATAATGGAGACTAGGTATCTACCACCCCACTACCACTATCAGATTAGAGCCATAATGGAGACTAGGTATCTACCACCCAACTACCTCTATAAGATTAGAGCCATAAGGGCACTTGGCATCTACCACCCCACTACCACTATCAGATTAGAGCCATAAAGGCACTAGGCATCTACCACCCCACTACCACTATCAGATTAGAGCCATAATGGAGACTAGGTATCTACCACCCCACTACCACTATCAGATTAGAGCCATAAGGGCACTAGGCATCTACCACCCCACTACCACTATCAGATTAGAGACATAATGGAGACTAGGTATCTACCACCCCACTACCACTATCAGATTAGAGCCATAAGGGCACTAGGCATCTACCACCCCGCTACCACTATCAGATTAGAGCCATAAAGGCACTAGACATCTACCACCCCACTACCACTATCAGATTAGAGCCATAATGGAGACTAGGTATCTACCACCCCACTACCACTATCAGATTAGAGCCATAAGGGCACTAGGCATCTACCACCCCGCTACCACTATCAGATTAGAGCCATAATGGAGACTAGGTATCTTCCACCCCACTACCACTACCAGATTAGAGCCATAATGGAGACTAGGTATCTACCACCCCACTACCACTACCAAATTGGAGCCATAATGGGGACTAGGTATCTACCACCCCACTACCACTATCAGATTAGAGCCATAATGGAGACTATGTATCTACCACCCCACTACCTCTATCAGATTAGAGCCATAATGGAGAGTAGGTATCTTCCACCCCACTACCACTATCAGATTAGAGCCATAATGGGCACTAGGCATCTACCACCCCACTACCACTATCAGATTAGAGCCATAATGGAGACTAGGTATCTACCACCCCACTACCACTCTCAGATTAGAGCCATAAGGGCACTAGGCATCTACCACCCCACTACCACTATCAGATTAGAGCCATAAGGGCACTAGACATCTACCACCCCGCTACCACTATCAGATTAGAGCCATAAGGGCACTAGACATCTACCACCCCACTACCACTATCATATTAGAGCCATAATGGAGACTAGGTATCTACCACCCCACTACCACTATCAGATTAGAGCCATAAGGGCACTAGGCATCTATCACCCAACTACCACTATCAGATTAGAGCCATAAAGGCACTAGGCATCTACCACCCCACTACCACTATCAGATTAGAGCCATAATGGAGACTAGGTATCTACCACCCCACTACCACTATCAGATTAGAGCCATAATGGAGACTAGGTATCTACCACCCCACTACCACTATCAGATTAGAGACATAAGGGCACTAGACATCTATCACCCCACTACCACTATCAGACTAGAGCCATAAAGGCACTAGGCATCTACCACCCCACTACCACTATCAGATTAGAGCCATAATGGAGACTAGGTATCTACCACCCCACTACCACTATCAGATTAGAGCCATATAGGCACTAGGCATCTACCACCCCACTACCACTATCAGATTAGAGCCATAATGGAGACTAGGTATCTAACACCCCACTACCACTATCAGATTAGAGCCATACTGGAGACTAGGCATCTACCACCCCACTACCACTACCAGATTAGAGCCATAATGGAGACTAGGTATCTACCACACCACTACCACTACCAGATTAGAGCCATAATGGAGACTAGGTATCTACCACCCCACTACCACTATCAGATTAGAGCCATAATGGAGACTAGGTATCTTCCACCCCACTACCACTACCAGATTAGAGCCATAATGGAGACTAGGTATCTACCACCCCACTACCACTACCAAATTGGAGCCATAATGGGGACTAGGTATCTACCACCCCACTACCACTATCAGATTAGAGCCATAAAGGAGACTAGGTATCTACCACCCCACTACCTCTATCAGATTAGAGCCATAATGGAGAGTAGGTATCTTCCACCCCACTACCACTATCAGATTAGAGCCATAATGGAGACTAGGTATCTACCACCCCACTACCTCTATAAGATTAGAGCCATAAGGGCACTTGGCATCTACCACCCCATTACCACTATCAGATTTGAGCCATAAAGGCACTAGGTATCTACCACCCCACTACCTCTATCAGATTAGAGCCATAATGGAGAGTAGGTATCTTCCACCCCACTACCACTATCAGATTAGAGCCATAATGGAGACGAGGTATATACCACCCCACTACCTCTATAAGATTAGAGCCATAAGGGCACTTGGCATCTACCACCCCATTACCACTATCAGATTAGAGTCATAATGGAGACTAGGTATCTACCACCCCACTACCACTATCAGATTAGAGCCATAATGGAGAGTAGGTATCTTCCACCCCACTACCACTATCAGATTAGAGCCATAATGGAGACTAGGTATCTACCACCCCACTACCACTACCAGATTAGAGCCATAATGGAGACTAGGTATCTACCACCCCACTACCACTATCAGATTAGAGCCATAATGGAGACTAGGTATCTACCACACCACTACCACTACCAGATTAGAGCCATAATGGAGACTAGGTATCTACCACCCCACTACCACTATCAGACTAGAGCCATAATGGAGACTAGGTATCTACCACCCCACTACCACTATCAGATTAGAGCCATAATGGAGACTAGGTATCTACCACCCCACTACCTCTATAAGATTAGAGCCATAAGGGCACTTGGCATCTACCACCCCACTACCACTATCAGATTAGAGCCATAAAGGCACTAGGCATCTACCACCCCACTACCACTATCAGATTAGAGCCATAATGGAGACTAGGTATCTACCACCCCACTACCACTATCAGATTAGAGCCATAAGGGCACTAGGCATCTACCACCCCACTACCACTATCAGATTAGAGACATAATGGAGACTAGGTATCTACCACCCCACTACCACTATCAGATTAGAGCCATAAGGGCACTAGGCATCTACCACCCCACTACCACTATCAGATTAGAGCCATAAAGGCACTAGACATCTACCACCCCACTACCACTATCAGATTAGAGCCATAATGGAGACTAGGTATCTACCACCCCACTACCACTATCAGATTAGAGCCATAAGGGCACTAGGCATCTACCACCCCGCTACCACTATCAGATTAGAGCCATAAGGGCACTAGACATCTACCACCCCACTACCACTATCAGATTAGAGCCATAATGGAGACTAGGTATCTACCGCCTCACTACCACCATCAGATTAGAGCCATAAGGGCACTAGGCATCTTTCACCCAACTAGCACTATCAGATTAGAGCCATAAAGGCACTAGGCATCTACCACCCCACTACCACTATCAGATTAGAGCCATAATGGAGACTAGGTATCTACCGCCTCACTACCACCATCAGATTAGAGCCATAATGGAGACTAGGTATCTACCACCCCACTACCACTATGAGATTAGAGCCAAAATGTAGACTAGGTATCTACCACCCCACTACCTCTATCAGATTAGAGCCATAATGGAGACTAGGTATCTACCACCCCACTACCACTATCAGATTAGAGCTATAATGGAGACTAGGTATCTACCACCCCTCTACCACCACCAGATCAGAGCCATAATGGAGACTAGGTATCTACCACCCCACTACCACTATCAGATTAGAGCCATAAGGGCACTAGGCATCTACCACCACACTACTCCTATCAGATTAGAGCCATAAGGGCACTAGGCATCTACCACCCCGCTACCACTATCATATTAGAGCCATAAGGGCACTAGACATCTACCACCCCACTACCACTTTCAGATTAGAGCTATAATGGAGACTAGGTATCTACCACCCCTCTACCTCTACCAGATTAGAGCCATAATGGAGACTAGGTATCTACCACCCCACTACCACTACCAAATTGGAGCCATAATGGGGACTAGGTATCTACCACCCCACTACCTCTATCAGATTAGAGCCATAATGGAGAGTAGGTATCTTCCACCCCACTACCACTATCAGATTAGAGCCTTAATGGAGACTAGGTATCTACCACCCCACTACCACTACCAGATTAGAGCCATAATGGAGACTAGGTATCTACCACCCCACTATAACTATCAGAATAGAGCCATAATGGAGACTAGGTATCTACCACACCACTACCACTACCAGATTAGAGCCATAATGGAGACTAGGTATCTACCACCCCACTACCACTATCAGATTAGAGCCATAATGGAGACTAGGTATCTACCACCCCACTACCACTATCAGATTAGAGCCATAATGGAGACTAGGTATCTACCACCCAACTACCTCGATAAGATTAGAGCCATAAGGGCACTTGGCATCTACCACCCCACTACCACTATCAGATTAGAGCCATAAAGGCACTAGGCATCTACCACCCCACTACCACTATCAGATTAGAGCCATAATGGAGACTAGGTATCTACCACCCCACTACCACTATCAGATTAGAGCCATAAGGGCACTAGGCATCTACCACCCCACTACCACTATGAGATTAGAGCCATAATGGAGACTAGGTATCTACCACCCCACTACCACTATCAGATTAGAGCCATAAGGGCTCTAGGCATCTACCACCCCGCTACCACTATCAGATTAGAGCCATAAGGGCACTAGACATCTACCACCCCACTACCACTATCAGATTAGAGCCATAATGGAGACTAGGTATCTACCACCCCACTACCACTATCAGATTAGAGCCATAAGGGCACTAGGCATCTATCACTCAACTAGCACTATCAGATTAGAGCCATAAAGGCACTAGGCATCTACCACCCCACTACCACTATCAGATTAGAGCCATATTGGAGACTAGTTATCTACCACCCCACTACCACCATCAGATTAGAGCCATAATGGAGACTAGGTATCTACCACCCCACTACCACTATGAGATTAGAGCCAAAATGTAGACTAGGTATCTACCACCCCACTACCACTATCAGATTAGAGCCATAATGGAGACTAGACATCTACCACCCCACTGCCACTATCAGATTAGAGCCATAATGGAGACTAGGTATCTACCACCCCACTACCACTATCAGATTAGAGCCATAAAGGCACTAGGCATCTACCACCCCACTACCACTACCAGATTAGAGCCATAATGGAGACTAGGTATCTACCACCCCACTACCACTATCAGATTAGAGCCATAATGGAGACTAGGTATCTACCACCCCACTACCACTACCAAATTGGAGCCATAATGGGGACTAGGTATCTACCACCCCACTACCACTATCAGATTAGAGCCATAATGGAGACTAGGTATCTACCACCCCACTACCACTATCAGATTAGAGCCATAAGGGCACTAGGCATCTACCACCCCACTACCACTATCAGATTAGAGCCATAAGGGCACTAGCCATCTACCACCCCACTACCACTATCAGATTAGAGCCATAATGGAGACTAGGTATCTACCACCCCACTACCACTATCAGATTAGAGCCATAAGGGCACTAGGCATCTATCACCCAACTACCACTATCAGATTAGAGCCATAAAGGCACTAGGCATCTACCACCCCACTACCACTATCAGATTAGAGCCATAATGGAGACTAGGTATCTACCACCCCACTACCACCATCAGATTAGAGCCATAATGGAGACTAGACATATACCATCCCAATACCACTATCAGATCAGAGCCATAATGGAGACTAGGTATCTACCACCCCACTACCACTACCAAATTGGAGCCATAATGGGGACTAGGTATCTACCACCCCACTACCACTATCAGCTTAGCGCCATAATGGAGACTAGGTATCTACCACCCCACTACCTCTATCAGATTAGAGCCATAATGGAGAGTAGGTATCTTCCACCGCACTACCACTATCAGATTAGAGCCATAATGGAGACTAGGTATCTACCACCCCACTACCACTACCAGATTAGAGCCATAATGGAGACTAGGTATCTACCACCCCACTACCACTATCAGATTAGAGCCATAATGGAGACTAGGTATCTACCACACCACTACCACTATCAGATTAGAGCCATAATGGAGACTAGGTATCTACCACCCCACTACCACTATCAGATTAGAGCCATAATGGAGACTAGGTATCTACCACCCCACTACCACTATCAGATTAGAGCCATAATGGAGACTAGACATATACCACCCCACTACCTCTATAAGATTAGAGCCATAAGGGCACATGGCATCTACCACCCCACTACCACTATCAGATTAGAGCCATAAAGGCACTAGGTATCTACCACCCCACTACCACTATCAGATTAGAGCCATAATGGAGACTAGGTATCTACCACCCCACTACCACTATCAGATTAGAGCCATAAGGGCACTAGGCATCTATCACTCAACTAGCACTATCAGATTAGAGCCATAAAGGCACTAGGCATCTACCACCCCACTACCACTATCAGATTAGAGCCATATTGGAGACTAGTTATCTACCACCCCACTACCACCATCAGATTAGAGCCATAATGGAGACTAGGTATCTACCACCCCACTACCACTATGAGATTAGAGCCAAAATGTAGACTAGGTATCTACCACCCCACTACCACTATCAGATTAGAGACATAATGGAGACTAGACATATACCACCCCACTGCCACTATCAGATTAGAGCCATAATGGAGACTAGGTATCTACCACCCCACTACCACTATCAGATTAGAGCCATAAAGGCACTAGGCATCTACCACCCCACTACCACTACCAGATTAGAGCCATAATGGAGACTAGGTATCTACCACCCCACTACCACTATCAGATTAGAGCCATAATGGAGACTAGGTATCTACCACCCCACTACCACTACCAAATTGGAGCCATAATGGGGACTAGGTATCTACCACCCCACTACCACTATCAGATTAGAGCCATAATGGAGACTAGGTATCTACCACCCCACTACCACTATCAGATTAGAGCCATAAGGGCACTAGGCATCTACCACCCCGCTACCACTATCAGATTAGAGCCATAAGGGCACTAGCCATCTACCACCCCACTACCACTATCAGATTAGAGCCATAATGGAGACTAGGTATCTACCACCCCACTACCACTATCAGATTAGAGCCATAAGGGCACTAGGCATCTATCACCCAACTACCACTATCAGATTAGAGCCATAAAGGCACTAGGCATCTACCACCCCACTACCACTATCAGATTAGAGCCATAATGGAGACTAGGTATCTACCACCCCACTACCACCATCAGATTAGAGCCATAATGGAGACTAGGTATCTACCACCCCACTACCACTATGAGATTAGAGCCAAAATGTAGACTAGGTATCTACCACCCCACTACCACTATCAGATTAGAGCCATAATGGAGACTAGACATATACCATCCCAATACCACTATCAGATCAGAGCCATAATGGAGACTAGGTATCTACCACCCCACTACCACTACCAAATTGGAGCCATAATGGGGACTAGGTATCTACCACCCCACTACCACTATCAGCTTAGCGCCATAATGGAGACTAGGTATCTACCACCCCACTACCTCTATCAGATTAGAGCCATAATGGAGAGTAGGTATCTTCCACCGCACTACCACTATCAGATTAGAGCCATAATGGAGACTAGGTATCTACCACCCCACTACCACTACCAGATTAGAGCCATAATGGAGACTAGGTATCTACCACCCCACTACCACTATCAGATTAGAGCCATAATGGAGACTAGGTATCTACCACACCACTACCACTATCAGATTAGAGCCATAATGGAGACTAGGTATCTACCACCCCACTACCACTATCAGATTAGAGCCATAATGGAGACTAGGTATCTACCTCCCCACTACCACTATCAGATTAGAGCCATAATGGAGACTAGACATATACCACCCCACTACCTCTATAAGATTAGAGCCATAAGGGCACATGGCATCTACCACCCCACTACCACTATCAGATTAGAGCCATAAAGGCACTAGGCATCTACCACCCCACTACCACTATCAGATTAGAGCCATAATGGAGACTAGGTATCTACCACCCCACTACCACTATCAGATTAGAGCCATAAGGGCACTAGGCATCTATCACCCCACTACCACTATCAGATTAGAGCCATAAAGGCACTAGGCATCTACCACCCCACTACCACTATCAGATTAGAGCCATAATGGAGACTAGGTATCTACCACCCCACTACCACTATCAGATTAGAGCCATAAGGGCACTAGGCATCTACCACCCCGCTACCACTATCAGATTAGAGCCATAAGGGCACTAGACATCTACCACCCCACTACCACTATCAGATTAGAGCCATAATGGAGACTAGGTATCTACCACTCCACTACCACTATCAGATTAGAGCCATAAGGGCACTAGGCATCTATCACCCAACTAGCACTATCAGATTAGAGCCATAAAGGCACTAGGCATCTACCACCCCACTACCACTATCAGATTAGAGCCATAATGGAGACTAGGTATCTACCACCCCACTACCACCATCAGATTAGAGCCATAATGGAGACTAGGTATCTACCACCCCACTACCACTATGAGATTAGAGCCAAAATGTAGACTAGGTATCTACCACCCCACTACCACTATCAGATTAGTGCCATAATGGAGACTACTAGACATATACCACCCCACTACCACTATCAGATTAGAGCCATAATGGAGACTAGGTATCTACCACCCCCCTACCACTATCAGAAAAGAGCCATAAGGGCACTAGGCATCTACCACCCCACTATCACCATCAGATTAGAGCCATAATGGAGACTAGGTATCTACCACCCCACTACCACTATGAGATTAGAGCCAAAATGTAGACTAGGTATCTACCACCCCACTACCACTATCAGATTAGCGCCATAATTGAGACTAGGTATCTACCACCCCACTACCTCTATCAGATTAGAGCCATAATGGAGACTAGGTATCTACCACCCCACTACCACTATCAGATTAGAGCTATAATGGAGACTAGGTATCTACCACCCCTCTACCACCACCAGCTTAGAGCCATAATGGAGACTAGGTATCTACCACCCCACTACCACTATCAGATTAGAGCCATAAGGGCACTAGGCATCTACCACCACACTACCACTATCAGATTAGAGCCATAAGGGCACTAGGCATCTACCACCCCGCTACCACTATCATATTAGAGCCATAAGGGCACTAGGTATCTACCTCCCCACTACCACTACCAAATTGGAGCCAAAATGGGGACTAGGTATCTACCACCCCACTTCCACTTTCAGATTAGAGCCATAATGGAGACTAGGTATCTACCACCCCACTACCACTATGAGATTAGAGCCATAATGGAGACTAGGTATCTCCCACCCCACTACCACTACCAAATTGGAGCCATAATGGGGACTAGGTATCTACCACCCCACTACCACTATCAGATTAGCGCCATAATGGAGACTAGGTATCTACCAACGCACTACCTCTATCAGATTAGAGCCATAATGGAGACTAGGTATCTACCACCCCACTACCACTATCAGATTAGAGCCATAAGGGCACCAGGCATCTACCACCACACTACCACTATCAGATTAGAGCCATAAGGGCACTAGGCATCTACCACCCCGCAACCACTATCATATTAGAGCCATAAGGGCACTAGACATCTACCACCACACTACCACTATCAGATTAGAGCCATAAGGGCACTAGGCATCTACCACCCCGCAACCACTATCATATTAGAGCCATAAGGGCACTAGACATCTACCACCCCACTACCACTACCAAATTGGAGCCATAATGGGGACTAGGTATCTACCACCCCACTACCACTATCAGATTAGAGCCATAATGGAGACTAGGTATCTACCACCCCACTACCACTATGAGATTAGAGCCATAATGGAGACTAGGTATCTCCCACCCCACTACCACTACCAAATTGGAGCCATAATGGGGACTAGGTATCTACCACCCCACTACCACTATCAGATTAGCGCCATAATGGAGACTAGGTATCTACCAACGCACTACCTCTATCAGATTAGAGCCATAATGGAGACTAGGTATCTACCACCCCACTACCACTATCAGATCAGAGCCATGAGGGCACCAGGCATCTACCACCACACTACCACTATCAGATTAGAGCCATAAGGGCACTAGGCATCTACCACCCCGCAACCACTATCATATTAGAGCCATAAGGGCACTAGACATCTACCACCCCACTACCACTACCAAATTGGAGCCATAATGGGGACTAGGTATCTACCACCCCACTACCACTATCAGATTAGAGCCATAATGGAGACAAGGTATCTTCCACCCCACTACCACTATCAGATTAGAGCCATAATGGAGACTAGACATATACCACCCCACTACCTCTATAAGATTAGAGCCATAAGGGCACATGGCATCTACCACCCCACTACCACTATCAGATTAGAGCCATAAAGGCACTAGGCATCTACCACCCCACTACCACTATCAGATTAGAGCCATAATGGAGACTAGGTATCTACCACCCCACTACCACTATGAGATTAGAGCCAAAATGTAGACTAGGTATCTACCACCCCACTACCACTATCAGATTAGAGCCATAATGGAGACTAGACATATACCACCCCACTACCACTATCAGATTAGAGCCATAATGGAGACTAGGTATCTACCACCCCACTACCACTATCAGATTAGAGCCATAAAGGCACTTGGCATCTACCACCCCACTACCACTACCAGATTAGAGCCATAATGGAGACTAGGTATCTACCACCCCACTTCCACTACCAAATTGGAGCCATAATGGGGACTAGGTATCTACCACCCCACTACCTCTATCAGATTAGAGCCATAATGGAGACTAGGTATCTACCACCCCACCCCACTACCACTATCAGATTAGAGCTATAATGGAGACTAGGTATCTACCACCCCTCTACCACCACCAGATTAGAGCCATAATGGAGACTAGGTATCTACCACCCCACTACCACTATCAGATTAGAGCCATAAGGGCACTAGGCATCTACCACCACACTACCACTATCAGATTAGAGCCATAAGGGCACTAGGCATCTACCACCCCGCTACCACTATCATATTAGAGCCATAAGGGCACTAGGTATCTACCACCCCACTACCACTACCAAATTGGAGCCAAAATGGGGACTAGGTATCTACCACCCCACTACCACTATTTGATTAGAGCCATAATGGAGACTAGGTATCTACCACCCCACTACCACCATCAGATTAGAGCCATAATGGAGACTAGGTATCTACCACCCCACTACCACTATGAGATTTGAGCCATAATGGAGACTAGGTATCTACCACCCCACCCCACTACCACTATCAGATTAGAGCCATAATGGAGACTAGACAAATACCACCCCACTACCACTATCAGATTAGAGCCATAATGGAGACTAGGTATCTACCACCCCACTACCACTATCAGATTAGAGCCATAAGGGCACCAGGCATCTACCACCACACTACCACTATCAGATTAGAGCCATAAGGGCACTAGGCATCTACCACCCCGCAACCACTATCATATTAGAGCCATAAGGGCACTAGACATCTACCACCCCACTACCACTACCAAATTGGAGCCATAATGGGGACTAGGTATCTACCACCCCACTACCACTATCAGATTAGAGCCATAATGGAGACAAGGTATCTACCACCCCACTACCTCTATCAGATTAGAGCCATAATGGAGAGTAGGTATCTTCCACCCCACTACCACTATCAGATTAGAGCCATAATGGAGACTAGACATATACCACCCCACTACCTCTATAAGATTAGAGCCATAAGGGCACATGGCATCTACCACCCCACTACCACTATCAGATTAGAGCCATAAAGGCACTAGGCATCTACCACCCCACTACCACTATCAGATTAGAGCCATAATGGAGACTAGGTATCTACCACCCCACTACCACTATCAGATTAGAGCCATAAGGGCACTAGGCATCTATCACCCCACTACCACTATCAGATTAGAGCCATAAAGGCACTAGGCATCTACCACCCCACTACCACTATCAGATTAGAGCCATAATGGAGACTAGGTATCTACCACCCCACTACCACTATCAGATTACAGCCATAAGGGCACTAGGCATCTACCACCCCGCTACCACAATCAGATTAGAGCCATAAGGGCACTAGACATCTACCACCCCACTACCACTATCAGATTAGAGCCATAATGGAGACTAGGTATCTACCACTCCACTACCACTATCAGATTAGAGCCATAAGGGCACTAGGCATCTACCACCCCACTACCACTATCAGATTAGAGCCATAAAGGCACTAGGCATCTACCACCCCACTACCACTATCAGATTAGAGCCATAATGGAGACTTGGTATCTACCACCCCACTACCACCATCAGATTAGAGCCATAATGGAGACTAGGTATCTACCACCCCACTACCACTATGAGATTAGAGCCAAAATGTAGACTAGGTATCTACCACCCCACTACCACTATCAGATTAGAGCCATAATGGAGACTAGACATATACCACCCCACTACCACTATCAGATTAGAGCCATAATGGAGACTAGGTATCTACCACCCCACTACCACTATCAGATTAGAGCCATAAAGGCACTAGGCATCTACCACCCCACTACCACTACCAGATTAGAGCCATAATGGAGACTAGGTATCTACCACCCCACTACCACTATCAGATTAGAGCCATAATGGAGACTAGGGACCTACCACCCCACTACCACTACCAGATTAGAGCCATAATGGGGACTAGGTATCTACCACCCCACTACCACTATCAGATTAGAGCCATAATGGAGACTAGGTATCTACCAACCCACTACCACTATCAGATTAAAGCCATAAGGGCACTAGGCATCTATCACCCAACTACCACTATCAGATTAGAGCCATAAAGGCACTAGGCATCTACCACCCCACTACCACTATCAGATTAGAGCCATAATGGAGACTAGGTATCTACCACCCCACTACCACCATCAGATTAGAGCCATAATGGAGACTAGGTATCTACCACCCCACTACCACTATGAGATTAGAGCCAAAATGTAGACTAGGTATCTACCACCCCGCTAGCACTATCAGAAAAGAGCCATAAGGGCACTAGGCATCTACCACCCCACTATCACCATCAGATTAGAGCCATAATGGAGACTAGGTATCTACCACCCCACTACCACTATGAGATTAGAGCCAAAATGTAGACTACGTATCTACCACCCCACTACCACTATCAGATTAGAGCCATAATGGAGACTAGACATATACCACCCCACTACCATTATCAGATTAGAGCCATAATGGAGACTAGGTATCTACCACCCCACTACCACTATCAGATTAGAGCCATAAGGGCACTAGGCATCTATCACCCAACTAGCACTATCAGATTAGAGCCATAAAGGCACTAGGCATCTACCACCCCACTACCACTATCAGATTAGAGCCATAATGGAGACTTGGTATCTACCACCCCACTACCACCATCAGATTAGAGCCATAATGGAGACTAGGTATCTACCACCCCACTACCACTATGAGATTAGAGCCAAAATGTAGACTAGGTATCTACCACCCCACTACCACTATCAGATTAGAGCCATAATGGAGACTAGACATATACCACCCCACTACCACTATCAGATTAGAGCCATAATGGAGACTAGGTATCTACCACCCCACTACCACTATCAGATTAGAGCCATAAAGGCACTAGGCATCTACCACCCCACTACCACTACCAGATTAGAGCCATAATGGAGACTAGGTATCTACCACCCCACTACCACTATCAGATTAGAGCCATAATGGAGACTAGGGACCTACCACCCCACTACCACTACCAAATTGGAGCCATAATGGGGACTAGGTATCTACCACCCCACTACCACTATCAGATTAGAGCCATAATGGAGACTAGGTATCTACCAACCCACTACCACTATCAGATTAAAGCCATAAGGGCACTAGGCATCTACCACCCCACTACCACTATCAGATTAGAGCCATAATGGAGACTAGGTATCTACCACCCCACTACCACCATCAGATTAGAGCCATAATGGAGACTAGGTATCTACCACCCCACTACCACTATGAGATTAGAGCCAAAATGTAGACTAGGTATCTACCACCCCGCTAGCACTATCAGAAAAGAGCCATAAGGGCACTAGGCATCTACCACCCCACTATCACCATCAGATTAGAGCCATAATGGAGACTAGGTATCTACCACCCCACTACCACTATGAGATTAGAGCCAAAATGTAGACTAGGTATCTACCACCCCACTACCACTATCAGATTAGAGCCATAATGGAGACTAGGTATCTACCACCCCACTACCACTATCAGATTAGAGCCATAAAGGCACTTGGCATCTACCACCCCACTACCATTACCAGATTAGAGCCATAATGGAGACTAGGTATCTACCACCCCACTACCACTACCAAATTGGAGCCATAATGGAGACTAGGTATCTACCACCCCACTACCACTATCAGATTAGAGCCATAAAGGCACTTGGCATCTACCACCCCACTACCATTACCAGATTAGAGCCATAATGGAGACTAGGTATCTACCACCCCACTACCACTATCAGATTAGAGCCATAAAGGCACTTGGCATCTACCACCCCACTACCATTACCAGATTAGAGCCATAATGGAGACTAGGTATCTACCACCCCACTACCACTACCAAATTGGAGCCATAATGGGGACTAGGTATCTACCACCCCACTACCACTATCAGATTAGCGCCATAATGGAGACTAGGTATCTACCACCCCACTACCTCTATCAGATTAGAGCCATAATGGAGACTAGGTATCTACCACCCCTCTACCACCACCAGATTAGAGCCATAATGGAGACTAGACATATACCACCCCACTACCACTATCAGATTAGAGCCATAATGGAGACTAGGTATCTACCACCCCACTACCACTATCAGATTAGAGCCATAAAGGCACTAGGCATCTACCACCCCACAACCACCACCAGATTAGAGCCATAATGGAGACTAGGTATCTCCCACCCCACTACCACTACCAAATTGGAGCCATAATGGGGACTAGGTATCTACCACCCCACTACCACTATCAGATTAGCGCCATAATGGAGACTAGGTATCTACCACCGCACTACCTCTATCAGATTAGAGCCATAATGGAGACTAGGCATCTACCACCACACTACCACTATCAGATTAGAGCCATAAGGGCACTAGGCATCTACCACCCCGCAACCACTATCATATTAGAGCCATAAGGGCACTAGACATCTACCACCCCACTACCACTACCAAATTGGAGCCATAATGGGGACTAGGTATCTACCACCCCACTACCACTACCAAATTGGAGCCATAATGGGGACTAGGTATCTACCACCCCACTACCACTATCAGATTAGCGCCATAATGGAGACTAGGTATCTACCACCCCACTACCTCTATCAGATTAGAGCCATAATGGAGACTAGGTATCTACCACCCCTCTACCACCACCAGATTAGAGCCATAATGGAGACTAGACATATACCACCCCACTACCACTATCAGATTAGAGCCATAATGGAGACTAGGTATCTACCACCCCACTACCACTATCAGATTAGAGCCATAAAGGCACTAGGCATCTACCACCCCACAACCACCACCAGATTAGAGCCATAATGGAGACTAGGTATCTCCCACCCCACTACCACTACCAAATTGGAGCCATAATGGGGACTAGGTATCTACCACCCCACTACCACTATCAGATTAGCGCCATAATGGAGACTAGGTATCTACCACCGCACTACCTCTATCAGATTAGAGCCATAATGGAGACTAGGTATCTACCACCCCACTACCACTATCAGATTAGAGCCATAAGGGCACCAGGCATCTACCACCACACTACCACTATCAGATTAGAGCCATAAGGGCACTAGGCATCTACCACCCCGCAACCACTATCATATTAGAGCCATAAGGGCACTAGACATCTACCACCCCACTACCACTACCAAATTGGAGCCATAATGGGGACTAGGTATCTACCACCCCACTACCACTATCAGATTAGAGCCATAATGGAATCAAGGTATCTACCACCCCACTACCTCTATCAGATTAGAGCCATAATGGAGAGTAGGTATCTTCCACCCCACTACCACTATCAGATTAGAGCCATAATGGAGACTAGGTATCTACCACCCCACTACCACTACCAGATTAGAACCATAATGGAGACTAGGTATCTACCACCCCACTACCACTATCAGATTAGAGCCATAATGGAGACTAGGTATCTACCACCCCACTACCACTATCAGATTAGAGCCATAAGGGCACTAGGCATCTACCACCCCGCTACCACTATCAGATTAGAGCCATAAGGGCACTAGGTATCTACCACCCCACTACCACTATCAGATTAGCGCCATAATGGAGACTAGGTATCTACCACCGCACTACCTCTATCAGATTAGAGCCATAATGGAGACTAGGTATCTACCACCCCACTACCACTATCAGATTAGAGCCATAAGGGCACCAGGCATCTACCACCACACTACCACTATCAGATTAGAGCCATTAGGGCACTAGGCATCTACCACCCCGCAACCACTATCATATTAGAGCCATAAGGGCACTAGACATCTACCACCCCACTACCACTACCAAATTGGAGCCATAATGGGGACTAGGTATCTACCACCCCACTACCACTACCAAATTGGAGCCATAATGGGGACTAGGTATCTACCACCCCACTACCACTATCAGATTAGCGCCATAATGGAGACTAGGTATCTACCACCCCACTACCTCTATCAGATTAGAGCCATAATGGAGACTAGGTATCTACCACCCCTCTACCACCACCAGATTAGAGCCATAATGGAGACTAGACATATACCACCCCACTACCACTATCAGATTAGAGCCATAATGGAGACTAGGTATCTACCACCCCACTACCACTATCAGATTAGAGCCATAAAGGCACTAGGCATCTACCACCCCACAACCACCACCAGATTAGAGCCATAATGGAGACTAGGTATCTCCCACCCCACTACCACTACCAAATTGGAGCCATAATGGGGACTAGGTATCTACCACCCCACTACCACTATCAGATTAGCGCCATAATGGAGACTAGGTATCTACCACCGCACTACCTCTATCAGATTAGAGCCATAATGGAGACTAGGTATCTACCACCCCACTACCACTATCAGATTAGAGCCATAAGGGCACCAGGCATCTACCACCACACTACCACTATCAGATTAGAGCCATAAGGGCACTAGGCATCTACCACCCCGCAACCACTATCATATTAGAGCCATAAGGGCACTAGACATCTACCACCCCACTACCACTACCAAATTGGAGCCATAATGGGGACTAGGTATCTACCACCCCACTACCACTATCAGATTAGAGCCATAATGGAATCAAGGTATCTACCACCCCACTACCTCTATCAGATTAGAGCCATAATGGAGAGTAGGTATCTTCCACCCCACTACCACTATCAGATTAGAGCCATAATGGAGACTAGGTATCTACCACCCCACTACCACTACCAGATTAGAACCATAATGGAGACTAGGTATCTACCACCCCACTACCACTATCAGATTAGAGCCATAATGGAGACTAGGTATCTACCACCCCACTACCACTATCAGATTAGAGCCATAAGGGCACTAGGCATCTACCACCCCGCTACCACTATCAGATTAGAGCCATAAGGGCACTAGACATCTACCACCCCACTACCACTATCAGATTAGAGCCATAATGGAGACTAGGTATCTACCACCCCACTTCCACTATCAGATTAGAGCCATAAGGGCACTAGGCATCTATCACCCAACTACCACTATCAGATTAGAGCCATAAAGGCACTAGGCATCTACCACCCCACTACCACTATCAGATTAGAGCCATAATGGAGACTAGGTATCTACCACCCCACTACCACCATCAGATTAGAGCCATAATGGAGACTAGGTATCTACCACCCCACTACCACTATGAGATTAGAGCCAAAATGTAGACTAGGTATCTACCACCCCACTACCACTATCAGATTAGAGCCATAATGGAGACTAGACATATACCACCCCACTACCACTATCAGATTAGAGCCATAATGGAGACTAGGTATCTACCACCCCACTACCACTATCAGATTAGAGCCATAAAGGCACTAGTCATCTACCACCCCACTACCACTACCAGATTAGAGCCATAATGGAGACTAGGTATCTACCACCCCACTACCACTACCAAATTGGAGCCATAATGGGGAATAGGTATCTATCACCCCACTCCACTATCAGATTAGCGCCATAATGGAGACTAGGTATCTACCACCCCACTACCTCTATCAGATTAGAGCCATAATGGAGACTAGGTATCTACCACCCCACTACCACTATCAGATTAGAGCTATAATGGAGACTAGGTATCTACCACCCCTCTACCACCACCAGATTAGAGCCATAATGGAGACTAGGTATCTACCACCCCACTACCACTATCAGATTAGAGCCATAAGGGCACTAGGCATCTACCACCACACTAACACTATCATATTAGAGCCATAAGGGCACTAGACATCTACCACCCCACTACCACTTTCAGATTAGAGCTATAATGGAGACTAGGTATCTACCATCCCTCTACCACTACCAGATTAGAGCCATAATGGAGACTAGGTATCTACCACCCCACTACCACTACCAAATTGGAGCCATAATGGGGACTAGGTATCTACCACCCCACTACCACTATCAGATTAGAGCCATAATGGAGACAAGGTATCTACCACCCCACTACCTCTATCAGATTAGAGCCATAATGGAGAGTAGGTATCTTCCACCCCACTACCACTATCAGATTAGAGCCATAATGGAGACTAGGTATCTACCACCCCACTACCACTACCAGATTAGAGCCATAATGGAGACTAGGTATCTACCACCCCACTACCACTATCAGATTAGAGCCATAAGGGCACTAGGCATCTATCACCCAACTAACACTATCAGATTAGAGCCATAAAGGCACTAGGCATCTACCACCCCATTACCACTATCATATCAGAGCCATAATGGAGATTAGGTAACTACCACCCCACTACCACTATCAGATTAGAGCCATAATGGAGACTAGGTATCTACCACCCCACTACCACTATCAGATTACAGCCATAATGGAGACTAGGTATCTACCACCCCACTACCACTACCAGATTAGAGCCATAATGGAGACTAGGTATCTACCACCCCACTACCACTATCAGATTAGAGCCATAAGGGCACTTGGCATCTACCACCCCACTACCACTATCAGATTAGAGCCATAAAGGCACTAGGCATCTACCACCCCACTACCACTATCAGATTAGAGCCATAATGGAGACTAGGTATCTACCACCCCACTACCACTATCAGATTAGAGCCATAAGGGCACTAAGCATCTATCACCCCACTACCACTATCAGATTAGAGCCATAATGGAGATTAGGTAACTACCACCCCACTACCACTATCAGATTACAGCCATAATGGAGACTAGGTATCTACCACCCCACTACCACTACCAGATTAGAGCCATAATGGAGACTAGGTATCTACCACCCCACTACCACTATCAGATTAGAGCCATAAGGGCACTAGGCATCTATCACCCAACTAGCACTATCAGATTAGAGCCATAAAGGCACTAGGCATCTACCACCCCACTACCACTATCAGATTAGAGCCATAATGGAGACTTGGTATCTACCACCCCACTACCACCATCAGATTAGAGCCATAATGGAGACTAGGTATCTACCACCCCACTACCACTATGAGATTAGAGCCAAAATGTAGACTAGGTATCTACCACCCCACTACCACTATCAGATTAGAGCCATAATGGAGACTAGACATATACCACCCCACTACCACTATCAGATTAGAGCCATAATGGAGACTAGGTATCTACCACCCCACTACCACTATCAGATTAGAGCCATAATGGAGACTAGGGACCTACCACCCCACTACCACTACCAGATTAGAGCCATAATGGAGACTAGGTATCTACCACCCCACTACCACTATCAGATTAGAGCCATAATGGAGACTAGGTATCTACCACCCCACTACCACTATCAGATTAAAGCCATAAGGGCACTAGGCATCTACCACCCCACTACCACTATCAGATTAGAGCCATAATGGAGACTAGGTATCTACCACCCCACTACCACCATCAGATTAGAGCCATAATGGAGACTAGGTATCTACCACCCCACTACCACTATGAGATTAGAGCCAAAATGTAGACTAGGTATCTACCACCCCGCTAGCACTATCAGAAAAGAGCCATAAGGGCACTAGGCATCTACCACCCCACTATCACCATCAGATTAGAGCCATAATGGAGACTAGGTATCTACCACCCCACTACCACTATGAGATTAGAGCCAAAATGTAGACTAGGTATCTACCACCCCACTACCACTATCAGATTAGAGCCATAATGGAGACTAGGTATCTACCACCCCACTACCACTATCAGATTAGAGCCATAAAGGCACTTGGCATCTACCACCCCACTACCATTACCAGATTAGAGCCATAATGGAGACTAGGTATCTACCACCCCACTACCACTACCAAATTGGAGCCATAATGGAGACTAGGTATCTACCACCCCACTACCACTATCAGATTAGAGCCATAAAGGCACTTGGCATCTACCACCCCACTACCATTACCAGATTAG
Source organism: Salvelinus alpinus (assembly GCF_045679555.1). Lineage (NCBI taxonomy): Eukaryota > Metazoa > Chordata > Actinopteri > Salmoniformes > Salmonidae > Salvelinus > Salvelinus alpinus. Next base: position 107,066,908 of record NC_092088.1, read on the forward strand.
AGCCATAATGGAGACTAGGTATCTACCACCCCACTACCACTATCAGATTAGAGCCATAAAGGCACTTGGCATCTACCACCCCACTATCATTACCAGATTAGAGCCATAATGGAGACTAGGTATCTACCACCCCACTACCACTACCAAATTGGAGCCATAATGGGGACTAGGTATCTACCACCCCACTACCACTATCAGATTAGCGCCATAATGGAGACTAGGTATCTACCACCCCACTACCTCTATCAGATTAGAGCCATAATGGAGACTAGGTATCTACCACCCCTCTACCACCACCAGATTAGAGCCATAATGGAGACTAGACATATACCACCCCACTACCACTATCAGATTAGAGCCATAATGGAGACTAGGTATCTACCACCCCACTACCACTATCAGATTAGAGCCATAAAGGCACTAGGCATCTACCACCCCACAACCACCACCAGATTAGAGCCATAATGGAGACTAGGTATCTCCCACCCCACTACCACTACCAAATTGGAGCCATAATGGGGACTAGGTATCTACCACCCCACTACCACTATCAGATTAGCGCCATAATGGAGACTAGGTATCTACCACCGCACTACCTCTATCAGATTAGAGCCATAATGGAGACTAGGCATCTACCACCACACTACCACTATCAGATTAGAGCCATAAGGGCACTAGGCATCTACCACCCCGCAACCACTATCATATTAGAGCCATAAGGGCACTAGACATCTACCACCCCACTACCACTACCAAATTGGAGCCATAATGGGGACTAGGTATCTACCACCCCACTACCACTACCAAATTGGAGCCATAATGGGGACTAGGTATCTACCACCCCACTACCACTATCAGATTAGCGCCATAATGGAGACTAGGTATCTACCACCCCACTACCTCTATCAGATTAGAGCCATAATGGAGACTAGGTATCTACCACCCCTCTACCACCACCAGATTAGAGCCATAATGGAGACTAGACATATACCACCCCACTACCACTATCAGATTAGAGCCATAATGGAGACTAGGTATCTACCACCCCACTACCACTATCAGATTAGAGCCATAAAGGCACTAGGCATCTACCACCCCACAACCACCACCAGATTAGAGCCATAATGGAGACTAGGTATCTCCCACCCCACTACCACTACCAAATTGGAGCCATAATGGGGACTAGGTATCTACCACCCCACTACCACTATCAGATTAGCGCCATAATGGAGACTAGGTATCTACCACCGCACTACCTCTATCAGATTAGAGCCATAATGGAGACTAGGTATCTACCACCCCACTACCACTATCAGATTAGAGCCATAAGGGCACCAGGCATCTACCACCACACTACCACTATCAGATTAGAGCCATAAGGGCACTAGGCATCTACCACCCCGCAACCACTATCATATTAGAGCCATAAGGGCACTAGACATCTACCACCCCACTACCACTACCAAATTGGAGCCATAATGGGGACTAGGTATCTACCACCCCACTACCACTATCAGATTAGAGCCATAATGGAATCAAGGTATCTACCACCCCACTACCTCTATCAGATTAGAGCCATAATGGAGAGTAGGTATCTTCCACCCCACTACCACTATCAGATTAGAGCCATAATGGAGACTAGGTATCTACCACCCCACTACCACTACCAGATTAGAACCATAATGGAGACTAGGTATCTACCACCCCACTACCACTATCAGATTAGAGCCATAATGGAGACTAGGTATCTACCACCCCACTACCACTATCAGATTAGAGCCATAAGGGCACTAGGCATCTACCACCCCGCTACCACTATCAGATTAGAGCCATAAGGGCACTAGGTATCTACCACCCCACTACCACTATCAGATTAGCGCCATAATGGAGACTAGGTATCTACCACCGCACTACCTCTATCAGATTAGAGCCATAATGGAGACTAGGTATCTACCACCCCACTACCACTATCAGATTAGAGCCATAAGGGCACCAGGCATCTACCACCACACTACCACTATCAGATTAGAGCCATTAGGGCACTAGGCATCTACCACCCCGCAACCACTATCATATTAGAGCCATAAGGGCACTAGACATCTACCACCCCACTACCACTACCAAATTGGAGCCATAATGGGGACTAGGTATCTACCACCCCACTACCACTACCAAATTGGAGCCATAATGGGGACTAGGTATCTACCACCCCACTACCACTATCAGATTAGCGCCATAATGGAGACTAGGTATCTACCACCCCACTACCTCTATCAGATTAGAGCCATAATGGAGACTAGGTATCTACCACCCCTCTACCACCACCAGATTAGAGCCATAATGGAGACTAGACATATACCACCCCACTACCACTATCAGATTAGAGCCATAATGGAGACTAGGTATCTACCACCCCACTACCACTATCAGATTAGAGCCATAAAGGCACTAGGCATCTACCACCCCACAACCACCACCAGATTAGAGCCATAATGGAGACTAGGTATCTCCCACCCCACTACCACTACCAAATTGGAGCCATAATGGGGACTAGGTATCTACCACCCCACTACCACTATCAGATTAGCGCCATAATGGAGACTAGGTATCTACCACCGCACTACCTCTATCAGATTAGAGCCATAATGGAGACTAGGTATCTACCACCCCACTACCACTATCAGATTAGAGCCATAAGGGCACCAGGCATCTACCACCACACTACCACTATCAGATTAGAGCCATAAGGGCACTAGGCATCTACCACCCCGCAACCACTATCATATTAGAGCCATAAGGGCACTAGACATCTACCACCCCACTACCACTACCAAATTGGAGCCATAATGGGGACTAGGTATCTACCACCCCACTACCACTATCAGATTAGAGCCATAATGGAATCAAGGTATCTACCACCCCACTACCTCTATCAGATTAGAGCCATAATGGAGAGTAGGTATCTTCCACCCCACTACCACTATCAGATTAGAGCCATAATGGAGACTAGGTATCTACCACCCCACTACCACTACCAGATTAGAACCATAATGGAGACTAGGTATCTACCACCCCACTACCACTATCAGATTAGAGCCATAATGGAGACTAGGTATCTACCACCCCACTACCACTATCAGATTAGAGCCATAAGGGCACTAGGCATCTACCACCCCGCTACCACTATCAGATTAGAGCCATAAGGGCACTAGACATCTACCACCCCACTACCACTATCAGATTAGAGCCATAATGGAGACTAGGTATCTACCACCCCACTTCCACTATCAGATTAGAGCCATAAGGGCACTAGGCATCTATCACCCAACTACCACTATCAGATTCGAGCCATAAAGGCACTAGGCATCTACCACCCCACTACCACTATCAGATTAGAGCCATAATGGAGACTAGGTATCTACCACCCCACTACCACCATCAGATTAGAGCCATAATGGAGACTAGGTATCTACCACCCCACTACCACTATGAGATTAGAGCCAAAATGTAGACTAGGTATCTACCACCCCACTACCACTATCAGATTAGAGCCATAATGGAGACTAGACATATACCACCCCACTACCACTATCAGATTAGAGCCATAATGGAGACTAGGTATCTACCACCCCACTACCACTATCAGATTAGAGCCATAAAGGCACTAGTCATCTACCACCCCACTACCACTACCAGATTAGAGCCATAATGGAGACTAGGTATCTACCACCCCACTACCACTACCAAATTGGAGCCATAATGGGGAATAGGTATCTACCACCCCACTCCACTATCAGATTAGCGCCATAATGGAGACTAGGTATCTACCACCCCACTACCTCTATCAGATTAGAGCCATAATGGAGACTAGGTATCTACCACCCCACTACCACTATCAGATTAGAGCTATAATGGAGACTAGGTATCTACCACCCCTCTACCACCACCAGATTAGAGCCATAATGGAGACTAGGTATCTACCACCCCACTACCACTATCAGATTAGAGCCATAAGGGCACTAGGCATCTACCACCACACTAACACTATCATATTAGAGCCATAAGGGCACTAGACATCTACCACCCCACTACCACTTTCAGATTAGAGCTATAATGGAGACTAGGTATCTACCATCCCTCTACCACTACCAGATTAGAGCCATAATGGAGACTAGGTATCTACCACCCCACTACCACTACCAAATTGGAGCCATAATGGGGACTAGGTATCTACCACCCCACTACCACTATCAGATTAGAGCCATAATGGAGACAAGGTATCTACCACCCCACTACCTCTATCAGATTAGAGCCATAATGGAGAGTAGGTATCTTCCACCCCACTACCACTATCAGATTAGAGCCATAATGGAGACTAGGTATCTACCACCCCACTACCACTACCAGATTAGAGCCATAATGGAGACTAGGTATCTACCACCCCACTACCACTATCAGATTAGAGCCATAAGGGCACTAGGCATCTATCACCCAACTAACACTATCAGATTAGAGCCATAAAGGCACTAGGCATCTACCACCCCATTACCACTATCATATCAGAGCCATAATGGAGATTAGGTAACTACCACCCCACTACCACTATCAGATTAGAGCCATAAGGAGACTAGGTATCTACCACCCCACTACCTCTATCAGATTACAGCCATAATGGAGACTAGGTATCTACCACCCCACTACCACTATCAGATTAGAGCCATAATGGAGACTAGGTATCTACCACCCCACTACCACTATCAGATTAGAGCCATAAGGGCACTTGGCATCTACCACCCCACTACCACTATCAGATTAGAGCCATAAAGGCACTAGGCATCTACCACCCCACTACCACTATCAGATTAGAGCCATAATGGAGACTAGGTATCTACCACCCCACTACCACTATCAGATTAGAGCCATAAGGGCACTAAGCATCTATCACCCCACTACCACTATCAGATTAGAGCCATAAAGGCACTAGGCATCTACCACCCCACTACCACTATCAGATTAGAGCCATAATGGAGACTAGGTATCTACCACCCCACTACCACTATCAGATTAGAGCCATAAGGGCACTAGACATCTACCACCCCACTACCACTATCAGATTAGAGCCATAATGGAGACTAGGTATCTACCTCCCCACTACCACTATCAGATTAGAGCCATAATGGAGACTAGGTATCTACCACACCACTACCACTACCAGATTAGAGCCATAATGGAGACTAGGTATCTACCACCCCACTACCACTATCAGATTAGAGCCATAATGGAGACTAGGTATCTACCACCCCACTACCACCATCAGATTAGAGCCATAATGGAGACTAGGTATCTACCACCCCACTACCACTATGAGATTAGAGCCAAAATGTAGACTAGGTATCTACCACCCCACTATCACTATCAGATTAGAGCCATAATGGAGACTAGACATATACCACCCCACTACCACTATCAGATTAGAGCCATAATGGAGACTAGGTATCTACCACCCCACTACCACTATCAGATTAGAGCCATAAGGGCACTAGGCATCTACCACCCCGCTACCACTATCACATTAGAGCCATAAGGGCACTAGACATCTACCACCCCACTACCACTATCAGATTAGAGCCATAATGGAGACTAGGTATCTACCACCCCACTACCACTATCAGATTAGAGCCATAAGGGCACTAGGCATCTATCACCCAACTACCACTATCAGATTAGAGCCATAAAGGCACTAGGCATCTACCACCCCACTACCACTATCAGATTAGAGCCATAATGGAGACTAGGTATCTACCACCCCACTACCACCATCAGATTAGAGCCATAATGGAGACTAGGTATCTTCCACCCCACTACCACTACCAGATTAGAGCCATAATGGAGACTGGGTATCTACCACCCCACTACCACTACCAAATTGGAGCTATAATGGAGACTAGGTATCTACCACCCCTCTACCACTACCAGATTAGAGCCATAATGGAGACTAGGTATCTACCACCCCACTACCACTATCAGATTAGAGCCATAAGGGCACTAGGCATCTACCACCACACTACCACTATCAGATTAGAGCCATAAGGGCACTAGGCATCTACCACCCCGCTACCACTATCAGATTAGAGCCATAAGGGCACTAGACATCTACCACCCCACTACCACTATCAGATTAGAGCCATAATGGAGACTAGGTATCTACCACCCCACTACCACTATCAGATTAGAGCCATAAGGGCACTAGGCATCTATCACCCAACTACCACTATCAGATTAGAGCCATAAAGGCACTAGGCATCTACCACCCTACTACCACCATCAGATTAGAGCCATAATGGAGACTAGGTATCTACCACCCCACTACCACTATGAGATTAGAGCCATAATGTAGACTAGGTATCTACCACCCCACTACCACTATCAGATTAGAGCCATAATGGAGACTAGACATATACCACCCCACTACCACTATCAGATTAGAGCCTTAATGGAGACTAGGTATCTACCACCCCACTTCCACTATCAGATTAGAGCCATAAAGGCACTAGGCATCTACCACCCCACTACCACTATCAGATTAGAGCCATAATGGAGACTAGATATCTACCACCCCACTACCGCTATCATATTAGAGCCATAATGGAGACTAGGCATCTACCACCTCACTACCACTACCAGATTAGAGCCATAATGGAGACTAGGTATCTACCACACCACTACCACTACCAGATTAGAGCCATAATGGAGACTAGGTATCTACCACCCCACTACCACTATCAGATTAGAGCCATAATGGAGACAAGGTATCTACCACCCCACTACCAGTATCAGATTAGAGCCATAATGGAGACTAGGTATAAAACACCCCACTACCACTATCAGATTAGAGCCATAATGGAGACTAGGTATCTACCACCCCACTACCACTATCAGATTAGAGCCATAATGGAGAAAAGGTTTCTGCCACCCCTCTACCACTACCAGATTAAAGCCATAATGGAGACTAGGAATCTACCACCCCACTACCTCTATCAGATTAGAGCCATAATGGAGACTACGAATCTACCACCCCACTACCACTATCAGATTAGAGCCATAAGGGCACTAGGCATCTATCACCCAACTACCACTATCAGATTAGAGTCATAAAGGCACTAGGCATCTACCACCCCACTACCACTATCAGATTAGAGCCATAATGGAGACTAGGTATCTACCACCCCACTACCACCATCAGATTAGAGCCATAATGGAGACTAGGTATCTTCCACCCCACTACCACTACCAGATTAGAGCCATAATGGAGACTGGGTATCTACCACCCCACTACCACTACCAAATTGGAGCTATAATGGAGACTAGGTATCTACCACCCCTCTACCACTACCAGATTAGAGCCATAATGGAGACTAGGTATCTACCACCCCACTACCACTATCAGATTAGAGCCATAAGGGCAGTAGGCATCTACCACCACACTACCACTATCAGATTAGAGCCATAAGGGCACTAGGCATCTACCACCCCGCTACCACTATCAGATTAGAGCCATAAGGGCACTAGACATCTACCACCCCACTACCACTATCAGATTAGAGCCATAATGGAGACTAGGTATCTACCACCCCACTACCACTATCAGATTAGAGCCATAAGGGCACTAGGCATCTATCACCCAACTACCACTATCAGATTAGAGCCATAAAGGCACTAGGCATCTACCACCCCACTACCACTATCAGATTAGAGCCATAAGGGCACTAGGCATCTACCACCACACTACCACTATCAGATTAGAGCCATAAGGGCACTAGGCATCTACCACCCCGCTACCACTATCAGATTAGAGCCATAAGGGCACTAGACATCTACCACCCCACTACCACTATCAGATTAGAGCCATAATGGAGACTAGGTATCTACCACCCCACTACCACTATCAGATTAGAGCCATAAGGGCACTAGGCATCTATCACCCAACTACCACTATCAGATTAGAGCCATAAAGGCACTAGGCATCTACCACCCCACTACCACCATCAGATTAGAGCCATAATGGAGACTAGGTATCTACCACCCCACTACCACTATGAGATTAGAGCCATAATGTAGACTAGGTATCTACCACCCCACTACCACTATCAGATTAGAGCCATAATGGAGACTAGACATATACCACCCCACTACCACTATCAGATTAGAGTCATAATGGAGACTAGGTATCTACCACCCCACTTCCACTATCAGATTAGAGCCATAAAGGCACTAGGCATCTACCACCCCACTACCACTATCAGATTAGAGCCATAATGGAGACTAGATATCTACCACCCCACTACCGCTATCATATTAGAGCCATAATGGAGACTAGGCATCTACCACCTCACTACCACTACCAGATTAGAGCCATAATGGAGACTAGGTATCTACCACACCACTACCACTACCAGATTAGAGCCATAATGGAGACTTGGTATCTACCAGCACACTACCACTATCATATTAGAGCCATAATGGAGACTAGGTATCTACCACCCCACTACCACTATCAGATTAGAGCCATAATGGAGACTATGTATCTACCACCCCACTACCTTTATCAGTTTAGAGCCATAATGGAGACTATGTATCTACCACCCCACTACCACTATCAGATTAGAGCCATAATGGAGACTAGGTATCTCCCACCCCACCACCACTATCAGATTAGAGCCATAATGGAGACTAGGTATCTACCACCCCACTACCTCTATAAGATTAGAGCCATAAGGGCACTTGGCATCTACCACCCCACTACCACTATCAGATTAGAGCCATAATGGAGACTAGGTATCTACCACCCCACTACCACTATCAGATTAGAGCCATAAGGGCACTAGGCATCTTTCACCCCACTACCACTATCAGATTAGAACCATAAAGGCACTAGGCATCTTTCACCCCACTACCACTATCAGATTAGAGCCATAATGGAGACTAGGTATCTACCACCCCACTACCACTATCAGATTAGAGCCATAAGGGCACTAGGCATCTACCACCCCACTACCACTATCAGATTAGAGCCATAAAGGCACTAGGCATCTACCACCCCACTACCACTATCAGATTAGAGCCATAATGGAGACTAGGTATCTACCACCCCACTACCACTATCAGATTAGAGCCATAATGGAGACTAGGTATCTACCACCCCTCTACCACTACCAGATTACAGCCATAATGGAGACTAGGTATCTACCACCCCACTACCACTATCAGATTAGAGCCATAAGGGCACTAGGCATCTACCACCACACTACCACTATCAGATTAGAGCCATAAGGGCACTAGGCATCTACCACCCCACTACCACTATCAGATTAGAGCCATAAGGGCACTAGACATCTACCACCCCACTACCACTATCAGATTAGAGCCATAATGGAAACTAGGTATCTACCACCCCACTACCACTATCAGATTAGAGCCATAAGGGCACTAGGCATCTACCACCACACTACCACTATCAGATTAGAGCCATAAGGGCACTAGGCATCTACCACCCCGCTACCACTATCAGATTAGAGCCATAAGGGCACTAGACATCTACCACTCCACTACCACTATCAGATTAGAGCCATAATGGAAACTAGGTATCTGCCACCCCACTACCACTATCAGATTAGAGCCATAAATGCACTAGACATCTACCACCCCACTACCACTATCAGATTAGAGCCATAAGGGCACTAGGCATCTACCACCACACAACCACTATCAGATTAGAGCCATAAGGGCACTAGGCATCTACCACCCCGCTACCACTATCAGATTAGAGCCATAAGGGCACTAGACATCTACCACCCCACTACCACTATCAGATTAGAGCCATAATGGAAACTAGGTATCTACCACCCCTTTACCACTATCAGATTAGAGCCATAAGGGCACTAGACATCTTTCATCCCACTACCACTATCAGATTAGAGACATAAAGGCACTAGGCATCTACCACCCCACTACTACTACCAGATTAGAGCCATAAGGGCACTAGACATCTACAACCCCACTACCACTATCAGATTAGAGCCATCAGGGAGACTAGTCATTTACCACCCCACTACCTCTATCAGATTAGAGCCTAAAACGGAGACTAGACATCTACCACCCCACTACCTTTATAAGAATAGAGCCATAATGGAGACTTGGTATCTACCAGCACACTACCACTATCATATTAGAGCCATAATGGAGACTAGGTATCTACCACCCCACTAACACTAACAGATTAGAGCCATAATGGAGACTATGTATCTACCACCCCACTACCTTTATCAGTTTAGAGCCATAATTGAGACTATGTATCTACCACCCCACTACCACTATCAGATTAGAGCCATAATGGAGACTAGGTATCTACCACCCCACTACCACTATCAGATTAGAGCCATAATGGAGACTAGTTATCTACCAGCACACTACCACTACCAGATTAGAGCCATAATGGAGACTAGGTATCTACCACCCCACTACCACTATCAGATTAGAGCCATAATGGAGACTAGGTATCTACCACCCCACTACCACTATCAGATTAGAGCCATAATGGAGACTAGGTATCTACCACCCCACTACCTCTATAAGATTAGAGCCATAAGGGCACTTGGCATCTAACACCCCACTACCACTATCAGATTAGAGCCATAATGGAGACTAGGTATCTACCACCCCACTACCACTATCAGATTAGAGCCATAAGGGCACTAGGCATCTTTCACCCCACTACCACTATCAGATTAGAACCATAAAGGCACTAGGCATCTACCACCCCACTACCACTATCAGATTAGAGCCATAATGGAGACTAGGTATCTACAACCCCACTACCACTATCAGATTAGAGCCATAAGGGCACTAGGCATCTACCACCCCACTACCACTATCAGATTAGAGCCATAAAGGCACTAGGCATCTACCACCCCACTACCACTATCAGATTAGAGCCATAATGGAGACTAGGTATCTACCACCCCACTTCCACTATCAGATTAGAGCCATAATGGAGACTAGGTATCTACCACCCCACTACCACTACCAGATTAGAGCCATAATGGAGACTAGGTATCTACCACCCCACTACCACTATCAGATTAGAGCCATAATGGAGACTAGGTATCTTCCACCCCACTACCACTACCAGATTAGAGCCATAATGGAGACTAGGTATCTACCACCCCACTACCACTACCATTGAGCCATAATGGAGACTAGGTATCTACCACCCCACTACCACTTTTAGATTAGAGCCATAATGGAGACTAGGTATCTACCACCCCCACTACCTCTATCAGATTAGAGCCATAATGGAGAGTAGGTATCTTCCACCCCACTACCACTATCAGATTAGAGCCATAATGGAGACTAGGTATCTACCACCCCACTACCACTATCAGATTAGAGCCATAATGGAAACTAGGTATCTACCACCCCTTTACCACTATCAGATTAGAGCCATAAGGGCACTAGGCATCTTTCATCCCACTACCACTATCAGATTAGAGCCATAAAGGCACTAGGCATCTACCACCCCACTACTACTACCAGATTAGAGCCATAAGGGCACTAGACATCTACAACCCCACTACCACTATCAGATTAGAGCCATAAGGGCACTAGGCATCTACCACCCCACTACCTCTATCAGATTAGAGCCATAAAGGAACTAGGCATCTACCACCCCACTACCACTATCAGATTAGAGCCATAATGGAGACTAGGTATCTACCACCCCACTTCCACTATCAGATTAGAGCCACCACCCCACTACCACTACCAGATTAGAGCCATAATGGAGACTAGGTATCTACCACCCCACTACCACTATCAGATTAGAGCCATAATGGAGACTAGGTATCTTCCACCCCACTACCACTACCAGATTAGAGCCATAATGGAGACTAGGTATCTACCACCCCACTACCACTACCATTGAGCCATAATGGAGACTAGGTATCTACCACCCCACTACCACTTTTAGATTAGAGCCATAATGGAGACTAGGTATCTACCACCCCCACTACCTCTATCAGATTAGAGCCATAATGGAGAGTAGGTATCTTCCACCCCACTACCACTATCAGATTAGAGCCATAATGGAGACTAGGTATCTACCACCCCACTACCACTATCAGATTAGAGCCATAATGGAAACTAGGTATCTACCACCCCTTTACCACTATCAGATTAGTGCCATAAGGGCACTAGGCATCTTTCATCCCACTACCACTATCAGATTAGAGCCATAAAGGCACTAGGCATCTACCACCCCACTACTACTACCAGATTAGAGCCATAAGGGCACTAGACATCTACAACCCCACTACCACTATCAGATTAGAGCCATAAGGGCACTAGGCATCTACCACCCCACTACCTCTATCAGATTAGAGCCATAAAGGAACTAGGCATCTACCACCCCACTACCACTATCAGATTAGAGCCATAATGGAGACTAGGTATCTACCACCCCACTTCCACTATCAGATTAGAGCCATAATGGAGACTAGGTATCTACCACCCCACTACCAATACCAGATTAGAGCCATAATGGAGACTAGGTATCTACCACCCCACTACCACTATCAGATTAGAGCCATAATGGAGACTAGGTATCTACCACCCCACTACCTCTATAAGATTAGAGCCATAAGGGCACTTGGCATCTACCACCCCACTACCACTATCAGATTAGAGCCATAATGGAGACTAGGTATCTTCCACCCCACTACCACTATCAGATTAGAGCCATAAGGGCACTAGGCATCTTTCACCCCACTACCACTATCAGATTAGAACCATAAAGGCACTAGGCATCTACCACCCCACTACCACTATCAGATTAGAGCCATAATGGAGACTAGGTATCTACCACCCCACTACCACTATCAGATTAGAGCCATAAGGGCACTAGGCATCTACCACCCCACTACCACTATCAGATTAGAGCCATAAAGGCACTAGGCATCTACCACCCCACTACCACTATCAGATTAGAGCCATAATGGAGACTAGGTATCTACCACCCCACTTCCACTATCAGATTAGAGCCATAATGGAGACTAGGTATCTACCACCCCACTACCAATACCAAATTAGAGCCATAATGGAGACTAGGTATCTACCACCCCACTACCACTATCAGATTAGAGCCATAATGGAGACTAGGTATCTTCCACCCCACTACCACTACCAGATTAGAGCCATAATGGAGACTAGGTATCTACCACCCCACTACCACTACCATTGAGCCATAATGGAGACTAGGTATCTACCACCCCACTACCACTTTTAGATTAGAGCCATAATGGAGAGTAGGTATCTTCCACCGCACTACCACTATCAGATTAGAGCCATAATGGAGACTAGGTATCTACCACCCCACTACCACTATCAGATTAGAGCCATAATGGAGACTAGGTATCTACCACCCCTCTACCACTACCAGATTAGAGCCATAATGGAGACTAGGTATCTACCACCCCACTACCACTATCAGATTAGAGCCATAAGGGCACTAGGCATCTACCACCACACTACCACTATCAGATTAGAGCCATAAGGGCACTAGGCATCTACCACCCCACTACCACTATCAGATTAGAGCCATAAGGGCACTAGACATCTACCACCCCACTACCACTATCAGATTAGAGCCATAATGGAAACTAGGTATCTACCACCCCACTACCACTATCAGATTAGAGCCATAAGGGCACTAGGCATCTACCACCCCGCTACCACTATCAGATTAGAGCCATAAGGGCACTAGACATCTACCACCCCACTACCACTATCAGATTAGAGCCATAATGGAAACTAGGTATCTACCACCCCTTTACCACTATCAGATTAGAGCCATAGGGGCACTAGACATCTTTCATCCCACTACCACTATCAGATTAGAGACATAAAGGCACTAGGCATCTACCACCCCACTACTACTACCAGATTAGAGCCATAAGGGCACTAGACATCTACAACCCCACTACCACTATCAGATTAGAGCCATCAGGGAGACTAGTCATTTACCACCCCAATACCTCTATCAGATTAGAGCCTAAAACGGAGACTAGACATCTACCACCCCACTACCTTTATAAGAATAGAGCCATAATGGAGACTTGGTATCTACCAGCACACTACCACTATCATATTAGAGCCATAATGGAGACTAGGTATCTACCACCCCACTAACACTAACAGATTAGAGCCATAATGGAGACTATGTATCTACCACCCCACTACCTTTATCAGTTTAGAGCCATAATTGAGACTATGTATCTACCACCCCACTACCACTATCAGATTAGAGCCATAATGGAGACTAGGTATCTACCACCCCACTACCACTATCAGATTAGAGCCATAATGGAGACTAGTTATCTACCAGCACACTACCACTACCAGATTAGAGCCATAATGGAGACTAGGTATCTACCACCCCACTACCACTATCAGATTAGAGCCATAATGGAGACTAGGTATCTACCACCCCACTACCACTATCAGATTAGAGCCATAATGGAGACTAGGTATCTACCACCCCACTACCTCTATAAGATTAGAGCCATAAGGGCACTTGGCATCTAACACCCCACTACCACTATCAGATTAGAGCCATAATGGAGACTAGGTATCTACCACCCCACTACCACTATCAGATTAGAGCCATAAGGGCACTAGGCATCTTTCACCCCACTACCACTATCAGATTAGAACCATAAAGGCACTAGGCATCTACCACCCCACTACCACTATCAGATTAGAGCCATAATGGAGACTAGGTATCTACAACCCCACTACCACTATCAGATTAGAGCCATAAGGGCACTAGGCATCTACCACCCCACTACCACTATCAGATTAGAGCCATAAAGGCACTAGGCATCTACCACCCCACTACCACTATCAGATTAGAGCCATAATGGAGACTAGGTATCTACCACCCCACTTCCACTATCAGATTAGAGCCATAATGGAGACTAGGTATCTACCACCCCACTACCACTACCAGATTAGAGCCATAATGGAGACTAGGTATCTACCACCCCACTACCACTATCAGATTAGAGCCATAATGGAGACTAGGTATCTTCCACCCCACTACCACTACCAGATTAGAGCCATAATGGAGACTAGGTATCTACCACCCCACTACCACTACCATTGAGCCATAATGGAGACTAGGTATCTACCACCCCACTACCACTTTTAGATTAGAGCCATAATGGAGACTAGGTATCTACCACCCCACTACCACTATCAGATTAGAGCCATAATGGAAACTAGGTATCTACCACCCCTTTACCACTATCAGATTAGAGCCATAAGGGCACTAGGCATCTTTCATCCCACTACCACTATCAGATTAGAGCCATAAAGGCACTAGGCATCTACCACCCCACTACTACTACCAGATTAGAGCCATAAGGGCACTAGACATCTACAACCCCACTACCACTATCAGATTAGAGCCATAAGGGCACTAGGCATCTACCACCCAACTACCTCTATCAGATTAGAGCCATAAAGGAACTAGGCATCTACCACCCCACTACCACTATCAGATTAGAGCCATAATGGAGACTAGGTATCTACCACCCCACTTCCACTATCAGATTAGAGCCATAATGGAGACTAGGTATCTACCACCCCACTACCAATACCAGATTAGAGCCATAATGGAGACTAGGTATCTACCACCCCACTACCACTATCAGATTAGAGCCATAATGGAGACTAGGTATCTACCACCCCACTACCTCTATAAGATTAGAGCCATAAGGGCACTTGGCATCTACCACCCCACTACCACTATCAGATTAGAGCCATAATGGAGACTAGGTATCTTCCACCCCACTACCACTATCAGATTAGAGCCATAAGGGCACTAGGCATCTTTCACCCCACTACCACTATCAGATTAGAACCATAAAGGCACTAGGCATCTACCACCCCACTACCACTATCAGATTAGAGCCATAATGGAGACTAGGTATCTACCACCCCACTACCACTATCAGATTAGAGCCATAAGGGCACTAGGCATCTACCACCCCACTACCACTATCAGATTAGAGCCATAAAGGCACTAGGCATCTACCACCCCACTACCACTATCAGATTAGAGCCATAATGGAGACTAGGTATCTACCACCCCACTTCCACTATCAGATTAGAGCCATAATGGAGACTAGGTATCTACCACCCCACTACCAATACCAAATTAGAGCCATAATGGAGACTAGGTATCTACCACCCCACTACCACTATCAGATTAGAGCCATAATGGAGACTAGGTATCTTCCACCCCACTACCACTACCAGATTAGAGCCATAATGGAGACTAGGTATCTACCACCCCACTACCACTACCATTGAGCCATAATGGAGACTAGGTATCTACCACCCCACTACCACTTTTAGATTAGAGCCATAATGGAGAGTAGGTATCTTCCACCGCACTACCACTATCAGATTAGAGCCATAATGGAGACTAGGTATCTACCACCCCACTACCACTATCAGATTAGAGCCATAATGGAGACTAGGTATCTACCACCCCTCTACCACTACCAGATTAGAGCCATAATGGAGACTAGGTATCTACCACCCCACTACCACTATCAGATTAGAGCCATAAGGGCACTAGGCATCTACCACCACACTACCACTATCAGATTAGAGCCATAAGGGCACTAGGCATCTACCACCCCACTACCACTATCAGATTAGAGCCATAAGGGCACTAGGCATCTACCACCCCGCTACCACTATCAGATTAGAGCCATAAGGGCACTAGACATCTACCACCCCACTACCACTATCAGATTAGAGCCATAATGGAAACTAGGTATCTGCCACCCCACTACCACTATCAGATTAGAGCCATAAGGGCACTAGACATCTACCACCCCACTACCACTATCAGATTAGAGCCATAATGGGCACTAGGTATCTACCACCCCGCTACCACTATCAGATTAGAGCCATAAGGGCACTAGACATCTACCACCCCACTACCACTATCTGATTAGAGCCATAATGGAAACTAGGTATCTACCACCCCTTTACCACTATCAGATTAGAGCCATAAGGGCACTAGGCATCTTTCATCCCACTACCACTATCAGATTAGAGCCATAAAGGCACTAGGCATCTACCACCCCACTACCACTATCAGATTAGAGCCTTAATGGAGACTAGGTATCTACCACCCCACTACCACTATCAGATTAGAGCCATAAGGGCACTAGGCATCTACCACCCCACTACCACTATCAGATTAGAGCCATAAAGGCACTAGGTATCTACCACCCCACTACCGCTATCAGATTAGAGCCATAATGGAGACTAGGTATCTACCACCCCACTACCACTATCAGATTAGAGCCATAATGGAGACTAGGTATCTACCACCCCACTACCACTACCAGATTAGAGCCATAATGGAAACTAGGTATCTACCACCCCTTTACCACTATCAGATTAGAGCCATAAGGGCACTAGGCATCTTTCATCCCACTACCACTATCAGATTAGAGCCATAAGGGCACTAGACATCTACCACCCCACTACCACTATCTGATTAGAGCCATAATGGAGACTAGGTATCTACCACCCCACTACCACTATCAGATTAGAGCCATAAGGGCACTAGGCATCTTTCACCCCACTACCACTATCAGATTAGAACCCTACAGGCACTAGGCATCTACCACCCCACTACCACTATCAGATTAGAGCCATAATGGAGACTAGGTATCTACCACCCCACTACCACTATCAGATTAGAGCCATAATGGAGACTAGGTATCTTCCACCCCACTACCACTACCAGATTAGAGCCATAATGGAGACTAGGTATCTACCACCCCACTACCACTACCATTGAGCCATAATGGAGACTAGGTATCTACCACCCCACTACCACTTTTAGATTAGAGCCATAATGGAGACTAGGTATCTACCACCCCCACTACCTCTATCAGATTAGCCATAATGGAGAGTAGGTATCTTCCACCCCACTACCACTATCAGATTAGAGCCATAATGGAGACTAGGTATCTACCACCCCACTACCACTACCAGATTACAGCCATAATGGAGACTAGGTATCTACCACCCCACTACCACTATCAGATTAGAGCCATAAGGGCACTAGGCATCTACCACCCCACTACCACTATCAGATTAGAGCCATAAGGGCACTAGACATCTACCACCCCACTACCACTATCAGATTAGAGCCATAATGGAAACTAGGTATCTACCACCCCACTACCACTATCAGATTAGAGCCATAAGGGCACTAGGCATCTACCACCACACTACCACTATCAGATTAGAGCCATAAGGGCACTAGGCATCTACCACCCCGCTACCACTATCAGATTAGAGCCATAAGGGCACTAGACATCTACCACTCCACTACCACTATCAGATTAGAGCCATAATGGAAACTAGGTATCTGCCACCCCACTACCACTATCAGATTAGAGCCATAAATGCACTAGACATCTACCACCCCACTACCACTATCAGATTAGAGCCATAAGGGCACTAGGCATCTACCACCACACAACCACTATCAGATTAGAGCCATAAGGGCACTAGGCATCTACCACCCCGCTACCACTATCAGATTAGAGCCATAAGGGCACTAGACATCTACCACCCCACTACCACTATCAGATTAGAGCCATAATGGAAACTAGGTTTCTACCACCCCTTTACCACTATCAGATTAGAGCCATAAGGGCACTAGACATCTTTCATCCCACTACCACTATCAGATTAGAGACATAAAGGCACTAGGCATCTACCACCCCACTACTACTACCAGATTAGAGCCATAAGGGCACTAGACATCTACAACCCCACTACCACTATCAGATTAGAGCCATCAGGGAGACTAGTCATTTACCACCCCACTACCTCTATCAGATTAGAGCCTAAAACGGAGACTAGACATCTACCACCCCATTACCTTTATAAGAATAGAGCCAGAATGGAGACTTGGTATCTACCAGCACACTACCACTATCATATTAGAGCCATAATGGAGACTAGGTATCTACCACCCCACTAACACTAACAGATTAGAGCCATAATGGAGACTATGTATCTACCACCCCACTACCTTTATCAGTTTAGAGCCATAATTGAGACTATGTATCTACCACCCCACTACCACTATCAGATTAGAGCCATAATGGAGACTAGGTATCTACCACCCCACTACCACTATCAGATTAGAGCCATAATGGAGACTAGTTATCTACCAGCACACTACCACTACCAGATTAGAGCCATAATGGAGACTAGG
Source organism: Salvelinus alpinus (assembly GCF_045679555.1). Taxonomy (NCBI): domain Eukaryota; kingdom Metazoa; phylum Chordata; class Actinopteri; order Salmoniformes; family Salmonidae; genus Salvelinus; species Salvelinus alpinus. The sequence continues at coordinate 107,086,283 of NC_092088.1, forward strand.
TATCTACCACCCCACTACCACTATCAGATTAGAGCCATAATGGAGACTAGGTATCTACCACCCCACTACCACTATCAGATTAGAGCCATAATGGAGACTAGGTATCTACCACCCCACTACCTCTATAAGATTAGAGCCATAAGGGCACTTGGCATCTAACACCCCACTACCACTATCAGATTAGAGCCATAATGGAGACTAGGTATCTACCACCCCACTACCACTATCAGATTAGAGCCATAAGGGCACTAGGCATCTTTCACCCCACTACCACTATCAGATTAGAACCATAAAGGCACTAGGCATCTACCACCCCACTACCACTATCAGATTAGAGCCATAATGGAGACTAGGTATCTACAACCCCACTACCACTATCAGATTAGAGCCATAAGGGCACTAGGCATCTACCACCCCACTACCACTATCAGATTAGAGCCATAAAGGCACTAGGCATCTACCACCCCACTACCACTATCAGATTAGAGCCATAATGGAGACTAGGTATCTACCACCCCACTTCCACTATCAGATTAGAGCCATAATGGAGACTAGGTATCTACCACCCCACTACCACTACCAGATTAGAGCCATAATGGAGACTAGGTATCTACCACCCCACTACCACTATCAGATTAGAGCCATAATGGAGACTAGGTATCTTCCACCCCACTACCACTACCAGATTAGAGCCATAATGGAGACTAGGTATCTACCACCCCACTACCACTACCATTGAGCCATAATGGAGACTAGGTATCTACCACCCCACTACCACTTTTAGATTAGAGCCATAATGGAGACTAGGTATCTACCACCCCCACTACCTCTATCAGATTAGAGCCATAATGGAGAGTAGGTATCTTCCACCCCACTACCACTATCAGATTAGAGCCATAATGGAGACTAGGTATCTACCACCCCATTACCACTATCAGATTAGAGCCATAATGGAAACTAGGTATCTACCACCCCTTTACCACTATCAGATTAGAGCCATAAGGGCACTAGGCATCTTTCATCCCACTACCACTATCAGATTAGAGCCATAAAGGCACTAGGCATCTACCACCCCACTACTACTACCAGATTAGAGCCATAAGGGCACTAGACATCTACAACCCCACTACCACTATCAGATTAGAGCCATAAGGGCACTAGGCATCTACCACCCCACTACCTCTATCAGATTAGAGCCATAAAGGAACTAGGCATCTACCACCCCACTACCACTATCAGATTAGAGCCATAATGGAAACTAGGTATCTACCACCCCACTACCACTATCAGATTAGAGCCATAAGGGCACTAGGCATCTACCACCCCGCTACCACTATCAGATTAGAGCCATAATGGAGACTAGGTAACTACCACCCCACTTCCACTATCAGATTAGAGCCATAATGGAGACTAGGTATCTACCACCCCACTACCAATACCAGATTAGAGCCATAATGGAGACTAGGTATCTACCACCCCACTACCACTATCAGATTAGAGCCATAATGGAGACTAGGTATCTACCACCCCACTACCTCTATAAGATTAGAGCCATAAGGGCACTTGGCATCTACCACCCCACTACCACTATCAGATTAGAGCCATAATGGAGACTAGGTATCTTCCACCCCACTACCACTATCAGATTAGAGCCATAAGGGCACTAGGCATCTTTCACCCCACTACCACTATCAGATTAGAACCATAAAGGCACTAGGCATCTACCACCCCACTACCACTATCAGATTAGAGCCATAATGGAGACTAGGTATCTACCACCCCTTTACCACTACCAGATTAGAGCCATAATGGAGACTAGGTATCTACCACCCCACTACCACTATCAGATTAGAGCCATAAGGGCACTAGGCATCTACCACCACACTACCACTATCAGATTAGAGCCATAAGGGCACTAGGCATCTACCACCCCACTACCACTATCAGATTAGAGCCATAAGGGCACTAGACATCTACCACCCCACTACCACTATCAGATTAGAGCCATAATGGAAACTAGGTATCTACCACCCCACTACCACTATCAGATTAGAGCCATAAGGGCACTAGGCATCTACCACCCCACTACCACTATCAGATTAGAGCCATAAGGGCACTAGACATCTACCACCCCACTACCACTATCAGATTAGAGCCATAATGGAAACTAGGTATCTACCACCCCTTTACCACTATCAGATTAGAGCCATAAGGGCACTAGACATCTTTCATCCCACTACCACTATCAGATTAGAGACATAAAGGCACTAGGCATCTACCACCCCACTACTACTACCAGATTAGAGCCATAAGGGCACTAGACATCTACAACCCCACTACCACTATCAGATTAGAGCCATCAGGGAGACTAGTCATTTACCACCCCACTACCTCTATCAGATTAGAGCCTAAAACGGAGACTAGACATCTACCACCCCACTACCTTTATAAGAATAGAGCCATAATGGAGACTTGGTATCTACCAGCACACTACCACTATCATATTAGAGCCATAATGGAGACTAGGTATCTACCACCCCACTAACACTAACAGATTAGAGCCATAATGGAGACTATGTATCTACCACCCCACTACCTTTATCAGTTTAGAGCCATAATTGAGACTATGTATCTACCACCCCACTACCACTATCAGATTAGAGCCATAATGGAGACTAGGTATCTACCACCCCACTACCACTATCAGATTAGAGCCATAATGGAGACTAGTTATCTACCAGCACACTACCACTACCAGATTAGAGCCATAATGGAGACTAGGTATCTACCACCCCACTACCACTATCAGATTAGAGCCATAATGGAGACTAGGTATCTACCACCCCACTACCACTATCAGATTAGAGCCATAATGGAGACTAGGTATCTACCACCCCACTACCTCTATAAGATTAGAGCCATAAGGGCACTTGGCATCTAACACCCCACTACCACTATCAGATTAGAGCCATAATGGAGACTAGGTATCTACCACCCCACTACCACTATCAGATTAGAGCCATAAGGGCACTAGGCATCTTTCACCCCACTACCACTATCAAATTAGAACCATAAAGGCACTAGGCATCTACCACCCCACTACCACTATCAGATTAGAGCCATAATGGAGACTAGGTATCTACAACCCCACTACCACTATCAGATTAGAGCCATAAGGGCACTAGGCATCTACCACCCCACTACCACTATCAGATTAGAGCCATAAAGGCACTAGGCATCTACCACCCCACTACCACTATCAGATTAGAGCCATAATGGAGACTAGGTATCTACCACCCCACTTCCACTATCAGATTAGAGCCATAATGGAGACTAGGTATCTACCACCCCACTACCACTACCAGATTAGAGCCATAATGGAGACTAGGTATCTACCACCCCACTACCACTATCAGATTAGAGCCATAATGGAGACTTGGTATCTTCCACCCCACTACCACTACCAGATTAGAGCCATAATGGAGACTAGGTATCTACCACCCCACTACCACTACCATTGAGCCATAATGGAGACTAGGTATCTACCACCCCACTACCACTTTTAGATTAGAGCCATAATGGAGACTAGGTATCTACCACCCCCACTACCTCTATCAGATTAGAGCCATAATGGAGAGTAGGTATCTTCCACCCCACTACCACTATCAGATTAGAGCCATAATGGAAACTAGGTATCTACCACCCCTTTACCACTATCAGATTAGAGCCATAAGGGCACTAGGCATCTTTCATCCCACTACCACTATCAGATTAGAGCCATAAAGGCACTAGGCATCTACCACCCCACTACTACTACCAGATTAGAGCCATAAGGGCACTAGACATCTACAACCCCACTACCACTATCAGATTAGAGCCATAAGGGCACTAGGCATCTACCACCCCACTACCTCTATCAGATTAGAGCCATAAAGGAACTAGGCATCTACCACCCCACTACCACTATCAGATTAGAGCCATAATGGAGACTAGGTATCTACCACCCCACTTCCACTATCAGATTAGAGCCATAATGGAGACTAGGTATCTACCACCCCACTACCAATACCAGATTAGAGCCATAATGGAGACTAGGTATCTACCACCCCACTACCACTATCAGATTAGAGCCATAATGGAGACTAGGTATCTACCACCCCACTACCTCTATAAGATTAGAGCCATAAGGGCACTTGGCATCTACCACCCCACTACCACTATCAGATTAGAGCCATAATGGAGACTAGGTATCTTCCACCCCACTACCACTATCAGATTAGAGCCATAAGGGCACTAGGCATCTTTCACCCCACTACCACTATCAGATTAGAACCATAAAGGCATTAGGCATCTACCACCCCACTACCACTATCAGATTAGAGCCATAATGGAGACTAGGTATCTACCACCCCACTACCACTATCAGATTAGAGCCATAAGGGCACTAGGCATCTACCACCCCACTACCACTATCAGATTAGAGCCATAAAGGCACTAGGCATCTACCACCCCACTACCACTATCAGATTAGAGCCATAATGGAGACTAGGTATCTACCACCCCACTTCCGCTATCAGATTAGAGCCATAATGGAGACTAGGTATCTACCACCCCACTACCAATACCAAATTAGAGCCATAATGGAGACTAGGTATCTACCACCCCACTACCACTATCAGATTAGAGCCATAATGGAGACTAGGTATCTTCCACCCCACTACCACTACCAGATTAGAGCCATAATGGAGACTAGGTATCTACCACCCCACTACCACTACCATTGAGCCATAATGGAGACTAGGTATCTACCACCCCACTACCACTTTTAGATTAGAGCCATAATGGAGAGTAGGTATCTTCCACCGCACTACCACTATCAGATTAGAGCCATAATGGAGACTAGGTATCTACCACCCCACTACCACTATCAGATTAGAGCCATAATGGAGACTAGGTATCTACCACCCCTCTACCACTACCAGATTAGAGCCATAATGGAGACTAGGTATCTACCACCCCACTACCACTATCAGATTAGAGCCATAAGGGCACTAGGCATCTACCACCACACTACCACTATCAGATTAGAGCCATAAGGGCACTAGGCATCTACCACCCCACTACCACTATCAGATTAGAGCCATAAGGGCACTAGACATCTACCACCCCACTACCACTATCAGATTAGAGCCATAATGGAAACTAGGTATCTACCACCCCACTACCACTATCAGATTAGAGCCATAAGGGCACTAGGCATCTACCACCACACTACCACTATCAGATTAGAGCCATAAGGGCACTAGGCATCTACCACCCCGCTACCACTATCAGATTAGAGCCATAAGGGCACTAGACATCTACCACCCCACTACCACTATCAGATTAGAGCCATAATGGAAACTAGGTATCTGCCACCCCACTACCACTATCAGATTAGAGCCATAAGGGCACTAGACATCTACCACCCCACTACCACTATCAGATTAGAGCCATAAGGGCACTAGGCATCTACCACCCCGCTACCACTATCAGATTAGAGCCATAAGGGCACTAGACATCTACCACCCCACTACCACTATCTGATTAGAGCCATAATGGAAACTAGGTATCTACCACCCCTTTACCACTATCAGATTAGAGCCATAAGGGCACTAGGCATCTTTCATCCCACTACCACTATCAGATTAGAGCCATAAAGGCACTAGGCATCTACCACCCCACTACCACTATCAGATTAGAGCCATAATGGAGACTAGGTATCTACCACCCCACTACCACTATCAGATTAGAGCCATAAGGGCACTAGGCATCTACCACCCCACTACCACTATCAGATTAGAGCCATAAAGGCACTAGGTATCTACCACCCCACTACCGCTATCAGATTAGAGCCATAATGGAGACTAGGTATCTACCACACCACTACCACTACCAGATTAGAGCCATAATGGAGACTAGGTATCTTCCACCCCACTACCACTACCAGATTAGAGCCATAATGGAAACTAGGTATCTACCACCCCTTTACCACTATCAGATTAGAGCCATAAGGGCACTAGGCATCTTTCATCCCACTACCACTATCAGATTAGAGCCATAAGGGCACTAGACATCTACCACCCCACTACCACTATCTGATTAGAGCCATAATGGAGACTAGGTATCTACCACCCCACTACCACTATCAGATTAGAGCCATAAGGGCACTAGGCATCTTTCACCCCACTACCACTATCAGATTAGAACCATAAAGGCACTAGGCATCTACCACCCCACTACCACTATCAGATTAGAGCCATAATGGAGACTAGGTATCTACCACCCCACTACCACTATCAGATTAGAGCCATAATGGAGACTAGGTATCTTCCACCCCACTACCACTACCAGATTAGAGCCATAATGGAGACTAGGTATCTACCACCCCACTACCACTACCATTGAGCCATAATGGAGACTAGGTATCTACCACCCCACTACCACTTTTAGATTAGAGCCATAATGGAGACTAGGTATCTACCACCCCCACTACCTCTATCAGATTAGCCATAATGGAGAGTAGGTATCTTCCACCCCACTACCACTATCAGATTAGAGCCATAATGGAGACTAGGTATCTACCACCCCACTACCACTATCAGATTAGAGCCATAATGGAGACTAGGTATCTACCACCCCACTACCACTATCAGATTAGAGCCATAAGGGCACTAGGCATCTACCACCCCACTACCACTATCAGATTAGAGCCATAAAGGCACTAGGCATCTACCACCCCACTACCACTATCAGATTAGAGCCATAATGGAGACTAGGTATCTACCACCCCACTACCACTATCAGATTAGAGCCATAATGGAGACTAGGTATCTACCACCCCTCTACCACTACCAGATTACAGCCATAATGGAGACTAGGTATCTACCACCCCACTACCACTATCAGATTAGAGCCATAAGGGCACTAGGCATCTACCACCCCACTACCACTATCAGATTAGAGCCATAAGGGCACTAGACATCTACCACCCCACTACCACTATCAGATTAGAGCCATAATGGAAACTAGGTATCTACCACCCCACTACCACTATCAGATTAGAGCCATAAGGGCACTAGGCATCTACCACCACACTACCACTATCAGATTAGAGCCATAAGGGCACTAGGCATCTACCACCCCGCTACCACTATCAGATTAGAGCCATAAGGGCACTAGACATCTACCACTCCACTACCACTATCAGATTAGAGCCATAATGGAAACTAGGTATCTGCCACCCCACTACCACTATCAGATTAGAGCCATAAATGCACTAGACATCTACCACCCCACTACCACTATCAGATTAGAGCCATAAGGGCACTAGGCATCTACCACCCCGCTACCACTATCAGATTAGAGCCATAAGGGCACTAGACATCTACCACCCCACTACCACTATCAGATTAGAGCCATAATGGAAACTAGGTATCTACCACCCCTTTACCACTATCAGATTAGAGCCATAAGGGCACTAGACATCTTTCATCCCACTACCACTATCAGATTAGAGACATAAAGGCACTAGGCATCTACCACCCCACTACTACTACCAGATTAGAGCCATAAGGGCACTAGACATCTACAACCCCACTACCACTATCAGATTAGAGCCATCAGGGAGACTAGTCATTTACCACCCCACTACCTCTATCAGATTAGAGCCTAAAACGGAGACTAGACATCTACCACCCCACTACCTTTATAAGAATAGAGCCATAATGGAGACTTGGTATCTACCAGCACACTACCACTATCATATTAGAGCCATAATGGAGACTAGGTATCTACCACCCCACTAACACTAACAGATTAGAGCCATAATGGAGACTATGTATCTACCACCCCACTACCTTTATCAGTTTAGAGCCATAATTGAGACTATGTATCTACCACCCCACTACCACTATCAGATTAGAGCCATAATGGAGACTAGGTATCTACCACCCCACTACCACTATCAGATTAGAGCCATAATGGAGACTAGTTATCTACCAGCACACTACCACTACCAGATTAGAGCCATAATGGAGACTAGGTATCTACCACCCCACTACCACTATCAGATTAGAGCCATAATGGAGACTAGGTATCTACCACCCCACTACCACTATCAGATTAGAGCCATAATGGAGACTAGGTATCTACCACCCCACTACCACTATCAGATTAGAGCCATAATGGAGACTAGGTATCTACCACCCCACTACCTCTATAAGATTAGAGCCATAAGGGCACTTGGCATCTAACACCCCACTACCACTATCAGATTAGAGCCATAATGGAGACTAGGTATCTACCACCCCACTACCACTATCAGATTAGAGCCATAAGGGCACTAGGCATCTTTCACCCCACTACCACTATCAGATTAGAACCATAAAGGCACTAGGCATCTACCACCCCACTACCACTATCAGATTAGAGCCATAATGGAGACTAGGTATCTACAACCCCACTACCACTATCAGATTAGAGCCATAAGGGCACTAGGCATCTACCACCCCACTACCACTATCAGATTAGAGCCATAAAGGCACTAGGCATCTACCACCCCACTACCACTATCAGATTAGAGCCATAATGGAGACTAGGTATCTACCACCCCACTTCCACTATCAGATTAGAGCCATAATGGAGACTAGGTATCTACCACCCCACTACCACTACCAGATTAGAGCCATAATGGAGACTAGGTATCTACCACCCCACTACCACTATCAGATTAGAGCCATAATGGAGACTAGGTATCTTCCACCCCACTACCACTACCAGATTAGAGCCATAATGGAGACTAGGTATCTACCACCCCACTACCACTACCATTGAGCCATAATGGAGACTAGGTATCTACCACCCCACTACCTCTTTTAGATTAGAGCCATAATGGAGACTAGGTATCTACCACCCCCACTACCTCTATCAGATTAGAGCCATAATGGAGAGTAGGTATCTTCCACCCCACTACCACTATCAGATTAGAGCCATAATGGAGACTAGGTATCTACCACCCCACTACCACTATCAGATTAGAGCCATAATGGAAACTAGGTATCTACCACCCCTTTACCACTATCAGATTAGAGCCATAAGGGCACTAGGCATCTTTCATCCCACTACCACTATCAGATTAGAGCCATAAAGGCACTAGGCATCTACCACCCCACTACTACTACCAGATTAGAGCCATAAGGGCACTAGACATCTACAACCCCACTACCACTATCAGATTAGAGCCATAAGGGCACTAGGCATCTACCACCCCACTACCTCTATCAGATTAGAGCCATAAAGGAACTAGGCATCTACCACCCCACTACCACTATCAGATTAGAGCCATAATGGAGACTAGGTATCTACCACCCCACTACCACTATCAGATTAGAGCCATAATGGAGACTAGGTATCTACCACCCCACTACCAATACCAGATTAGAGCCATAATGGAGACTAGGTATCTACCACCCCACTACCACTATCAGATTAGAGCCATAATGGAGACTAGGTATCTTCCACCCCACTACCACTATCAGATTAGAGCCATAAGGGCACTAGGCATCTTTCACCCCACTACCACTATCAGATTAGAACCATAAAGGCATTAGGCATCTACCACCCCACTACCACTATCAGATTAGAGCCATAATGGAGACTAGGTATCTACCACCCCACTACCACTATCAGATTAGAGCCATAAGGGCACTAGGCATCTCCCACCCCCCTCCCACTCTCAGATTAGAGCCATAAAGGCACTAGGCATCTACCACCCCACTACCACTATCAGATTAGAGCCATAATGGAGACTAGGTATCTACCACCCCACTTCCACTATCAGATTAGAGCCATAATGGAGACTAGGTATCTACCACCCCACTACCAATACCAAATTAGAGCCATAATGGAGACTAGGTATCTACCACCCCACTACCACTATCAGATTAGAGCCATAATGGAGACTAGGTATCTACCACCCCACTACCACTACCATTGAGCCATAATGGAGACTAGGTATCTACCACCCCACTACCACTTTTAGATTAGAGCCATAATGGAGAGTAGGTATCTTCCACCGCACTACCACTATCAGATTAGAGCCATAATGGAGACTAGGTATCTACCACCCCACTACCACTATCAGATTAGAGCCATAATGGAGACTAGGTATCTACCACCCCTCTACCACTACCAGATTAGAGCCATAATGGAGACTAGGTATCTACCACCCCACTACCACTATCAGATTAGAGCCATAAGGGCACTAGGCATCTACCACCACACTACCACTATCAGATTAGAGCCATACGGGCACTAGGCATCTACCACCCCACTACCACTATCAGATTAGAGCCATAAGGGCACTAGACATCTACCACCCCACTACCACTATCAGATTAGAGCCATAATGGAAACTAGGTATCTACCACCCCACTACCACTATCAGATTAGAGCCATAAGGGCACTAGGCATCTACCACCACACTACCACTATCAGATTAGAGCCATAAGGGCACTAGGCATCTACCACCCCGCTACCACTATCAGATTAGAGCCATAAGGGCACTAGACATCTACCACCCCACTACCACTATCAGATTAGAGCCATAATGGAAACTAGGTATCTGCCACCCCACTACCACTATCAGATTAGAGCCATAAGGGCACTAGACATCTACCACCCCACTACCACTATCAGATTAGAGCCATAAGGGCACTAGGCATCTACCACCCCGCTACCACTATCAGATTAGAGCCATAAGGGCACTAGACATCTACCACCCCACTACCACTATCTGATTAGAGCCATAATGGAAACTAGGTATCTACCACCCCTTTACCACTATCAGATTAGAGCCATAAGGGCACTAGGCATCTTTCATCCCACTACCACTATCAGATTAGAGCCATAAAGGCACTAGGCATCTACCACCCCACTACCACTATCAGATTAGAGCCATAATGGAGACTAGGTATCTACCACCCCACTACCACTATCAGATTAGAGCCATAAGGGCACTAGGCATCTACCACCCCACTACCACTATCAGATTAGAGCCATAAAGGCACTAGGTATCTACCACCCCACTACCGCTATCAGATTAGAGCCATAATGGAGACTAGGTATCTACCACACCACTACCACTACCAGATTAGAGCCATAATGGAGACTAGGTATCTTCCACCCCACTACCACTACCAGATTAGAGCCATAATGGAAACTAGGTATCTACCACCCCTTTACCACTATCAGATTAGAGCCATAAGGGCACTAGGCATCTTTCATCCCACTACCACTATCAGATTAGAGCCATAAGGGCACTAGACATCTACCACCCCACTACCACTATCTGATTAGAGCCATAATGGAGACTAGGTATCTACCACCCCACTACCACTATCAGATTAGAGCCATAAGGGCACTAGGCATCTTTCACCCCACTACCACTATCAGATTAGAACCATAAAGGCACTAGGCATCTACCACCCCACTACCACTATCAGATTAGAGCCATAATGGAGACTAGGTATCTACCACCCCACTACCACTATCAGATTAGAGCCATAATGGAGACTAGGTATCTTCCACCCCACTACCACTACCAGATTAGAGCCATAATGGAGACTAGGTATCTACCACCCCACTACCACTACCATTGAGCCATAATGGAGACTAGGTATCTACCACCCCACTACCACTTTTAGATTAGAGCCATAATGGAGACTAGGTATCTACCACCCCCACTACCTCTATCAGATTAGCCATAATGGAGAGTAGGTATCTTCCACCCCACTACCACTATCAGATTAGAGCCATAATGGAGACTAGGTATCTACCACCCCACTACCACTATCAGATTAGAGCCATAATGGAGACTAGGTATCTACCACCCCACTACCACTATCAGATTAGAGCCATAAGGGCACTAGGCATCTACCACCCCACTACCACTATCAGATTAGAGCCATAAAGGCACTAGGCATCTACCACCCCACTACCACTATCAGATTAGAGCCATAATGGAGACTAGGTATCTACCACCCCACTACCACTATCAGATTAGAGCCATAATGGAGACTAGGTATCTACCACCCCTCTACCACTACCAGATTACAGCCATAATGGAGACTAGGTATCTACCACCCCACTACCACTATCAGATTAGAGCCATAAGGGCACTAGGCATCTACCACCCCACTACCACTATCAGATTAGAGCCATAAGGGCACTAGACATCTACCACCCCACTACCACTATCAGATTAGAGCCATAATGGAAACTAGGTATCTACCACCCCACTACCACTATCAGATTAGAGCCATAAGGGCACTAGGCATCTACCACCACACTACCACTATCAGATTAGAGCCATAAGGGCACTAGGCATCTACCACCCCGCTACCACTATCAGATTAGAGCCATAAGGGCACTAGACATCTACCACTCCACTACCACTATCAGATTAGAGCCATAATGGAAACTAGGTATCTGCCACCCCACTACCACTATCAGATTAGAGCCATAAATGCACTAGACATCTACCACCCCACTACCACTATCAGATTAGAGCCATAAGGGCACTAGGCATCTACCACCACACAACCACTATCAGATTAGAGCCATAAGGGCACTAGGCATCTACCACCCCGCTACCACTATCAGATTAGAGCCATAAGGGCACTAGACATCTACCACCCCACTACCACTATCAGATTAGAGCCATAATGGAAACTAGGTATCTACCACCCCTTTACCACTATCAGATTAGAGCCATAAGGGCACTAGACATCTTTCATCCCACTACCACTATCAGATTAGAGACATAAAGGCACTAGGCATCTACCACCCCACTACTACTACCAGATTAGAGCCATAAGGGCACTAGACATCTACAACCCCACTACCACTATCAGATTAGAGCCATCAGGGAGACTAGTCATTTACCACCCCACTACCTCTATCAGATTAGAGCCTAAAACGGAGACTAGACATCTACCACCCCACTACCTTTATAAGAATAGAGCCATAATGGAGACTTGGTATCTACCAGCACACTACCACTATCATATTAGAGCCATAATGGAGACTAGGTATCTACCACCCCACTAACACTAACAGATTAGAGCCATAATGGAGACTATGTATCTACCACCCCACTACCTTTATCAGTTTAGAGCCATAATTGAGACTATGTATCTACCACCCCACTACCACTATCAGATTAGAGCCATAATGGAGACTAGGTATCTACCACCCCACTACCACTATCAGATTAGAGCCATAATGGAGACTAGTTATCTACCAGCACACTACCACTACCAGATTAGAGCCATAATGGAGACTAGGTATCTACCACCCCACTACCACTATCAGATTAGAGCCATAATGGAGACTAGGTATCTACCACCCCACTACCACTATCAGATTAGAGCCATAATGGAGACTAGGTATCTACCACCCCACTACCTCTATAAGATTAGAGCCATAAGGGCACTTGGCATCTAACACCCCACTACCACTATCAGATTAGAGCCATAATGGAGACTAGGTATCTACCACCCCACTACCACTATCAGATTAGAGCCATAAGGGCACTAGGCATCTTTCACCCCACTACCACTATCAGATTAGAACCATAAAGGCACTAGGCATCTACCACCCCACTACCACTATCAGATTAGAGCCATAATGGAGACTAGGTATCTACAACCCCACTACCACTATCAGATTAGAGCCATAAGGGCACTAGGCATCTACCACCCCACTACCACTATCAGATTAGAGCCATAAAGGCACTAGGCATCTACCACCCCACTACCACTATCAGATTAGAGCCATAATGGAGACTAGGTATCTACCACCCCACTTCCACTATCAGATTAGAGCCATAATGGAGACTAGGTATCTACCACCCCACTACCACTACCAGATTAGAGCCATAATGGAGACTAGGTATCTACCACCCCACTACCACTATCAGATTAGAGCCATAATGGAGACTAGGTATCTTCCACCCCACTACCACTACCAGATTAGAGCCATAATGGAGACTAGGTATCTACCACCCCACTACCACTACCATTGAGCCATAATGGAGACTAGGTATCTACCACCCCACTACCTCTTTTAGATTAGAGCCATAATGGAGACTAGGTATCTACCACCCCCACTACCTCTATCAGATTAGAGCCATAATGGAGAGTAGGTATCTTCCACCCCACTACCACTATCAGATTAGAGCCATAATGGAGACTAGGTATCTACCACCCCACTACCACTATCAGATTAGAGCCATAATGGAAACTAGGTATCTACCACCCCTTTACCACTATCAGATTAGAGCCATAAGGGCACTAGGCATCTTTCATCCCACTACCACTATCAGATTAGAGCCATAAAGGCACTAGGCATCTACCACCCCACTACTACTACCAGATTAGAGCCATAAGGGCACTAGACATCTACAACCCCACTACCACTATCAGATTAGAGCCATAAGGGCACTAGGCATCTACCACCCCACTACCTCTATCAGATTAGAGCCATAAAGGAACTAGGCATCTACCACCCCACTACCACTATCAGATTAGAGCCATAATGGAGACTAGGTATCTACCACCCCACTTCCACTATCAGATTAGAGCCATAATGGAGACTAGGTATCTACCACCCCACTACCAATACCAGATTAGAGCCATAATGGAGACTAGGTATCTACCACCCCACTACCACTATCAGATTAGAGCCATAATGGAGACTAGGTATCTACCACCCCACTACCTCTATAAGATTAGAGCCATAAGGGCACTTGGCATCTACCACCCCACTACCACTATCAGATTAGAGCCATAATGGAGACTAGGTATCTTCCACCCCACTACCACTATCAGATTAGAGCCATAAGGGCACTAGGCATCTTTCACCCCACTACCACTATCAGATTAGAACCATAAAGGCACTAGGCATCTACCACCCCACTACCACTATCAGATTAGAGCCATAATGGAGACTAGGTATCTACCACCCCACTACCACTATCAGATTAGAGCCATAAGGGCACTAGGCATCTACCACCCCACTACCACTATCAGATTAGAGCCATAAAGGCACTAGGCATCTACCACCCCACTACCACTATCAGATTAGAGCCATAATGGAGACTAGGTATCTACCACCCCACTTCCACTATCAGATTAGAGCCATAATGGAGACTAGGTATCTACCACCCCACTACCAATACCAAATTAGAGCCATAATGGAGACTAGGTATCTACCACCCCACTACCACTATCAGATTAGAGCCATAATGGAGACTAGGTATCTTCCACCCCACTACCACTACCAGATTAGAGCCATAATGGAGACTAGGTATCTACCACCCCACTACCACTACCATTGAGCCATAATGGAGACTAGGTATCTACCACCCCACTACCACTTTTAGATTAGAGCCATAATGGAGAGTAGGTATCTTCCACCGCACTACCACTATCAGATTAGAGCCATAATGGAGACTAGGTATCTACCACCCCACTACCACTATCAGATTAGAGCCATAATGGAGACTAGGTATCTACCACCCCTCTACCACTACCAGATTAGAGCCATAATGGAGACTAGGTATCTACCACCCCACTACCACTATCAGATTAGAGCCATAAGGGCACTAGGCATCTACCACCACACTACCACTATCAGATTAGAGCCATAAGGGCACTAGGCATCTACCACCCCACTACCACTATCAGATTAGAGCCATAAGGGCACTAGACATCTACCACCCCACTACCACTATCAGATTAGAGCCATAATGGAAACTAGGTATCTACCACCCCACTACCACTATCAGATTAGAGCCATAAGGGCACTAGGCATCTACCACCACACTACCACTATCAGATTAGAGCCATAAGGGCACTAGGCATCTACCACCCCGCTACCACTATCAGATTAGAGCCATAAGGGCACTAGACATCTACCACCCCACTACCACTATCAGATTAGAGCCATAATGGAAACTAGGTATCTGCCACCCCACTACCACTATCAGATTAGAGCCATAAGGGCACTAGACATCTACCACCCCACTACCACTATCAGATTAGAGCCATAAGGGCACTAGGCATCTACCACCCCGCTACCACTATCAGATTAGAGCCATAAGGGCACTAGACATCTACCACCCCACTACCACTATCTGATTAGAGCCATAATGGAAACTAGGTATCTACCACCCCTTTACCACTATCAGATTAGAGCCATAAGGGCACTAGGCATCTTTCATCCCACTACCACTATCAGATTAGAGCCATAAAGGCACTAGGCATCTACCACCCCACTACCACTATCAGATTAGAGCCATAATGGAGACTAGGTATCTACCACCCCACTACCACTATCAGATTAGAGCCATAAGGGCACTAGGCATCTACCACCCCACTACCACTATCAGATTAGAGCCATAAAGGCACTAGGTATCTACCACCCCACTACCGCTATCAGATTAGAGCCATAATGGAGACTAGGTATCTACCACACCACTACCACTACCAGATTAGAGCCATAATGGAGACTAGGTATCTACCACCCCACTACCACTATCAGATTAGAGCCATAATGGAGACTAGGTATCTACCACCCCACTACCACTATCAGATTAGAGCCATAAGGGCACTAGGCATCTTTCACCCCACTACCACTATCAGATTAGAACCATAAAGGCACTAGGCATCTACCACCCCACTACCACTATCAGATTAGAGCCATAATGGAGACTAGGTATCTACCACCCCACTACCACTATCAGATTAGAGCCATAATGGAGACTAGGTATCTTCCACCCCACTACCACTACCAGATTAGAGCCATAATGGAGACTAGGTATCTACCACCCCACTACCACTACCATTGAGCCATAATGGAGACTAGGTATCTACCACCCCACTACCACTTTTAGATTAGAGCCATAATGGAGACTAGGTATCTACCACCCCCACTACCTCTATCAGATTAGCCATAATGGAGAGTAGGTATCTTCCACCCCACTACCACTATCAGATTAGAGCCATAATGGAGACTAGGTATCTACCACCCCACTACCACTATCAGATTAGAGCCATAATGGAGACTAGGTATCTACCACCCCTCTACCACTACCAGATTAGAGCCATAATGGAGACTAGGTATCTACCACCCCACTACCACTATCAGATTAGAGCCATAAGGGCACTAGGCATCTACCACCACACTACCACTATCAGATTAGAGCCATAAGGGCACTAGGCATCTACCACCCCACTACCACTATCAGATTAGAGCCATAAGGGCACTAGACATCTACCACCCCACTACCACTATCAGATTAGAGCCATAATAGAAACTAGGTATCTACCACCCCACTACCACTATCAGATTAGAGCCATAAGGGCACTAGGCATCTACCACCACACTACCACTATCAGATTAGAGCCATAAGGGCACTAGGCATCTACAACCCCGCTACCACTATCAGATTAGAGCCATAAGGGCACTAGACATCTACCACCCCACTACCACTATCAGATTAGAGCCATAATGGAAACTAGGTATCTGCCACCCCACTACCACTATCAGATTAGAGCCATAAAGGCACTAGACATCTACCACCCCACTACCACTATCAGATTAGAGCTATAAGGGCACTAGGCATCTACCACCACACAACCACTATCAGATTAGAGCCATAAGGGCACTAGGCATCTTCCACCCCGCTACCACTATCATATTAGAGCCATAATGGCACTAGACATCTACCACCCCACTACCACTATAAGTTTAGAGCCATAATGGAAACTAGGTATCTACCACCCCTTTACCACTATCAGATTAGAGCCATAAGGGCACTAGGCATCTTTCATCCCACTACCACTATCAGATTAGAGCCATAAGGGCACTAGACATCTACCACCCCACTACCACTATCAGATTAGAGCCATAAGGGCACTAGGCATCTACCACCCCGCTACCACTATTAGATTTGAGCCATAAGGGCACTAGACATCTACCACCCCACTACCACTATCTGATTAGAGCCATAATGGAAACTAGGTATCTACCACCCCTTTACCACTATCAGATTAGAGCCATAAGGGCACTAGGCATCTACCACCCCACTACCACTATCAGATTAGAGCCATAAAGGCACTAGGTATCTACCACCCCACTACCGCTATCAGATTAGAGCCATAATGGAGACTAGGTATCTACCACACCACTACCACTACCAGATTAGAGCCATAATGGAGACTAGGTATCTACCACCCCACTACCACTATCAGATTAGAGCCATAATGGAGACTAGCTATCTACCACCCCACTACCACTATCAGATTAGAGCCATAAGGGCACTAGGCATCTTTCACCCCACTACCACTATCAGATTAGAACCATAAAGGCACTAGGCTTCTACCACCCCAGTACCACTATCAGATTAGAGCCATAAGGGCACTAGGCATCTTTCACCCCACTACCACTATCAGATTAGAACCATAAAGGCACTAGGCTTCTACCACCCCACTACCACTATCAGATTAGAGCCATAATGGAGACTAGGTATCTACCACCCCACTACCACTATCAGATTAGAGCCATAATGGAGACTAGGTATCTTCCACCCCACTACCACTACCAGATTAGAGCCATAATGGAGACTAGGTATCTACCACCCCCACTACCTCTATCAGATTAGCCATAATGGAGAGTAGGTATCTTCCACCCCACTACCACTATCAGATTAGAGCCATAATGGAGACTAGGTATCTACCACCCCACTACCACTATCAGATTAGAGCCATAATGGAGACTAGGTATCTACCACCCCTCTACCACTACCAGATTAGAGCCATAATGGAGACTAGGTATCTACCACCCCACTACCACTATCAGATTAGAGCCATAAGGGCACTAGGCATCTACCACCACACTACCACTATCAGATTAGAGCCATAAGGGCACTAGGCATCTACCACCCCACTACCACTATCAGATTAGAGCCATAAGGGCACTAGACATCTACCACCCCACTACCACTATCAGATTAGAGCCATAATAGAAACTAGGTATCTACCACCCCACTACCACTATCAGATTAGAGCCATAAGGGCACTAGGCATCTACCACCACACTACCACTATCAGATTAGAGCCATAAGGGCACTAGGCATCTACAACCCCGCTACCACTATCAGATTAGAGCCATAAGGGCACTAGACATCTACCACCCCACTACCACTATCAGATTAGAGCCATAATGGAAACTAGGTATCTGCCACCCCACTACCACTATCAGATTAGAGCCATAAAGGCACTAGACATCTACCACCCCACTACCACTATCAGATTAGAGCCATAAGGGCACTAGGCATCTACCACCACACAACCACTATCAGATTAGAGCCATAAGGGCACTAGGCATCTTCCACCCCGCTACCACTATCATATTAGAGCCATAATGGCACTAGACATCTACCACCCCACTACCACTATCAGATTAGAGCCATAAAGGCACTAGGTATCTACCACCCCACTACCACTATCAGATTAGAGCCATAATGGAGACTAGGTATCTACCACACCACTACCACTACCAGATTAGAGCCATAATGGAGACTAGGTATCTACCACCCCACTACCACTATCAGATTAGAGCCATAATGGAGACTAGGTATCTACCACCCCACTACCACTATCAGATTAGAACCATAATGGAGACTAGGTATCTACCACCCCACTACCACTATCAGATTAGAGCCATAAGGGCACTAGGCATCTACCACCCCACTACCACTATCAGATTAGAGCCATAAAGGCACTAGGCATCAACCACCCCACTACCACTATCAGATTAGAGCCATAATGGAGACTAGGTATCTACCACCCCACTACCACTATCAGATTAGAGCCATAAGGGCACTAGGCATCTATCACCCCACTACCACTATCAGATTAGAGCCATAAAGGCACGAGGCATCTACCACCCCACTACCACTATCAGATTAGAGCCATAATGGAGACTAGGTATCTACCACCCCACTACCACTATCAGATTAGAGCCATAAGGGCACTAGGCATCTACCACCCCACTACCACTATCAGATTAGAGCCATAAGGGCACTAGACATCTACCACCCCACTACCACTATCAGATTAGAGCCATAATAGAAACTAGGTATCTACCACCCCACTACCACTATCAGATTAGAGCCATAAGGGCACTAGGCATCTACAACCCCGCTACCACTATCAGATTAGAGCCATAAGGGCACTAGACATCTACCACCCCACTACCACTATCAGATTAGAGCCATAATGGAAACTAGGTATCTACAACCCCACTACCACTATCAGATTAGAGCCATAAAGGCACTAGACATCTACCACCCCACTACCACTATCAGATTAGAGCCATAAGGGCACTAGGCATCTACCACCACACAACCACTATCAGATTAGAGCCATAAGGGCACTAGGCATCTTCCACCCCGCTACCACTATCATATTAGAGCCATAATGGCACTAGACATCTACCACCCCACTACCACTATCACATTAGAGCCATAATGGAAACTAGGTATCTACCACCCCTTTACCACTATCAGATTAGAGCCATAAGGGCACTAGGCATCTTTCATCCCACTACCACTATCAGATTAGAGCCATAAAGGCACTAGGCATCTACCACCCCACTACCACTATCAGATTAGAGCCATAATGGAGACTAGGTATCTACCACCCCACTACCACTATCAGATTAGAGCCATAAGGGCACTAGGCATCTACCACCCCACTACCACTATCAGATTAGAGCCATAAAGGCACTAGGTATCTACCACCCCACTACCACTATCAGATTAGAGCCATAATGGAGACTAGGTATCTACCACCCCACTACCACTATCAGATTAGAGCCATAATGGAGACTAGGTATCTACCACCCCACTACCACTATCAGATTAGAACCATAATGGAGACTAGGTATCTACCACCCCACTACCTCTATAAGATTAGAGCCATAAGGGCACTTGGCATCTACCACCCCACTACCACTATCAGATTAGAGCCATAAAGGCACTAGGCATCTACCACCCCACTACCACTATCACATTAGAGCCATAATGGAGACTAGGTATCTACCACCCCACTACCACTATCAGATTAGAGCCATAAGGGCACTAGGCATCTACCACCCCACTACCACTATCAGATTAGAGCCATAAAGGCACTAGGTATCTACCACCCCACTACCACTATCAGATTAGAGCCATAATGGAGACTAGGTATCTACCACCCCACTACCACTATCAGATTAGAGCCATAATGGAGACTAGGTATCTACCACCCCACTACCACTATCAGATTAGAACCATAATGGAGACTAGGTATCTACCACCCCACTACCTCTATAAGATTAGAGCCATAAGGGCACTTGGCATCTACCACCCCACTACCACTATCAGATTAGAGCCATAAAGGCACTGGGCATCAACCACCCCACTACCACTATCACATTAGAGCCATAATGGAGACTAGGTATCTACCACCCCACTACCACTATCAGATTAGAGCCATAAGGGCACTAGGCATCTATCACCCCACTACCACTATAAGATTAGAGCCATAAAGGCACGAGGCATCTACCACCCCACTACCACTATCAGATTAGAGCCATAATGGAGACTACGTATCTACCACCCCACTACCACTATCAGATTAGAGCCATAATGGAGACTAGGTATCTTCCACCCCACTACCACTACCAGATTAGAGCCATAATGGAGACTAGGTATCTACCACCCCACTACCACTACCATTGAGCCATAATGGAGACTAGGTATCTACCACCCCACTACCACTTTTAGATTAGAGCCATAATGGAGACTAGGTATCTACCACCCCCACTACCTCTATCAGATTAGAGCCATAATGGAGACTAGGTATCTACCACCCCACTACCAATTTCAGATTAGAGACATAATGGAGACTAGGTATCTACCACCCCTCTACCACTACCAGATTAGAGCCATAATGGAGACTAGGTATCTACCACCCCACTACCACTATCAGATTAGAGCCATAAGGGCACTAGGCATCTACCACCACACTACCACTATCAGATTAGAGCCATAAGGGCACTAGGCATCTACCACCCCACTACCACTATCAGATTAGAGCCATAAGGGCACTAGACATCTACCACCCCACTACCACTATCAGATTAGAGCCATAATGGAAACTAGGTATCTACCACCCCACTACCACTATCAGATTAGAGCCATAAGGGCACTAGGCATCTACCACCACACTACCACTATCAGATTAGAGCCATAAGGGTACTAGGCATCTACCACCCCGCTACCACTATCAGATTAGAGCCATAAGGGCACTAGACATCTACCACTCCACTACCACTATCAGATTAGAGCCATAATGGAAACTAGGTATCTGCCACCCCACTACCACTATCAGATTAGAGCCATAAATGCACTAGACATCTACCACCCCACTACCACTATCAGATTAGAGCCATAAGGGCACTAGGCATCTACCACCACACAACCACTATCAGATTAGAGCCATAAGGGCACTAGGCATCTACCACCCCGCTACCACTATCAGATTAGAGCCATAAGGGCACTAGACATCTACCACCCCACTACCACTATCAGATTAGAGCCATAATGGAAACTAGGTATCTACCACCCCTTTACCACTATCAGATTAGAGCCATAAGGGCACTAGACATCTTTCATCCCACTACCACTATCAGATTAGAGCCATAATGGAGACTAGGTATCTACCACCCCTCTACCACTACCAGATTAGAGCCATAATGGAGACTAGGTATCTACCACCCCACTACCACTATCAGATTAGAGCCATAAGGGCACTAGGCATCTACCACCACACTACCACTATCAGATTAGAGCCATAAGGGCACTAGGCATCTACCACCCCACTACCACTATCAGATTAGAGCCATAAGGGCACTAGACATCTACCACCCCACTACCACTATCAGATTAGAGCCATAATGGAAACTAGGTATCTACCACCCCACTACCACTATCAGATTAGAGCCATAAGGGCACTAGGCATCTACCACCACACTACCACTATCAGATTAGAGCCATAAGGGCACTAGGCATCTACCACCCCGACATCTACCACCCCACTACCACTATCAGATTAGAGCCATAATGGAGACTAGGTATCTACCACCCCTCTACCACTACCAGATTAGAGCCATAATGGAGACTAGGTATCTACCACCCCACTACCACTATCAGATTAGAGCCATAAGGGCACTAGGCATCTACCACCACACTACCACTATCAGATTAGAGCCATAAGGGCACTAGGCATCTACCACCCCACTACCACTATCAGATTAGAGCCATAAGGGCACTAGACATCTACCACCCCACTACTACTATCAGATTAGAGCCATAATGGAAACTAGGTATCTACCACCCCACTACCACTATCAGATTAGAGCCATAAGGGCACTAGGCATCTACCACCACACTACCACTATCAGATTAGAGCCATAAGGGCACTAGGCATCTACCACCCCGCTACCACTATCAGATTAGAGCCATAAGGGCACTAGACATCTACGACCCCACTACCACTATCAGATTAGAGCCATAATGGAAACTAGGTATCTGCCACCCCACTACCACTATCAGATTAGAGCCATAAGGGCACTAGACATCTACCACCCCACTACCACTATCAGATTAGAGCCATAAGGGCACTAGGCATCTACCACCCCGCTACCACTATCAGATTAGAGCCATAAGGGCACTAGACATCTACCACCCCACTACCACTATCAGATTAGAGCCATAATGGAAACTAGGTATCTACCACCCCTTTACCACTATCAGATTAGAGCCATAATGGAAACTAGGTATCTACCACCCCACTACCACTATCAGATTAGAGCCATAGTGGAGACTAGGTATCTACCACCCCACTACCACTATCAGATTAGAGCCATAAGGGCACTAGGCATCTACCACCCCACTACCACTATCAGATTAGAGCCATAAAGGCACTAGGTATCTACCACCCCACTACCGCTATCAGATTAGAGCCATAATGGAGACTAGGTATCTACCACACCACTACCACTACCAGATTAGAGCCATAATGGAGACTAGGTATCTACCACCCCACTACCACTATCAGATTAGAGCCATAATGGAGACTAGGTATCTACCACCCCACTACCACTATCAGATTAGAGCCATAAGGGCACTAGGCATCTTTCACCCCACTACCACTATCAGATTAGAACCATAAAGGCACTAAGCATCTACCACCCCACTACCACTATCAGATTAGAGCCATAATGGAGACTAGGTATCTACCACCCCACTACCACTATCAGATTAGAGCCATAATGGAGACTAGGTATCTTCCACCCCACTACCACTACCAGATTAGAGCCATAATGGAGACTAGGTATCTACCACCCCACTACCACTACCATTGAGCCATAATGGAGACTAGGTATCTACCACCCCACTACCACTTTTAGATTAGAGCCATAATGGAGACTAGGTATCTACCACCCCCACTACCTCTATCAGATTAGCCATAATGGAGAGTAGGTATCTTCCACCCCACTACCACTATCAGATTAGAGCCATAATGGAGACTAGGTATCTACCACCCCACTACCACTATCAGATTAGAGCCATAATGGAGACTAGGTATCTACCACCCCTCTACCACTACCAGATTAGAGCCATAATGGAGACTAGGTATCTACCACCCCACTACCACTATCAGATTAGAGCCATAAGGGCACTAGGCATCTACCACCACACTACCACTATCAGATTAGAGCCATAAGGGCACTAGGCATCTACCACCCCACTACCACTATCAGATTAGAGCCATAAGGGCACTAGACATCTACCACCCCACTACCACTATCAGATTAGAGCCATAATAGAAACTAGGTATCTACCACCCCACTACCACTATCAGATTAGAGCCATAAGGGCACTAGGCATCTACCACCACACTACCACTATCAGATTAGAGCCATAATGGAAACTAGGTATCTACCACCCCTTTACCACTATCAGATTAGAGCCATAATGGAAACTAGGTATCTACCACCCCACTACCACTATCAGATTAGAGCCATAGTGGAGACTAGGTATCTACCACCCCACTACCACTATCAGATTAGAGCCATAAGGGCACTAGGCATCTACCACCCCACTACCACTATCAGATTAGAGCCATAAAGGCACTAGGTATCTACCACCCCACTACCGCTATCAGATTAGAGCCATAATGGAGACTAGGTATCTACCACACCACTACCACTACCAGATTAGAGCCATAATGGAGACTAGGTATCTACCACCCCACTACCACTATCAGATTAGAGCCATAATGGAGACTAGGTATCTACCACCCCACTACCACTATCAGATTAGAGCCATAAGGGCACTAGACATCTTTCACCCCACTACCACTATCAGATTAGAACCATAAAGGCACTAAGCATCTACCACCCCACTACCACTATCAGATTAGAGCCATAATGGAGACTAGGTATCTACCACCCCACTACCACTATCAGATTAGAGCCATAATGGAGACTAGGTATCTTCCACCCCACTACCACTACCAGATTAGAGCCATAATGGAGACTAGGTATCTACCACCCCACTACCACTACCATTGAGCCATAATGGAGACTAGGTATCTACCACCCCACTACCACTTTTAGATTAGAGCCATAATGGAGACTAGGTATCTACCACCCCCACTACCTCTATCAGATTAGCCATAATGGAGAGTAGGTATCTTCCACCCCACTACCACTATCAGATTAGAGCCATAATGGAGACTAGGTATCTACCACCCCACTACCACTATCAGATTAGAGCCATAATGGAGACTAGGTATCTACCACCCCTCTACCACTACCAGATTAGAGCCATAATGGAGACTAGGTATCTACCACCCCACTACCACTATCAGATTAGAGCCATAAGGGCACTAGGCATCTACCACCACACTACCACTATCAGATTAGAGCCATAAGGGCACTAGGCATCTACCACCCCACTACCACTATCAGATTAGAGCCATAAGGGCACTAGACATCTACCACCCCACTACCACTATCAGATTAGAGCCATAATAGAAACTAGGTATCTACCACCCCACTACCACTATCAGATTAGAGCCATAAGGGCACTAGGCATCTACCACCACACTACCACTATCAGATTAGAGCCATAAGGGCACTAGGCATCTACAACCCCGCTACCACTATCAGATTAGAGCCATAAGGGCACTAGACATCTACCACCCCACTACCACTATCAGATTAGAGCCATAATGGAAACTAGGTATCTGCCACCCCACTACCACTATCAGATTAGAGCCATAAAGGCACTAGACATCTACCACCCCACTACCACTATCAGATTAGAGCCATAAGGGTACTAGGCATCTACCACCACACAACCACTATCAGATTAGAGCCATAAGGGCACTAGGCATCTTCCACCCCGCTACCACTATCATATTAGAGCCATAATGGCACTAGACATCTACCACCCCACTACCACTATCAGATTAGAGCCATAATGGAAACTAGGTATCTACCACCCATTTACCACTATCAGATTAGAGCCATAAGGGCACTAGGCATCTTTCATCCCACTACCACTATCAGATTAGAGCCATAAAGGCACTAGGCATCTACCACCCCACTACCACTATCAGATTAGAGCCATAATGGAGACTAGGTATATACCACCCCACTACCACTATCAGATTAGAGCCATAAAGGCACTAGGCATCTACCACCCCACTACCACTATCAGATTAGAGCCATAAAGGCACTAGGTATCTACCACCCAACTACCACTATCAGATTAGAGCCATAATGGAGACTAGGTATCTACCACACCACTACCACTACCAGATTAGAGCCATAATGGAGACTAGGTATCTACCACCCCACTACCACTATCAGATTAGAGCCATAATGGAGACTAGGTATCTACCACCCCACTACCACTATCAGATTAGAACCATAATGGAGACTAGGTATCTACCACCCCACTACCTCTATAAGATTAGAGCCATAAGGGCACTTGGCATCTACCACCCCACTACCACTATCAGATTAGAGCCATAAAGGCACTAGGCATCAACCACCCCACTACCACTATCACATTAGAGCCATAATGGAGACTAGGTATCTACCACCCCACTACCACTATCAGATTAGAGCCATAAGGGCACTAGGCATCTACCACCCCACTACCACTATCAGATTAGAGCCATAATGGAGACTAGGTATCTACCACCACACTACCACTATCAGATTAGAGCCATAATGGAGACTAGGTATCTACCACCCCACTACCACTATCAGATT
Source organism: Salvelinus alpinus (assembly GCF_045679555.1). Lineage (NCBI taxonomy): Eukaryota > Metazoa > Chordata > Actinopteri > Salmoniformes > Salmonidae > Salvelinus > Salvelinus alpinus. The sequence continues at coordinate 107,113,784 of NC_092088.1, forward strand.
AGAGCCATAATGGAGACTAGGTATCTACCACCCCACTACCACTATCAGATTAGAGCCATAAGGGCACTTGGCATCTACCACCCCACTACCACTATCAGATTAGAGCCATAATGGAGACTAGGTATCTACCACCCCACTACCACTATCAGATTAGAGCCATAAGGGCACTAGGCATCTTTCACCCCACTACCACTATCAGATTAGAACCATAAAGGCACTAGGCATCTACCACCCCACTACCACTATCAGATTAGAGCCATAGTGGAGACTAGGTATCTACCACCCCACTACCACTATCAGATTAGAGCCATAAGGGCACTAGGCATCTACCACCCCACTACCACTATCAGATTAGAGCCATAAAGGCACTAGGCATCTACCACCCCACTACCACTATCAGATTAGAGCCATAATGGAGACTAGGTATCTACCACCCCACTTCCACTATCAGATTAGAGCCATAATGGAGACTAGGTATCTACCACCCCACTACCACTACCAGATTAGAGCCATAATGGAGACTAGGTATCTACCACCCCACTACCACTATCAGATTAGAGCCATAATGGAGACTAGGTATCTTCCACCCCACTACCACTACCAGATTAGAGCCATAATGGAGACTAGGTATCTACCACCCCACAACCACTACCATTGAGCCATAATGGAGACTAGGTATCTACCACCCCACTACCACTTTTAGATTAGAGCCATAATGGAGACTAGGTATCTACCACCCCCACTACCTCTATCAGATTAGAGCCATAATGGAGACTAGGTATCTACCACCCCACTACCACTATCAGATTAGAGCCATAATGGAGACTAGGTATCTACCACCCCTCTACCACTACCAGATTAGAGCCATAATGGAGACTAGGTATCTACCACCCCACTACCACTATCAGATTAGAGCCATAAGGGCACTAGGCATCTACCACCACACTACCACTATCAGATTAGAGCCATAAGGGCACTAGGCATCTACCACCCCACTACCACTATCAGATTAGAGCCATAAGGGCACTAGACATCTACCACCCCACTACCACTATCAGATTAGAGCCATAATGGAAACTAGGTATCTACCACCCCACTACCACTATCAGATTAGAGCCATAAGGGCACTAGGCATCTACCACCACACTACCACTATCAGATTAGAGCCATAAGGGCACTAGGCATCTACCACCCCACTACCACTATCAGATTAGAGCCATAATGGAGACTAGGTATCTACCACCCCACTTCCACTATCAGATTAGAGCCATAATGGAGACTAGGTATCTACCACCCCACTACCACTACCAGATTAGAGCCATAATGGAGACTAGGTATCTACCACCCCACTACCACTATCAGATTAGAGCCATAATGGAGACTAGGTATCTTCCACCCCACTACCACTACCAGATTAGAGCCATAATGGAGACTAGGTATCTACCACCCCACAACCACTACCATTGAGCCATAATGGAGACTAGGTATCTACCACCCCACTACCACTTTTAGATTAGAGCCATAATGGAGACTAGGTATCTACCACCCCCACTACCTCTATCAGATTAGAGCCATAATGGAGACTAGGTATCTACCACCCCACTACCACTATCAGATTAGAGCCATAATGGAGACTAGGTATCTACCACCCCTCTACCACTACCAGATTAGAGCCATAATGGAGACTAGGTATCTACCACCCCACTACCACTATCAGATTAGAGCCATAAGGGCACTAGGCATCTACCACCACACTACCACTATCAGATTAGAGCCATAAGGGCACTAGGCATCTACCACCCCACTACCACTATCAGATTAGAGCCATAAGGGCACTAGACATCTACCACCCCACTACCACTATCAGATTAGAGCCATAATGGAAACTAGGTATCTGCCACCCCACTACCACTATCAGATTAGAGCCATAAATGCACTAGACATCTACCACCCCACTACCACTATCAGATTAGAGCCATAAGGGCACTAGGCATCTACCACCACACAACCACTATCAGATTAGAGCCATAAGGGCACTAGGCATCTACCACCCCGCTACCACTATCAGATTAGAGCCATAAGGGCACTAGACATCTACCACCCCACTACCACTATCAGATTAGAGCCATAATGGAAACTAGGTATCTACCACCCCTTTACCACTATCAGATTAGAGCCATAAGGGCACTAGACATCTTTCATCCCACTACCACTATCAGATTAGAGCCATAAAGGCACTAGGCATCTACCACCCCACTACTACTACCAGATTAGAGCCATAAGGGCACTAGACATCTACAACCCCACTACCACTATCAGATTAGAGCCATAAGGGAGACTAGTCATTTACCACCCCACTACCTCTATCAGATTAGAGCCTAAAACGGAGACTAGACATCTACCACCCCACTACCTTTATAAGATTAGAGCCATAATGGAGACTTGGTATCTACCAGCACACTACCACTATCAGATTAGAGCCATAATGGAGACTAGGTATCTACCACCCCACTACCACTAACAGATTAGAGCCATAATGGAGACTATGTATCTACCACCCCACTACCTTTATCAGTTTAGAGCCATAATGGAGACTAGGTATCTACCACCCCACTACCACTATCAGATTAGAGCCATGATGGAGACTAGGTATCTACCACCCCACTACCACTATCAGATTAGAGCCATAATGGAGACTAGGTATCTACCAGCACACTACCACTACCAGATTAGAGCCATAATGGAGACTAGGTATCTACCACCCCACTACCACTATCAGTTTAGAGCCATAATGGAGACTAGGTATCTACCACCCCACTACCACTATCAGATTAGAGCCATAATGGAGACTAGGTATCTACCACCCCACTACCTCTATAAGATTAGAGCCATAAGGGCACTTGGCATCTACCACCCCACTACCACTATCAGATTAGAGCCATAATGGAGACTAGGTATCTACCACCCCACTACCACTATCAGATTAGAGCCATAAGGGCACTAGGCATCTTTCACCCCACTACCACTATCAGATTAGAACCATAAAGGCACTAGGCATCTACCACCCCACTACCACTATCAGATTAGAGCCATAATGGAGACTAGGTATCTACAACCCCACTACCACTATCAGATTAGAGCCATAAGGGCACTAGGCATCTACCACCCCACTACCACTATCAGATTAGAGCCATAATGGAGACTAGGTATCTACCACCCCACTTCCACTATCAGATTAGAGCCATAATGGAGACTAGGTATCTACCACCCCACTACCACTACCAGATTAGAGCCATAATGGAGACTAGGTATCTACCACCCCACTACCACTATCAGAATAGAGCCATAATGGAGACTAGGTATCTTCCACCCCACTACCACTACCAGATTAGAGCCATAATGGAGATTAGGTATCTACCACCCCACTACCACTACCATTGAGCCATAATGGAGACTAGGTATCTACCACCCCACTACCACTTTTAGATTAGAGCCATAATGGAGACTAGGTATCTACCACCCCCACTACCTCTATCAGATTAGAGCCATAATGGAGAGTAGGTATCTTCCACCCCACTACCACTATGAGATTAGAGCCATAATGGAGACTAGGTATCTACCACCCCACTACCACTATCAGATTAGAGCCATAATGGAAACTAGGTATCTACCACCCCTTTACCACTATCAGATTAGAGCCATAAGGGCACTAGGCATCTTTCATCCCACTACCACTATCAGATTAGAGCCATAAAGGCACTAGGCATCTACCACCCCACTACTACTACCAGATTAGAGCCATAAGGGCACTAGACATCTACAACCCCACTACCACTATCAGATTAGAGCCATAAAGGCACTAGGCATCTACCACCCCACTACTACTACCAGATTAGAGCCATAAGGGCACTAGGCATCTACCACCCCACTACCTCTATCAGATTAGAGCCATAATGGAGACTAGGTATCTACCACCCCACTACCACTATCAGATTAGAGCCATAATGGAGACTAGGTATCTACCACCCCACTACCAATACCAGATTAGAGCCATAATGGAGACTAGGTATCTACCACCCCACTACCACTATCAGATTAGAGCCATAATGGAGACTAGGTATCTACCACCCCACTACCTCTATAAGATTAGAGCCATAAGGGCACTTGGCATCTACCACCCCACTACCACTATCAGATTAGAGCCATAATGGAGACTAGGTATCTACCACCCCACTACCACTATCAGATTAGAGCCATAAGGGCACTAGGCATCTACCACCCCGCTACCACTATCAGATTAGAGCCATAAGGGCACTAGACATCTACGACCCCACTACCACTATCAGATTAGAGCCATAATGGAAACTAGGTATCTGCCACCCCACTACCACTATCAGATTAGAGCCTAAAACGGAGACTAGACATCTACCACCCCACTACCTTTATAAGAATAGAGCCATAATGGAGACTTGGTATCTACCAGCACACTACCACTATCATATTAGAGCCATAATGGAGACTAGGTATCTACCACCCCACTACCACTAACAGATTAGAGCCATAATGGAGACTAGGTATCTACCACCCCACTACCTCTATAAGATTAGAGCCATAAGGGCACTTGGCATCTACCACCCCACTACCACTATCAGATTAGAGCCATAAGGGCACTAGGCATCTACCACCCCGCTACCACTATCAGATTAGAGCCATAAGGGCACTAGACATCTACGACCCCACTACCACTATCAGATTAGAGCCATAATGGAAACTAGGTATCTGCCACCCCACTACCACTATCAGATTAGAGCCATAAGGGCACTAGACATCTACCACCCCACTACCACTATCAGATTAGAGCCATAAGGGCACTAGGCATCTACCACCCCGCTACCACTATCAGATTAGAGCCATAAGGGCACTAGACATCTACCACCCCACTACCACTATCAGATTAGAGCCATAATGGAACCTAGGTATATACCACCCCTTTACCACTATCAGATTAGAGCCATAAGGGCACTAGGCATCTTTCATCCCACTACCACTATCAGATTAGAGCCATAAAGGCACTAGGCATCTACCACCCCACTACCACTATCAGATTAGAGCCATAATGGAGACTAGGTATCTACCACCCCACTACCACTATCAGATTAGAGCCATAAGGGCACTAGGCATCTACCACACCACTACCACTACCAGATTAGAGCCATAATGGAGACTAGGTATCTACCACCCCACTACCACTATCAGATTAGAGCCATAAGGGCACTAGGCATCTTTCACCCCACTACCACTATCAGATTAGAACCATAATGGAGACTAGGTATCTACCACACCACTACCACTACCAGATTAGAGCCATAATGGAGACTAGGTATCTACCACCCCACTACCACTATCAGATTAGAGCCATAAGGGCACTAGGCATCTTTCACCCCACTACCACTATCAGATTAGAACCATAAAGGCACTAGGCATCTACCACCCCACTACCACTATCAGATTAGAGCCATAATGGAGACTAGGTATCTACCACCCCACTACCACTATCAGATTAGAGCCATAATGGAGACTAGGTATCTTCCACCCCACTACCACTACCAGATTAGAGCCATAATGGAGACTAGGTATCTACCACCCCACTACCACTATCAGATTAGAGCCATAATGGAGACTAGGTATCTACCACCCCACTACCACTATCAGATTAGAGCCATAATGGAGACTAGGTATCTACCACCCCCACTACCTCTATCAGATTAGAGCCATAATGGAGAGTAGGTATCTTCCACCCCACTACCACTATCAGATTAGAGCCATAATGGAGACTAGGTATCTACCACCACACTACCACTATCAGATTAGAGCCATAATGGAGACTAGGTATCTACCACCACACTACCACTATCAGATTAGAGCCATAATGGAGACTAGGTATCTACCACCCCTCTACTTCTACCAGATTAGAGCCATAAGGGCAGTAGGCATCTACCACCACACTACCACTATCAGATTAGAGCTATAAGGGCATTAGGCATCTACCACCCGCTACCACTATCAGATTAGAGCCATAAGGGCACTAGACATCTACCACCCCACTACCACTATCAGATTAGAGCCATAATAGAAACTAGGTATCTACCACCCCACTACCACTATCAGATTAGAGCCATAAGGGCACTAGGCATCTACCACCACACTACCACTATCAGATTAGAGCCATAAGGGCACTAGGCATCTACAACCCTGCTACCACTATCAGATTAGAGCCATAAGGGCACTAGACATCTACCACCCCACTACCACTATCAGATTAGAGCCATAATAGAAACTAGGCATCTACCACCCCACTACCACTATCAGATTAGAGCCATAAGGGCACTAGGCATCTACCACCCCACTACCACTATCAGATTAGAGCCATAAGGGTACTAGGCATCTACCACCACACAACCACTATCAGATTAGAGACATAAGGGCACTAGGCATCTTCCACCCCGCTACCACTATCATATTAGAGCCATAATGGCACTAGACATCCACCACCCCACTACCACTATCAGATTAGAGCCATAATGGAAACTAGGTATCTACCACCCATTTACCACTATCAGATTAGAGCCATAAGGGCACTAGGCATCTTTCATCCCACTACCACTATCAGATTAGAGCCATAAAGGCACTAGGCATCTACCACCCCACTACCACTATCAGATTAGAGCCATAATGGAGACTAGGTATCTACCACCCCACTACCACTATCAGATTAGAGCCATAAAGGCACTAGGCATCTACCACCCCACTACCACTATCAGATTAGAGCCATAAAGGCACTAGGTATCTACCACCCAACTACCACTATCAGATTAGAGCCATAATGGAGACTAGGTATCTACCACACCACTACCACTACCAGATTAGAGCCATAATGGAGACTAGGTATCTACCACCCCACTACCACTATCAGATTAGAGCCATAATGGAGACTAGGTATCTACCACCCCACTACCACTATCAGATTAGAACCATAATGGAGACTAGGTATCTACCACCCCACTACCACTATCAGATTAGAGCCATAAGGGCACTTGGCATCTACCACCCCACTACCACTATCAGATTAGAGCCATAAAGGCACTAGGCATCAACCATCCCACTACCACTATCACATTAGAGCCATAATGGAGACTAGGTATCTACCACCCCACTACCACTATCAGATTAGAGCCATAAGGGCACTAGGCATCTACCACCCCACTACCACTATCAGATTAGAGCCATAATGGAGACTAGGTATCTACCACCCCACTACCACTATCAGATTAGAGCCATAATGGAGACTAGGTATCTACCACCCCACTACCACTACCAGATTAGAGCCATAATGGAGACTAGGTATCTACCACCCCACTACCTCTATAAGATTAGAGCCATAAGGGCACTTGGCATCTACCACCCCACTACCACTATCAGATTAGAGCCATAATGGAGACTAGGTATCTACCACCCCACTACCACTATCAGCTTAGAGCCATAAGGGCACTAGGCATCTTTCACCCCACTACCACTATCAGATTAGAACCATAAAGGCACTAGGCATCTTCCACCCCACTACCACTCTCAGATTAGAGCCATAGTGGAGACTAGGTATCTACCACCCCACTACCACTATCAGATTAGAGCCATAAGGGCACTAGGCATCTACCACCCCACTACCACTATCAGATTAGAGCCATAAAGGCACTAGGCATCTACCACCCCACTACCACTATCAGATTGGAGCCATAATGGAGACTAGGTATCTACCACCCCACTTCCACTATCAGATTAGAGCCATAATGGAGACTAGGTATCTACCACCCCACTACCACTACCAGATTAGAGCCATAATGGAGACTAGGTATCTACCACCCCACTACCACTACCAGATTAGAGCCATAATGGAGACTAGGTATCTACCACCCCACAACCACTACCATTGAGCCATAATGGAGACTAGGTATCTACCACCCCACTACCACTTTTAGATTAGAGCCATAATGGAGACTAGGTATCTACCACCCCCACTACCTCTATCAGATTAGAGCCATAATGGAGACTAGGTATCTACCACCCCACTACCACTATCAGATTAGAGCCATAATGGAGACTAGGTATCTACCACCCCTCTACCACTACCAGATTAGAGCCATAATGGAGACTAGGTATCTACCACCCCACTACCACTATCAGATTAGAGCCATAAGGGCACTAGGCATCTACCACCACACTACCACTATCAGATTAGAGCCATAAGGGCACTAGGCATCTACCACCCCACTACCACTATCAGATTAGAGCCATAAGGGCACTAGACATCTACCACCCCACTACCACTATCAGATTAGAGCCATAATGGAAACTAGGTATCTACCACCCCACTACCACTATCAGATTAGAGCCATAAGGGCACTAGGCATCTACCACCACACTACCACTATCAGATTAGAGCCATAAGGGCACTAGGCATCTACCACCCCGCTACCACTATCAGATTAGAGCCATAAGGGCACTAGACATCTACCACTCCACTACCACTATCAGATTAGAGCCATAATGGAAACTAGGTATCTGCCACCCCACTACCACTATCAGATTAGAGCCATAAATGCACTAGACATCTACCACCCCACTACCACTATCAGATTAGAGCCATAAGGGCACTAGGCATCTACCACCACACAACCACTATCAGATTAGAGCCATAAGGGCACTAGGCATCTACCACCCCGCTACCACTATCAGATTAGAGCCATAAGGGCACTAGACATCTTTCATCCCACTACCACTATCAGATTAGAGCCATAAAGGCACTAGGCATCTACCACCCCACTACTACTACCAGATTAGAGCCATAAGGGCACTAGACATCTACAACCCCACTACCACTATCAGATTAGAGCCATCAGGGAGACTAGTCATTTACCACCCCACTACCTCTATCAGATTAGAGCCTAAAACGGAGACTAGGTATCTACCACCCCACTACCTCTATAAGATTAGAGCCATAAGGGCACTTGGCATCTACCACCCCACTACCACTATCAGATTAGAGCCATAATGGAGACTAGGTATCTACCACCCCACTACCACTATCAGATTAGAGCCATAAGGGCACTAGGCATCTTTCACCCCACTACCACTATCAGATTAGAACCATAAAGGCACTAGGCATCTACCACCCCACTACCACTATCAGATTAGAGCCATAATGGAGACTAGGTATCTACAACCCCACTACCACTATCAGATTAGAGCCATAAGGGCACTAGGCATCTACCACCCCACTACCACTATCAGATTAGAGCCATAAAGGCACTAGGCATCTACCACCCCACTACCACTATCAGATTAGAGCCATAATGGAGACTAGGTATCTACCACCCCACTTCCACTATCAGATTAGAGCCATAATGGAGACTAGGTATCTACCACCCCACTACCACTACCAGATTAGAGCCATAATGGAGACTAGGTATCTACCACCCCACTACCACTATCAGAATAGAGCCATAATGGAGACTAGGTATCTTCCACCCCACTACCACTACCAGATTAGAGCCATAATGGAGACTAGGTATCTACCACCCCACTACCACTACCATTGAGCCATAATGGAGACTAGGTATCTACCACCCCACTACCACTTTTAGATTAGAGCCATAATGGAGACTAGGTATCTACCACCCCCTTTACCACTATCAGATTAGAGCCATAAGGGCACTAGGCATCTTTCATCCCACTACCACTATCAGATTAGAGCCATAAAGGCACTAGGCATCTACCACCCCACTACTACTACCAGATTAGAGCCATAAGGGCACTAGACATCTACAACCCCACTACCACTATCAGATTAGAGCCATAAAGGCACTAGGCATCTACCACCCCACTACTACTACCAGATTAGAGCCATAAGGGCACTAGGCATCTACCACCCCACTACCTCTATCAGATTAGAGCCATAATGGAGACTAGGTATCTACCACCCCACTTCCACTATCAGATTAGAGCCATAATGGAGACTAGGTATCTACCACCCCACTACCAATACCAGATTAGAGCCATAATGGAGACTAGGTATCTACCACCCCACTACCACTATCAGATTAGAGCCATAATGGAGACTAGGTATCTACCACCCCACTACCTCTATAAGATTAGAGCCATAAGGGCACTTGGCATCTACCACCCCACTACCACTATCAGATTAGAGCCATAATGGAGACTAGGTATCTACCACCCCACTACCACTATCAGATTAGAGCCATAAGGGCACTAGGCATCTACCACCCCACTACCACTATCAGATTAGAGCCATAAAGGCACTAGGCATCTACCACCCCACTACCACTATCAGATTAGAGCCATAATGGAGACTAGGTATCTACCACCCCACTTCCACTATCAGATTAGAGCCATAATGGAGACTAGGTATCTACCACCCCACTACCAATACCAAATTATAGCCATAATGGAGACTAGGTATCTACCACCCCACTACCACTATCAGATTAGAGCCATAATGGAGACTAGGTATCTTCCACCCCACTACCACTACCATATTAGAGCCATAATGGAGACTAGGTATCTACCACCCCACTACCACTACCATTGAGCCATAATGGAGACTAGGTATCTACCACCCCACTACCACTTTTAGATTAGAGCCATAATGGAGACTAGGTATCTACCACCCCCACTACCTCTATCAGATTAGAGCCATAATGGAGAGTAGGTATCTTCCACCGCACTACCACTATCAGATTAGAGCCATAATGGAGACTAGGTATCTACCACCCCACTACCACTATCAGATTAGAGCCATAATGGAGACTAGGTATCTACCACCCCTCTACCACTACCAGATTAGAGCCATAATGGAGACTAGGTATCTACCACCCCTCTACCACTATCAGATTAGAGCCATAAGGGCACTAGGCATCTACCACCACACTACCACTATCAGATTAGAGCCATAAGGGCACTAGGCATCTACCACCCCACTACCACTATCAGATTAGAGCCATAAGGGCACTAGACATCTACCACCCCACTACCACTATCAGATTAGAGCCATAATGGAAACTAGGTATCTACCACCCCACTACCACTATCAGATTAGAGCCATAATGGAAACTAGGTATCTACCACCCCTTTACCACTATCAGATTAGAGCCATAATGGAAACTAGGTATCTACCACCCCTTTACCACTATCAGATTAGAGCCATAAGGGCACTAGGCATCTTTCATCCCACTACCACTATCAGATTAGAGCCATAAAGGCACTAGGCATCTACCACCCCACTACCACTATCAGATTAGAGCCATAATGGAGACTAGGTATCTACCACCCCACTACCACTATCAGATTAGAGCCATAAGGGCACTAGGCATCTACCACCCCACTACCACTATCAGATTAGAGCCATAAAGGCACTAGGTATCTACCACCCCACTACCACTATCAGATTAGAGCCATAATGGAGACTAGGTATCTACCACACCACTACCACTACCAGATTAGAGCCATAATGGAGACTAGGTATCTACCACCCCACTACCACTATCAGATTAGAGCCATAATGGAGACTAGGTATCTACCACCCCACTACCACTATCAGATTAGAGCCATAAGGGCACTAGGCATCTTTCACCCCACTACCACTATCAGATTAGAACCATAAAGGCACTAGGCATCTACCACCCCGCTACCACTATCAGATTAGAGCCATAATGGAGACTAGGTATCTACCACCCCACTACCACTATCAGATTAGAACCATAATGGAGACTAGGTATCTTCCACCCCACTACCACTATCAGATTAGAGCCATAAGGGCACTAGGCATCTACAACCCCGCTACCACTATCAGATTAGAGCCATAAGGGCACTAGACATCTACCACCCCACTACCTCTATCAGATTAGCCATAATGGAGAGTAGGTATCTTCCACCCCACTACCACTATCAGATTAGAGCCATAATGGAGACTAGGTATCTACCACCCCACTACCACTATCAGATTAGAGCCATAATGGAGACTAGGTATCTACCACCCCTCTACCACTACCAGATTAGAGCCATAATGGAGACTAGGTATCTACCACCCCACTACCACTATCAGATTAGAGCCATAAGGGCACTAGGCATCTACCACCACACTACCACTATCAGATTAGAGCCATAAGGGCACTAGGCATCTACCACCCCACTACCACTATCAGATTAGAGCCATAAGGGCACTAGACATCTACCACCCCACTACCACTATCAGATTAGAGCCATAATGGAAACTAGGTATCTACCACCCCACTACCACTATCAGATTAGAGCCATAAGGGCACTAGGCATCTACCACCACACTACCACTATCAGATTAGAGCCATAAGGGCACTAGACATCTACAACCCCGCTACCACTATCAGATTAGAGCCATAAGGGCACTAGACATCTACCACCCCACTACCACTATCAGATTAGAGCCATAATGGAAACTAGGTATCTGCCACCCCACTACCACTATCAGATTAGAGCCATAAAGGCACTAGACATCTACCACCCCACTACCACTATCAGATTAGATCCATAAGGGCACTAGGCATCTACCACCACACAACCACTATCAGATTAGAGCCATAATGGAGACTAGGTATCTACCACACCACTACCACTACCAGATTAGAGCCATAATGGAGACTAGGTATCTACCACCCCACTACCACTATCAGATTAGAGCCATAATGGAGACTAGGTATCTACCACCCCACTACCACTATCAGATTAGAACCATAATGGAGACTAGGTATCTACCACCCCACTACCTCTATAAGATTAGAGCCAAAAGGGCACTTGGCATCTACCACCCCACTACCACTATCAGATTAGAGCCATAAAGGCACTAGGCATCTACCACCCCACTACCACTATCACATTAGAGCCATAATGGAGACTAGGTATCTACCACCCCAATACCACTATCAGATTAGAGCCATAAGGGCACTAGGCATCTATCACCCCACTAACACTATCAGATTAGAGCCATAAAGGCACGAGGCATCTACCACCCCACTACCACTATCAGATTAGAGCCATAATGGAGACTAGGTATCTACCACCCCACTACCACTATCAGATTAGAGCCATAAAGGCACTAGGCATCTACCACCCCACTACCACTATCAGATTAGAGCCATAATGGAGACTAGGTATCTACCACCCCACTACCAATATCAGATTAGAGCCATAAGGGCACTAGGCATCTATCACCCCACTACCACTATCAGATTAGAGCCATAAAGGCACTAGGCATCTACCACCCCACTACCACTATCAGATTAGAGCCATAAAGGCACTAGGCATCTACCACCCCACTACCACTATCAGATTAGAGCCATAATGGAGACTAGGTATCTACCACCCCGATACCACTATCCGATTAGAGCCATAAGGGCACTAGGCATCTACCACCCCACTACCACTATCAGATTAGAGCCATAAAGGCACATAATGGAGACTAGGTATCTACCACCCCACTACCACTATCAGATTAGAGCCATAAGGGCACTAGGCATCTACCACCCCACTACCACTATCAGATTAGAGCCATAAAGGCACTAGGCATCTACCACCCCACTACCACTATCAGATTAGAGCCATAATGGAGACTAGGTATCTACCACCCCACTACCACTATCAGATTAGAGCCATAAGGGCACTAGGCATCTATCACCCCACTACCACTATCAGATTAGAGCCATAAAGGCACGAGGCATCTACCACCCCACTACCACTATCAGATTAGAGCCATAAGGGCACTAGGCATCTACCACCCCACTACCACTATCAGATTAGAGCCATAATGGAGACTAGGTATCTACCACCCCACTACCACTATCAGATTAGAGCCATAAAGGCACTAGGCATCTACCACCCCACTACCACTATCAGATTAGAGCCATAATGGAGACTAGGTATCTACCACCCCACTACCACTACCAGATTAGAGCCATAATGGAGACTAGGTATCTACCACACCACTACCACTACCAGATTAGAGCCATAATGGAGACTAGGTATCTACCACCCCACTACCACTATCAGATTAGAGCCATAATGGAGACTAGGTATTTTCCACCCCACTACCACTACCAGATTAGAGCCATAATGGAGACTAGGTATCTACCACCCCACTACCACTACCATTGAGCCATAATGGAGACTAGGTATCTACCACCCCACTACCTCTATCAGATTACAGCCATAAGGGCACTAGGCATCTACCACCACACTACCACTATCAGATTAGAGCCATAAGGGCACTAGGCATCTACCACCCCTCTATCACTACCAGATTAGAGCCATAATGGAGACTAGGTATCTACCACCCCACTACCACTATCAGATTAGAGCCATAAGGGCACTAGGCATCTACCACCACACTACCTCTATCAGATTAGAGCCATAAGGGCACTAGGCATCTACCACCCCGCTACCACTATCAGATTAGAGCCATAAGGGCACTAGGCATCTATCACCCAACTACCACTATCAGATTAGAGCCATAAAGGCACTAGGCATCTACCACCCCACTACCACCATCAGATTAGAGCCATAATGGAGACTAGGTATCTACCACCCCACTACCACTATGAGATTAGAGCCATAATGTAGACTAGGTATCTACCACCCCACTACCACTATCAGATTAGAGCCATAATGGAGACTAGACATATACCACCCCACTACCACTATCAGATTAGAGCCATAATGGAGACTAGGTATCTACCACCCCACTTCCACTATCAGATTAGAGCCATAAAGGCACTAGGCATCTACCACCCCACTAACACTATCAGATTAGAGCCATAATGGAGACTAGATATCTACCACCCCACTACCGCTATCATATTATAGACATAATGGAGACTAGGCATCTACCCCCTCACTACCTTTATCAGATTAGAGCCATAATGGAGACTAGGTATCTACCACACCACTACCACTACCAGATTAGAGCCATAATGGAGACTAGGTATCTACCACCCCACTACCACTATCAGATTAGAGCCATAATGGAGACGAGGTATCTACCACCCCACTACCACTATCAGATTAGAGCCATAATGGAGACTAGGTATAAACCACCCCACTACCACTATCAGATTAGAGCCATAATGGAGAAAAGGTTTCTGCCACCCCTCTACCACTACCAGATTAAAGCCATAATGGAGACTAGGAATCTACCACCCCACTACCTCGATCAGATTAGAGCCATAATGGAGACTACGAATCTACCACCCCACTACCACTATCAGATTAGAGCCATAATGGAGACTAGGTATCTACCACCCCACTACCACTATCAGATTAGAGCCATAAGGGCACTAGGAATCTAGCACCCCACTACCACTATCAGATTAGAGCCATAATGGAGACTAGGTATCTACCACCCCACTACCACTATCAGATTAGAGCCATAACGGAGACTAGACATCTACCACCCCACTACTACTACCAGATTAGAGCCATAAGGGCACTAGACATCTACAACCCCACTACCACTATCAGATTGGAGCCTAAAACGGAGACTAGACATCTACCACCCCACTACCTTTATAAGATTAGAGCCATAATGGAGACTTGGTATCTACCAGCACACTACCACTACCAGATTAGAGCCATAATGGAGACTAGGTATCTACCACCCCACTACCACTATCAGATTAGAGCCATAATGGAGACTATGTATCTACCACCCCACTACCTTTATAAGTTTAGAGCCATAATGGAGACTATGTATCTACCACCCCACTACCACTATCAGATTAGAGCCATAATGGAGACTAGGTATCTACCACCCCACTACCACTATCAGATTAGAGCCATAATGGAGACTAGGTATCTACCAGCACACTACCACTACCAGATTAGAGACATAATGGAGACTAGGTATATACCACCCCACTACCACTATCAGATTAGAGCCATAATGGAGACTAGGTATCTACCACCCCACTACCACTATCAGATTAGAGCCATAATGGAGACTAGGTATCTACCACCCCACTACCTCTATAAGATTAGAGCCATAAGGGCACTTGGCATCTACCACCCCACTACCACTATCAGATTAGAGCCATAATGGAGACTAGGTATCTACCACCCCACTACCACTATCAGATTAGAGCAATAATGGAGACTAGGTATCTACCACCCCACTACCACTATCAGATTAGAGCCATAATGGAGACTAGGTATCTACCACCCCACTACCACTATCAGATTAGAGCCATAATGGAGACTAGGTATCTTCCACCCCACTACCCCTACCAGATTAGAGCCATAATGGAGACTAGGTATCTACCACCCCACTACCACTACCAGATTAGAGCCATAATGGAGACTAGGTATCTACCACCCCACTACCACTATTAGATTAGAGCCATAATGGAGACTAGGTATCTACCACCCCCACTACCTCTATCAGATTAGAGCCATAATGGAGAGTAGGTATCTTCCACCCCACTACCACTATCAGATTAGAGCCATAATGGAGACTAGGTATCTACCACCCCACTACCACTATCACATTAGAGCCATAATGGAGACTAGGTATCTACCACCCCTCTACCACTACCAGATTAGAGCCATAATGGAGACTAGGTATCTACCACCCCACTACCACTATCAGATTAGAGCCATAAGGGCACTAGTCATCTACCACCACACTACCACTATCAGATTAGAGCCATAAGGGCACTAGGCATCTACCACCCCACTACCACTATCAGATTAGAGCCATAAGGGCACTAGACATCTACCACCCCACTACCACTATCAGATTAGAGCCATAATGGAAACTAGGTATCTACCTCCCCACTACCACTATCAGATTAGAGCCATAAGGGCACTAGGCATCTACCACCACACTACCACTATCAGATTAGAGCCATAAGGGCACTAGGCATCTACCACCCCGCTACCACTATCAGATTAGAGCCATAAGGGCACTAGACATCTACCACCCCACTACCACTATCAGATTAGAGCCATAATGGAAACTAGGTATCTACCACCCCACTACCACTATCAGATTAGAGCCATAAGGGCACTAGGCATCTTTCACCCCACTACCACTATCAGATTAGAGCCATAAAGGCACTAGGCTTCTACCACCCCACTACCACTATCAGATTAGAGCCATAATGGAGACTAGGTATCTACCACCCCACTACCTCTATCAGATTAGAGCCATAATGGAGACTAGGAATCTACCACCCCACTACCTCTATCAGATTAGAGCCATAAGGGCACTAGGAATCTAGCACCCCACTACCACTATCAGATTAGAGCCATAATGGAGACTAGGTATCTACCACCCCACTACCACTATCAGATTAGAGCCATAACGGAGACTAGACATCTACCACCCCACAACCACTATCAGATTAGAGCCATAAGGGCACTAGACATCTACAACCCCACTACCACTATCAGATTAGAGCCTAAAACGGAGACTAGACATCTACCACCCCACTACCTTTATAAGATTAGAGCCATAATGGAGACTTGGTATCTACCAGCACACTACCACTACCAGATTAGAGCCATAATGGAGACTAGGTATCTACCACCCCACTACCACTATCAGATTAGAGCCATAATGGAGACTATGTATCTACCACCCCACTACCTTTATCAGTTTAGAGCCATAATGGAGACTATGTTTCTACCACCCCACTACCGCTATCATATTAGAGCCATAATGGAGACTAGGTATCTACCACCCCACTACCACTATCAGATTAGAGCCATAATGGAGACTAGGTATCTACCAGCACACTACCACTACCAGATTAGAGACATAATGGAGACTAGGTATATACCACCCCACTACCACTATCAGATTAGAGCCATAATGGAGACTAGGTATCTACCACCCCACTACCACTATCAGATTAGAGCCATAATGGAGACTAGGTATCTACCACCCCACTACCTCTATAAGATTAGAGCCATAAGGGCACTTGGCATCTACCACCCCACTACCACTATCAGATTAGAGCCATAATGGAGACTAGGTATCTACCACCCCACTACCACTATCAGATTAGAGCAATAATGGAGACTAGGTATCTACCACCCCACTACCACTACCAGATTAGAGCCATAATGGAGACTAGGTATCTACCACCCCACTACCACTATCAGATTAGAGCCATAATGGAGACTAGGTATCTTCCACCCCACTACCACTACCAGATTAGAGCCATAATGGAGACTAGGTATCTACCACCCCACTACCACTACCATTGAGCCATAATGGAGACTAGGTATCTACCACCCCACTACCACTTTTAGATTAGAGCCATAATGGAGACTAGGTATCTACCACCCCCACTACCTCTATCAGATTAGAGCCATATTGGAGAGTAGGTATCTTCCACCCCACTACCACTATCAGATTAGAGCCATAATGGAGACTAGGTATCTACCACCCCACTACCACTATCACATTAGAGCCATAATGGAGACTAGGTATCTACCACCCCTCTACCACTACCAGATTAGAGCCATAATGGAGACTAGGTATCTACCACCCCACTACCACTATCAGATTAGAGCCATAAGGGCACTAGGCATCTACCACCACACTACCACTATCAGATTAGAGCCATAAGGGCACTAGGCATCTACCACCCCACTACCACTATCAGATTAGAGCCATAAGGGCACTAGACATCTACCACCCCACTACCACTATCAGATTAGAGCCATAATGGAAACTAGGTATCTACCACCCCACTACCACTATCAGATTAGAGCCATAAGGGCACTAGGCATCTACCACCACACTACCACTATCAGATTAGAGCCATAAGGGCACTAGGCATCTACCACCCCGCTACCACTATCAGATTAGAGCAATAAGGGCACTAGACATCTACCACCCCACTACCACTATCAGATTAGAGCCATAATGGAAACTAGGTATCTGCCACCCCACTACCACTATCAGATTAGAGCCTTAAGGGCACTAGGCATCTTTCACCCCACTACCACTATCAGATTAGAGCCATAAAGGCACTAGGCATCTACCACCCCACTACCACTATCAGATTAGAGCCATAATGGAGACTAGGTATCTACCACCCCACTACCACTATCAGATTAGAGCCATAAGGGCACTAGGCATCTACCAACCCGCTACCACTATCAGATTAGAGCCATAAGGGCACTAGACATCTACCACCCCACTACCACTATCAGATTAGAGCCATAAGGGCACTAGGCATCCACCACCACACAACCACTATCAGATTAAAGCCATAAGGGCACTAGGCATCTACCACCCCGCTACCACTATCAGATTAGAGCCATAAGGGCACTAGACATCTACCACCCCACTACCACTATCAGATTAGAGCCATAATGGAAACTAGGTATCTACCACCCCACTACCACTATCAGATTAGAGCCATAAG
The DNA here is from genome assembly GCF_045679555.1 of Salvelinus alpinus. Lineage (NCBI taxonomy): Eukaryota > Metazoa > Chordata > Actinopteri > Salmoniformes > Salmonidae > Salvelinus > Salvelinus alpinus. Next base: position 107,133,319 of record NC_092088.1, read on the forward strand.
GGCACTAGGCATCTACCACCCCGCTACCACTATCAGATTAGAGCCATAAGGGCACTAGACATCTACCACCCCACTACCACTATCAGATTAGAGCCATAATGGAAACTAGGTATCTACCACCCCTTTACCACTATCAGATTAGAGCCATAAGGGCACTAGGCATCTTTCATCCCACTACCACTATCAGATTAGAGCCATAAGGGCACTTGGCATCTACCACCCCACTACCACTATCAGATTAGAGCCATAATGGAGACTAGGTATCTACCACCCCACTACCACTATCAGATTAGAGCCATAATGGAGACTAGGTATCTACCACCCCACTACCACTACCAGATTAGAGCCATAATGGAGACTAGGTATCTACCACCCCACTACCACTATCAGATTAGAGCCATAATGGAGACTAGGTATCTTCCACCCCACTACCACTACCAGATTAGAGCCATAATGGAGACTAGGTATCTACCACCCCACTACCACTACCATTGAGCCATAATGGAGACTAGGTATCTACCACCCCACTACCACTTTTAGATTAGAGCCATAATGGAGACTAGGTATCTACCACCCCCACTACCTCTATCAGATTAGAGCCATATTGGAGAGTAGGTATCTTCCACCCCACTACCACTATCAGATTAGAGCCATAATGGAGACTAGGTATCTACCACCCCACTACCACTATCACATTAGAGCCATAATGGAGACTAGGTATCTACCACCCCTCTACCACTACCAGATTAGAGCCATAATGGAGACTAGGTATCTACCACCCCACTACCACTATCAGATTAGAGCCATAAGGGCACTAGGCATCTACCACCACACTACCACTATCAGATTAGAGCCATAAGGGCACTAGGCATCTACCACCCCACTACCACTATCAGATTAGAGCCATAAGGGCACTAGACATCTACCACCCCACTACCACTATCAGATTAGAGCCATAATGGAAACTAGGTATCTACCACCCCACTACCACTATCAGATTAGAGCCATAAGGGCACTAGGCATCTACCACCACACTACCACTATCAGATTAGAGCCATAAGGGCACTAGGCATCTACCACCCCGCTACCACTATCAGATTAGAGCAATAAGGGCACTAGACATCTACCACCCCACTACCACTATCAGATTAGAGCCATAATGGAAACTAGGTATCTGCCACCCCACTACCACTATCAGATTAGAGCCTTAAGGGCACTAGGCATCTTTCACCCCACTACCACTATCAGATTAGAGCCATAAAGGCACTAGGCATCTACAACCCCACTACCACTATCAGATTAGAGCCATAATGGAGACTAGGTATCTACCACCCCACTACCACTATCAGATTAGAGCCATAAGGGCACTAGGCATCTACCAACCCGCTACCACTATCAGATTAGAGCCATAAGGGCACTAGACATCTACCACCCCACTACCACTATCAGATTAGAGCCATAAGGGCACTAGGCATCTACCACCACACAACCACTATCAGATTAAAGCCATAAGGGCACTAGGCATCTACCACCCCGCTACCACTATCAGATTAGAGCCATAAGGGCACTAGACATCTACCACCCCACTACCACTATCAGATTAGAGCCATAATGGAAACTAGGTATCTACCACCCCACTACCACTATCAGATTAGAGCCATAAGGGCACTAGGCATCTACCACCCCGCTACCACTATCAGATTAGAGCCATAAGGGCACTAGACATCTACCACCCCACTACCACTATCAGATTAGAGCCATAATGGAAACTAGGTATCTACCACCCCACTACCACTATCAGATTAGAGCCATAAGGGCACTAGGCATCTACCACCCCACTACCACTATCAGATTAGAGCCATAAAGGCACTAGGCATCTACCACCCCACTACCACTATCAGATTAGAGCCTTAATGGAGACTAGGTATCTACCACCCCACTACCACTATCAGATTAGAGCCATAAAGGCACTAGGCATCTACCACCCCACTACCACTATCAGATTAGAGCCATAAGGGCACTAGGTATCTACCACCCCACTACCACTATCAGAGTAGAGCCATAATGGAGACTAGGTATCTACCACCCCACTACCACTACCAGATTAGAGCCATAATGGAGACTAGGTATCTACCACCCCACTACCACTATCAGATTAGAGCCATAATGGAGACTAGGTATCTACCACCCCACTACCACTATCAGATTAGAGCCATAATGGAGACTAGGTATCTACCACCCCACTACCTCTATAAGATTAGAGCCATAAGGGCACTTGGCATCTACCACCCCACTACCACTATCAGATTAGAGCCATAAAGGCACTAGGCATCTACCACCCCACTACCACTATCAGATTAGAGCCATAATGGAGACTAGGTATCTACCACCCCACTACCACTATCAGATTAGAGCCATAAGGGCACTAGGCATCTATCACCCCACTACCACTATCAGATTAGAGCCATAAAGGCACGAGGCATCTACCACTCCACTACCACTATCAGATTAGAGCCATAATGGAGACTAGGTATCTACCACCCCACTACCAGTATCAGATTAGAGCCATAAGGGCACTAGGCATCTACCACCCCACTACCACTATCAGATTAGAGCCATAAAGGCACTAGGCATCTACCACCCCACTACCACTATCAGATTAGAGCCATAATGGAGACTAGGTATCTACCACCCCACTACCACTATCAGATTAGAGCCATAAGGGCACTAGGCATCTACCACCCCACTACCACTATCAGATTAGAGCCATAAAGGCACATAATGGAGACTAGGTATCTACCACCCCACTACCACTATCAGATTAGAGCCATAAGGGCACTAGGCATCTACCACCCCACTACCACTATCAGATTAGAGCCATAAAGGCACTAGGCATCTACCACCCCACTACCACTATCAGATTAGAGCCATAATGGAGACTAGGTATCTACCACCCCACTACCAATATCAGATTAGAGCCATAAGGGCACTAGGCATCTACCACCCCACTACCACTATCAGATTAGAGCCATAAAGGCACTAGGCATCTACCACCCCACTACCACTATCAGATTAGAGCCATAATGGAGACTAGGTATCTACCACCCCACTACCACTATCAGATTAGAGCCATAATGGAGACTAGGTATCTACCACCCCACTACCACTACCAGATTAGAGCCATAATGGAGACTAGGTATCTACCACCCCACTACCACTATCAGATTAGAGCCATAATGGAGACAAGATATTTTCCACCCCACTACCACTACCAGATTAGAGCCATAATGGAGACTAGGTATCTACCACCCCACTACCACTATCAGATTAGAGCCATAATGGAGACTAGGTATCTACCACCCCCACTACCTCTATCAGATTATAGCCATAATGGAGAGTAGGTATCTTCCACCCCACTACCACTATCAGATTAGAGCCATAATGGAGACTAGGTATCTACCACCTCACTACCACTATCAGATTAGAGCCATAATGGAGACTAGGTATCTACCACCCCTCTACCACTACCAGATTAGAGCCATAATGGAGACTATGTATCTACCACCCCACTACCACTATCAGATTAGAGCCATAAGGGCACTAGACATCTACCACCCCACTAACACTATCAGATTAGAGCCATAATGGAAACTAGGTATCTACCACCCCACTACCACTATCAGATTAGAGCCATAAGGGCACTAGGCATCTACCACCACACTACCACTATCAGATTAGAGCCATAATGGCACTAGGCATCTACCACCCCGCTACCACTATCAGATTAGAGCCATAATGGAGACTAGGTATCTACCACCCCACTACCACTATCAGATTAGAGCCATAAGGGCACTAGGCATCTACCACCCCACTACCACTATCAGATTAGAGCCATAAAGGCACATAATGGAGACTAGGTATCTACCACCCCACTACCACTATCAGATTAGAGCCATAAGGGCACTAGGCATCTACCACCCCACTACCACTATCAGATTAGAGCCATAAAGGCACTAGGCATCTACCACCCCACTACCACTATCAGATTAGAGCCATAATGGAGACTAGGTATCTACCACCCCACTACCAATATCAGATTAGAGCCATAAGGGCACTAGGCATCTACCACCCCACTACCACTATCAGATTAGAGCCATAAAGGCACTAGGCATCTACCACCCCACTACCACTATCAGATTAGAGCCATAATGGAGACTAGGTATCTACCACCCCACTACCACTATCAGATTAGAGCCATAATGGAGACTAGGTATCTACCACCCCACTACCACTACCAGATTAGAGCCATAATGGAGACTAGGTATCTACCACCCCACTACCACTATCAGATTAGAGCCATAATGGAGACAAGATATTGTCCACCCCACTACCACTACCAGATTAGAGCCATAATGGAGACTAGGTATCTACCACCCCACTACCACTATCAGATTAGAGCCATAATGGAGACTAGGTATCTACCACCCCCACTACCTCTATCAGATTATAGCCATAATGGAGAGTAGGTATCTTCCACCCCACTACCACTATCAGATTAGAGCCATAATGGAGACTAGGTATCTACCACCTCACTACCACTATCCGATTAGAGCCATAATGGAGACTAGGTATCTACCACCCCTCTACCACTACCAGATTAGAGCCATAATGGAGACTATGTATCTACCACCCCACTACCACTATCAGATTAGAGCCATAAGGGCACTAGGCATCTACCACCACACTACCACTATCAGATTAGAGCCATAATGGCACTAGGCATCTACCACCCCGCTACCACTATCAGATTAGAGCCATAAGGGCACTAGACATCTACCACCCCACTACCACTATCAGATTAGAGCCATAATGGAAACTAGGTATCTGCCACCCCACTACCACTATCAGATTAGAGCCATAAGGGCACTAGGCATCTTTCACTCCACTACCACTATCAGATTAGAGCCATAAAGGCACTAGGCATCTACCACCCCACTACCACTATCAGATTAGAGCCATAATGGAGACTAGGTATCTACCACCCCAATACCACTATCAGATTAGAGCCATAAAGGCACTAGGCATCTACCACCCCACTACCACTATCAGATTAGAGCCATAATGGAGACTAGGTATCTACCACCCCACTACCACTACCAGATTAGAGCCATAATGGAGACTAGGTATCTACCAGGTCTCCCGGGTGGCGCAGTGGTCTAGGGCACTGCATCGCAGTGCTAGCTGCGCCACCAGAGTCTCTGGGTTCGCGCCAAGGCTCTGTCGCAGCCGGCCGCAACCGGGAGATCCGTGGGGCGACGCACAATTGGCATAGCGTCGTCCGGGTTAGGGAGGGTTTGGCCGGTAGGGAGGGTTTGGCCGGTAGGGATATCCTTGTCTCAGTATGTAAAAAATGTAATAAAAAATGTATGCACTCTACTGTAAGTCGCTCTGGATAAGAGCGTCTGCTAAATGACTAAAATGTAAAAATGTAAATGTAAAAATGTACCACCCCACTACCACTTCCAGATTAGAGCCATAATGGAGACTAGGCATCCACCACCCCGCCACCACTATCAGATTAGAGCCATAAGGGCACTAGACATCTACCACCCCACTACCACTATCAGATTAGAGCCATAAGGGCACTAGGCATCTACCACCACACAACCACTATCAGATTAAAGCCATAAGGGCACTAGGCATCTACCACCCCGCTACCACTATCAGATTAGAGCCATAAGGGCACTAGACATCTACCACCCCACTACCACTATCAGATTAGAGCCATAATGGAAACTAGGTATCTACCACCCCACTACCACTATCAGATTAGAGCCATAAGGGCACTAGGCATCTACCACCCCGCTACCACTATCAGATTAGAGCCATAAGGGCACTAGACATCTACCACCCGACTACCACTATCAGATTAGAGCCATAATGGAAACTAGGTATCTACCACCCCACTACCACTATCAGATTAGAGCCATAAGGGCACTAGGCATCTTTCACCCCACTACCACTATCAGATTAGAGCCATAAAGGCACTAGGCATCTACCACCCCACTACCACTATCAGATTAGAGCCATAATGGAGACTAGGTATCTACCACCCCACTACCACTATCAGATTAGAGCCATAAGGGCACTAGGCATCTACCACCCCACTACCACTACCAGATTAGAGCCATAATGGAGACTAGGCATCTACCACCCCACTACCACTATCAGATTAGAGCCATAATGGAGACTAGGTATCTACCACCCCACTACCTCTATCAGATTAGAGCCATAATGGAGACTAGGTATCTACCACCCCACTACCTCTATAAGATTAGAGCCATAAGGGCACTAGGCATCTTTCACCCCACTACCACTATCAGATTAGAGCCATAAGGGCACTAGACGTCTATCACCCCACTACCACTATCAGATTAGAGCCATAAAGGCACTAGGCATCTACCACCCCACTACCACTATCAGATTAGAGCCATAATGGAGACTAAGCATCTACCACCCCACTACCACTACCAGATTAGAGCCATAAATGAGACTAGGTATCTACCACACCACTACCACTACCAGATTAGAGCCATAATGGAGACTAGGTATCTACCACCCCACTACCACTATCAGATTAGAGCCATAATGGAGACTAGGTATCTTCCACCCCACTACCACTATCAGATTAGAGCCATAAAGGCACTAGGCATCTACCACCCCACTACATCTATCAGATTAAAGCCATAATGGAGACTAGGTATCTACCACCCCACTACCACTACCAGATTAGAGCCATAATGGAGACTAGGTATCTACCACCCCACTACCACTATCAGATTAGAGCCATAAGGGAACTAGGCATCTACCACCCCACTACCACTATCAGATTAGAGCCATAATGGGCACTAGGCATCTACCACCCCACTACCACTATCAGATTAGAGCCATAATGGAGACTAGGTATCTACCACCCCACTACCACTATCAGATTAGAGCCATAATGGAGACTAGGCATCTACCACCCCACTACCACTACCAGATTAGAGCCATAAATGAGACTAGGTATCTACCACACCACTACCACTACCAGATTAGAGCCATAATGGAGACTAGGTATCTACCACTCCACTACCACTATCAGATTAGAGCCATAATGGAGACTAGGTATCTACCACCCCACTACCACTACCAGATTAGAGCCATAATGGAGACTAGGTATCTACCACCCCACTACCACTATCATATTAGAGCCATACAGGCACTAGGCATCTACCACCCCACTACCACTATCAGATTAGAGCCATAAAGGCACTAGGCATCTACCACCCCACTACCACTATCAGATTAGAGCCATAATGGAGACTAGGTATCTACCACCCCACTACCACTATCAGATTAGAGCCATAATGGAGACTAGGCATCTACCACCCCACTACCACTACCAGATTAGAGCCATAAATGAGACTAGGTATCTACCACACCACTACCACTACCAGATTAGAGCCATAATGGAGACTAGGTATCTACCACCCCACTACCACTATCAGATTAGAGCCATAATGGAGACTAGGTATCTTCCACCCCACTACCACTACCAGATTAGAGCCATAATGGAGACTAGGTATCTACCACCCCACTACCACTACCAGATTAGAGCCATAATGGGGACTAGGTATCTACCACCCCACTACCACTATCAGATTAGAGCCATAATGGAGACTAGGTATCTACCACCCCACTACATCTATCAGATTAGAGCCATAATGGAGACTAGGTATCTACCACCCCACTACCACTATCAGATTAGAGCCATAATGGAGACTAGGTATCTACCACCCCACTACCACTATCAGATTAGAGCCATAATGGAGACTAGGTATCTACCCCCCCACTACCACTATCAGATTAGAGCCATAATGGAGACTAGGTATCTACCACCCCACTACCACTATCAGATTAGAGCCATAATGGAGACTAGGTATCTACCACCCCACTACCTCTATCAGATTAGAGCCATAATGGAGACTAGGTATCTACCACCCCACTACCTCTATAAGATTAGAGCCATAAGGGCACTTGGCATCTACCACCCCACTACCACTATCAGATTAGAGCCATAAAGGCACTAGGCATCTACCACCCCACTACCACTATCAGATTAGAGCCATAATGGAGACTAGGTATCTACCACCCCACTACCACTATCAGATTAGAGCCATAAGGGCACTAGGCATCTACCACCCCACTACCACTATCAGATTAGAGCCATAAAGGCACTAGGCATCTACCACCCCACTACCACTATCAGATTAGAGCCATAATGGAGACTAGGTATCTACCACCCCACTACCACTATCAGATTAGAGCCATAAGGGCACTAGGCATCTACCACCCCACTACCACTATCAGATTAGAGCCATAAAGGCACATAATGGAGACTAGGTATCTACCACCCCACTACCACTATCAGATTAGAGCCATAAGGGCACTAGACATCTACCACCCCACTACCACTATCAGATTAGAGCCATAATGGAAACTAGGTATCTACCACCCCTTTACCACTATCAGATTAGAGCCATAAGGGCACTAGGCATCTTTCATCCCACTACCACTATCAGATTAGAGCCATAAAGGCACTAGGCATCTACCACCCCACTACCACTATCAGATTAGAGCCATAATGGAGACTAGGTATCCACCACCCCACTACCACTATCAGATTAGAGCCATAAGGGCACTAGGCATCTACCACCCCACTACCACTATCAGATTAGAGCCATAAAGGCACTAGGTATCTACCACCCCACTACCACTATCAGAGTAGAGCCATAATGGAGACTAGGTATCTACCACCCCACTACCACTACCAGATTAGAGCCATAATGGAGACTAGGTATCTACCACCCCACTACCACTATCAGATTAGAGCCATAATGGAGACTAGGTATCTACCACCCCACTACCACTATCAGATTAGAGCCATAATGGAGACTAGGTATCTACCACCCCACTACCTCTATAAGATTAGAGCCATAAGGGCACTTGGCATCTACCACCCCACTACCACTATCAGATTAGAGCCATAAAGGCACTAGGCATCTACCACCCCACTACCACTATCAGATTAGAGCCATAATGGAGACTAGGTATCTACCACCCCACTACCACTATCAGATTAGAGCCGTAAGGGCACTAGGCATCTATCACCCCACTACCACTATCAGATTAGAGCCATAAAGGCACGAGGCATCTACCACTCCACTACAACTATCAGATTAGAGCCATAATGGAGACTAGGTATCTACCACCCCACTACCAGTATCAGATTAGAGCCATAAGGGCACTAGGCATCTACCACCCCACTACCACTATCAGATTAGAGCCATAAAGGCACTAGGCATCTACCACCCCACTACCACTATCAGATTAGAGCCATAATGGAGACTAGGTATCTACCACCCCACTACCACTATCAGATTAGAGCCATAAGGGCACTAGGCATCTACCACCCCACTACCACTATCAGATTAGAGCCATAAAGGCACATAATGGAGACTAGGTATCTACCACCCCACTACCACTATCAGATTAGAGCCATAAGGGCACTAGGCATCTACCACCCCACTACCACTATCAGATTACAGCCATAAAGGCACTAGGCATCTACCACCCCACTACCACTATCAGATTAGAGCCATAATGGAGACTAGGTATCTACCACCCCACTACCAATATCAGATTAGAGCCATAAGGGCACTAGGCATCTACCACCCCACTACCACTATCAGATTAGAGCCATAAAGGCACTAGGCATCTACCACCCCACTACCACTATCAGATTAGAGCCATAATGGAGACTAGGTATCTACCACCCCACTACCACTATCAGATTAGAGCCATAATGGAGACTAGGTATCTACCACCCCACTACCACTACCAGATTAGAGCCATAATGTAGACTAGGTATCTACCACCCCACTACCACTATCAGATTAGAGCCATAATGGAGACAAGATATTTTCCACCCCACTACCACTACCAGATTAGAGCCATAATGGAGACTAGGTATCTACCACCCCACTACCACTATCAGATTAGAGCCATAATGGAGACTAGGTATCTACCACCCCCACTACCTCTATCAGATTATAGCCATAATGGAGAGTAGGTATCTTCCACCCCACTACCACTATCAGATTAGAGCCATAATGGAGACTAGGTATCTACCACCTCACTACCACTATCCGATTAGAGCCATAATGGAGACTAGGTATCTACCACCCCTCTACCACTACCAGATTAGAGCCATAATAGAGACTATGTATCTACCACCCCACTACCACTATCAGATTAGAGCCATAAGGGCACTAGACATCTACCACCCCACTAACACTATCAGATTAGAGCCATAATGGAAACTAGGTATCTACCACCCCACTACCACTATCAGATTAGAGCCATAAGGGCACTAGGCATCTACCACCACACTACCACTATCAGATTAGAGCCATAATGGCACTAGGCATCTACCACCCCGCTACCACTATCAGATTAGAGCCATAAGGGCACTAGACATCTACCACCCCACTACCACTATCAGATTAGAGCCATAATGGAAACTAGGTATCTGCCACCCCACTACCACTATCAGATTAGAGCCATAAGGGCACTAGGCATCTTTCACCCCACTACCACTATCAGATTAGAGCCATAAAGGCACTAGGCATCTACCACCCCACTACCACTATCAGATTAGAGCCATAATGGAGACTAGGTATCTACCACCCCAATACCACTATCAGATTAGAGCCATAAGGGCACTAGGCATCTACCACCCCACTAACACTATCAGATTAGAGCCATAAAGGCACTAGGCATCTACCACCCCACTACCACTATCAGATTAGAGCCATAATGGAGACTAGGTATCTACCACCCCACTACCACTACCAGATTAGAGCCATAATGGAGACTAGGTATCTACCAGGTCTCCCGGGTGGCGCAGTGGTCTAGGGCACTGCATCGCAGTGCTAGCTGCGCCACCAGAGTCTCTGGGTTCGCGCCAAGGCTCTGTCGCAGCCGGCCGCAACCGGGAGATCCGTGGGGCGACGCACAATTGGCATAGCGTCGTCCGGGTTAGGGAGGGTTTGGCCGGTAGGGAGGGTTTGGCCGGTAGGGATATCCTTGTCTCAGTATGTAAAAAATGTAATAAAAAATGTATGCACTCTACTGTAAGTCGCTCTGGATAAGAGCGTCTGCTAAATGACTAAAATGTAAATGTAAAAATGTACCACCCCACTACCACTTCCAGATTAGAGCCATAATGGAGACTAGGCATCCACCACCCCGCTACCACTATCAGATTAGAGCCATAAGGGCACTAGACATCTACCACCCCACTACCACTATCAGATTAGAGCCATAAGGGCACTAGGCATCTACCACCACACAACCACTATCAGATTAAAGCCATAAGGGCACTAGGCATCTACCACCCCGCTACCACTATCAGATTAGAGCCATAATGGAAACTAGGTATCTACCACCCCACTACCACTATCAGATTAGAGCCATAAGGGCACTAGGCATCTACCACCCCGCTACCACTATCAGATTAGAGCCATAAGGGCACTAGACATCTACCACCCCACTACCACTATCAGATTAGAGCCATAATGGAAACTAGGTATCTACCACCCCACTACCACTATCAGATTAGAGCCATAAGAGCACTAGGCATCTTTCACCCCACTACCACTATCAGATTAGAGCCATAAGGGCACTAGGCATCTACCACCCCACTACCACTACCAGATTAGAGCCATAATGGAGACTAGGCATCTACCACCCCACTACCACTATCAGATTAGAGCCATAATGGAGACTAGGTATCTACCACCCCACTACCTCTATAAGATTAGAGCCATAAGGGCACTAGGCATCTTTCACCCCACTACCACTATCAGATTAGAGCCATAAGGGCACTAGACGTCTATCACCCCACTACCACTATCAGATTAGAGCCATAAAGGCACTAGGCATCTACCACCCCACTACCACTATCAGATTAGAGCCATAATGGAGACTAGGCATCTACCACCCCACTACCACTACCAGATTAGAGCCATAAATGAGACTAGGTATCTACCACACCACTACCACTACCAGATTAGAGCCATAATGGAGACTAGGTATCTACCACCCCACTACCACTATCAGATTAGAGCCATAATGGAGACTAGGTATCTTCCACCCCACTACCACTATCAGATTAGAGCCATAAAGGCACTAGGCATCTACCACCCCACTACCACTATCAGATTAAAGCCATAATGGAGACTAGGTATCTACCACCCCACTACCACTACCAGATTAGAGCCATAATGGAGACTAGGTATCTACCACCCCACTACCACTATCAGATTAGAGCCATAAGGGAACTAGGCATCTACCACCCCACTACCACTATCAGATTAGAGCCATAAAGGCACTAGGCATCTACCACCCCACTACCACTATCAGATTAGAGCCATAATGGAGACTAGGTATCTACCACCCCACTACCACTATCAGATTAGAGCCATAATGGAGACTAGGCATCTACCACCCCACTACCACTACCAGATTAGAGCCATAAATGAGACTAGGTATCTACCACACCACTACCACTACCAGATTAGAGCCATAATGGAGACTAGGTATCTACCACCCCACTACCACTATCAGATTAGAGCCATAATGGAGACTAGGTATCTACCACCCCACTACCACTACCAGATTAGAGCCATAATGGAGACTAGGTATCTACCACCCCACTACCACTATCAGATTAGAGCCATAATGGAGACTAGGTATCTTCCACCCCACTACCACTACCAGATTAGAGCCATAATGGAGACTAGGTATCTACCACCCCACTACCACTACCAAATTGGAGCCATAATGGGGACTAGGTATCTACCACCCCACTACCACTATCAGATTAGAGCCATAATGGAGACTAGGTATCTACCACCCCACTACATCTATCAGATTAGAGCCATAATGGAGAGTAGGTATCTTCCAGCCCACTACCACTATCAGATTAGAGCCATAATGGAGACTAGGTATCTACCACCCCACTACCACTATCAGATTAGAGCCATAATGGAGAGTAGGTATCTTCCAGCCCACTACCACTATCAGATTAGAGCCATAATGGAGACTAGGTATCTACCACCCCACTACCACTACCAGATTAGAGCCATAATGGAGACTAGGTATCTACCACCCCACTACCACTATCAGATTAGAGCCATAAGGGCACTAGGCATCTACCACCCCACTACCACTATCAGATTAGAGCCATAAAGGCACTAGGCATCTACCACCCCACTACCACTATCAGATTAGAGCCATAATGGAGACTAGGTATCTACCACCCCACTACCACTATCAGATTAGAGCCATAATGGAGACTAGGCATCTACCACCCCACTACCACTACCAGATTAGAGCCATAAATGAGACTAGGTATCTACCACACCACTACCACTACCAGATTAGAGCCATAATGGAGACTAGGTATCTACCACCCCACTACCACTATCAGATTAGAGCCATAATGGAGACTAGGTATCTACCACCCCACTACCAGATTAGAGCCATAATGGAGACTAGGTATCTACCACCCCACTACCACTATCAGATTAGAGCCATAAGGGCACTAGGCATCTACCACCCCACTACCACTATCAGATTAGAGCCATAAAGGCACAAGGCATCTACCACCCCACTACCACTATCAGATTAGAGCCATAAAGGCACTAGGCAGCTACCACCCCACTACCACTATCAGATTAGAGCCATAATGGAGACTAGGTATCTACCACCCCACTACCACTATCAGATTAGAGCCATAATGGAGACTAGGTATCTACCACACCACTACCACTACCAGATTAGAGCCATAATGGAGACTAGGTATCTACCACCCCACTACCACTATCAGATTAGAGCCATTATGGAGACTAGGTATCTACCACCCCACTACCACTACCAAATTGGAGCCATAATGGGGACTAGGTATCTACCACCCCACTACCACTATCAGATTAGAGCCATAATGGAGACTAGGTATCTACCACCCCACTACCTCTATCAGATTAGAGCCATAATGGAGAGTAGGTATCTTTCAGCCCACTACCACTATCAGATTAGAGCCATAATGGAGACTAGGTATCTACCACCCCACTACCACTATCAGATTAGAGCCATAATGGAGACTAGGTATCTACCACACCACTACCACTACCAGATTAGAGCCATAATGGAGACTAGGCATCTACCACCCCACTACCACTATCAGATTAGAGCCATAATGGAGACTAGGTATCTACCACCCCACTACCACTATCATATTAGAGCCATAATGGAAACTAGGTATCTACCACCCCACTACCTCTATCAGATTAGAGCCATAATGGAGACTAGGTATCTACCACCCCACTACCTCTATAAGATTAGAGCCATAAGGGCACTTGGCATCTACCTCCCCACTACCACTATCAGATTAGAGCCATAAAGGCACTAGGCATCTACCACCCCACTACCACTATCAGATTAGAGCCATAAGGGCACTAGGCATCTATCACCCCACTACCACTATCAGATTAGAGCCATAAAGGCACCTACCACCCCACTACCACTATCAGATTAGAGCCATAATGGAGACTAGGTATCTACCACCCCACTACCACTATCAGATTAGAGCCATAAGGGCACTAGGCATCTACCACCCCACTACCACTATCAGATTAGAGCCATAAAGGCACTAGGCATCTACCACCCCACTACCACTATCAGATTAGAGCCATTATGGAGACAAGGCATCTACCACCCCACTACCACTACCAGATTAGAGCCATAATGGAGACTAGGTATCTACCACACCACTACCACTACCAGATTAGAGCCATAATGGAGACTAGGTATCTACCACCCCACTACCACTATCAGATTAGAGCCATAATGGAAACTAGGTATCTTCCACCCCACTACCACTACCAGATTAGAGCCATAATGGAGACTAGGTATCTACCACACCACTACCACTACCAGATTAGAGCCATAATGGAGACTAGGTATCTACCACCCCACTACCACTATCAGATTAGAGCCATAATGGAGACTAGGTATCTTCCACCCCACTACCACTACCAGATTAGAGCCATAATGGAGACTAGGTATCTACCACCCCACTACCACTATCAGATTAGAGCCATAAGGGCACTAGACGTCTATCACCCCACTACCACTATCAGATTAGAGCCATAAAGGCACTAGGCATCTAACACCCCACTACCACTATCAGATTAGAGCCATAATGGAGACTAGGTATCTACCACCCCACTACCACTATCAGATTAGAGCCATAAGGGCACTAGGCATCTACCACCCCACTACCACTACCAGATTAGAGCCATAAATGAGACTAGGTATCTACCGCACCACTACCACTACCAGATTAGAGCCATAATGGAGACTAGGTATCTACCACCCCACTACCACTATCAGATTAGAGCCATAAGGGCACTTGGCATCTACCTCCCCACTACCACTATCAGATTAGAGCCATAAAGGCACTAGGCATCTACCACCCCACTACCACTATCAGATTAGAGCCATAAGGGCACTAGGCATCTATCACCCCACTACCACTATCAGATTAGAGCCATAAAGGCACCTACCACCCCACTACCACTATCAGATTAGAGCCATAATGGAGACTAGGTATCTACAGTGAGGGAAAAAAGTATTTGATCCCCTGCTGATTTTGTACGTTTGCCCACTGACAAAAAAATTATCAGTCTATAATTTTAATGGTAGGTTTATTTGAACAGTGAGAGACAGAATAACAACAAAAATATCCAGAAAAATGCATGTCAAAAATGTTATAAATTGATTTGCATTTTAATGAGGGAAATAAGTATTTGACCCCTTCTCAATCAAAAAGATTTCTGGCTCCCAGGTGTCTTTCATACAGGTAACGAACGGAGACTAGGAGCACACTCTTTAAGGGAGTGCTCCTAATCTCAGTTTCTTACCTGTATAAAAGATACCTGTCCACAGAAGCAATCAATCAATCAGATTCCAAACTCTCCACCATGGCCAAGACCAAAGAGCTCTCCAAGGATGTCAGGGACAAGATTGTAGACCTACACAAGGCTGGAATGGGCTACAAGACCATTGCCAAGCAGCTTGGTGAGAAGGTGACAACAGTTTCTGTGATTATTCGCAAATGGAAGAAACACAAAAGAACTGTCAATCTCCCTCAGCCTGGGGCTCCATGCAAGATCTCACCTCGTGGAGTTGCAATGATCATGAGAACGGTGAGGAATCAGCCCAGAACTACACAGGAGGATCTTGTCAATGATCTCAAGGCAGCTGGGACCATAGTCATCAAGAAAACAATTGGTAACACACTATGCCGTGAAGGACTGAAATCCTGCAGCGCCCGCAAGGTCCCCCTGCTCAAGAAAGCACATATACATGCCCGTCTGAAGTTTGCCAATGAACATCTGAATGATTCAGAGGACAACTGGGTGAACGTGTTGTGGTCAGATGAGACCAAAATGGAGTTCTTTGGCATCAACCCAACTTGCCGTGTTTGGAGGAGGAGGAATGCTGCCTATGACCCCAAGAAACCATCCCCACCGTCAAACATGGAGGTGGAAACATTATGCTTTGGGGGTGTTTTTCTGCTAAAGGGACAGGACAACTTCACCGCATCAAAGGGACGATGGACGGGGCCATGTACCGTCAAATCTTGGGTGAAAACCTCCTTCCCTCAGCCAGGGTATTGAAAATGGGTCGTGGATGGGTATTCCAGCATGACAATGACCCAAAACACACGGCCAAGGCAACAAAGGAGTGGCTCAAGAAGAAGCACATTAAGGTCCTGGAGTGGCCTAGCCAGTCTCCAGACCTTAATCCCATAGAAAATCTGTGGAGGGAGCTGAAGGTTCGAGTTGCCAAACGTCAGCCTCGAAACCTTAATGACTTGAAGAAGATCTGCAAAGAGGAGTGGGACAAAATCCCTCCTGAGATGTGTGCAAACCTGGTGGCCAACTACAAGAAACGTCTGACCTCTGTGATTGCCAACAAGGGTTTTGCCACCAAGTACTAAGTCATGTTTTGCAGAGGGGTCAAATACTTATTTCCCTCATTAAAATGCAAATCAATTCATAACATTTTTGACATGCGTTTTTCTGGATTTTTTTGTTGATATTCTGTCTCTCACTGTTCAAATAAACCTACCATTAAAATTATAGACTGATCATTTCTTTGTCAGTGGGCAAACGTACAAAATCAGCAGGGGATCAAATACTTTTTTCCCTCACTGTACCACCCCACTACCACTATCAGATTAGAGCCATAAGGGCACTAGGCATCTACCACCCCACTACCACTATCAGATTAGAGCCATAAAGGCACTAGGCATCTACCACCCCACTACCACTATCAGATTAGAGCCATTATGGAGACAAGGCATCTACCACCCCACTACCACTACCAGATTAGAGCCATAATGGAGACTAGGTATCTACCACACCACTACCACTACCAGATTAGAGCCATAATGGAGACTAGGTATCTACCACCCCACTACCACTATCAGATTAGAGCCATAATGGAAACTAGGTATCTTCCAACTCACTACCACTACCAGATTAGAGCCATAATGGAGACTAGGTATCTACCACACCACTACCACTACCAGATTAGAGCCATAATGGAGACTAGGTATCTACCACCCCACTACCACTATCAGATTAGAGCCATAATGGAGACTAGGTATCTTCCACCCCACTACCACTACCAGATTAGAGCCATAATGGAGACTAGGTATCTACCACCCCACTACCACTATCAGATTAGAGCCATAAGGGCACTAGACGTCTATCACCCCACTACCACTATCAGATTAGAGCCATAAAGGCACTAGGCATCTACCACCCCACTACCACTATCAGATTAGAGCCATAATGGAGACTAGGTATCTACCACCCCACTACCACTATCAGATTAGAGCCATAAGGGCACTAGGCATCTACCACCCCACTACCACTACCAGATTAGAGCCATAAATGAGACTAGGTATCTACCACACCACTACCACTACCAGATTAGAGCCATAATGGAGACTAGGTATCTACCACCCCACTACCACTATCAGATTAGAGCCATAATGGAGACTAGGTATCTACCACCCCACTACCACTATCAGATTAGAGCCACAAAGGCACTAGGCATCTACCACCCCAATACCACTATCAGATTAGAGCCATAATGGAGACTAGGTTTCTACCACGCCACTACCACTATCAGATTAGAGCCATAATGGAGACTAGGCATCTACCACCCCACTACCACTATCAGATTAGAGCCATAATGGAGACTAGGTATCTACCACCCCACTACCTCTATCAGATTAGAGCCATAATGGAGAGTAGGTATCTTCCAGCCCACTACCACTATCAGATTAGAGCCATAATGGAGACTAGGTATCTACCACCCCACTACCACTACCAGATTAGAGCCATAATGGAGACTAGGTATCTACCACCCCACTACCACTATCAGATTAGAGCCATAAGGGCACTAGGCATCTACCACCCCACTACCACTATCAGATTAGAGCCATAAAGGCACTAGGCATCTACCACCCCACTACCATTATCAGATTAGAGCCATAATGGAGACTAGGTATCTACCACCCCACTACCACTATCAGATTAGAGCCATAATGGAGACTAGGCATCTACCACCCCACTACCACTACCAGATTTGAGCCATAAATGAGACTAGGTATCTACCACACCACTACCACTACCAGATTAGAGCCATAATGGAGACTAGGTATCTACCACCCCACTACCACTACCAGATTAGAGCCATAATGGAGACTAGGTATCTACCACCCCACTACCACTATCAGATTAGAGCCATAAGGGCACTAGGCATCTACCACCCCACTACCACTATCAGATTAGAGCCATAAAGGCACTAGGCATCTACCACCCCACTACCACTATCAGATTAGAGCCATAATGGAGACTAGGCATCTACCACCCCACTACCACTACCAGATTAGAGCCATAAATGAGACTAGGTATCTACCACACCACTACCACTACCAGATTAGAGCCATAATGGAGACTAGGTATCTACCACCCCACTACCACTATCAGATTAGAGCCATAATGGAGACTAGGTATCTACCACCCCACTACCAGATTAGAGCCATAATGGAGACTAGGTATCTACCACACCACTACCACTACCAGATTAGAGCCATACATGAGACTAGGTATCTACCACACCACTACCACTACCAGATTAGAGCCATAATGGAGACTAGGTATCTACCACCCCACTACCACTATCAGATTAGAGCCATAATGGAGACTAGGTATCTTCCACCCCACTACCACTATCAGATTAGAGCCACAAAGGCACTAGGCATCTATCACCCCAATACCACTATCAGATTAGAGCCATAATGGAGACTAGGTTTCTACCACCCCACTACCACTATCAGATTAGAGCCATAATGGAGACTAGGCATCTACCACCCCACTACCACTATCAGATTAGAGCCATAATGGAGACTAGGTATCTACCACCCCACTACCACTATCAGATTAGAGCCATAATGGAGACTAGGCATCTACCACCCCACTACCACTATCAGATTAGAGCCATAATGGAGACTAGGTATCTACCACCCCACTACCTCTATCAGATTAGAGCCATAATGGAGAGTAGGTATCTTCCAGCCCACTACCACTATCAGATTAGAGCCATAATGGAGAGTAGGTATCTACCACCCCACTACCACTACCAGATTAGAGCCATAATGGAGACTAGGTATCTACCACCCCACTACCACTATCAGATTAGAGCCATAAAGTCACTAGGCATCTACCACCCCACTACCATTATCAGATTAGAGCCATAA
The DNA here is from genome assembly GCF_045679555.1 of Salvelinus alpinus. Classification (NCBI taxonomy): domain Eukaryota; kingdom Metazoa; phylum Chordata; class Actinopteri; order Salmoniformes; family Salmonidae; genus Salvelinus; species Salvelinus alpinus. The sequence continues at coordinate 107,153,327 of NC_092088.1, forward strand.
TGGAGACTAGGTATCTACCACCCCACTACCACTATCAGATTAGAGCCATAATGGAGACTAGGCATCTACCACCCCACTGCCACTACCAGATTTGAGCCATAAATGAGACTAGGTATCTACCACACCACTACCACTACCAGATTAGAGCCATAATGGAGACTAGGTATCTACCACCCCACTACCACTACCAGATTAGAGCCATAATGGAGACTAGGTATCTACCACCCCACTACCTCTATCAGATTAGAGCCATAAGGGCACTAGGCATCTACCACCCCACTACCACTATCAGATTAGAGCCATAAAGGCACTAGGCATCTACCACCCCACTACCATTATCAGATTAGAGCCATAATGGAGAGTAGGTATCATCCACCCCACTACCACTATCAGATTAGAGCCATAATGAGGACTAGGTATCTACCACCCCACTACCACTATCAGATTAGAGCCATAATGGAGACTAGGTATCTACCACACCTCTACCACTACCAGATTAGAGCCATAATGGAGACTAGGTATCTACCACCCCACTACCACTATCAGATTAGAGCCATAAAGGCACTAGGCATCTACCACCCCACTACCACTATCAGATTAGAGCCATAATGGAGACTAGGTATCTACCACCCCACTACCACTATAAGATTAGAGCCATAATGGAGACTAGGTATCTACCACCCCACTACCACTACCAGATTAGAGCCATAATGGAGACTAGGTATCTTCCACACCACTACCACTACCATATTAGAGCCATAATGGAGACTAGGTATCTACCACACCACTACCACTACCAGATTAGAGCCATAATGGAGACTAGGTATCTACCACCCCACTACCTCTATCAGATTAGAGCCATAATGGAGACTAGGTATCTACCACCCCACTACCTCTATAAGATTAGAGCCATAAGGGCACTTGGCATCTACCACCCCACTACCAACATCAGATTAGAGCCATAAAGGCACTAGGCATCTACCACCCCACTACCACTATCAGATTAGAGCCATAATGGAGACTAGGTATCTACCACCCCACTACCACTACCAAATTGGAGCCATAATGGGGACTAGGTATCTACCACCCCACTACCACTATCAGATTAGAGCCATAATGGAGACTAGGTATCTACCACCCCACTACCTCTATCAGATTATAGCCAAAATGGAGAGTAGGTATCTTCCACCCCACTACCACTATCAGATTAGAGCCATAATGGAGACTAGGTATCTACCACCCCACTACCACTACCAGATTAGAGCCATAAGGGCACTAGGCATCTACCACCACACTACCACTATCAGATTAGAGCCATAAGGGCACTAGGCATCTACCACCCCGCTAACACTATCAGATTAGAGCCATAAGGGCACTAGACATCTACCACCCCACTACCACTATCAGATTAGAGCCATAATGGAGACAAGGTATCTACCACCCCACTACCACTATCAGATTAGAGCCATAATGGAGACTAGGTATCTACCACCCCACTACCACTATCAGATTAGAGCCATAATGGAGACTAGGTATCTACCACCCCACTACCTCTATCAGATTAGAGCCATAATGGAGACTAGGTATCTACCACCCCACTACCTCTATAAGATTAGAGCCATAAGGGCACTTGGCATCTACCACCCCACTACCAATATCAGATTAGAGCCATAAAGGCACTAGGCATCTACCACCCCACTACCACTATCAGATTAGAGCCATAATGGAGACTAGGTATCTACCACCCCACTACCACTACCAAATTGGAGCCATAATGGGGACTAGGTATCTACCACCCCACTACCACTATCAGATTAGAGCCATAATGGAGACTAGGTATCTACCACCCCACTACCTCTATCAGATTAGAGCCAAAATGGAGAGTAGGTATCTTCCACCCCACTACCACTATCAGATTAGAGCCATAATGGAGACTAGGTATCTACCACCCCACTACCACTACCAGATTAGAGCCATAAGGGCACTAGGCATCTACCACCACACTACCACTATCAGATTAGAGCCATAAGGGCACTAGGCATCTACCACCCCGCTAACACTATCAGATTAGAGCCATAAGGGCACTAGACATCTACCACCCCACTACCACTATCAGATTAGAGCCATAATGGAGACAAGGTATCTACCACCCCGCTAACACTATCAGATTAGAGCCATAAGGGCACTAGACATCTACCACCCCACTACCACTATCAGATTAGAGCCATAATGGAGACTAGGTATCTACCACCCCACTACCACTATCAGATTAGAGCCATAATGGAGACTAGGTATCTACCACCCCACTACCACTATCAGATTAGAGCCATAAGGGCACTAGGCATCTATCACCCCACTACCACTATCAGATTAGAGCCATAAAGGCACTAGGCATCTACCACCCCACTAACACTATCAGATTAGAGCCATAATGGAGCCTAGGTATCTACCACCCCACTACCACTATCAGATTAGAGCCATAAGGGCACTAGGCTTCTACCACCCCACTACCACTATCAGATTAGAGCCATAAAGGCACTAGGCATCTACCACTATCAGATTAGAGCCATAATGGAGACTAGGTATCTTCCACCCCACTACCACTACCAGATTAGAGCCATAATGGAGACTAGGTATCTACCACCCCACTACCACTACCAAATTGGAGCCATAATGGGGACTAGGTATCTACCACCCCACTACCACTATCAGATTAGAGCCATAATGGAGACTAGGTATCTACAACCCCACTACCACTATCAGATTAGAGCCATAATGGAGACTAGGTATCTACCACCCCACTACCACTACCAGATTAGAGCCATAATGGAGACTAGGTATCTACCACACCACTACCACTACCAGATTAGAGCCATAATAGAGACCAGGTATCTACCACCCCACTGCCACTATCAGATTAGAGCCAAAATGGAGACTAGGTATCTACCACTCCACTACCACTATCAGATTAGAGGCATAATGGAGACTAGGTATCTACCACCCCACTACCTAAATCAGATTAGAGCCATAATGGAGAGTAGGTATCATCCACCCCACTACCACTATCAGATTAGAGCCATACTGAGGACTAGGTATCTACCACCCCACTACCACTATCAGATTAGAGCCATAATGGAGACTAGGTATCTACCACCCCTCTACCACTACCAGATTAGAGCCATAATGGAGACTAGGTATCTACCACCCCACTACCACTATCAGATTAGAGCCATAAAGGCACTAGGCATCTACCACCCCACTACCACTATCAGATTAGAGCCATAATGGAGACTAGGTATCTACCACCCCACTACCACTATAAGATTAGAGCCATAATGGAGACTAGGTATCTACCACCCCACTACCACTACCAGATTAGAGCCATAATGGAGACTAGGTATCTACCACACCACTACCACTACCAGATTAGAGCCATAATGGAGACTAGGTATATACCACCCCACTACCACTATCAGATTAGAGCCATAATGGAGACTAGTTATCTACCACCCCACTACCTCTATCAGATTAGAGCCATAATGGAGACTAGGTATCTACCACCCCACTACCTCTATAAGATTAGAGCCATAAGGGCACTTGGCATCTACCACCCCACTACCACTATCAGATTAGAGCCATAAAGGCACTAGGCATCTACCACCCCACTACCACTATCAGATTAGAGCCATAATGGAGACTAGGTATCTACCACCCCACTACCACTACCAAATTGGAGCCATAATGGGGACTAGGTATCTACCACCCCACTACCACTATCAGATTATAGCCATAATGGAGACTAGGTATCTACCACACCACTACCACTACCAGATTAGAGCCATAATATAGACCAGGTATCTACCACCCCACTACCACTATCAGATTAGAGCCATAATGGAGACTAGGTATCTACCACCCCACTACCACTATCAGATTAGAGGCATAATGGAGACTAGGTATCTACCACCCCACTACCTCTATCAGATTAGAGCCATAATGGAGAGTAGGTATCTTCCACCCCACTACCACTATCAGATTAGAGCCATAATGGAGACTAGGTATCTACCACCCCACTACCACTATCAGATTAGAGCCATAATGGAGACTAGGTATCTACCACCCCTCTACCACTACCAGATTAGAGCCATAATGGAGACTAGGTATCTACCACCCCACTACCACTATCAGATTAGAGCCATAAGGGCACTAGGCATCTACCACCCCACTACCACTATCAGATTAGAGCCATAAAGGCACTAGGCATCTACCACCCCACTACCACTATCAGATTAGAGCCATAATGGAGACTAGGTATCTACCACCCCACTACCACTATCAGATTAGAGCCATAATGGAGACAAGGTATCTACCACCCCACTACCACTATCAGATTAGAGCCATAAGGGCACTAGGGATCTATCACCTAACTACCACTATCAGATTAGAGCCATAAAGGCACTAGGCATCTACCACCCCACTACCACTATCAGATTAGAGCCATAAGGGCACTAGGCATCTATCACCCCACTACCACTATCAGATTAGAGCCATAAAGGCACTAGGCATCTACCACCCCACTACCACTATCAGATTAGAGCCATACTGGAGACTAGGTATCTACCACCCCACTACCACTATCAGATTAGAGCCATAAGGGCACTAGGCTTCTACCACCCCACTACCACTATCAGATTAGAGCCATAAAGGCACTAGGCATCTACCACTATCAGATTAGAGCCATAATGGAGACTAGGTATCTACCACCCCACTACCACTATCAGATTAGAGCCACAATGGAGACTAGGCATCTACCACCCCACTACCACTACCAGATTAGAGCCATAAGGGCACTAGGCATCTATCACCCCACTACCACTATCAGATTAGAGCCATAAAGGCACTAGGCATCAACCACCCCACTACCACTATCAGATTAGAGCCATAATGGAGACTAGGTATCTACCACCCCACTACCACTATCAGATTAGAGCCATAAGGGCACTAGGCATCTACCACCCCACTACCACTATCAGATTAGAGCCATAAAGGCACTAGGCATCTACCACCCCACTACCACTATCAGATTACAGCCATAATGGAGACAAGGTATCTACCACCCCACTACGACTACCAGATTAGAGCCATAATGGAGACTAGGTATCTACCACACCACTACAACTACCAGATTAGAGCCATAATGGAGACTAGGTATCTACCACCCCACTACCACTACCAGATTAGAGCCATAAGGGCACTAGGCATCTACCACCACACTACCACTATCAGATTAGAGCCATAAGGGCACTAGGCATCTACCACCCCGCTAACACTATCAGATTAGAGCCATAAGGGCACTAGACATCTACCACCCCACTACCACTATCAGATTAGAGCCATAATGGAGACAAGGTATCTACCACCCAACTACCACTATCAGATTAGAGCCATAAGGGCACTAGGGATCTATCACCTAATTACCACTATCAGATTAGAGCCATAAAGGCACTAGGCATCTACCACCCCACTACCACTATCAGATTAGAGCCATAAAGGCACTAGGCATCTACCACCCCACTACCACTATCAGATTAGAGCCATAATGGAGACTAGGTATCTACCACCCCACTACGACTACCAGATTAGAGCCATAATGGAGACTAGGTATCTACCACACCACTACAACTACCAGATTAGAGCCATAATGGAGACTAGGTATCTACCACCCCACTACCACTACCAGATTAGAGCCATAAGGGCACTAGGCATCTACCACCACACTACCACTATCAGATTAGAGCCATAAGGGCACTTGGCATCTACCACCCCGCTAACACTATCAGATTAGAGCCATAAGGGCACTAGACATCTACCACCCCACTACCACTATCAGATTAGAGCCATAATGGAGACAAGGTATCTACCACCCCACTACCACTATCAGATTAGAGCCATAAGGGCACTAGGGATCTATCACCTAATTACCACTATCAGATTAGAGCCATAAAGGCACTAGGCATCTACCACCCCACTACCACTATCAGATTAGAGCCATAATGGAGACTAGGTATCTACCACCCCCACTACCACTATCAGATTAGAGCCATAATGGAGACTAGGTATCTACCACCCCACTACCACTATCAGATTAGAGCCATAAGGGCACTAGGCATCTATCACCCCACTACCACTATCAGATTAGAGCCATAAAGGCACTAGGCATCTACCACCCCACTAACACTATCAGATTAGAGCCATAATGGAGACTAGGTATCTACCACCCCACTACCACTATCAGATTAGAGCCATAAGGGCACTAGGCTTCTACCACCCCACTACCACTATCAGATTAGAGCCATAAAGGCACTAGGCATCTACCACTATCAGATTAGAGCCATAATGGAGACTAGGTATCTACCACCCCACTACCACTATCAGATTAGAGCCATAATGGAGACTAGGTATCTTCCACCCCACTACCACTACCAGATTAGAGCCATAATGGAGACTAGGTATCTACCACCCCACTACCACTACCAAATTGGAGCCATAATGGGGACTAGGTATCTACCACCCCACTACCACTATCAGATTAGAGCCATAATGGAGACTAGGTATCTACCACCCCACTACCACTATCAGATTAGAGCCATAATGGAGACTAGGTATCTACCACCCCACTACCACTACCAGATTAGAGCCATAATGGAGACTAGGTATCTACCACACCACTACCACTACCAGATTAGAGCCATAATAGAGACCAGGTATCTACCACCCCACTACCACTATCAGATTAGAGCCATAATGGAGACTAGGTATCTACCACTCCACTACCACTATCAGATTAGAGGCATAATGGAGACTAGGTATCTACCACCCCACTACCTAAATCAGATTAGAGCCATAATGGAGAGTAGGTATCATCCACCCCACTACCACTATCAGATTAGAGCCATACTGAGGACTAGGTATCTACCACCCCACTACCACTATCAGATTAGAGCCATAATGGAGACTAGGTATCTACCACCCCTCTACCACTACCAAATTGGAGCCATAATGGGGACTAGGTATCTACCACCCCACTACCACTATCAGATTAGAGCCATAATGGAGACTAGGTATCTACCACTATCAGATTAGAGCCATAATGGAGACTAGGTATCTACCACCCCACTACCACTACCAGATTAGAGCCATAATGGAGACTAGGTATCTACCACACCACTACCACTACCAGATTAGAGCCATAATAGAGACCAGGTATCTACCACCCCACTACCACTATCAGATTAGAGCCATAATGGAGACTAGGTATCTACCACTCCACTACCACTATCAGATTAGAGGCATAATGGAGACTAGGTATCTACCACCCCACTACCTAAATCAGATTAGAGCCATAATGGAGAGTAGGCATCTACCACCCCACTACCACTATCAGATTAGAGCCATAATGGAGACTAGGTATCTACCACCCCACTACCACTATCAGATTAGAGCCATAATGGAGACTAGGTATCTACCACCCCACTACCACTATCAGATTAGAGCCATAAGGGCACTAGGCATCTATCACCCCACTACCACTATCAGATTAGAGCCATAAAGGCACTAGGCATCTACCACCCCACTAACACTATCAGATTAGAGCCATAATGGAGACTAGGTATCTACCACCCCACTACCACTATCAGATTAGAGCCATAAGGGCACTAGGCTTCTACCACCCCACTACCACTATCAGATTAGAGCCATAAAGGCACTAGGCATCTACCACTATCAGATTAGAGCCATAATGGAGACTAGGTATCTACCACCCCACTACCACTATCAGATTAGAGCCATAATGGAGACTAGGTATCTTCCACCCCACTACCACTACCAGATTAGAGCCATAATGGAGACTAGGTATCTACCACCCCACTACCACTACCAAATTGGAGCCATAATGGGGACTAGGTATCTACCACCCCACTACCACTATCAGATTAGAGCCATAATGGAGACTAGGTATCTACCACCCCACTACCACTATCAGATTAGAGCCATAATGGAGACTAGGTATCTACCACCCCACTACCACTACCAGATTAGAGCCATAATGGAGACTAGGTATCTACCACACCACTACCACTACCAGATTAGAGCCATAATAGAGACCAGGTATCTACCACCCCACTACCACTATCAGATTAGAGCCATAATGGAGACTAGGTATCTACCACTCCACTACCACTATCAGATTAGAGGCATAATGGAGACTAGGTATCTACCACCCCACTACCTAAATCAGATTAGAGCCATAATGGAGAGTAGGTATCATCCACCCCACTACCACTATCAGATTAGAGCCATACTGAGGACTAGGTATCTACCACCCCACTACCACTATCAGATTAGAGCCATAATGGAGACTAGGTATCTACCACCCCTCTACCACTACCAGATTAGAGCCATAATGGAGACTAGGTATCTACCACCCCACTACCACTATCAGATTAGAGCCATAAAGGCACTAGGCATCTACCACCCCACTACCACTATCAGATTAGAGCCATAATGGAGACTAGGTATCTACCACCCCACTACCACTATAAGATTAGAGCCATAATGGAGACTAGGTATCTACCACCCCACTACCACTACCAGATTAGAGCCATAATGGAGACTAGGTATCTACCACACCACTACCACTACCAGATTAGAGCCATAATGGAGACTAGGTATCTACCACCCCACTACCACTATCAGATTAGAGCCATAATGGAGACTAGGTATCTACCACCCCACTACCTCTATCAGATTAGAGCCATAATGGAGACTAGGTATCTACCACCCCACTACCTCTATAAGATTAGAGCCATAAGGGCACTTGGCATCTACCACCCCACTACCACTATCAGATTAGAGCAATAAAGGCACTAGGCATCTACCACCCCACTACCACTATCAGATTAGAGCCATAATGGAGACTAGGTATCTACCACCCCACTACCACTACCAAATTGGAGCCATAATGGGGACTAGGTATCTACCACCCCACTACCACTATCAGATTAGAGCCATAATGGAGACTAGGTATCTACCACACCACTACCACTACCAGATTAGAGCCATAATATAGACCAGGTATCTACCACCCCACTACCACTATCAGATTAGAGCCATAATGGAGACTAGGTATCTACCACCCCACTACCACTATCAGATTAGAGGCATAATGGAGACTAGGTATCTACCACCCCACTACCACTATCAGATTAGAGCCATAATGGAGACTAGGTATCTACCACACCACTACCACTACCAGATTAGAGCCATAATATAGACCAGGTATCTACCACCCCACTACCACTATCAGATTAGAGCCATAATGGAGACTAGGTATCTACCACCCCACTACCACTATCAGATTAGAGGCATAATGGAGACTAGGTATCTACCACCCCACTACCACTATCAGATTAGAGCCATAATGGAGACTAGGTATCTTCCACCCCACTACCACTATCAGATTAGAGCCATAATGGAGACTAGGTATCTACCACCCCACTACCACTATCAGATTAGAGCCATAATGGAGACTAGGTATCTACCACCCCTCTACCACTACCAGATTAGAGCCATAATGGAGACTAGGTATCTACCACCCCACTACCACTATCAGATTAGAGCCATAAGGGCACTAGGCATCTACCACCCCACTACCACTATCAGATTAGAGCCATAAAGGCACTAGGCATCTACCACCCCACTACCACTATCAGATTAGAGCCATAATGGAGACTAGGTATCTACCACCCCACTACCACTATCAGATTAGAGCCATAATGGAGACAAGGTATCTACCACCCCACTACCACTATCAGATTAGAGCCATAAGGGCACTAGGGATCTATCACCTAACTACCACTATCAGATTAGAGCCATAAAGGCACTAGGCATCTACCACCCCACTACCACTATCAGATTAGAGCCATAAGGGCACTAGGCATCTATCACCCCACTACCACTATCAGATTAGAGCCATAAAGGCACTAGGCATCTACCACCCCACTACCACTATCAGATTAGAGCCATACTGGAGACTAGGTATCTACCACCACACTACCACTATCAGATTAGAGCCATAAGGGAACTAGGCTTCTACCACCCCACTACCACTATCAGATTAGAGCCATAAAGGCACTAGGCATCTACCACTATCAGATTAGAGCCATAATGGAGACTAGGTATCTTCCACCCCACTACCACTACCAGATTAGAGCCATAATGGAGACTAGGTATCTACCACCCCACTACCACTACCAAATTGGAGCCATAATGGGGACTAGGTATCTACCACCCCACTACCACTATCAGATTAGAGCCATAATGGAGACTAGGTATCTACCACCCCACTACCACTATCAGATTAGAGCCATAATGGAGACTAGGTATCTACCACCCCACTACCACTACCAGATTAGAGCCATAATGGAGACTAGGTATCTACCACACCACTACCACTACCAGATTAGAGCCATAATAGAGACCAGGTATCTACCACCCCACTACCACTATCAGATTAGAGCCATAATGGAGACTAGGTATCTACCACTCCACTACCACTATCAGATTAGAGGCATAATGGAGACTAGGTATCTACCACCCCACTACCTAAATCAGATTAGAGCCATAATGGAGAGTAGGTATCATCCACCCCACTACCACTATCAGATTAGAGCCATACTGAGGACTAGGTATCTACCACCCCACTACCACTATCAGATTAGAGCCATAATGGAGACTAGGTATCTACCACCCCTCTACCACTACCAGATTAGAGCCATAATGGAGACTAGGTATCTACCACCCCACTACCACTATCAGATTAGAGCCATAAAGGCACTAGGCATCTACCACCCCACTACCACTATCAGATTAGAGCCATAATGGAGACTAGGTATCTACCACCCCACTACCACTATAAGATTAGAGCCATAATGGAGACTAGGTATCTACCACCCCACTACCACTACCAGATTAGAGCCATAATGGAGAGTAGGTATCTACCACACCACTACCACTACCAGATTAGAGCCATAATGGAGACTAGGTATCTACCACCCCACTACCACTATCAGATTAGAGCCATAATGGAGACTAGGTATCTACCACCCCACTACCTCTATCAGATTAGAGCCATAATGGAGACTAGGTATCTACCACCCCACTACCTCTATAAGATTAGAGCCATAAGGGCACTTGGCATCTACCACCCCACTACCACTATCAGATTAGAGCCATAAAGGCACTAGGCATCTACCACCCCACTACCACTATCAGATTAGAGCCATAATGGAGACTAGGTATCTACCACCCCACTACCACTACCAAATTAGAGCCATAATGGAGACTAGGTATCTACCACACCACTACCACTACCAGATTAGAGCCATAATATAGACCAGGTATCTACCACCCCACTACCACTATCAGATTAGAGCCATAATGGAGACTAGGTATTTACCACCCCACTACCACTATCAGATTAGAGGCATAATGGAGACTAGGTATCTACCACCCCACTACCTCTATCAGATTAGAGCCATAATGGAGAGTAGGTATCTTCCACCCCACTACCACTATCAGATTAGAGCCATAATGGAGACTAGGTATCTACCACCCCACTACCACTATCAGATTAGAGCCATAATGGAGACTAGGTATCTACCACCCCTCTACCACTACCAGATTAGAGCCATAATGGAGACTAGGTATCTACCACCCCACTACCACTATCAGATTAGAGCCATAATGGAGACTAGGTATCTACCACCCCACTACCACTATCAGATTAGAGCCATAAGGGCACTAGGCATCTACCACCCCACTACCACTATCAGATTAGAGCCATAAAGGCACTAGGCATCTACCACCCCACTACCACTATCAGATTAGAGCCATAATGAGGACTAGGTATCTACCACCCCACTACGACTACCAGATTAGAGCCATAATGGAGACTAGGTATCTACCACACCACTACAACTACCAGATTAGAGCCATAATGGAGACTAGGTATCTACCACCCCACTACCACTATCAGATTAGAGCCATAAAGGCACTAGGCATCTACCACCCCACTACCACTATCAGACTAGAGCCATAATGGAGACTAGGTATCTACCACCCCACTACCACTATAAGATTAGAGCCATAATGGAGACTAGGTATCTACCACCCCACTACCACTACCAGATTAGAGCCATAATGGAGAGTAGGTATCTACCACACCACTACCACTACCAGATTAGAGCCATAATGGAGACTAGGTATCTACCACCCCACTACCACTATCAGATTAGAGCCATAATGGAGACTAGGTATCTACCACCCCACTACCTCTATCAGATGAGCCATAATGGAGACTAGGTATCTACCACCCCACTACCTCTATAAGTTTAGAGCCATAAGGGCACTTGGCATCTACCACCCCACTACCACTATCAGATTAGAGCCATAAAGGCACTAGGCATCTACCACCCCACTACCACTATCAGATTAGAGCCATAATGGAGACTAGGTATCTACCACCCCACTACCACTACCAAATTGGAGCCATAATGGGGACTAGGTATCTACCACCCCACTACCACTATCAGATTAGAGCCATAATGGAGACTAGGTATCTACCACACCACTACCACTACCAGATTAGAGCCATAATATAGACCAGGTATCTACCACCCCACTACCACTATCAGATTAGAGCCATAATGGAGACTAGGTATCTACCACCCCACTACCACTATCAGATTAGAGGCATAATGGAGACTAGGTATCTACCACCCCACTACCTCTATCAGATTAGAGCCATAATGGAGAGTAGGTATCTTCCACCCCACTACCACTATCAGATTAGAGCCATAATGGAGACTAGGTATCTACCACCCCACTACCACTATCAGATTAGAGCCATAATGGAGACTAGGTATCTACCACCCCTCTACCACTACCAGATTAGAGCCATAATGGAGACTAGGTATCTACCACCCCACTACCACTATCAGATTAGAGCCATAAGGGCACTAGGCATCTACCACCCCACTACCACTATCAGATTAGAGCCATAAAGGCACTAGGCATCTACCACCCCACTACCACTATCAGATTAGAGCCATAATGGAGACTAGGTATCTACCACCCCACTACCACTATCAGATTAGAGCCATAATGGAGACAAGGTATCTACCACCCCACTACCACTATCAGATTAGAGCCATAAGGGCACTAGGGATCTATCACCTAACTACCACTATCAGATTAGAGCCATAAAGGCACTAGGCATCTACCACCCCACTACCACTATCAGATTAGAGCCATAAGGGCACTAGGCATCTATCACCCCACTACCACTATCAGATTAGAGCCATAAAGGCACTAGGCATCTACCACCCCACTACCACTATCAGATTAGAGCCATAATGGAGACTAGGTATCTACCTCCCCACTACCACTATCAGATTAGAGCCATAAGGGCACTAGGCATCTACCACCCCACTACCACTATCAGATTAGAGCCATAAAGGCACTAGGCATCTACCACTATCAGATTAGAGCCATAATGGAGACTAGGTATCTACCACCCCACTACCACTATCAGATTAGAGCCATAATGGAGACAAGGTATCTACCACCCCACTACCACTATCAGATTAGAGCCATAAGGGCACTAGGCATCTATCACCTAACTACCACTATCAGATTAGAGCCATAAAGGCACTAGGCATCTACCACCCCACTACCACTATCAGATTAGAGCCATAAGGGCACTAGGCATCTATCACCCCACTACCACTATCAGATTAGAGCCATAATGGAGACTAGGTATCTACCACCCCACTACCTCTATCAGATGAGCCATAATGGAGACTAGGTATCTACCACCCCACTACCTCTATAAGATTAGAGCCATAAGGGCACTTGGCATCTACCACCCCACTACCACTATCAGATTAGAGCCATAAAGGCACTAGGCATCTACCACCCCACTACCACTATCAGATTAGAGCCATAATGGAGACTAGGTATCTACCACCCCACTACCACTACCAAATTGGAGCCATAATGGGGACTAGGTATCTACCACCCCACTACCACTATCAGATTAGAGCCATAATGGAGACTAGGTATCTACCACACCACTACCACTACCAGATTAGAGCCATAATATAGACCAGGTATCTACCACCCCACTACCACTATCAGATTAGAGCCATAATGGAGACTAGGTATCTACCACCCCACTACCACTATCAGATTAGAGGCATAATGGAGACTAGGTATCTACCACCCCACTACCTCTATCAGATTAGAGCCATAATGGAGAGTAGGTATCTTCCACCCCACTACCACTATCAGATTAGAGCCATAATGGAGACTAGGTATCTACCACCCCACTACCACTATCAGATTAGAGCCATAATGGAGACTAGGTATCTACCACCCCTCTACCACTACCAGATTAGAGCCATAATGGAGACTAGGTATCTACCACCCCACTACCACTATCAGATTAGAGCCATAAGGGCACTAGGCATCTACCACCCCACTACCACTATCAGATTAGAGCCATAAAGGCACTAGGCATCTACCACCCCACTACCACTATCAGATTAGAGCCATAATGGAGACTAGGTATCTACCACCCCACTACCACTATCAGATTAGAGCCATAATGGAGACAAGGTATCTACCACCCCACTACCACTATCAGATTAGAGCCATAAGGGCACTAGGGATCTATCACCTAACTACCACTATCAGATTAGAGCCATAAAGGCACTAGGCATCTACCACCCCACTACCACTATCAGATTAGAGCCATAAGGGCACTAGGCATCTATCACCCCACTACCACTATCAGATTAGAGCCATAAAGGCACTAGGCATCTACCACCCCACTACCACTATCAGATTAGAGCCATACTGGAGACTAGGTATCTACCTCCCCACTACCACTATCAGATTAGAGCCATAAGGGCACTAGGCTTCTACCACCCCACTACCACTATCAGATTAGAGCCATAAAGGCACTAGGCATCTACCACTATCAGATTAGAGCCATAATGGAGACTAGGTATCTACCACCCCACTACCACTATCAGATTAGAGCCATAATGGAGACAAGGTATCTACCACCCCACTACCACTATCAGATTAGAGCCATAAGGGCACTAGGGATCTATCACCTAACTACCACTATCAGATTAGAGCCATAAAGGCACTAGGCATCTACCACCCCACTACCACTATCAGATTAGAGCCATAAGGGCACTAGGCATCTATCACCCCACTACCACTATCAGATTAGAGCCATAAAGGCACTAGGCATCTACCACCCCACTACCACTATCAGATTAGAGCCATACTGGAGACTAGGTATCTACCACCCCACTACCACTATCAGATTAGAGCCATAAGGGCACTAGGCATCTACCACCCCACTACCACTATCAGATTAGAGCCATAAAGGCACTAGGCATCTACCACTATCAGATTAGAGCCATAATGGAGACTAGGTATCTACCACCCCACTACCACTATCAGATTAGAGCCACAATGGAGACTAGGCATCTACCACCCCACTACCACTACCAGATTAGAGCCATAAGGGCACTAGGCATCTATCACCCCACTACCACTATCAGATTAGAGCCATAAAGGCACTAGGCATCAACCACCCCACTACCACTATCAGATTAGAGCCATAATGGAGACTAGGTATCTACCACCCCACTACCACTATCAGATTAGAGCCATAAGGGCACTAGGCATCTACCACCCCACTACCACTATCAGATTAGAGCCATAAAGGCACTAGGCATCTACCACCCCACTACCACTATCAGATTAGAGCCATAATGGAGACTAGGTATCTACCACCCCACTACGACTACCAGATTAGAGCCATAATGGAGACTAGGTATCTACCACACCACTACAACTACCAGATTAGAGCCATAATGGAGACTAGGTATCTACCACCCCACTACCACTACCAGATTAGAGCCATAAGGGCACTAGGCATCTACCACCACACTACCACTATCAGATTAGAGCCATAAGGGCACTAGGCATCTACCACCCCGCTAACACTATCAGATTAGAGCCATAAGGGCACTAGACATCTACCACCCCACTACCACTATCAGATTAGAGCCATAATGGAGACAAGGTATCTACCACCCCACTACCACTATCAGATTAGAGCCATAAGGGCACTAGGGATCTATCACCTCACTACCACTATCAGATTAGAGCCATAAAGGCACTAGGCATCTACCACCCCACTACCACTATCAGATTAGAGCCATAATGGAGACTAGGTATCTACCACCCCACTACCACTATCAGATTAGAGCCATAATGGAGACTAGGTATCTACCACCCCACTACCACTATCAGATTAGAGCCATAAGGGCACTAGGCATCTATCACCCCACTACCACTATCAGATTAGAGCCATAAAGGCACTAGGCATCTACCACCCCACTAACACTATCAGATTAGAGCCATAATGGAGACTAGGTATCTACCACCCCACTACCACTATCAGATTAGAGCCATAAGGGCACTAGGCGTCTACCACCCCACTACCACTATCAGATTAGAGCCATAAAGGCACTAGGCATCTACCACTATCAGATTAGAGCCATAATGGAGACTAGGTATCTACCACCCCACTACCACTATCAGATTAGAGCCATAATGGAGACTAGGTATCTTCCACCCCACTACCACTACCAGATTAGAGCCATAATGGAGACTAGGTATCTACCACCCCACTACCACTACCAAATTGGAGCCATAATGGGGACTAGGTATGTACCACCCCACTACCACTATCAGATTAGAGCCATAATGGAGACTAGGTATCTACCACCCCACTACCACTATCAGATTAGAGCCATAATGGAGAATAGGTATCTACCACCCCACTACCACTACCAGATTAGAGCCATAATGGAGACTAGGTATCTACCACACCACTACCACTACCAGATTAGAGCCATAATAGAGACCAGGTATCTACCACCCCACTACCACTATCAGATTAGAGCCATAATGGAGACTAGGTATCTACCACTCCACTACCACTATCAGATTAGAGGCATAATGGAGACTAGGTATCTACCACCCCACTACCTAAATCAGATTAGAGCCATAATGGAGAGTAGGTATCATCCACCCCACTACCACTATCAGATTAGAGCCATACTGAGGACTAGGTATCTACCACCCCACTACCACTATCAGATTAGAGCCATAATGGAGACTAGGTATCTACAACCCCTCTACCACTACCAGATTAGAGCCATAATGGAGACTAGGTATCTACCACCCCACTACCACTATCAGATTAGAGCCATAAAGGCACTAGGCATCTACCACCCCACTACCACTATCAGATTAGAGCCATAATGGAGACTAGGTATCTACCACCCCACTACCACTATAAGATTAGAGCCATAATGGAGACTAGGTATCTACCACCCCACTACCACTACCAGATTAGAGCCATAATGGAGACTAGGTATCTACCACACCACTACCACTACCAGATTAGAGCCATAATGGAGACTAGGTATCTACCACCCCACTACCACTATCAGATTAGAGCCATAATGGAGACTAGGTATCTACCACCCCACTACCTCTATCAGATTAGAGCCATAATGGAGACTAGGTATCTACCACCCCACTACCTCTATAAGATTAGAGCCATAAGGGCACTTGGCATCTACCACCCCACTACCACTATCAGATTAGAGCCATAAAGGCACTAGGCATCTACCACCCCACTACCACTATCAGATTAGAGCCATAATGGAGACTAGGTATCTACCACCCCACTACCACTACCAAATTGGAGCCATAATGGGGACTAGGTATCTACCACCCCACTACCACTATCAGATTAGAGCCATAATGGAGACTAGGTATCTACCACACCACTACCACTACCAGATTAGAGCCATAATATAGACCAGGTATCTACCACCCCACTACCACTATCAGATTAGAGCCATAATGGAGACTAGGTATCTACCACCCCACTACCACTATCAGATTAGAGGCATAATGGAGACTAGGTATCTACCACCCCACTACCTCTATCAGATTAGAGCCATAATGGAGAGTAGGTATCTTCCACCCCACTACCACTATCAGATTAGAGCCATAATGGAGACTAGGTATCTACCACCCCACTACCACTATCAGATTAGAGCCATAATGGAGACTAGGTATCTACCACCCCTCTACCACTACCAGATTAGAGCCATAATGGAGACTAGGTATCTACCACCCCACTACCACTATCAGATTAGAGCCATAAGGGCACTAGGCATCTACCACCCCACTACCACTATCAGATTAGAGCCATAAAGGCACTAGGCATCTACCACCCCACTACCACTATCAGATTAGAGCCATAATGGAGACTAGGTATCTACCACCCCACTACCACTATCAGATTAGAGCCATAATGGAGACAAGGTATCTACCACCCCACTACCACTATCAGATTAGAGCCATAAGGGCACTAGGGATCTATCACCTAACTACCACTATCAGATTAGAGCCATAAAGGCACTAGGCATCTACCACCCCACTACCACTATCAGATTAGAGCCATAAGGGCACTAGGCATCTATCACCCCACTACCACTATCAGATTAGAGCCATAAAGGCACTAGGCATCTACCACCCCACTACCACTATCAGATTAGAGCCATACTGGAGACTAGGTATCTACCACCCCACTACCACTATCAGATTAGAGCCATAAGGGCACTAGGCTTCTACCACCCCACTACCACTATCAGATTAGAGCCATAAAGGCACTAGGCATCTACCACTATCAGATTAGAGCCATAATGGAGACTAGGTATCTACCACCCCACTACCACTATCAGATTAGAGCCACAATGGAGACTAGGCATCTACCACCCCACTACCACTACCAGATTAGAGCCATAAGGGCACTAGGCATCTATCACCCCACTACCACTATCAGATTAGAGCCATAAAGGCACTAGGCATCAACCACCCCACTACCACTATCAGATTAGAGCCATAATGGAGACTAGGTATCTACCACCCCACTACCACTATCAGATTAGAGCCATAAGGGCACTAGGCATCTACCACCCCACTACCACTATCAGATTAGAGCCATAAAGGCACTAGGCATCTACCACCCCACTACCACTATCAGATTAGAGCCATAATGGAGACTAGGTATCTACCACCCCACTACGACTACCAGATTAGAGCCATAATGGAGACTAGGTATCTACCACACCACTACAACTACCAGATTAGAGCCATAATGGAGACTAGGTATCTACCACCCCTCTACCACTACCAGATTAGAGCCATAATGGAGACTAGGTATCTACCACCCCACTACCACTATCAGATTAGAGCCATAAGGGCACTAGGCATCTACCACCCCACTACCACTATCAGATTAGAGCCATAATGGAGAGTAGGTATCATCCACCCCACTACCACTATCAGATTAGAGCCATACTGAGGACTAGGTATCTACCACCCCACTACCACTATCAGATTAGAGCCATAATGGAGACTAGGTATCTACCACCCCTCTACCACTACCAGATTAGAGCCATAATGGAGACTAGGTATCTACCACCCCACTACCACTATCAGATTAGAACCATAAAGGCACTAGGCATCTACCACCCCACTACCACTATCAGATTAGAGCCATAATGGAGACTAGGTATCTACCACCCCACTACCACTATAAGATTAGAGCCATAATGGAGAATAGGTATCTACCACCCCACTACCACTACCAGATTAGAGCCATAATGGAGACTAGGTATCTACCACACCACTACCACTACCAGATTAGAGCCATAATGGAGACTAGGTATCTACCACCCCACTACCACTATCAGATTAGAGCCATAATGGAGACTAGGTATCTACCACCCCACTACCTCTATCAGATTAGAGCCATAATGGAGACTAGGTATCTACCACCCCACTACCTCTATAAGATTAGAGCCATAAGGGCACATGGCATCTGCCACCCCACTACCACTATCAGATTAGAGCCATAAAGGCACTAGGCATCTACCACCCCACTACCACTATCAGATTAGAGCCATAATGGAGACTAGGTATCTACCACCCCACTACCACTACCAAATTGGAGCCATAATGGGGACTAGGTATCTACCACCCCACTACCACTATCAGATTAGAGCCATAATGGAGACTAGGTATCTACCACACCACTACCACTACCAGATTAGAGCCATAATATAGACCAGGTATCTACCACCCCACTACCACTATCAGATTAGAGCCATAATGGAGACTAGGTATCTACCACCCCACTACCACTATCAGATTAGAGGCATAATGGAGACTAGGTATCTACCACCCCACTACCTCTATCAGATTAGAGCCATAATGGAGAGTAGGTATCTTCCACCCCACTACCACTATCAGATTAGAGCCATAATGGAGACTAGGTATCTACCACCCCACTACCACTATCAGATTAGAGCCATAATGGAGACTAGGTATCTACCACCCCTCTACCACTACCAGATTAGAGCCATAATGGAGACTAGGTATCTACCACCCCACTACCACTATCAGATTAGAGCCATAAGGGCACTAGGCATCTACCACCCCACTACCACTATCAGATTAGAGCCATAAAGGCACTAGGCATCTACCACCCCACTACCACTATCAGATTAGAGCCATAATGGAGACTAGGTATCTACCACCCCACTACCACTATCAGATTAGAGCCATAATGGAGACAAGGTATCTACCACCCCACTACCACTATCAGATTAGAGCCATAAGGGCACTAGGGATCTATCACCTAACTACCACTATCAGATTAGAGCCATAAAGGCACTAGGCATCTACCACCCCACTACCACTATCAGATTAGAGCCATAAGGGCACTAGGCATCTATCACCCCACTACCACTATCAGATTAGAGCCATAAAGGCACTAGGCATCTACCACCCCACTACCACTATCAGATTAGAGCCATACTGGAGACTAGGTATCTACCACCCCACTACCACTATCAGATTAGAGCCATAAGGGCACTAGGCTTCTACCACCCCACTACCACTATCAGATTAGAGCCATAAAGGCACTAGGCATCTACCACTATCAGATTAGAGCCATAATGGAGACTAGGTATCTACCACCCCACTACCACTATCAGATTAGAGCCACAATGGAGACTAGGCATCTACCACCCCACTACCACTACCAGATTAGAGCCATAAGGGCACTAGGCATCTACCACCCCACTACCACTATCAGATTAGAGCCATAATGGAGAGTAGGTATCATCCACCCCACTACCACTATCAGATTAGAGCCATACTGAGGACTAGGTATCTACCACCCCACTACCACTATCAGATTAGAGCCATAATGGAGACTAGGTATCTACCACCCCTCTACCACTACCAGATTAGAGCCATAATGGAGACTAGGTATCTACCACCCCACTACCACTATCAGATTAGAACCATAAAGGCACTAGGCATCTACCACCCCACTACCACTATCAGATTAGAGCCATAATGGAGACTAGGTATCTACCACCCCACTACCACTATAAGATTAGAGCCATAATGGAGAATAGGTATCTACCACCCCACTACCACTACCAGATTAGAGCCATAATGGAGACTAGGTATCTACCACACCACTACCACTACCAGATTAGAGCCATAATGGAGACTAGGTATCTACCACCCCACTACCACTATCAGATTAGAGCCATAATGGAGACTAGGTATCTACCACCCCACTACCTCTATCAGATTAGAGCCATAATGGAGACTAGGTATCTACCACCCCACTACCTCTATAAGATTAGAGCCATAAGGGCACATGGCATCTACCACCCCACTACCACTATCAGATTAGAGCCATAAAGGCACTAGGCATCTACCACCCCACTACCACTATCAGATTAGAGCCATAA
Source organism: Salvelinus alpinus (assembly GCF_045679555.1). Lineage (NCBI taxonomy): Eukaryota > Metazoa > Chordata > Actinopteri > Salmoniformes > Salmonidae > Salvelinus > Salvelinus alpinus. The sequence goes on from NC_092088.1 coordinate 107,175,388, forward strand.
TGGAGACTAGGTATCTACCACCCCACTACCACTACCAAATTGGAGCCATAATGGGGACTAGGTATCTACCACCCCACTACCACTATCAGATTAGAGCCATAATGGAGACTAGGTATCTACCACACCACTACCACTACCAGATTAGAGCCATAATATAGACCAGGTATCTACCACCCCACTACCACTATCAGATTAGAGCCATAATGGAGACTAGGTATCTACCACCCCACTACCACTATCAGATTAGAGGCATAATGGAGACTAGGTATCTACCACCCCACTACCTCTATCAGATTAGAGCCATAATGGAGAGTAGGTATCTTCCACCCCACTACCACTATCAGATTAGAGCCATAATGGAGACTAGGTATCTACCACCCCACTACCACTATCAGATTAGAGCCATAATGGAGACTAGGTATCTACCACCCCTCTACCACTACCAGATTAGAGCCATAATGGAGACTAGGTATCTACCACCCCACTACCACTATCAGATTAGAGCCATAAGGGCACTAGGCATCTACCACCCCACTACCACTATCAGATTAGAGCCATAAAGGCACTAGGCATCTACCACCCCACTACCACTATCAGATTAGAGCCATAATGGAGACTAGGTATCTACCACCCCACTACCACTATCAGATTAGAGCCATAATGGAGACAAGGTATCTACCACCCCACTACCACTATCAGATTAGAGCCATAAGGGCACTAGGGATCTATCACCTAACTACCACTATCAGATTAGAGCCATAAAGGCACTAGGCATCTACCACCCCACTACCACTATCAGATTAGAGCCATAAGGGCACTAGGCATCTATCACCCCACTACCACTATCAGATTAGAGCCATAAGGGCACTAGGCATCTACCACCCCACTACCACTATCAGATTAGAGCCATAATGGAGACTAGGTATCTACCACCCCACTACCACTATCAGATTAGCGCCATAAGGGCACTAGGCTTCTACCACCCCACTACCACTATCAGATTAGAGCCATAAAGGCACTAGGCATCTACCACTATCAGATTAGAGCCATAATGGAGACTAGGTATCTACCACCCCACTACCACTATCAGATTAGAGCCACAATGGAGACTAGGTATCTACCACCCCACTACCACTATCAGATTAGAGCCATAAGGGCACTAGGCATCTATCACCCCACTACCACTATCAGATTAGAGCCATAAAGGCACTAGGCATCAACCACCCCACTACCACTATCAGATTAGAGCCATAATGGAGACTAGGTATCTACCACCCCACTACCACTATCAGATTAGAGCCATAAGGGCACTAGGCATCTACCACCCCACTACCACTATCAGATTAGAGCCATAAAGGCACTAGGCATCTACCACCCCACTACCACTATCAGATTAGAGCCATAATGGAGACTAGGTATCTACCACCCCACTACGACTACCAGATTAGAGCCATAATGGAGACTAGGTATCTACCACACCACTACAACTACCAGATTAGAGCCATAATGGAGACTAGGTATCTACCACCCCACTACCACTATCAGATTAGAGTAATAATGGAGACTAGGTATCTACCACCCCACTACCACTATCAGATTAGAGCCATAAGGGCACTAGGGATCTATCACCTAACTACCACTATCAGATTAGAGCCATAAAGGCACTAGGCATCTACCAACCCACTACCACTATCAGATTAGAGCCATAAGGGCACTAGGCATCTATCACCCCACTACCACTATCAGATTAGAGCCATAAGGGCACTAGGCATCTACCACCCCGCTAACACTATCAGATTAGAGCCATAAGGGCACTAGACATCTACCACCCCACTACCACTATCAGATTAGAGCCATAATGGAGACAAGGTATCTACCACCCCGCTAACACTATCAGATTAGAGCCATAAGGGCACTAGACATCTACCACCCCACTACCACTATCAGATTAGAGCCATAATGGAGACTAGGTATCTACCACCCCACTACCACTATCAGATTAGAGCCATAATGGAGACTAGGTATCTACCACCCCACTACCACTATCAGATTAGAGCCATAAGGGCACTAGGCATCTATCACCCCACTACCACTATCAGATTAGAGCCATAAAGGCACTAGGCATCTACCACCCCACTAACACTATCAGATTAGAGCCATAATGGAGCCTAGGTATCTACCACCCCACTACCACTATCAGATTAGAGCCATAAGCCCACTAGGCTTCTACCACCCCACTACCACTATCAGATTAGAGCCATAAAGGCACTAGGCATCTACCACTATCAGATTAGAGCCATAATGGAGACTAGGTATCTACCACCCCACTACCACTATCAGATTAGAGCCATAATGGAGACTAGGTATCTTCCACCCCACTACCACTACCAGATTAGAGCCATAATGGAGACTAGGTATCTACCACCCCACTACCACTACCAAATTGGAGCCATAATGGGGACTAGGTATCTACCACCCCACTACCACTATCAGATTAGAGCCATAATGGAGACTAGGTATCTACCACCCCACTACCACTTTCAGATTAGAGCCATAATGGAGACTAGGTATCTACCACCCCACTACCACTACCAGATTAGAGCCATAATGGAGACTAGGTATCTACCACACCACTACCACTACCAGATTAGAGCCATAATAGAGACCAGGTATCTACCACCCCACTACCACTATCAGATTAGAGCCAAAATGGAGACTAGGTATCTACCACTCCACTACCACTATCAGATTAGAGGCATAATGGAGACTAGGTATCTACCACCCCACTACCTAAATCAGATTAGAGCCATAATGGAGAGTAGGTATCATCCACCCCACTACCACTATCAGATTAGAGCCATACTGAGGACTAGGTATCTACCACCCCACTACCACTATCAGATTAGAGCCATAATGGAGACTAGGTATCTACCACCCCTCTACCACTACCAGATTAGAGCCATAATGGAGACTAGGTATCTACCACCCCACTACCACTATCAGATTAGAGCCATAAAGGCACTAGGCATCTACCACCCCACTACCACTATCAGATTAGAGCCATAATGGAGACTAGGTATCTACCACCCCACTACCACTATAAGATTAGAGCCATAATGGAGACTAGGTATCTACCACCCCACTACCACTACCAGATTAGAGCCATAATGGAGACTAGGTATCTACCACACCACTACCACTACCAGATTAGAGCCATAATGGAGACTAGGTATATACCACCCCACTACCACTATCAGATTAGAGCCATAATGGAGACTAGGTATCTACCACCCCACTACCTCTATCAGATTAGAGCCATAATGGAGACTAGGTATCTACCACCCCACTACCTCTATAAGATTAGAGCCATAAGGGCACTTGGCATCTACCACCCCACTACCACTATCAGATTAGAGCCATAAAGGCACTAGGCATCTACCACCCCACTACCACTATCAGATTAGAGCCATAATGGAGACTAGGTATCTACCACCCCACTACCACTACCAAATTGGAGCCATAATGGGGACTAGGTATCTACCACCCCACTACCACTATCAGATTATAGCCATAATGGAGACTAGGTATCTACCACACCACTACCACTACCAGATTAGAGCCATAATATAGACCAGGAATCTACCACCCCACTACCACTATCAGATTAGAGCCATAATGGAGACTAGGTATCTACCACCCCACTACCACTATCAGATTAGAGGCATAATGGAGACTAGGTATCTACCACCCCACTACCTCTATCAGATTAGAGCCATAATGGAGAGTAGGTATCTTCCACCCCACTACCACTATCAGATTAGAGCCATAATGGAGACTAGGTATCTACCACCCCACTACCACTATCAGATTAGAGCCATAATGGAGACTAGGTATCTACGACCCCTCTACCACTACCAGATTAGAGCCATAATGGAGACTAGGTATCTACCACCCCACTACCACTATCAGATTAGAGCCATAAGGGCACTAGGCATCTACCACCCCACTACCACTATCAGATTAGAGCCATAAAGGCACTAGGCATCTACCACCCCACTACCACTATCAGATTAGAGCCATAATGGAGACTAGGTATCTACCACCCCACTACCACTATCAGATTAGAGCCATAATGGAGACAAGGTATCTACCACCCCACTACCACTATCAGATTAGAGCCATAAGGGCACTAGGGATCTATCACCTAACTACCACTATCAGATTAGAGCCATAAAGGCACTAGGCATCTACCACCCCACTACCACTATCAGATTAGAGCCATAAGGGCACTAGGCATCTATCACCCCACTACCACTATCAGATTAGAGCCATAAAGGCACTAGGCATCTACCACCCCACTACCACTATCAGATTAGAGCCATACTGGAGACTAGGTATCTACCACCCCACTACCACTATCAGATTAGAGCCATAAGGGCACTAGGCTTCTACCACCCCACTACCACTATCAGATTAGAGCCATAAAGGCACTAGGCATCTACCACTATCAGATTAGAGCCATAATGGAGACTAGGTATCTACCACCCCACTACCACTATCAGATTAGAGCCACAATGGAGACTAGGCATCTACCACCCCACTACCACTACCAGATTAGAGCCATAAGGGCACTAGGCATCTATCACCCCACTACCACTATCAGATTAGAGCCATAAAGGCACTAGGCATCAACCACCCCACTACCACTATCAGATTAGAGCCATAATGGAGACTAGGTATCTACCACCCCACTACCACTATCAGATTAGAGCCATAAGGGCACTAGGCATCTACCACCCCACTACCACTATCAGATTAGAGCCATAAAGGCACTAGGCATCTACCACCCCACTACCACTATCAGATTAGAGCCATAATGGAGACAAGGTATCTACCACCCCACTACCACTATCAGATTAGAGCCATAATGGAGACTAGGTATCTACCACCCCACTACAACTACCAGATTAGAGCCATAATGGAGACTAGGTATCTACCACCCCACTACCACTATCAGATTAGAGCCATAAGGGCACTAGGCATCTACCACCACACTACCACTATCAGATTAGAGCCATAAGGGCACTAGGCATCTACCACCCCGCTACCACTATCAGATTAGAGCCATAAAGGCACTAGACATCTACCACCCCACTACCACTATCAGATTAGAGCCATAATGGAGACTAGGTATCTACCACCCCACTACCACTATCAGATTAGAGCCATAAGGGCACTAGGGATCTATCACCTAATTACCACTATCAGATTAGAGCCATAAAGGCACTAGGCATCTACCACCCCACTACCACTATCAGATTAGAGCCATAAAGGCACTAGGCATCTACCACCCCACTACCACTATCAGATTAGAGCCATAATGGAGACTAGGTATCTACCACCCCACTACGACTACCAGATTAGAGCCATAATGGAGACTAGGTATCTACCACACCACTACAACTACCAGATTAGAGCCATAATGGAGACTAGGTATCTACCACCCCACTACCACTACCAGATTAGAGCCATAAGGGCACTAGGCATCTACCACCACACTACCACTATCAGATTAGAGCCATAAGGGCACTAGGCATCTACCACCCCGCTAACACTATCAGATTAGAGCCATAAGGGCACTAGAAATCTACCACCCCACTACCACTATCAGATTAGAGCCATAATGGAGACAAGGTATCTACCACCCCACTACCACTATCAGATTAGAGCCATAAGGGCACTAGGGATCTATCACCTAATTACCACTATCAGATTAGAGCCATAAAGGCACTAGGCATCTACCACCCCACTACCACTATCAGATTAGAGCCATAATGGAGACTAGGTATCTACCACCCCACTACCACTATCAGATTAGAGCCATAATGGAGACTAGGTATCTACCACCCCACTACCACTATCAGATTAGAGCCATAAGGGCACTAGGCATCTATCACCCCACTACCACTATCAGATTAGAGCCATAAAGGCACTAGGCATCTACCACCCCACTAACACTATCAGATTAGAGCCATAATGGAGACTAGGTATCTACCACCCCACTACCACTATCAGATTAGAGCCATAAGGGCACTAGGCTTCTACCACCCCACTACCACTATCAGATTAGAGCCATAAAGGCACTACCACTATCAGATTAGAGCCATAATGGAGACTAGGTATCTACCACCCCACTACCACTATCAGATTAGAGCCATAATGGAGACTAGGTATCTTCCACCCCACTACCACTACCAGATTAGAGCCATAATGGAGACTAGGTATCTACCACCCCACTACCACTACCAAATTGGAGCCATAATGGGGACTAGGTATCTACCACCCCACTACCACTATCAGATTAGAGCCATAATGGAGACTAGGTATCTACCACCCCACTACCACTATCAGATTAGAGCCATAATGGAGACTAGGTATCTACCACCCCACTACCACTACCAGATTAGAGCCATAATGGAGACTAGGTATCTACCACACCACTACCACTACCAGATTAGAGCCATAATAGAGACCAGGTATCTACCACCCCACTACCACTATCAGATTAGAGCCATAATGGAGACTAGGTATCTACCACTCCACTACCACTATCAGATTAGAGGCATAATGGAGACTAGGTATCTACCACCCCACTACCTAAATCAGATTAGAGCCATAATGGAGAGTAGGTATCATCCACCCCACTACCACTATCAGATTAGAGCCATACTGAGGACTAGGTATCTACCACCCCACTACCACTATCAGATTAGAGCCATAATGGAGACTAGGTATCTACCACCCCTCTACCACTACCAAATTGGAGCCATAATGGGGACTAGGTATCTACCACCCCACTACCACTATCAGATTAGAGCCATAATGGAGACTAGGTATCTACCACTATCAGATTAGAGCCATAATGGAGACTAGGTATCTACCACCCCACTACCACTACCAGATTAGAGCCATAATGGAGACTAGGTATCTACCACACCACTACCACTACCAGATTAGAGCCATAATAGAGACCAGGTATCTACCACCCCACTACCACTATCAGATTAGAGCCATAATGGAGACTAGGTATCTACCACTCCACTACCACTATCAGATTAGAGGCATAATGGAGACTAGGTATCTACCACCCCACTACCTAAATCAGATTAGAGCCATAATGGAGAGTAGGCATCTACCACCCCACTACCACTATCAGATTAGAGCCATAATGGAGACTAGGTATCTACCACCCCACTACCACTATCAGATTAGAGCCATAATGGAGACTAGGTATCTACCACCCCACTACCACTATCAGATTAGAGCCATAAGGGCACTAGGCATCTATCACCCCACTACCACTATCAGATTAGAGCCATAAAGGCACTAGGCATCTACCACCCCACTAACACTATCAGATTAGAGCCATAATGGAGACTAGGTATCTACCACCCCACTACCACTATCAGATTAGAGCCATAAGGGCACTAGGCTTCTACCACCCCACTACCACTATCAGATTAGAGCCATAAAGGCACTAGGCATCTACCACTATCAGATTAGAGCCATAATGGAGACTAGGTATCTACCACCCCACTACCACTATCAGATTAGAGCCATAATGGAGACTAGGTATCTTCCACCCCACTACCACTACCAGATTAGAGCCATAATGGAGACTAGGTATCTACCACCCCACTACCACTACCAAATTGGAGCCATAATGGAGACTAGGTATCTACCACCCCACTACCACTATCAGATTAGAGCCATAATGGAGACTAGGTATCTACCACCCCACTACCACTATCAGATTAGAGCCATAATGGAGACTAGGTATCTACCACCCCACTCCCACTACCAGATTAGAGCCATAATGGAGACTAGGTATCTACCACACCACTACCACTACCAGATTAGAGCCATAATGGAGACTAGGTATCTACCACCCCACTACCACTATCAGATTAGAGCCATAATGGAGACTAGGTATCTACCACTCCACTACCACTATCAGATTAGAGGCATAATGGAGACTAGGTATCTACCACCCCACTACCTAAATCAGATTAGAGCCATAATGGAGAGTAGGTATCATCCACCCCACTACCACTATCAGATTAGAGCCATACTGAGGACTAGGTATCTACCACCCCACTACCACTATCAGATTAGAGCCATAATGGAGACTAGGTATCTACCACCCCTCTACCACTACCAGATTAGAGCCATAATGGAGACTAGGTATCTACCACCCCACTACCACTATCAGATTAGAGCCATAAAGGCACTAGGCATCTACCACCCCACTACCACTATCAGATTAGAGCCATAATGGAGACTAGGTATCTACCACCCCACTACCACTATAAGATTAGAGCCATAATGGAGACTAGGTATCTACCACCCCACTACCACTACCAGATTAGAGCCATAATGGAGACTAGGTATCTACCACACCACTACCACTACCAGATTAGAGCCATAATGGAGACTAGGTATCTACCACCCCACTACCACTATCAGATTAGAGCCATAATGGAGACTAGGTATCTACCACCCCACTACCTCTATCAGATTAGAGCCATAATGGAGACTAGGTATCTACCACCCCACTACCTCTATAAGATTAGAGCCATAAGGGCACTTGGCATCTACCACCCCACTACCACTATCAGATTAGAGCCATAATGGGCACTAGGTATCTACCACCCCACTACCACTATCAGATTAGAGCCATAATGGAGACTAGGTATCTACCACCCCACTACCACTACCAAATTGGAGCCATAATGGGGACTAGGTATCTACCACCCCACTACCACTATCAGATTAGAGCCATAATGGAGACTAGGTATCTACCACACCACTACCACTACCAGATTAGAGCCATAATATAGACCAGGTATCTACCACCCCACTACCACTATCAGATTAGAGCCATAATGGAGACTAGGTATCTACCACCCCACTACCACTATCAGATTAGAGGCATAATGGAGACTAGGTATCTACCACCCCACTACCTCTATCAGATTAGAGCCATAATGGAGAGTAGGTATCTTCCACCCCACTACCACTATCAGATTAGAGCCATAGTGGAGACTAGGTATCTACCACCCCACTACCACTATCAGATTAGAGCCATAATGGAGACTAGGTATCTACCACCCCACTACCACTACCAGATTAGAGCCATAATGGAGACTAGGTATCTACCACCCCACTACCACTATCAGATTAGAGCCATAAGGGCACTAGGCATCTACCACCCCACTACCACTATCAGATTAGAGCCATAAAGGCACTAGGCATCTACCACCCCACTACCACTATCAGATTAGAGCCATAATGGAGACTAGGTATCTACCACCCCACTACCACTATCAGATTAGAGCCATAATGGAGACAAGGTATCTACCACCCCACTACCACTATCAGATTAGAGCCATAAGGGCACTAGGCATCTATCACCTAACTACCACTATCAGATTAGAGCCATAAAGGCACTAGGCATCTACCACCCCACTACCACTATCAGATTAGAGCCATAAGGGCACTAGGCATCTATCACCCCACTACCACTATCAGATTAGAGCCATAAAGGCACTAGGCATCTACCACTATCAGATTAGAGCCATAATGGAGACTAGGTATCTTCCACCCCACTACCACTACCAGATTAGAGCCATAATGGAGACTAGGTATCTACCACCCCACTACCACTACCAAATTGGAGCCATAATGGGGACTAGGTATCTACCACCCCACTACCACTATCAGATTAGAGCCATAATGGAGACTAGGTATCTACCACCCCACTACCTCTATCAGATTAGAGCCATAATGGAGACTAGGTATCTACCACCCCACTACCACTACCAGATTAGAGCCATAATGGAGACTAGGTATCTACCACACCACTACCACTACCAGATTAGAGCCATAATAGAGACCAGGTATCTACCACCCCACTACCACTATCAGATTAGAGCCATAATGGAGACTAGGTATCTACCACTCCACTACCACTATCAGATTAGAGGCATAATGGAGACTAGGTATCTACCACCCCACTACCTAAATCAGATTAGAGCCATAATGGAGAGTAGGTATCATCCACCCCACTACCACTATCAGATTAGAGCCATACTGAGGACTAGGTATCTACCACCCCACTACCACTATCAGATTAGAGCCATAATGGAGACTAGGTATCTACCACCCCTCTACCACTACCAGATTAGAGCCATAATGGAGACTAGGTATCTACCACCCCACTACCACTATCAGATTAGAGCCATAAAGGCACTAGGCATCTACCACCCCTCTACCACTATCAGATTAGAGCCATAATGGAGACTAGGTATCTACCACCCCACTACCACTATAAGATTAGAGCCATAATGGAGACTAGGTATCTACCACCCCACTACCACTACCAGATTAGAGCCATAATGGAGAGTAGGTATCTACCACACCACTACCACTACCAGATTAGAGCCATAATGGAGACTAGGTATCTACCACCCCACTACCACTATCAGATTAGAGCCATAATGGAGACTAGGTATCTACCACCCCACTACCTCTATCAGATTAGAGCCATAATGGAGACTAGGTATCTACCACCCCACTACCTCTATAAGATTAGAGCCATAAGGGCACTTGGCATCTACCACCCCACTACCACTATCAGATTAGAGCCATAAAGGCACTAGGCATCTACCACCCCACTACCACTATCAGATTAGAGCCATAATGGAGACTAGGTATCTACCACCCCACTACCACTACCAAATTAGAGCCATAATGGAGACTAGGTATCTACCACACCACTACCACTACCAGATTAGAGCCATAATATAGACCAGGTATCTACCACCCCACTACCACTATCAGATTAGAGCCATAATGGAGACTAGGTATTTACCACCCCACTACCACTATCAGATTAGAGGCATAATGGAGACTAGGTATCTACCACCCCACTACCTCTATCAGATTAGAGCCATAATGGAGAGTAGGTATCTTCCACCCCACTACCACTATCAGATTAGAGCCATAATGGAGACTAGGTATCTACCACCCCACTACCACTATCAGATTAGAGCCATAATGGAGACTAGGTATCTACCACCCCTCTACCACTACCAGATTAGAGCCATAATGGAGACTAGGTATCTACCACCCCACTACCACTATCAGATTAGAGCCATAATGGAGACTAGGTATCTACCACCCCACTACCACTATCAGATTAGAGCCATAAGGGCACTAGGCATCTACCACCCCACTACCACTATCAGATTAGAGCCATAAAGGCACTAGGCATCTACCACCCCACTACCACTATCAGATTAGAGCCATAATGGAGACTAGGTATCTACCACCCCACTACGACTACCAGATTAGAGCCATAATGGAGACTAGGTATCTACCACCCCACTACCACTATCAGATTAGAGCCATAATGGAGACTAGGTATCTACCACCCCACTACCACTATCAGATTAGAGCCATAAAGGCACTAGGCATCTACCACCCCACTACCACTATCAGACTAGAGCCATAATGGAGACTAGGTATCTACCACCCCACTACCACTATAAGATTAGAGCCATAATGGAGACTAGGTATCTACCACCCCACTACCACTACCAGATTAGAGCCATAACGGAGAGTAGGTATCTACCACACCACTACCACTACCAGATTAGAGCCATAATGGAGACTAGGTATCTACCACCCCACTACCACTATCAGATTAGAGCCATAATGGAGACTAGGTATCTACCACCCCACTACCTCTATCAGATGAGCCATAATGGAGACTAGGTATCTACCACCCCACTACCTCTATAAGATTAGAGCCATAAGGGCACTTGGCATCTACCACCCCACTACCACTATCAGATTAGAGCCATAAATGCACTAGGCATCTACCACCCCACTACCACTATCAGATTAGAGCCATAATGGAGACTAGGTATCTACCACCCCACTACCACTACCAAATTGGAGCCATAATGGGGACTAGGTATCTACCACCCCACTACCACTATCAGATTAGAGCCATAATGGAGACTAGGTATCTACCACACCACTACCACTACCAGATTAGAGCCATAATATAGACCAGGTATCTACCACCCCACTACCACTATCAGATTAGAGCCATAATGGAGACTAGGTATCTACCACCCCACTACCACTATCAGATTAGAGGCATAATGGAGACTAGGTATCTACCACCCCACTACCTCTATCAGATTAGAGCCATAATGGAGAGTAGGTATCTTCCACCCCACTACCACTATCAGATTAGAGCCATAATGGAGACTAGGTATCTACCACCCCACTACCACTATCAGATTAGAGCCATAATGGAGACTAGGTATCTACCACCCCTCTACCACTACCAGATTAGAGCCATAATGGAGACTAGGTATCTACCACCCCACTACCACTATCAGATTAGAGCCATAAGGGCACTAGGCATCTACCACCCCACTACCACTATCAGATTAGAGCCATAAAGGCACTAGGCATCTACCACCCCACTACCACTATCAGATTAGAGCCATAATGGAGACTAGGTATCTACCACCCCACTACCACTATCAGATTAGAGCCATAATGGAGACAAGGTATCTACCACCCCACTACCACTATCAGATTAGAGCCATAAGGGCACTAGGGATCTATCACCTAACTACCACTATCAGATTAGAGCCATAAAGGCACTAGGCATCTACCACCCCACTACCACTATCAGATTAGAGCCATAAGGGCACTAGGCATCTATCACCCCACTACCACTATCAGATTAGAGCCATAAAGGCACTAGGCATCTACCACCCCACTACCACTATCAGATTAGAGCCATACTGGAGACTAGGTATCTACCTCCCCACTACCACTATCAGATTAGAGCCATAAGGGCACTAGGCTTCTACCACCCCACTACCACTATCAGATTAGAGCCATAAAGGCACTAGGCATCTACCACTATCAGATTAGAGCCATAATGGAGACTAGGTATCTACCACCCCACTACCACTATCAGATTAGAGCCACAATGGAGACTAGGCATCTACCACCCCACTACCACTACCAGATTAGAGCCATAAGGGCACTAGGCATCTATCACCCCACTACCACTATCAGATTAGAGCCATAAAGGCACTAGGCATCAACCACCCCACTACCACTATCAGATTAGAGCCATAATGGAGACTAGGTATCTACCACCCCACTACCACTATCAGATTAGAGCCATAAGGGCACTAGGCATCTACCACCCCACTACCACTATCAGATTAGAGCCATAAAGGCACTAGGCATCTACCACCCCACTACCACTATCAGATTAGAGCCATAATGGAGACTAGGTATCTACCACCCCACTACGACTACCAGATTAGAGCCATAATGGAGACTAGGTATCTACCACACCACTACAACTACCAGATTAGAGCCATAATGGAGACTAGGTATCTACCACCCCACTACCACTACCAGATTAGAGCCATAAGGGCACTAGGCATCTACCACCACACTACCACTATCAGATTAGAGCCATAAGGGCACTAGGCATCTACCACCCCGCTAACACTATCAGATTAGAGCCATAAGGGCACTAGACATCTACCACCCCACTACCACTATCAGATTAGAGCCATAATGGAGACAAGGTATCTACCACCCCACTACCACTATCAGATTAGAGCCATAAGGGCACTAGGGATCTATCACCTAATTACCACTATCAGATTAGAGCCATAAAGGCACTAGGCATCTACCACCCCACTACCACTATCAGATTAGAGCCATAATGGAGACTAGGTATCTACCACCCCACTACCACTATCAGATTAGAGCCATAATGGAGACTAGGTATCTACCACCCCACTACCACTATCAGATTAGAGCCATAAGGGCACTAGGCATCTATCACCCCACTACCACTATCAGATTAGAGCCATAAAGGCACTAGGCATCTACCACCCCACTAACACTATCAGATTAGAGCCATAATGGAGACTAGGTATCTACCACCCCACTACCACTATCAGATTAGAGCCATAAGGGCACTAGGCTTCTACCACCCCACTACCACTATCAGATTAGAGCCATAAAGGCACTAGGCATCTACCACTATCAGATTAGAGCCATAATGGAGACTAGGTATCTACCACCCCACTACCACTATCAGATTAGAGCCATAATGGAGACTAGGTATCTTCCACCCCACTACCACTACCAGATTAGAGCCATAATGGAGACTAGGTATCTACCACCCCACTACCACTACCAAATTGGAGCCATAATGGGGACTAGGTATCTACCACCCCACTACCACTATCAGATTAGAGCCATAATGGAGACTAGGTATCTACCACCCCACTACCACTATCAGATTAGAGCCATAATGGAGACTAGGTATCTACCACCCCACTACCACTACCAGATTAGAGCCATAATGGAGACTAGGTATCTACCACACCACTACCACTACCAGATTAGAGCCATAATAGAGACCAGGTATCTACCACCCCACTACCACTATCAGATTAGAGCCATAATGGAGACTAGGTATCTACCACTCCACTACCACTATCAGATTAGAGGCATAATGGAGACTAGGTATCTACCACCCCACTACCTAAATCAGATTAGAGCCATAATGGAGAGTAGGTATCATCCACCCCACTACCACTATCAGATTAGAGCCATACTGAGGACTAGGTATCTACCACCCCACTACCACTATCAGATTAGAGCCATAATGGAGACTAGGTATCTACAACCCCTCTACCACTACCAGATTAGAGCCATAATGGAGACTAGGTATCTACCACCCCACTACCACTATCAGATTAGAGCCATAAAGGCACTAGGCATCTACCACCCCACTACCACTATCAGATTAGAGCCATAATGGAGACTAGGTATCTACCACCCCACTACCACTATAAGATTAGAGCCATAATGGAGACTAGGTATCTACCACCCCACTACCACTACCAGATTAGAGCCATAATGGAGACTAGGTATCTACCACACCACTACCACTACCAGATTAGAGCCATAATGGAGACTAGGTATCTACCACCCCACTACCACTATCAGATTAGAGCCATAATGGAGACTAGGTGTCTACCACCCCACTACCTCTATCAGATTAGAGCCATAATGGAGACTAGGTATCTACCACCCCACTACCTCTATAAGATTAGAGCCATAAGGGCACTTGGCATCTACCACCCCACTACCACTATCAGATTAGAGCCATAAAGGCACTAGGCATCTACCACCCCACTACCACTATCAGATTAGAGCCATAATGGAGACTAGGTATCTACCACCCCACTACCACTACCAAATTGGAGCCATAATGGGGACTAGGTATCTACCACCCCACTACCACTATCAGATTAGAGCCATAATGGAGATTAGGTATCTACCACACCACTACCACTACCAGATTAGAGCCATAATATAGACCAGGTATCTACCACCCCACTACCACTATCAGATTAGAGCCATAATGGAGACTAGGTATCTACCACCCCACTACCACTATCAGATTAGAGGCATAATGGAGACTAGGTATCTACCACCCCACTACCTCTATCAGATTAGAGCCATAATGGAGAGTAGGTATCTTCCACCCCACTACCACTATCAGATTAGAGCCATAATGGAGACTAGGTATCTACCACCCCACTACCACTATCAGATTAGAGCCATAATGGAGACTAGGTATCTACCACCCCTCTACCACTACCAGATTAGAGCCATAATGGAGACTAGGTATCTACCACCCCACTACCACTATCAGATTAGAGCCATAAGGGCACTAGGCATCTACCACCCCACTACCACTATCAGATTAGAGCCATAAAGGCACTAGGCATCTACCACCCCACTACCACTATCAGATTAGAGCCATAATGGAGACTAGGTATCTACCACCCCACTACCACTATCAGATTAGAGCCATAATGGAGACAAGGTATCTACCACCCCACTACCACTATCAGATTAGAGCCATAAGGGCACTAGGGATCTATCACCTAACTACCACTATCAGATTAGAGCCATAAAGGCACTAGGCATCTACCACCCCACTACCACTATCAGATTAGAGCCATAAGGGCACTAGGCATCTATCACCCCACTACCACTATCAGATTAGAGCCATAAAGGCACTAGGCATCTACCACCCCACTACCACTATCAGATTAGAGCCATACTGGAGACTAGGTATCTACCACCCCACTACCACTATCAGATTAGAGCCATAAGGGCACTAGGCTTCTACCACCCCACTACCACTATCAGATTAGAGCCATAAAGGCACTAGGCATCTACCACTATCAGATTAGAGCCATAATGGAGACTAGGTATCTACCACCCCACTACCACTATCAGATTAGAGCCACAATGGAGACTAGGCATCTACCACCCCACTACCACTACCAGATTAGAGCCATAAGGGCACTAGGCATCTATCACCCCACTACCACTATCAGATTAGAGCCATAAAGGCACTAGGCATCAACCACCCCACTACCACTATCAGATTAGAGCCATAATGGAGACTAGGTATCTACCACCCCACTACCACTATCAGATTAGAGCCATAAGGGCACTAGGCATCTACCACCCCACTACCACTATCAGATTAGAGCCATAAAGGCACTAGGCATCTACCACCCCACTACCACTATCAGATTAGAGCCATAATGGAGACTAGGTATCTACCACCCCACTACGACTACCAGATTAGAGCCATAATGGAGACTAGGTATCTACCACACCACTACAACTACCAGATTAGAGCCATAATGGAGACTAGGTATCTACCACCCCTCTACCACTACCAGATTAGAGCCATAATGGAGACTAGGTATCTACCACCCCACTACCACTATCAGATTAGAGCCATAAGGGCACTAGGCATCTACCACCCCACTACCACTATCAGATTAGAGCCATAATGGAGAGTAGGTATCATCCACCCCACTACCACTATCAGATTAGAGCCATACTGAGGACTAGGTATCTACCACCCCACTACCACTATCAGATTAGAGCCATAATGGAGACTAGGTATCTACCACCCCTCTACCACTACCAGATTAGAGCCATAATGGAAACTAGGTATCTACCACCCCACTACCACTATCAGATTAGAACCATAAAGGCACTAGGCATCTACCACCCCACTACCACTATCAGATTAGAGCCATAATGGAGACTAGGTATCTACCACCCCACTACCACTATAAGATTAGAGCCATAATGGAGAATAGGTATCTACCACCCCACTACCACTACCAGATTAGAGCCATAATGGAGACTAGGTATCTACCACACCACTACCACTACCAGATTAGAGCCATAATGGAGACTAGGTATCTACCACCCCACTACCACTATCAGATTAGAGCCATAATGGAGACTAGGTATCTACCACCCCACTACCTCTATCAGATTAGAGCCATAATGGAGACTAGGTATCTACCACCCCACTACCTCTATAAGATTAGAGCCATAAGGGCACATGGCATCTACCACCCCACTACCACTATCAGATTAGAGCCATAAAGGCACTAGGCATCTACCACCCCACTACCACTATCAGATTAGAGCCATAATGGAGACTAGGTATCTACCACCCCACTACCACTACCAAATTGGAGCCATAATGGGGACTAGGTATCTACCACCCCACTACCACTATCAGATTAGAGCCATAATGGAGACTAGGTATCTACCACACCACTACCACTACCAGATTAGAGCCATAATATAGACCAGGTATCTACCACCCCACTACCACTATCAGATTAGAGCCATAATGGAGACTAGGTATCTACCACCCCACTACCACTATCAGATTAGAGGCATAATGGAGACAAGGTATCTACCACCCCACTACCTCTATCAGATTAGAGCCATAATGGAGAGTAGGTATCTTCCACCCCACTACCACTATCAGATTAGAGCCATAATGGAGACTAGGTATCTACCACCCCACTACCACTATCAGATTAGAGCCATAATGGAGACTAGGTATCTACCACCCCTCTACCACTACCAGATTAGAGCCATAATGGAGACTAGGTATCTACCACCCCACTACCACTATCAGATTAGAGCCATAAGGGCACTAGGCATCTACCACCCCACTACCACTATCAGATTAGAGCCATAAAGGCACTAGGCATCTACCACCCCACTACCACTATCAGATTAGAGCCATAATGGAGACTAGGTATCTACCACCCCACTACCACTATCAGATTAGAGCCATAATGGAGACAAGGTATCTACCACCCCACTACCACTATCAGATTAGAGCCATAAGGGCACTAGGGATCTATCACCTAACTACCACTATCAGATTAGAGCCATAAAGGCACTAGGCATCTACCACCCCACTACCACTATCAGATTAGAGCCATAAGGGCACTAGGCATCTATCACCCCACTACCACTATCAGATTAGAGCCATAAAGGCACTAGGCATCTACCACCCCACTACCACTATCAGATTAGAGCCATACTGGAGACTAGGTATCTACCACCCCACTACCACTATCAGATTAGAGCCATAAGGGCACTAGGCTTCTACCACCCCACTACCACTATCAGATTAGAGCCATAAAGGCACTAGGCATCTACCACTATCAGATTAGAGCCATAATGGAGACTAGGTATCTACCACCCCACTACCACTATCAGATTAGAGCCACAATGGAGACTAGGCATCTACCACCCCACTACCACTACCAGATTAGAGCCATAAGGGCACTAGGCATCTATCACCCCACTACCACTATCAGATTAGAGCCATAAAGGCACTAGGCATCAACCACCCCACTACCACTATCAGATTAGAGCCATAATGGAGACTAGGTATCTACCACCCCACTACCACTATCAGATTAGAGCCATAAGGGCACTAGGCATCTACCACCCCACTACCACTATCAGATTAGAGCCATAAAGGCACTAGGCATCTACCACCCCACTACCACTATCAGATTAGAGCCATAATGGAGACTAGGTATCTACCACCCCACTACGACTACCAGATTAGAGCCATAATGGAGACTAGGTATCTACCACACCACTACAACTACCAGATTAGAGCCATAATGGAGACTAGGTATCTACCACCCCACTGCCACTATCAGATTAGAGTAATAATGGAGACTAGGTATCTACCACCCCACTACCACTATCAGATTAGAGCCATAAGGGCACTAGGGATCTATCACCTAACTACCACTATCAGATTAGAGCCATAAAGGCACTAGGCATCTACCACCCCACTACCACTATCAGATTAGAGCCATAAGGGCACTAGGCATCTATCACCCCACTACCACTATCAGATTAGAGCCATAAAGGCACTAGGCATCTACCACCCCACTACCACTATCAGATTAGAGCCATAAATGAGACTAGGTATCTACCACACCACTACCACTACCAGATTAGAGCCATAAATGAGACTAGGTATCTACCACACCACTACCACTACCAGATTAGAGCCATAATGGAGACTAGGTATCTACCACCCCACTACCACTATCAGATTAGAGCCATAATGGAGACTAGGTATCTTCCACCCCACTACCACTATCAGATTAGAGCCACAAAGGCACTAGGCATCTACCACCACAATACCACTATCAGATTAGAGCCATAATGGAGACTAGGTTTCTACCACCCCACTACCACTATCAGATTAGAGCCATAATGGAGACTAGGCATCTACCACCCCACTACCACTATCAGATTAGAGCCATAATGGAGACTAGGTATCTACCACCCCACTACCTCTATCAGATTAGAGCCATAATGGAGAGTAGGTATCTTCCAGCCCACTACCACTATCAGATTAGAGCCATAATGGAGACTAGGTATCTACCACCCCACTACCACTACCAGATTAGAGCCATAATGGAGACTAGGTATCTACCACCCCACTACCACTATCAGATTAGAGCCATAAGGGCACTAGGCATCTACCACCCCACTACCACTATCAGATTAGAGCCATAAAGGCACTAGGCATCTACCACCCCACTACCATTATCAGATTAGAGCCATAATGGAGACTAGGTATCTACCACCCCACTACCACTATCAGATTAGAGCCATAATGGAGACTAGGCATCTACCACCCCACTACCACTACCAGATTTGAGCCATAAATGAGACTAGGTATCTACCACACCACTACCACTACCAGATTAGAGCCATAATGGAGACTAGGTATCTACCACCCCACTACCACTACCAGATTAGAGCCATAATGGAGACTAGGTATCTACCACCCCACTACCACTATCAGATTAGAGCCATAAGGGCACTAGGCATCTACCACCCCACTACCACTATCAGATTAGAGCCATAAAGGCACTAGGCATCTACCACCCCACTACCACTATCAGATTAGAGCCATAATGGAGACTAGGCATCTACCACCCCACTACCACTACCAGATTAGAGCCATAAATGAAACTAGGTATCTACCACACCACTACCACTACCAGATTAGAACCATAATAGAGACTAGGTATCTACCACCCCACTACCACTATCAGATTAGAGCCATAATGGAGACTAGGTATCTACCACCCCACTACCAGATTAGAGCCATAATGGAGACTAGGTATCTACCACCCCACTACCACTATCAGATTAGAGCCATAAAGGCACTAGGCATCTACCACCCCACTACCACTATCAGATTAGATCCATAAAGGCACTTGTCATCTACCACCCCACTACCACTATCAGATTAGAGCCATGATGGAGACTAGGTATCTACCACCCCACTACCACTATCAGATTAGAGCCATAATGGAGACTAGGCATCTACCACCCCACTACCACTACCAGATTAGAGACATAAATGAGACTAGGTATCTACCACACCACTACCACTACCAGATTAGAGCCATAATGGAGACTAGGTATCTACCACCCCACTACCACTATCAGATTAGAGCCATAATGGAGACTAGGTATCTTCCACCCCACTACCACTACCAGATTAGAGCCATTATGGAGACTAGGTATCTACCACCCCACTACCAGATTAGAGCCATAATGGAGACTAGGTATCTACCACCCCACTACCACTATCAGATTAGAGCCAT
Source organism: Salvelinus alpinus (assembly GCF_045679555.1). NCBI lineage: Eukaryota > Metazoa > Chordata > Actinopteri > Salmoniformes > Salmonidae > Salvelinus > Salvelinus alpinus. The sequence goes on from NC_092088.1 coordinate 107,196,579, forward strand.
AAATGAGACTAGGTATCTACCACACCACTACCACTACCAGATTAGAGCCATAATGGAGACTAGGTATCTACCACCCCACTACCACTATCAGATTAGAGCCATAATGGAGACTAGGTATCTTCCACCCCACTACCACTATCAGATTAGAGCCATAATGGAGACTAGGTATCTACCACCCCACTACCAGATTAGAGCCATAATGGAGACTAGGTATCTACCACCCCACTACCACTATCAGATTAGAGCCATAAAGGCACTAGGCATCTACCACCCCACTACCACTATCAGATTAGATCCATAAAGGCACTTGTCATCTACCACCCCACTACCACTATCAGATTAGAGCCATGATGGAGACTAGGTATCTACCACCCCACTACCACTATCAGATTAGAGCCATAATGGAGACTAGGCATCTACCACCCCACTACCACTATCAGATTAGAGCCATAAAGGCACTAGGCATCTACCACCCCACTACCACTATCAGATTAGAGCCATAATGGAGACTAGGTATCTACCACCCCACTACGACTACCAGATTAGAGCCATAATGGAGACTAGGTATCTACCACACCACTACCACTACCAGATTAGAGCCATAATGGAGACTAGGTATCTACCACCCCACTACCACTATCAGATTAGAGCCATAATGGAGACTAGGTATCTACCACCCCACTACCACTATCAGATTAGAGCCATAAGGGCACTAGGGATCTATCACCTAACTACCACTATCAGATTAGAGCCATAAAGGCACTAGGCATCTACCACCCCACTACCACTATCAGATTAGAGCCATAAGGGCACTAGAAATCTATCACCCCACTACCACTATCAGATTAGAGCCATAAAGGCACTAGGCATCTACCACCCCACTACCACTATCAGATTAGAGCCATAAAGGCACTAGGCATCTACCACCCCACTACCACTATCAGATTAGAGCCATAAAGGCACTAGGCATCTACCACCCCACTACCACTATCAGATTAGAGCCATAATGGAGACTAGGTATCTACCACCCCACTACCACTATCAGATTAGAGCCATAATGGAGACTAGGCATCTACCACCCCACTACCACTACCAGATTAGAGCCATAAATGAGACTAGGTATCTACCACACCACTACCACTACCAGATTAGAGCCATAATGGAGACTAAGTATCTACCACCCCACTACCACTATCAGATTAGAGCCATAATGGAGACTAGGTATCTTCCACCCCACTACCACTACCAGATTAGAGCCATAAATGAGACTAGGTATCTACCACACCACTACCACTACCAGATTAGAGCCATAATGGAGACTAGGTATCTACCACCCCACTACCACTATCAGATTAGAGCCATAATGGAGACTAGGTATCTTCCACCCCACTACCACTACCAGATTAGAGCCATTATGGAGACTAGGTATCTACCACCCCACTACCAGATTAGAGCCATAATGGAGACTAGGTATCTACCACCCCACTACCACTATCAGATTAGAGCCATAAATGAGACTAGGTATCTACCACACCACTACCACTACCAGATTAGAGCCATAATGGAGACTAGGTATCTACCACCCCACTACCACTATCAGATTAGAGCCATAATGGAGACTAGGTATCTTCCACCCCACTACCACTATCAGATTAGAGCCATAATGGAGACTAGGTATCTACCACCCCACTACCAGATTAGAGCCATAATGGAGACTAGGTATCTACCACCCCACTACCACTATCAGATTAGAGCCATAAGGGCACTAGGCATCTACCACCCCACTACCACTATCAGATTAGAGCCATAATGGAGAGTAGGTATCATCCACCCCACTACCACTATCAGATTAGAGCCATACTGAGGACTAGGTATCTACCACCCCTCTACCACTACCAGATTAGAGCCATAATGGAGACTAGGTATCTACCACCCCACTACCACTATCAGATTAGAGCCATAAAGGCACTAGGCATCTACCACCCCACTACCACTATCAGATTAGAGCCATAATGGAGACTAGGTATCTACCACCCCACTACCACTATAAGATTAGAGCCATAATGGAGACTAGGTATCTACCACCCCACTACCACTACCAGATTAGAGCCATAATGGAGACTAGGTATCTACCACACCACTACCACTACCAGATTAGAGCCATAATGAGAGACTAGGTATCTACCACCCCACTACCACTATCAGATTAGAGCCATAATGGAGACTAGGTATCTACCACCCCACTACCTCTATCAGATTAGAGCCATAATGGAGACTAGGTATCTACCACCCCACTACCTCTATAAGATTAGAGCCATAAGGGCACTTGGCATCTACCACCCCACTACCACTATCAGATTAGAGCCATAAAGGCACTAGGCATCTACCACCCCACTACCACTATCAGATTAGAGCCATAATGGAGACTAGGTATCTACCACCCCACTACCACTACCAAATTGGAGCCATAAGGGCACTAGGGATCTATCACCTAACTACCACTATCAGATTAGAGCCATAAAGGCACTAGGCATCTACCACCCCACTACCACTATCAGATTAGAGCCATAAGGGCACTAGAAATCTATCACCCCACTACCACTATCAGATTAGAGCCATAAAGGCACTAGGCATCTACCACCCCACTACCACTATCAGATTAGAGCCATAAAGGCACTAGGCATCTACCACCCCACTACCACTATCAGATTAGAGCCATAAAGGCACTAGGCATCTACCACCCCACTACCACTATCAGATTAGAGCCATAATGGAGACTAGGTATCTACCACCCCACTACCACTATCAGATTAGAGCCATAATGGAGACTAGGCATCTACCACCCCACTACCACTACCAGATTAGAGCCATAAATGAGACTAGGTATCTACCACACCACTACCACTACCAGATTAGAGCCATAATGGAGACTAAGTATCTACCACCCCACTACCACTATCAGATTAGAGCCATAATGGAGACTAGGTATCTTCCACCCCACTACCACTACCAGATTAGAGCCATAAATGAGACTAGGTATCTACCACACCACTACCACTACCAGATTAGAGCCATAATGGAGACTAGGTATCTACCACCCCACTACCACTATCAGATTAGAGCCATAATGGAGACTAGGTATCTTCCACCCCACTACCACTACCAGATTAGAGCCATTATGGAGACTAGGTATCTACCACCCCACTACCAGATTAGAGCCATAATGGAGACTAGGTATCTACCACCCCACTACCACTATCAGATTAGAGCCATAAATGAGACTAGGTATCTACCACACCACTACCACTACCAGATTAGAGCCATAATGGAGACTAGGTATCTACCACCCCACTACCACTATCAGATTAGAGCCATAATGGAGACTAGGTATCTCTCCACCCCACTACCACTATCAGATTAGAGCCATAATGGAGACTAGGTATCTACCACCCCACTACCAGATTAGAGCCATAATGGAGACTAGGTATCTACCACCCCACTACCACTATCAGATTAGAGCCATAAGGGCACTAGGCATCTACCACCCCACTACCACTATCAGATTAGAGCCATAATGGAGAGTAGGTATCATCCACCCCACTACCACTATCAGATTAGAGCCATACTGAGGACTAGGTATCTACCACCCCTCTACCACTACCAGATTAGAGCCATAATGGAGACTAGGTATCTACCACCCCACTACCACTATCAGATTAGAGCCATAAAGGCACTAGGCATCTACCACCCCACTACCACTATCAGATTAGAGCCATAATGGAGACTAGGTATCTACCACCCCACTACCACTATAAGATTAGAGCCATAATGGAGACTAGGTATCTACCACCCCACTACCACTACCAGATTAGAGCCATAATGGAGACTAGGTATCTACCACACCACTACCACTACCAGATTAGAGCCATAATGGAGACTAGGTATCTACCACCCCACTACCACTATCAGATTAGAGCCATAATGGAGACTAGGTATCTACCACCCCACTACCTCTATCAGATTAGAGCCATAATGGAGACTAGGTATCTACCACCCCACTACCTCTATAAGATTAGAGCCATAAGGGCACTTGGCATCTACCACCCCACTACCACTATCAGATTAGAGCCATAAAGGCACTAGGCATCTACCACCCCACTACCACTATCAGATTAGAGCCATAATGGAGACTAGGTATCTACCACCCCACTACCACTACCAAATTGGAGCCATAATGGGGACTAGGTATCTACCACCCCACTACCACTATCAGATTAGAGCCATAATGGAGACTAGGTATCTACCACACCACTACCACTACCAGATTAGAGCCATAATATAGACCAGGTATCTACCACCCCACTACCACTATCAGATTAGAGCCATAATGGAGACTAGGTATCTACCACCCCACTACCACTATCAGATTAGAGGCATAATGGAGACTAGGTATCTACCACCCCACTACCTCTATCAGATTAGAGCCATAATGGAGAGTAGGTATCTTCCACCCCACTACCACTATCAGATTAGAGCCATAATGGAGACTAGGTATCTACCACCCCACTACCACTATCAGATTAGAGCCATAATGGAGACTAGGTATCTACCACCCCTCTACCACTACCAGATTAGAGCCATAATGGAGACTAGGTATCTACCACCCCACTACCACTATCAGATTAGAGCCATAAGGGCACTAGGCATCTACCACCCCACTACCACTATCAGATTAGAGCCATAAAGGCACTAGGCATCTACCACCCCACTACCACTATCAGATTAGAGCCATAATGGAGACTAGGTATCTACCACCCCACTACCACTATCAGATTAGAGCCATAATGGAGACAAGGTATCTACCACCCCACTACCACTATCAGATTAGAGCCATAAGGGCACTAGGGATCTATCACCTAACTACCACTATCAGATTAGAGCCATAAAGGCACTAGGCATCTACCACCCCACTACCACTATCAGATTAGAGCCATAAGGGCACTAGGCATCTACCACCCCACTACCACTATCAGATTAGAGCCATAAAGGCACTAGGCATCTACCACCCCACTACCACTATCAGATTAGAGCCATACTGGAGACTAGGTATCTACCACCCCACTACCACTATCAGATTAGAGCCATAAGGGCACTAGGCTTCTACCACCCCACTACCACTATCAGATTAGAGCCATAAAGGCACTAGGCATCTACCACTATCAGATTAGAGCCATAATGGAGACTAGGTATCTACCACCCCACTACCACTATCAGATTAGAGCCATAAAGGCACTAGGCATCTACCACCCCACTACCACTATCAGATTAGATCCATAAAGGCACTAGGCATCTACCACCCCACTACCACTATCAGATTAGAGCCATGATGGAGACTAGGTATCTACCACCCCACTACCACTATCAGATTAGAGCCATAATGGAGACTAGGCATCTACCACCCCACTACCACTATCAGATTAGAGCCATAAATGAGACTAGGTATCTACCACACCACTACCACTACCAGATTAGAGCCATAATGGAGACTAGGTATCTACCACCCCACTACCACTATCAGATTAGAGCCATAATGGAGACTAGGTATCTTCCACCCCACTACCACTACCAGATTAGAGCCATTATGGAGACTAGGTATCTACCACCCCACTACCAGATTAGAGCCATAATGGAGACTAGGTATCTACCACCCCACTACCACTATCAGATTAGAGCCATAAATGAGACTAGGTATCTACCACACCACTACCACTACCAGATTAGAGCCATAATGGAGACTAGGTATCTACCACCCCACTACCACTATCAGATTAGAGCCATAATGGAGACTAGGTATCTTCCACCCCACTACCACTATCAGATTAGAGCCATAATGGAGACTAGGTATCTACCACCCCACTACCAGATTAGAGCCATAATGGAGACTAGGTATCTACCACCCCACTACCACTATCAGATTAGAGCCATAAAGGCACTAGGCATCTACCACCCCACTACCACTATCAGATTAGATCCATAAAGGCACTTGTCATCTACCACCCCACTACCACTATCAGATTAGAGCCATGATGGAGACTAGGTATCTACCACCCCACTACCACTATCAGATTAGAGCCATAATGGAGACTAGGCATCTACCACCCCACTACCACTATCAGATTAGAGCCATAAAGGCACTAGGCATCTACCACCCCACTACCACTATCAGATTAGAGCCATAATGGAGACTAGGTATCTACCACCCCACTACGACTACCAGATTAGAGCCATAATGGAGACTAGGTATCTACCACACCACTACCACTACCAGATTAGAGCCATAATGGAGACTAGGTATCTACCACCCCACTACCACTATCAGATTAGAGCCATAATGGAGACTAGGTATCTACCACCCCACTACCACTATCAGATTAGAGCCATAAGGGCACTAGGGATCTATCACCTAACTACCACTATCAGATTAGAGCCATAAAGGCACTAGGCATCTACCACCCCACTACCACTATCAGATTAGAGCCATAAGGGCACTAGAAATCTATCACCCCACTACCACTATCAGATTAGAGCCATAAAGGCACTAGGCATCTACCACCCCACTACCACTATCAGATTAGAGCCATAAAGGCACTAGGCATCTACCACCCCACTACCACTATCAGATTAGAGCCATAAAGGCACTAGGCATCTACCACCCCACTACCACTATCAGATTAGAGCCATAATGGAGACTAGGTATCTACCACCCCACTACCACTATCAGATTAGAGCCATAATGGAGACTAGGCATCTACCACCCCACTACCACTACCAGATTAGAGCCATAAATGAGACTAGGTATCTACCACACCACTACTACTACCAGATTAGAGCCATAATGGAGACTAAGTATCTACCACCCCACTACCACTATCAGATTAGAGCCATAATGGAGACTAGGTATCTTCCACCCCACTACCACTACCAGATTAGAGCCATAAATGAGACTAGGTATCTACCACACCACTACCACTACCAGATTAGAGCCATAATGGAGACTAGGTATCTACCACCCCACTACCACTATCAGATTAGAGCCATAATGGAGACTAGGTATCTTCCACCCCACTACCACTACCAGATTAGAGCCATTATGGAGACTAGGTATCTACCACCCCACTACCAGATTAGAGCCATAATGGAGACTAGGTATCTACCACCCCACTACCACTATCAGATTAGAGCCATAAATGAGACTAGGTATCTACCACACCACTACCACTACCAGATTAGAGCCATAATGGAGACTAGGTATCTACCACCCCACTACCACTATCAGATTAGAGCCATAATGGAGACTAGGTATCTTCCACCCCACTACCACTATCAGATTAGAGCCATAATGGAGACTAGGTATCTACCACCCCACTACCAGATTAGAGCCATAATGGAGACTAGGTATCTACCACCCCACTACCACTATCAGATTAGAGCCATAAGGGAGACTAGGCATCTACCACCCCACTACCACTATCAGATTAGAGCCATAATGGAGAGTAGGTATTATCCACCCCACTACCACTATCAGATTAGAGCCATACTGAGGACTAGGTATCTACCACCCCTCTACCACTACCAGATTAGAGCCATAATGGAGACTAGGTATCTACCACCCCACTACCACTATCAGATTAGAGCCATAAAGGCACTAGGCATCTACCACCCCACTACCACTATCAGATTAGAGCCATAATGGAGACTAGGTATCTACCACCCCACTACCACTATAAGATTAGAGCCATAATGGAGACTAGGTATCTACCACCCCACTACCACTACCAGATTAGAGCCATAATGGAGACTAGGTATCTACCACACCACTACCACTATCAGATTAGAGCCATAATGGAGACTAGGTATCTACCACACCACTACCACTACCAGATTAGAGCCATAATATAGACCAGGTATCTACCACCCCACTACCACTATCAGATTAGAGCCATAATGGAGACTAGGTATCTACCACCCCACTACCACTATCAGATTAGAGGCATAATGGAGACTAGGTATCTACCACCCCACTACCTCTATCAGATTAGAGCCATAATGGAGAGTAGGTATCTTCCACCCCACTACCACTATCAGATTAGAGCCATAATGGAGACTAGGTATCTACCACCCCACTACCACTATCAGATTAGAGCCATAATGGAGACTAGGTATCTACCACCCCTCTACCACTACCAGATTAGAGCCATAATGGAGACTAGGTATCTACCACCCCACTACCACTATCAGATTAGAGCCATAAGGGCACTAGGCATCTACCACCCCACTACCACTATCAGATTAGAGCCATAAAGGCACTAGGCTTCTACCACCCCACTACCACTATCAGATTAGAGCCATAAAGGCACTAGGCATCTACCACTATCAGATTAGAGCCATAATGGAGACTAGGTATCTACCACCCCACTACCACTGTCAGATTAGAGCCACAATGGAGACTAGGCATCTACCACCCCACTACCACTACCAGATTAGAGCCATAAGGGCACTAGGCATCTATCACCCCACTACCACTATCAGATTAGAGCCATAAAGGCACTAGGCATCAACCACCCCACTACCACTATCAGATTAGAGCCATAATGGAGACTAGGTATCTACCACCCCACTACCACTATCAGATTAGAGCCATAAGGGCACTAGGCATCTACCACCCCACTACCACTATCAGATTAGAGCCATAAAGGCACTAGGCATCTACCACCCCACTACCACTATCAGATTAGAGCCATAATGGAGACTAGGTATCTACCACCCCACTACCAGATTAGAGCCATAATGGAGACTAGGTATCTACCACCCCACTACCACTATCAGATTAGAGCCATAAGGGCACTAGGCATCTACCACCCCACTACCACTATCAGATTAGAGCCATAATGGAGAGTAGGTATCATCCACCCCACTACCACTATCAGATTAGAGCCATACTGAGGACTAGGTATCTACCACCCCTCTACCACTACCAGATTAGAGCCATAATGGAGACTAGGTATCTACCACCCCACTACCACTATCAGATTAGAGCCATAAAGGCACTAGGCATCTACCACCCCACTACCACTATCAGATTAGAGCCATAATGGAGACTAGGTATCTACCACCCCACTACCACTATAAGATTAGAGCCATAATGGAGACTAGGTATCTACCACCCCACTACCACTACCAGATTAGAGCCATAATGGAGACTAGGTATCTACCACACCACTACCACTACCAGATTAGAGCCATAATGGAGACTAGGTATCTACCACCCCACTACCACTATCAGATTAGAGCCATAATGGAGACTAGGTATCTACCACCCCACTACCTCTATCAGATTAGAGCCATAATGGAGACTAGGTATCTACCACCCCACTACCTCTATAAGATTAGAGCCATAAGGGCACTTGGCATCTACCACCCCACTACCACTATCAGATTAGAGCCATAAAGGCACTAGGCATCTACCACCCCACTACCACTATCAGATTAGAGCCATAATGGAGACTAGGTATCTACCACCCCACTACCACTACCAAATTGGAGCCATAATGGGGACTAGGTATCTACCACCCCACTACCACTATCAGATTAGAGCCATAATGGAGACTAGGTATCTACCACACCACTACCACTACCAGATTAGAGCCATAATATAGACCAGGTATCTACCACCCCACTACCACTATCAGATTAGAGCCATAATGGAGACTAGGTATCTACCACCCCACTACCACTATCAGATTAGAGGCATAATGGAGACTAGGTATCTACCACCCCACTACCACTATCAGATTAGAGCCATAATGGAGAGTAGGTATCTTCCACCCCACTACCACTATCAGATTAGAGCCATAATGGAGACTAGGTATCTACCACCCCACTACCACTATCAGATTAGAGCCATAATGGAGACTAGGTATCTACCACCCCTCTACCACTACCAGATTAGAGCCATAATGGAGACTAGGTATCTACCACCCCACTACCACTATCAGATTAGAGCCATAAGGGCACTAGGCATCTACCACCCCACTACCACTATCAGATTAGAGCCATAAAGGCACTAGGCATCTACCACCCCTCTACCACTACCAGATTAGAGCCATAATGGAGACTAGGTATCTACCACCCCACTACCACTATCAGATTAGAGCCATAAGGGCACTAGGCATCTACCACCCCACTACCACTATCAGATTAGAGCCATAAAGGCACTAGGCATCTACCACCCCACTACCACTATCAGATTAGAGCCATAATGGAGACTAGGTATCTACCACCCCACTACCACTATCAGATTAGAGCCATAAGGGCACTAGGGATCTATCACCTAACTACCACTATCAGATTAGAGCCATAAAGGCACTAGGCATCTACCACCCCACTACCACTATCAGATTAGAGCCATAAGGGCACTAGGCATCTATCACCCCACTACCACTATCAGATTAGAGCCATAAAGGCACTAGGCATCTACCACCCCACTACCACTATCAGATTAGAGCCATACTGGAGACTAGGTATCTACCACCCCACTACCACTATCAGATTAGAGCCATAAGGGCACTAGGCTTCTACCACCCCACTACCACTATCAGATTAGAGCCATAAAGGCACTAGGAATCTACCACTATCAGATTAGAGCCATAATGGAGACTAGGTATCTACCACCCCACTACCACTATCAGATTAGAGCCACAATGGAGACTAGGCATCTACCACCCCACTACCACTACCAGATTAGAGCCATAAGGGCACTAGGCATCTATCACCCCACTACCACTATCAGATTAGAGCCATAAAGGCACTAGGCATCAACCACCCCACTACCACTATCAGATTAGAGCCATAATGGAGACTAGGTATCTACCACCCCACTACCACTATCAGATTAGAGCCATAAGGGCACTAGGCATCTACCACCCCACTACCACTATCAGATTAGAGCCATAAAGGCACTAGGCATCTACCACCCCACTACCACTATCAGATTAGAGCCATAATGGAGACTAGGTATCTACCACCCCACTACCAGATTAGAGCCATAATGGAGACTAGGTATCTACCACCCCACTACCACTATCAGATTAGAGCCATAAGGGCACTAGGCATCTACCACCCCACTACCACTATCAGATTAGAGCCATAATGGAGAGTAGGTATCATCCACCCCACTACCACTATCAGATTAGAGCCATACTGAGGACTAGGTATCTACCACCCCTCTACCACTACCAGATTAGAGCCATAATGGAGACTAGGTATCTACCACCCCACTACCACTATCAGATTAGAGCCATAAAGGCACTAGGCATCTACCACCCCACTACCACTATCAGATTAGAGCCATAATGGAGACTAGGTATCTACCACCCCACTACCACTATAAGATTAGAGCCATAATGGAGACTAGGTATCTACCACCCCACTACCACTACCAGATTAGAGCCATAATGGAGACTAGGTATCTACCACACCACTACCACTACCAGATTAGAGCCATAATGGAGACTAGGTATCTACCACCCCACTACCACTATCAGATTAGAGCCATAATGGAGACTAGGTATCTACCACCCCACTACCTCTATCAGATTAGAGCCATAATGGAGACTAGGTATCTACCACCCCACTACCTCTATAAGATTAGAGCCATAAGGGCACTTGGCATCTACCACCCCACTACCACTATCAGATTAGAGCCATAAAGGCACTAGGCATCTACCACCCCACTACCACTATCAGATTAGAGCCATAATGGAGACTAGGTATCTACCACCCCACTACCACTACCAAATTGGAGCCATAATGGGGACTAGGTATCTACCACCCCACTACCACTATCAGATTAGAGCCATAATGGAGACTAGGTATCTACCACACCACTACCACTACCAGATTAGAGCCATAATATAGACCAGGTATCTACCACCCCACTACCACTATCAGATTAGAGCCATAATGGAGACTAGGTATCTACCACCCCACTACCACTATCAGATTAGAGGCATAATGGAGACTAGGTATCTACCACCCCACTACCTCTATCAGATTAGAGCCATAATGGAGAGTAGGTATCTTCCACCCCACTACCACTATCAGATTAGAGCCATAATGGAGACTAGGTATCTACCACCCCACTACCACTATCAGATTAGAGCCATAATGGAGACTAGGTATCTACCACCCCTCTACCACTACCAGATTAGAGCCATAATGGAGACTAGGTATCTACCACCCCACTACCACTATCAGATTAGAGCCATAAGGGCACTAGGCATCTACCACCCCACTACCACTATCAGATTAGAGCCATAAAGGCACTAGGCATCTACCACCCCACTACCACTATCAGATTAGAGCCATAATGGAGACTAGGTATCTACCACCCCACTACCACTATCAGATTAGAGCCATAAAGGCACTAGGCATCTACCACCCCACTACCACTATCAGATTAGAGCCATAAGGGCACTAGGCATCTATCACCCCACTACCACTATCAGATTAGAGCCATAAAGGCACTAGGCATCTACCACCCCACTACCACTATCAGATTAGAGCCATACTGGAGACTAGGTATCTACCACCCCACTACCACTATCAGATTAGAGCCATAAGGGCACTAGGCTTCTACCACCCCACTACCACTATCAGATTAGAGCCATAAAGGCACTAGGCATCTACCACTATCAGATTAGAGCCATAATGGAGACCAGGTATCTACCACCCCACTACCACTATCAGATTAGAGCCACAATGGAGACTAGGCATCTACCACCCCACTACCACTACCAGATTAGAGCCATAAGGGCACTAGGCATCTATCACCCCACTACCACTATCAGATTAGAGCCATAAAGGCACTAGGCATCAACCACCCCACTACCACTATCAGATTAGAGCCATAATGGAGACTAGGTATCTACCACCCCACTACCACTATCAGATTAGAGCCATAAGGGCACTAGGCATCTACCACCCCACTACCACTATCAGATTAGAGCCATAAAGGCACTAGGCATCTACCACCCCACTACCACTATCAGATTAGAGCCATAATGGAGACTAGGTATCTACCACCCCACTACGACTACCAGATTAGAGCCATAATGGAGACTAGGTATCTACCACACCACTACAACTACCAGATTAGAGCCATAATGGAGACTAGGTATCTACCACCCCACTACCACTATCAGATTAGAGCCATAATGGAGACTAGGTATCTACCACCCCACTACCACTATCAGATTAGAGCCATAAGGGCACTAGGGATCTATCACCTAACTACCACTATCAGATTAGAGCCATAAAGGCACTAGGCATCTACCACCCCACTACCACTATCAGATTAGAGCCATAAGGGCACTAGGCATCTATCACCCCACTACCACTATCAGATTAGAGCCATAAAGGCACTAGGCATCTACCACCCCACTACCACTATCAGATTAGAGCCATACTGGAGACTAGGTATCTACCACCCCACTACCTCTATAAGATTAGAGCCATAAGGGCACTTGGCATCTACCACCCCACTACCACTATCAGATTAGAGCCATAAAGGCACTAGGCATCTACCACCCCACTACCACTATCAGATTAGAGCCATAATGGAGACTAGGTATCTACCACCCCACTACCACTACCAAATTGGAGCCATAATGGGGACTAGGTATCTACCACCCCACTACCACTATCAGATTAGAGCCATAATGGAGACTAGGTATCTACCACACCACTACCACTACCAGATTAGAGCCATAATATAGACCAGGTATCTACCACCCCACTACCACTATCAGATTAGAGCCATAATGGAGACTAGGTATCTACCACCCCACTACCACTATCAGATTAGAGCCATAATGGAGACTAGGTATCTACCACCCCACTACCTCTATCAGATTAGAGCCATAATGGAGAGTAGGTATCTACCACCCCACTACCACTATCAGATTAGAGCCATAATGGAGACTAGGTATCTACCACCCCACTACCACTATCAGATTAGAGCCATAATGGAGACTAGGTATCTACCACCCATCTACCACTACCAGATTAGAGCCATAATGGAGACTAGGTATCTACCACCCCACTACCACTATCAGATTAGAGCCATAAGGGCACTAGGCATCTACCACCCCACTACCACTATCAGATTAGAGCCATAAAGGCACTAGGCATCTACCACCCCACTACCACTATCAGATTAGAGCCATAATGGAGACTAGGTATCTACCACCCCACTACCACTATCAGATTAGAGCCATAATGGAGACAAGGTATCTACCACCCCACTACCACTATCAGATTAGAGCCATAAGGGCACTAGGGATCTATCACCTAACTACCACTATCAGATTAGAGCCATAAAGGCACTAGGCATCTACCACCCCACTACCACTATCAGATTAGAGCCATAAGGGCACTAGGCATCTATCACCCCACTACCACTATCAGATTAGAGCCATAAAGGCACTAGGCATCTACCACCCCACTACCACTATCAGATTAGAGCCATACTGGAGACTAGGTATCTACCACCCCACTACCACTATCAGATTAGAGCCATAAGGGCACTAGGCTTCTACCACCCCACTACCACTATCAGATTAGAGCCATAAAGGCACTAGGCATCTACCACTATCAGATTAGAGCCATAATGGAGACTAGGTATCTACCACCCCACTACCACTATCAGATTAGAGCCACAATGGAGACTAGGCATCTACCACCCCACTACCACTACCAGATTAGAGCCATAAGGGCACTAGGCATCTATCACCCCACTACCACTATCAGATTAGAGCCATAAAGGCACTAGGCATCAACCACCCCACTACCACTATCAGATTAGAGCCATAATGGAGACTAGGTATCTACCACCCCACTACCACTATCAGATTAGAGCCATAAGGGCACTAGGCACCTACCAACCCACTACCCTATCAGATTAGAGCCATAATGGAGACTAGGTATCTACCACCCCACTACGACTACCAGATTAGAGCCATAATGGAGACTAGGTATCTACCACACCACTACAACTACCAGATTAGAGCCATAATGGAGACTAGGTATCTACCACCCCACTACCACTATCAGATTAGAGCCATAATGGAGACTAGGTATCTACCACCCCACTACCACTATCAGATTAGAGCCATAAGGGCACTAGGGATCTATCACCTAACTACCACTATCAGATTAGAGCCATAAAGGCACTAGGCATCTACCACCCCACTACCACTATCAGATTAGAGCCATAAGGGCACTAGGCATCTATCACCCCACTACCACTATCAGATTAGAGCCATAAAGGCACTAGGCATCTACCACCCCACTACCACTATCAGATTAGAGCCATAATGGAGACTAGGTATCTACCACCCCACTACCTCTATAAGATTAGAGCCATAAGGGCACTGGGCATCTACCACCCCACTACCACTATCAGATTAGAGCCATAAAGGCACTAGGCATCTACCACCCCACTACCACTATCAGATTAGAGCCATAATGGAGACTAGGTATCTACCACCCCACTACCACTACCAAATTGGAGCCATAATGGGGACTAGGTATCTACCACCCCACTACCACTATCAGATTAGAGCCATAATGGAGACTAGGTATCTACCACACCACTACCACTACCAGATTAGAGCCATAATATAGACCAGGTATCTACCACCCCACTACCACTATCAGATTAGAGCCATAATGGAGACT
Organism: Salvelinus alpinus; assembly: GCF_045679555.1. Classification (NCBI taxonomy): domain Eukaryota; kingdom Metazoa; phylum Chordata; class Actinopteri; order Salmoniformes; family Salmonidae; genus Salvelinus; species Salvelinus alpinus. Next base: position 107,212,377 of record NC_092088.1, read on the forward strand.
AGGTATCTACCACCCCACTACCACTATCAGATTAGAGCCATAATGGAGACTAGGTTATCTACCACCCCACTACCTCTATCAGATTAGAGCCATAATGGAGAGTAGGTATCTTCCACCCCACTACCACTATCAGATTAGAGCCATAATGGAGACTAGGTATCTACCACCCCACTACCACTATCAGATTAGAGCCATAATGGAGACTAGGTATCTACCACCCCTCTACCACTACCAGATTAGAGCCATAATGGAGACTAGGTATCTACCACCCCACTACCACTATCAGATTAGAGCCATAAGGGCACTAGGCATCTACCACCCCACTACCACTATCAGATTAGAGCCATAAAGGCACTAGGCATCTACCACCCCACTACCACTATCAGATTAGAGCCATAATGGAGACTAGGTATCTACCACCCCACTACCACTATCAGATTAGAGCCATAATGGAGACAAGGTATCTACCACCCCACTACCACTATCAGATTAGAGCCATAAGGGCACTAGGGATCTATCACCTAACTACCACTATCAGATTAGAGCCATAAAGGCACTAGGCATCTACCACCCCACTACCACTATCAGATTAGAGCCATAAGGGCACTAGGCATCTATCACCCCACTACCACTATCAGATTAGAGCCATAAAGGCACTAGGCATCTACCACCCCACTACCACTATCAGATTAGAGCCATACTGGAGACTAGGTATCTACCACCCCACTACCACTATCAGATTAGAGCCATAAGGGCACTAGGCTTCTACCACCCCACTACCACTATCAGATTAGAGCCATAAAGGCACTAGGCATCTACCACTATCAGATTAGAGCCATAATGGAGACTAGGTATCTACCACCCCACTACCACTATCAGATTAGAGCCACAATGGAGACTAGGCATCTACCACCCCACTACCACTACCAGATTAGAGCCATAAGGGCACTAGGCATCTATCACCCCACTACCACTATCAGATTAGAGCCATAAAGGCACTAGGCATCAACCACCCCACTACCACTATCAGATTAGAGCCATAATGGAGACTAGGTATCTACCACCCCACTACCACTATCAGATTAGAGCCATAAGGGCACTAGGCATCTACCACCCCACTACCACTATCAGATTAGAGCCATAAAGGCACTAGGCATCTACCACCCCACTACCACTATCAGATTAGAGCCATAATGGAGACTAGGTATCTACCACCCCACTACGACTACCAGATTAGAGCCATAATGGAGACTAGGTATCTACCACACCACTACAACTACCAGATTAGAGCCATAATGGAGACTAGGTATCTACCACCCCACTACCACTATCAGATTAGAGCCATAACGGAGACTAGGTATCTACCACCCCACTACCACTATCAGATTAGAGCCATAAGGGCACTAGGGATCTATCACCTAACTACCACTATCAGATTAGAGCCATAAAGGCACTAGGCATCTACCACCCCACTACCACTATCAGATTAGAGCCATAAGGGCACTAGGCATCTATCACCCCACTACCACTATCAGATTAGAGCCATAAAGGCACTAGGCATCTACCACCCCACTACCACTATCAGATTAGAGCCATACTGGAGACTAGGTATCTACCACCCCACTACCACTATCAGATTAGAGCCATAAATGAGACTAGGTATCTACCACACCACTACCACTACCAGATTAGAGCCATAAATGAGACTAGGTATCTACCACACCACTACCACTACCAGATTAGAGCCATAATGGAGACTAGGTATCTACCACCCCACTACCACTATCAGATTAGAGCCATAATGGAGACTAGGTATCTTCCACCCCACTACCACTATCAGATTAGAGCCACAAAGGCACTAGGCATCTACCACCACAATACCACTATCAGATTAGAGCCATAATGGAGACTAGGTTTCTACCACCCCACTACCACTATCAGATTAGAGCCATAATGGAGACTAGGCATCTACCACCCCACTACCACTATCAGATTAGAGCCATAATGGAGACTAGGTATCTACCACCCCACTACCTCTATCAGATTAGAGCCATAATGGAGAGTAGGTATCTTCCAGCCCACTACCACTATCAGATTAGAGCCATAATGGAGACTAGGTATCTACCACCCCACTACCACTACCAGATTAGAGCCATAATGGAGACTAGGTATCTACCACCCCACTACCACTATCAGATTAGAGCCATAAGGGCACTAGGCATCTACCACCCCACTACCACTATCAGATTAGAGCCATAAAGGCACTAGGCATCTACCACCCCACTACCATTATCAGATTAGAGCCATAATGGAGACTAGGTATCTACCACCCCACTACCACTATCAGATTAGAGCCATAATGGAGACTAGGCATCTACCACCCCACTACCACTACCAGATTTGAGCCATAAATGATACTAGGTATCTACCACACCACTACCACTACCAGATTAGAGCCATAATGGAGACTAGGTATCTACCACCCCACTACCACTATCAGATTAGAGCCATAATGGAGACTAGGTATCTACCACCCCACTACCTCTATCAGATTAGAGCCATAATGGAGAGTAGGTATCTTCCAGCCCACTACCACTATCAGATTAGAGCCATAATGGAGACTAGGTATCTACCACCCCACTACCACTACCAGATTAGAGCCATAATGGAGACTAGGTATCTACCACCCCACTACCACTATCAGATTAGAGCCATAAGGGCACTAGGCATCTACCACCCCACTACCACTATCAGATTAGAGCCATAAAGGCACTAGGCATCTACCACCCCACTACCACTCTCAGATTAGAGCCATAATGGAGACTAGGTATCTACCACCCCACTACCACTATCAGATTAGAGCCATAATGGAGACTAGGCATCTACCACCCCACTACCACTACCAGATTAGAGCCATAAATGAGACTAGGTATCTACCACACCACTACCACTACCAGATTAGAGCCATAATGGAGACTAGGTATCTACCACCCCACTACCACTACCAGATTAGAGCCATAATGGAGACTAGGTATCTACCACCCCACTACCACTACCAAATTGGAGCCATAATGGGGACTAGGTATCTACCACCCCACTACCACTATCAGATTAGAGCCATAATGGAGACTAGGTATCTACCACCCCACTACCTCTATCAGATTAGAGCCATAATGGAGAGTAGGCATCTTCCAGCCCACTACCACTATCAGAGTAGAGCCATAATGGAGACTAGGTATCTACCACCCCACTACCACTATCAGATTAGAGCCATAATGGAGACTAGGTATCTACCACCCCACTACCACTATCAGATTAGAGCCATAAGGGCACTAGGCATCTACCACCCCACTACCACTATCAGATTAGAGCCATAAAGGCACTAGGCATCTACCACCCCACTACCACTCTCAGATTAGAGCCATAATGGAGACTAGGTATCTACCACCCCACTACCACTATCAGATTAGAGCCATAATGGAGACTAGGCATCTACAACCCCACTACCACTACCAGATTAGAGCCATAAATGAGACTAGGTATCTACCACACCACTACCACTACCAGATTAGAGCCATAATGGAGACTAGGTATCTACCACCCCACTACCACTACCAAATTGGAGCCATAATGGGGACTATGTATCTACCATCCCACTACCACTATCAGATTAGAGCCATAATGGAGACTAGGTATCTACCACCCCACTACCTCTATCAGATTAGAGCCATAATGGAGAGTAGGTATCTTCCACCCCACTACCACTATCAGATTAGAGCCATAATGGAGACTAGGTATCTACCACCCCACTACCACTACCAAATTAGAGCCATAATGGAGACTAGGTATCTACCACCCCACTACCACTATCAGATTAGAGCCATAATGGAGACTAGGTATCTACCACCCCACTACCTCTATCAGATTAGAGCCATAATGGAGAGTAGGTATCTTCCACCCCACTACCACTATCAGATTAGAGCCATAATGGACACTAGGTATCTACCACCCCACTACCACTACCAAATTAGAGCCATAATGGAGACTAGGTATCTACCACCCCACTACCACTATCAGATTAGAGCCATAATGGAGACTAGGTATCTACCACCCCACTACCACTATCAGATTAGAGCCATAAGGGCACTAGGCATCTACCACCCCACTACCACTATCAGATTAGAGCCATAATGGAGACTAGGTATCTACCACCCCACTACCACTATCAGATTAGAGCCATAATGGAGACTAGGTATCTACCACCCCACTACCACTACCAGATTAGAGCCATATAGGAGACTAGGTATCTACCACCCCACTACCACTATCAGATTAGAGCCATAAGGGCACTAGGCATCTACCACCCCACTACCACTATCAGATTAGAGCCATAAAGGCACTAGGCATCTACCACCCCACCACCACTATCAGATTAGAGCCATAATGGAGACTAGGTATCTACCACCCCACTACCACTATCAGATTAGAGCCATAATGGAGACTAGGCATCTACCACCCCACTACCACTATCAGATTAGAGCCATAACGGAGACTAGGTATCTACCACCCCACTACCACTATCAGATTAGAGCCATAATGGAGACTAGGTATCTACCACCCCACTACCACTATCAGATTAGAGCCATAAGGGCACTAGACGTCTATCACCCCACTACCACTATCAGATTAGAGCCATAACGGAGACTAGGTATCTACCACCCCACTACCACTATCAGATTAGAGCCATAATGGAGACTAGGTATCTACCACCCCACTACCACTACCAGATTAGAGCCATATAGGAGACTAGGTATCTACCACCCCACTACCACTATCAGATTAGAGCCATAAGGGCACTAGGCATCTACCACCCCACTACCACTATCAGATTAGAGCCATAAAGGCACTAGGCATCTACCACCCCACCACCACTATCAGATTAGAGCCATAATGGAGACTAGGTATCTACCACCCCACTACCACTATCAGATTAGAGCCATAATGGAGACTAGGCATCTACCACCCCACTACCACTATCAGATTAGAGCCATAACGGAGACTAGGTATCTACCACCCCACTACCACTATCAGATTAGAGCCATAATGGAGACTAGGTATCTACCACCCCACTACCACTATCAGATTAGAGCCATAAGGGCACTAGACGTCTATCACCCCACTACCACTATCAGATTAGAGCCATAAAGGCACTAGGCATCTACCACCCCACTACCACTATCAGATTAGAGCCATAATGGAGACTAGGTATCTACCACCCCACTACCACTATCAGATTAGAGCCATAAGGGCACTCGGCATCTACCACCCCACTACCACTATCAGATTAGAGCCATAAAGGCACTAGGCATCTACCACCCCACTACCACTATCAGATTAGAGCCATAATGGAGACTAGGTATCTACCACCCCACTACCACTATCAGATTAGAGCCATAATGGAGACTAGGCATCTACCACCCCACTACCACTACCAGATTAGAGCCATAAATGAGACTAGGTATCTACCACCCCACTACCACTATCAGATTAGAGCCATAATAGAGACTAGGTATCTTACACCCCACTACCACTACCAGATTAGAGCCATAATGGAGACTAGGTATCTACCACCCCACCACCACTACCAAATTGGAGCCATAATGGGGACTAGGTATCTACCACCCCACTACCACTATCAGATTAGAGCCATAATGGAGACTAGGTATCTACCACCCCACTACCTCTATCAGATTAGAGCCATAATGGAGAGTAGGTATCTTCCAGCCCACTACCACTATCAGATTAGAGCCATAATGGAGACTAGGTATCTACCACCCCACTACCACTACCAAATTAGAGCCATAATGGAGACTAGGTATCTACCACCCCACTACCACTATCAGATTAGAGCCATAAGGGCACTAGGCATCTACCACCCCACTACCACTATCAAATTAGAGCCATAAAGGCACTAGGCATCTACCACCCCACTACCACTATCAGATTAGAGCCATAATGGAGACTAGGCATCTACCACCCCACTACCACTACCAGATTAGAGCCATAATGGAGACTAGGTATCTACCACAGCACTACCACTACCAGATTAGAGCCATAATGGAGACTAGGTATCTACCACCCCACTACCACTATCAGATTAGAGCCATAATGGAGACTAGGTATCTTCCACCCCACTACCACTACCAGATTAGAGACATAATGGAGACTAGGTATCTACCACACCACTACCACTACCAGATTAGAGCCGTAATGGAGACTAGGTATCTACCACCCCACTACCACTATCAGATTAGAGCCATAATGGAGACTAGGTATCTTCCACCCCACTACCACTACCAGATTAGAGCCATAATGGAGACTAGGTATCTACCACCCCACTACCACTACCAAATTGGAGCCATAATGGGGAATAGGCATCTACCACCCCACTACCACTATCAGATTAGAGCCATAATGGAGACTAGGTATCTACCACCCTACTACCACTACCAGATTAGAGCCATAATGGAGACTAGGTATCTACCACCCCACTACCACTATCAGATTAGAGCCATAAGGGCACTAGGCATCTACCACCCCACTACCACTATCAAATTAGAGCCATAAAGGCACTAGGTATCTACCACACCACTACCACTACCAGATTAGAGCCATAATGGAGACTAGGTATCTACCACCCCACTACCACTATCAGATTAGAGCCATAATGGAGACTAGGTATCTTCCACCCCACTACCACTACCAGATTAGAGACATAATGGAGACTAGGTATCTACCACACCACTACCACTACCAGATTAGAGCTGTAATGGAGACTAGGTATCTACCACCCCACTACCACTATCAGATTAGAGCCATAATGGAGACTAGGTATCTTCCACCCCACTACCACTACCAGATTAGAGCCATAATGGAGACTAGGTATCTACCACCCCACTACCACTACCAAATTGGAGCCATAATGGGGACTATGTATCTACCATCCCACTACCACTATCAGATTAGAGCCATAATGGAGACTAGGTATCTACCACCCCACTACCTCTATCAGATTAGAGCCATAATGGAGAGTAGGTATCTTCCACCCCACTACCACTATCAGATTAGAGCCATAATGGAGACTAGGTATCTACCACCCCACTACCACTACCAAATTAGAGCCATAATGGAGACTAGGTATCTACCACCCCACTACCTCTATCAGATTAGAGCCATTATGGAGAGTAGGTATCTTCCACCCCACTACCACTATCAGATTAGAGCCATAATGGAGACTAGGCATCTATGACCCCACTACCACTATCAGATTAGAGCCATAAAGGCACTAGGCATCTACCACCCCACTACCACTATCAGATTAGAGCCATAATGGAGACTAGGTATCTACCACCCCACTACCACTATCAGATTAGAGCCATAAGGGCACTAGGCATCTACCACCCCACTACCACTATCAGATTAGAGCCATAATGGAGACTAGGCATCTACCACCCCACTACCACTACCAGATTAGAGCCATAATGGAGACTAGGTATCTACCACACCACTACCACTACCAGATTAGAGCCATAATGGAGACTAGGTATCTACCACCCCACTACCACTATCAGATTAGAGCCATAATGGAGACTAGGTATCTTCCACCCCACTACCACTACCAGATTAGAGACATAATGGAGACTAGGTATCTACCACACCACTACCACTACCAGATTAGAGCCGTAATGGAGACTAGGTATCTACCACCCCACTACCACTATCAGATTAGAGCCATAATGGAGACTAGGTATCTTCCACCCCACTACCACTACCAGATTAGAGCCATAATGGAGACTAGGTATCTACCACCCCACTACCACTACCAAATTGGAGCCATAATGGGGACTATGTATCTACCATCCCACTACCACTATCAGATTAGAGCCATAATGGAGACTAGGTATCTACCACCCCACTACCTCTATCAGATTAGAGCCATAATGGAGAGTAGGTATCTTCCACCCCACTACCACTATCAGATTAGAGCCATAATGGAGACTAGGTATCTACCACCCCACTACCACTACCAAATTAGAGCCATAATGGAGACTAGGTATCTACCACCCCACTACCACTATCAGATTAGAGCCATAATGGAGACTAGGTATCTACCACCCCACTACCTCTATCAGATTAGAGCCATAATGGAGAGTAGGTATCTTCCACCCCACTACCACTATCAGATTAGAGCCATAATGGACACTAGGTATCTACCACCCCACTACCACTACCAAATTAGAGCCATAATGGAGACTAGGTATCTACCACCCCACTACCACTATCAGATTAGAGCCATAATGGAGACTAGGTATCTACCACCCCACTACCACTATCAGATTAGAGCCATAAGGGCACTAGGCATCTACCACCCCACTACCACTATCAGATTAGAGCCATAATGGAGACTAGGTATCTACCACCCCACTACCACTATCAGATTAGAGCCATAATGGAGACTAGGTATCTACCACCCCGCTACCACTACCAGATTAGAGCCATATAGGAGACTAGGTATCTACCACCCCACTACCACTATCAGATTAGAGCCATAAGGGCACTAGGCATCTACCACCCCACTACCACTATCAGATTAGAGCCATAAAGGCACTAGGCATCTACCACCCCACCACCACTATCAGATTAGAGCCATAATGGAGACTAGGTATCTACCACCCCACTACCACTATCAGATTAGAGCCATAATGGAGACTAGGCATCTACCACCCCACTACCACTATCAGATTAGAGCCATAATGGAGACTAGGTATCTACCACCTCACTACCACTATCAGATTAGAGCCATAATGGAGACTAGGTATCTACCACCCCACTACCACTATCAGATTAGAGCCATAAGGGCACTAGACGTCTATCACCCCACTACCACTATCAGATTAGAGCCATAAAGGCACTAGGCATCTACCACCCCACTACCACTATCAGATTAGAGCCATAATGGAGACTAGGTATCTACCACCCCACTACCACTATCAGATTAGAGCCATAAGGGCACTAGGCATCTACCACCCCACTACCACTATCAGATTAGAGCCATAATGGAGACTAGGTATCTACCACCCCACTACCACTATCAGATTAGAGCCATAATGGAGACTAGGCATCTACCACCCCACTACCACTACCAGATTAGAGCCATAAATGAGACTAGGTATCTACCACACCACTACCACTACCAGATTAGAGCCATAATGGAGACTAGGTATCTACCACCCCACTACCACTATCAGATTAGAGCCATAATAGAGACTAGGTATCTTCCACCCCACTACCACTACCAGATTAGAGCCATAATGGAGACTAGGTATCTACCACCCCACTACCACTACCAAATTGGAGCCATAATGGGGACTAGGTATCTACCACCCCACTACCACTATCAGATTAGAGCCATAATGGAGACTAGGTATCTACCACCCCACTAACTCTATCAGATTAGAGCCATAATGGAGAGTAGGTATCTTCCAGCCCACTACCACTATCAGATTAGAGCCATATTGGAGACTAGGTATCTACCACCCCACTACCACTACCAGATTAGAGCCATAATGGAGACTAGGTATCTACCACCCCACTACCACTATCAGATTAGAGCCATAATGGCACTAGGAATCTACCACCCCACTACCACTATCAGATTAGAGCCATAATGGAGACTAGGTATCTACCACCCCACTACCACTATCAGATTAGAGCCATAATGGAGACTAGGCATCTACCACCCCACTACCACTACCAGATTAGAGCCATAAATGAGACTAGGTATCTACCACACCACTACCACTACCAGATTAGAGCCATAATGGAGACTAGGTATCTACCACCCCACTACCACTATCAGATTAGAGCCATAATGGAGACTAGGTATCGTCCACCCCACTACCACTACCAGATCAGAGCCATAATGGAGACTAGGTATCTACCACCCCACTACCACTATCAGATTAGAGCCATAAGGGCACTAGGCATCTACCACCCCACTACCACTATCAGATTAGAGCCATAAAGGCACTAGGCATCTACCACCCCACTACCACTATCAGATTAGAGCCATAATGGAGACTAGGTATCTACCACCCCACTACCACTATCAGATTAGAGCCATAATGGAGACTAGGCATCTACCACCCCACTACCACTACCAGATTAGATACATAAATGAGACTAGGTATCTACCACACCACTACCACTACCAGATTAGAGCCATAATGGAGACTAGGTATCTACCACCCCACTACCACTATCAGATTAGAGCCATAATAGAGACTAGGTATCTTCCACCCCACTACCACTACCAGATTAGAGCCATAATGGAGACTAGGTATCTACCACCCCACTACCACTACCAAATTGGAGCCATAATGGGGACTAGGTATCTACCACCCCACTACCACTATCAGATTAGAGCCATAATGGAGACTAGGTATCTACCACCCCACTACCTCTATCAGATTAGAGCCATAATGGAGAGTAGGTATCTTCCAGCCTACTACCACTATCAGATTAGAGCCATAATGGAGACTAGGTATCTACCACCCCACTACCACTACCAGATTAGAGCCATAATGGAGACTAGGTATCTACCACCCCACTACCACTATCAGATTAGAGCCATAAGGGCACTAGGCATCTACCACCCCACTACCACTATCAGATTAGAGCCATAAAGGCACTAGGCATCTACCACCCCACCACCACTATCAGATTAGAGCCAAAATGGAGACTAGGTATCTACCACTCCACTACCACTATCAGATTAGAGCCATAATGGAGACTAGGCATCTACCACCCCACTACCACTATCAGATTAGAGCCATAACGGAGACTAGGTATCTACCACCCCACTACCACTATCAGATTAGAGCCATAATGGAGACTAGGTATCTACCACCCCACTACCACTATCAGATTAGAGCCATAAGGGCACTAGACGTCTATCACCCCACTACCACTATCAGATTAGAGCCATAAAGGCACTAGGCATCTACCACCCCACTACCACTATCAGATTAGAGCCATAATGGAGACTAGGTATCTACCACCCCACTACCACTATCAGATTAGAGCCATAAGGGCACTAGGCATCTACCACCCCACTACCACTATCAGATTAGAGCCATAAAGGCACTAGGCATCTACCACCCCACTACCACTATCAGATTAGAGCCATAATGGAGACTAGGTATCTACCACCCCACTACCACTATCAGATTAGAGCCATAATGGAGACTAGGCATCTACCACCCCACTACCACTACCAGATTAGAGCCATAAATGAGACTAGGTATCTACCACACCACTACCACTACCAGATTAGAGCCATAATGGAGACTAGGTATCTACCACCCCACTACCACTATCAGATTAGAGCCATAATAGAGACTAGGTATCTTCCACCCCACTACCACTACCAGATTAGAGCCATAATGGAGACTAGGTATCTACCACCCCACCACCACTACCAAATTGGAGCCATAATGGGGACTAGGTATCTACCACCCCACTACCACTATCAGATTAGAGCCATAATGGAGACTAGGTATCTACCACCCCACTACCTCTATCAGATTAGAGCCATAATGGAGAGTAGGTATCTTCCAGCCCACTACCACTATCAGATTAGAGACATATTGGAGACTAGGTATCTACCACCCCACTACCACTACCAGATTAGAGCCATAATGGAGACTAGGTATCTACCTCCCCACTACCACTATCAGATTAGAGCCATAAGGGCACTAGGCATCTACCACCCCACTACCACTATCAGATTAGAGCCATAATGGCACTAGGAATCTACCACCCCACTACCACTATCAGATTAGAGCCATAATGGAGACTAGGTATCTACCACCCCACTACCACTATCAGATTAGAGCCATAATGGAGACTAGGCATCTACCACCCCACTACCACTACCAGATTAGAGCCATAAATGAGACTAGGTATCTACCACACCACTACCACTACCAGATTAGAGCCATAATGGAGACTAGGTATCTACCACCCCACTACCACTATCAGATTAGAGCCATAATGGAGACTAGGTATCGTCCACCCCACTACCACTACCAGATTAGAGCCATAATGGAGACTAGGTATCTACCACCCCACTACCACTATCAGATTAGAGCCATAAGGGCACTAGGCATCTACCACCCCACTACCACTATCAGATTAGAGCCATAAAGGCACTAGGCATCTACCACCCCACTACCACTATCAGATTAGAGCCATAATGGAGACTAGTTATCTACCACCCCACTACCACTATCAGATTAGAGCCATAAGGGCACTAGGCATCTACCACCCCACTACCACTATCAGATTAGAGCCATAATGGAGACTAGGTATCTACCACCCCACTACCTCTATCAGATTAGAGCCATAATGGAGAGTAGGTATCTTCCAGCCCACTACCACTATCAGATTAGAGCCATAATGGAGACTAGGTATCTACCACCCCACTACCACTACCAGATTAGAGCCATAATGGAGACTAGGTATCTACCACCCCACTACCACTATCAGATTAGAGCCATAAGGGCACTAGGCATCTACCACCCCACTACCACTATCAGATTAGAGCCATAAAGGCACTAGGCATCTACCACCCCACCACCACTATCAGATTAGAGCCAAAATGGAGACTAGGTATCTACCACTCCACTACCACTATCAGATTAGAGCCATAATGGAGACTAGGTATCTACCACCCCACTACCACTATCAGATTAGAGCCATAACGGAGACTAGGTATCTACCACCCCACTACCACTATCAGATTAGAGCCATAATGGAGACTAGGTATCTACCACCACACTACCACTATCAGATTAGAGCCATAAGGGCACTAGACGTCTATCACCCCACTACCACTATCAGATTAGAGCCATAAAGGCACTAGGCATCTACCACCCCACTACCACTATCAGATTAGAGCCATAATGGAGACTAGGTATCTACCACCCCACTACCACTATCAGATTAGAGCCATAAGGGCACTAGGCATCTACCACCCCACTACCACTATCAGATTAGAGCCATAAAGGCACTAGGCATCTACCACCCCACTACCACTATCAGATTAGAGCCATAATGGAGACTAGGTATCTACCACCCCACTACCACTATCAGATTAGAGCCATAATGGAGACTAGGCATCTACCACCCCACTACCACTACCAGATTAGAGCCATAAATGAGACTAGGTATCTACCACACCACTACCACTACCAGATTAGAGCCATAATGGAGACTAGGTATCTACCACCCCACTACCACTATCAGATTAGAGCCATAATAGAGACTAGGTATCTTCCACCCCACTACCACTACCAGATTAGAGCCATAATGGAGACTAGGTATCTACCACCCCACCACCACTACCAAATTGGAGCCATAATGGGGACTAGGTATCTACCACCCCACTACCACTATCAGATTAGAGCCATAATGGAGACTAGGTATCTACCACCCCACTACCTCTATCAGATTAGAGCCATAATGGAGAGTAGGTATCTTCCAGCCCACTACCACTATCAGATTAGAGCCATATTGGAGACTAGGTATCTACCACCCCACTACCACTACCAGATTAGAGCCATAATGGAGACTAGGTATCTACCTCCCCACTACCACTATCAGATTAGAGCCATAAGGGCACTAGGCATCTACCACCCCACTACCACTATCAGATTAGAGCCATAATGGCACTAGGAATCTACCACCCCACTACCACTATCAGATTAGAGCCATAATGGAGACTAGGTATCTACCACCCCACTACCACTATCAGATTAGAGCCATAATGGAGACTAGGCATCTACCACCCCACTACCACTACCAGATTAGAGCCATAAATGAGACTAGGTATCTACCACACCACTACCACTACCATATTAGAGCCATAATGGAGACTAGGTATCTACCACCCCACTACCACTATCAGATTAGAGCCATAATGGAGACTAGGTATCGTCCACCCCACTACCACTACCAGATTAGAGCCATAATGGAGACTAGGTATCTACCACCCCACTACCACTATCAGATTAGAGCCATAAGGGCACTAGGCATCTACCACCCCACTACCACTATCAGATTAGAGCCATAAAGGCACTAGGCATCTACCACCCCACTACCACTACCAGATTAGAGCCATAATGGAGACTAGGTATCTACCACCCCACTACCACTATCAGATTAGAGCCATAAGGGCACTAGGCATCTACCACCCCACTACCACTATCAGATTAGAGCCATAAAGGCACTAGGCATCTACCACCCCACCACCACTATCAGATTAGAGCCATAATGGAGACTAGGTATCTACCACCCCACTACCACTATCAGATTAGAGCCATAATGGAGACTAGGTATCTACCACCCCACTACCACTATCAGATTAGAGCCATAACGGAGACTAGGTATCTACCACCCCACTACCACTATCAGATTAGAGCCATAATGGAGACTAGGTATCTACCACCCCACTACCACTATCAGATTAGAGCCATAAGGGCACTAGACGTCTATCACCCCACTACCACTATCAGATTAGAGCCATAAAGGCACTAGGCATCTACCACCCCACCACCACTATCAGATTAGAGCCATAATGGAGACTAGGTATCTACCACCCCACTACCACTATCAGATTAGAGCCATAATGGAGACTAGGCATCTACCACCCCACTACCACTATCAGATTAGAGCCATAACGGAGACTAGGTATCTACCACCCCACTACCACTATCAGATTAGAGCCATAATGGAGACTAGGCATCTACCACCCCACTACCACTATCAGATTAGAGCCATAACGGAGACTAGGTATCTACCACCCCACTACCACTATCAGATTAGAGCCATAATGGAGACTAGGTATCTACCACCCCACTACCACTATCAGATTAGAGCCATAAGGGCACTAGACGTCTATCACCCCACTACCACTATCAGATTAGAGCCATAAAGGCACTAGGCATCTACCACCCCACTACCACTATCAGATTAGAGCCATAATGGAGACTAGGTATCTACCACCCCACTACCTCTATCAGATTAGAGCCATAATGGAGAGTAGGTATCTTCCAGCCCACTACCACTATCAGATTAGAGCCATATTGGAGACTAGGTATCTACCAACCCACTACCACTACCAGATTAGAGCCATAATGGAGACTAGGTATCTACCACCCCACTACCACTATCAGATTAGAGCCATAATGGGCACTAGGCATCTACCACCCCACTACCACTATCAGATTAGAGCCATAATGGCACTAGGAATCTACCACCCCACTACCACTATCAGATTAGAGCCATAATGGAGACTAGGTATCTACCACCCCACTACCACTATCAGATTAGAGCCATAATGGAGACTAGGCATCTACCACCCCACTACCACTACCAGATTAGAGCCATAAATGAGACTAGGTATCTACCACACCACTACCACTACCAGATTAGAGCCATAATGGAGACTAGGTATCTACCACCCCACTACCACTATCAGATTAGAGCCATAATGGAGACTAGGTATCGTCCACCCCACTACCACTACCAGATTAGAGCCATAATGGAGACTAGGTATCTACCACCCCACTACCACTATCAGATTAGAGCCATAAGGGCACTAGGCATCTACCACCCCACTACCACTATCAGATTAGAGCCATAAAGGCACTAGTCATCTACCACCCCACTACCACTACCAGATTAGAGCCATAATGGAGACTAGGTATCTACCACCCCACTACCACTATCAGATTAGAGCCATAAGGGCACTAGGCATCTACCACCCCACTACCACTATCAGATTAGAGCCATAAAGGCACTAGGCATCTACCACCCCACCACCACTATCAGATTAGAGCCATAATGGAGACTAGGTATCTACCACCCCACTACCACTATCAGATTAGAGCCATAATGGAGACTAGGCATCTACCACCCCACTACCACTATCAGATTAGAGCCATAACGGAGACTAGGTATCTACCACCCCACTACCACTATCAGATTAGAGCCATAATGGAGACTAGGTATCTACCACCCCACTACCACTATCAGATTAGAGCCATAAGGGCACTAGACGTCTATCACCCCACTACCACTATCAGATTAGAGCCATAAAGGCACTAGGCATCTACCACCCCACTACCACTATCAGATTAGAGCCATAATGGAGACTAGGTATCTACCACCCCACTACCACTATCAGATTAGAGCCATAAGGGCACTAGGCATCTACCACCCCACTACCACTATCAGATTAGAGCCATAAAGGCACTAGGCATCTACCACCCCACTACCACTATCAGATTAGAGCCATAATGGAGACTAGGTATCTACCACCCCACTACCACTATCAGATTAGAGCCATAAGGGCACTAGGCATCTACCACCCCACTACCACTATCAGATTAGAGCCATAAAGGCACTAGGCATCTACCACCCCACTACCACTACCAGATTAGAGCCATAATGGAGACTAGGTATCTACCACCCCACTACCACTATCAGATTAGAGCCATAAGGGCACTAGGCATCTACCACCCCACTACCACTATCAGATTAGAGCCATAAAGGCACTAGGCATCTACCACCCCACCACCACTATCAGATTAGAGCCATAATGGAGACTAGGTATCTACCACCCCACTACCACTATCAGATTAGAGCCATAATGGAGACTAGGCATCTACCACCCCACTACCACTATCAGATTAGAGCCATAACGGAGACTAGGTATCTACCACCCCACTACCACTATCAGATTAGAGCCATAATGGAGACTAGGTATCTACCACCCCACTACCACTATCAGATTAGAGCCATAAGGGCACTAGACGTCTATCACCCCACTACCACTATCAGATTAGAGCCATAAAGGCACTAGGCATCTACCACCCCACTACCACTATCAGATTAGAGCCATAATGGAGACTAGGTATCTACCACCCCACTACCTCTATCAGATTAGAGCCATAATGGAGAGTAGGTATCTTCCAGCCCACTACCACTATCAGATTAGAGCCATATTGGAGACTAGGTATCTACCAACCCACTACCACTACCAGATTAGAGCCATAATGGAGACTAGGTATCTACCACCCCACTACCACTATCAGATTAGAGCCATAAGGGCACTAGGCATCTACCACCCCACTACCACTATCAGATTAGAGCCATAATGGCACTAGGAATCTACCACCCCACTACCACTATCAGATTAGAGCCATAATGGAGACTAGGTATCTACCACCCCACTACCACTATCAGATTAGAGCCATAATGGAGACTAGGCATCTACCACCCCACTACCACTACCAGATTAGAGCCATAAATGAGACTAGGTATCTACCACACCACTACCACTACCAGATTAGAGCCATAATGGAGACTAGGTATCTACCACCCCACTACCACTATCAGATTAGAGCCATAATGGAGACTAGGTATCGTCCACCCCACTACCACTACCAGATTAGAGCCATAATGGAGACTAGGTATCTACCACCCCACTACCACTATCAGATTAGAGCCATAAGGGCACTAGGCATCTACCACCCCACTACCACTATCAGATTAGAGCCATAAAGGCACTAGGCATCTACCACCCCACTACCACTACCAGATTAGAGCCATAATGGAGACTAGGTATCTACCACCCCACTACCACTATCAGATTAGAGCCATAAGGGCACTAGGCATCTACCACCCCACTACCACTATCAGATTAGAGCCATAAAGGCACTAGGCATCTACCACCCCACCACCACTATCAGATTAGAGCCATAATGGAGACTAGGTATCTACCACCCCACTACCACTATCAGATTAGAGCCATAATGGAGACTAGGCATCTACCACCCCACTACCACTATCAGATTAGAGCCATAACGGAGACTAGGTATCTACCACCCCACTACCACTATCAGATTAGAGCCATAATGGAGACTAGGTATCTACCACCCCACTACCACTATCAGATTAGAGCCATAAGGGCACTAGACGTCTATCACCCCACTACCACTATCAGATTAGAGCCATAAAGGCACTAGGCATCTACCACCCCACTACCACTATCAGATTAGAGCCATAATGGAGACTAGGTATCTACCACCCCACTACCACTATCAGATTAGAGCCATAAGGGCACTAGGCATCTACCACCCCACTACCACTATCAGATTAGAGCCATAAAGGCACTAGGCATCTACCACCCCACTACCACTATCAGATTAGAGCCATAATGGAGACTAGGTATCTACCACCCCACTACCACTATCAGATTAGAGCCATAATGGAGACTAGGCATCTACCACCCCACTACCACTACCAGATTAGAGCCATAAATGAGACTAGGTATCTACCACACCACTACCACTACCAGATTAGTGCCATAATGGAGACTAGGTATCTACCACCCCACTACCACTATCAGATTAGAGCCATAATGGAGACTAGGTATCGTCCACCCCACTACCACTACCAGATTAGAGCCATAATGGAGACTAGGTATCTACCACCCCACTACCACTATCAGATTAGAGCCATAAGGGCACTAGGCATCTACCACCCCACTACCACTATCAGATTAGAGCCATAAAGGCACTAGGCATCTACCACCCCACTACCACTATCAGATTAGAGCCATAATGGAGACTAGGTATCTACCACCCCACTACCACTATCAGATTAGAGCCATAATGGAGACTAGGCATCTACCACCCCACTACCACTACCAGATTAGAGCCATAAATGAGACTAGGTATCTACCACACCACTACCACTACCAGATTAGAGCCATAATGGAGACTAGGTATCTACCACCCCACTACCACTATCAGATTAGAGCCATAATAGAGACTAGGTATCTTCCACCCCACTACCACTACCAGATTAGAGCCATAATGGAGACTAGGTATCTACCACCCCACTACCACTACCAAATTGGAGCCATAATGGGGACTAGGTATCTACCACCCCACTACCACTATCAATTAGAGCCATAATGGAGACTAGGTATCTTCCAGCCCACTACCACTATCAGATTAGAGCCATAATGGAGACTAGGTATCTACCACCCCACTACCACTACCAGATTAGAGCCATAATGGATACTAGGTATCTACCACCCCACTACCACTATCAGATTAGAGCCATAAGGGCACTAGGCATCTACCACCCCACTACCACTATCAGATTAGAGCCATAATGGCACTAGGCATCTACCACCCCACTACCACTATCAGATTAGAGCCATAATGGAGACTAGGTATCTACCACCCCACTACCACTATCAGATTAGAGCCATAATGGAGACTAGGCATCTACCACCCACCTACCACTACCAGATTAGAGCCATAAATGAGACTAGGTATCTACCACACCACTACCACTACCAGATTAGAGCCATAATGGAGACTAGGTATCTTCCACCCCACTACCACTACCAGATTAGAGCCATAATGGAGACTAGGTATCTACCACCCCACTACCACTACCAAATTGGAGCCATAATGGGGACTAGGTATCTACCACCCCACTACCACTATCAGATTAGAGCCATAATGGAGACTAGGTATCTACCACCCCACTACCTCTATCAGAGTAGAGCCATAATGGAGAGTAGGTATCTTCCACCCCACTACCACTATCAGATTAGAGCCATAATGGAGACTAGGTATCTACCACCCCACTACCACTACCAGATTAGAGCCATAATGGAGACTAGGTATCTACCACCCCACTACCACTATCAGATTAGAGCCATAATGGCACTAGGCATCTACCACCCCACTACCACTATCAGATTAGAGCCATAATGGAGACTAGGTATCTACCACCCCACTACCACTATCAGATTAGAGCCATAATGGAGACTAGGCATCTACCACCCCACTACCACTACCAGATTAGAGCCATAAATGAGACTAGGTATCTACCACACCACTACCACTACCAGATTAGAGCCATAATGGAGACTAGGTATCTTCCACCCCACTACCACTATCAGATTAGAGCCATAATGGAGACTAGGTATCTACCACCCCACTACCACTACCAGATTAGAGCCATAATGGGGACTAGGTATCTACCACCCCACTACCACTATCAGATTAGAGCCATAATGGAGACTAGGTATCTACCACCCCACTACCTCTATCAGATTAGAGTCATAATGGAGAGTAGGTATCTTCCAGCCCACTACCACTATCAGATTAGAGCCATAATGGAGACTAGGTATCTACCACCCCACTACCACTACCAGATTAGAGCCATAATGGAGACTAGGTATCTACCACCCCACTACCACTATCAGATTAGAGCCATAATGGAGACTAGGTATCTACCACCCCACTACCACTACCAGATTAGAGCCATAATGGAGACTAGGTATCTACCACCCCACTACCACTATCAGATTAGAGCCATAAGGGCACTAGGCATCTACCACCCCACTACCACTATCAGATTAGAGCCATAATGGCACTAGGCATCTACCACCCCACTACCACTATCAGATTAGAGCCATAATGGAGACTAGGTATCTACCACCCCACTACCACTATCAGATTAGAGCCATAATGGAGACTAGGCATCTACCACCCCACTACCACTACCAGATTAGAGCCATAAATGAGACTAGGTATCTACCACACCACTACCACTACCAGATTAGAGCCATAATGGAGACTAGGTATCTTCCACCCCACTACCACTACCAGATTAGAGCCATAATGGAGACTAGGTATCTACCACCCCACTACCACTACCAAATTGGAGCCATAATGGGGACTAGGTATCTACCACCCCACTACCACTATCAGATTAGAGCCATAATGGAGACTAGGTATCTACCACCCCACTACCTCTATCAGATTAGAGCCATAATGGAGAGTAGGTATCTTCCAGCCCACTACCACTATCAGATTAGAGCCATAATGGAGACTAGGTATCTACCACCCCACTACCACTACCAGATTAGAGCCATAATGGAGACTAGGTATCTACCACCCCACTACCACTATCAGATTAGAGCCATAATGGAGACTAGGTATCTACCACACCACTACCACTACCAGATTAGAGCCATAATGGAGACTAGGTATCTACGACCCCACTACCACTATCAGATTAGAGGCATAATGGAGACTAGGTATCTACCACCCCACTACCACTATCAGATTAGAGCCATAATGGAGACTAGGTATCTACCACCCCACTACCTCTATCATATTAGAGCCATAATGGAGACTAGGTATCTACCACCCCACTACCTCTATAAGATTAGAGCCATAAGGGCACTTGGCATCTACCACCCCACTACCACTATCAGATTAGAGCCATAAAGGCACTAGGCATCTACCACCCCACTACCACTATCAGATTAGAGCCATAATGGAGACTAGGTATCTACCACCCCACTACCACTATCAGATTAGAGCCATAAGGGCACTAGACGTCTATCACCCCACTACCACTATCAGATTAGAGCCATAAAGGCACTAGGCATCTACCACCCCACTACCACTATCAGATTAGAGCCATAATGGAGACTAGGTATCTACCACACCACTACCACTACCAGATTAGAGCCATAATGGAGACTAGGTATCTACCACCCCACTACCACTATCAGATTAGAGCCATAATGGAGACTAGGTATCGTCCACCCCACTACCACTACCAGATTAGAGCCATAATGGAGACTAGGTATCTACCACCCCACTACCACTATCAGATTAGAGCCATAAGGGCACTAGGCATCTACCACCCCACTACCACTATCAGATTAGAGCCATAAAGGCACTAGGCATCTACCACCCCACTACCACTATCAGATTAGAGCCATAATGGAGACTAGGTATCTACCACCCCACTACCACTATCAGATTAGAGCCATAATGGAGACTAGGCATCTACCACCCCACTACCACTACCAGATTAGAGCCATAAATGAGACTAGGTATCTACCACACCACTACCACTACCAGATTAGAGCCATAATGGAGACTAGGTATCTACCACCCCACTACCACTATCAGATTAGAGCCATAATAGAGACTA
Source organism: Salvelinus alpinus (assembly GCF_045679555.1). Classification (NCBI taxonomy): domain Eukaryota; kingdom Metazoa; phylum Chordata; class Actinopteri; order Salmoniformes; family Salmonidae; genus Salvelinus; species Salvelinus alpinus. Next base: position 107,234,541 of record NC_092088.1, read on the forward strand.
GGTATCTTCCACCCCACTACCACTACCAGATTAGAGCCATAATGGAGACTAGGTATCTACCACCCCACTACCACTACCAAATTGGAGCCATAATGGAGACTAGGTATCTACCACCCCACTACCTCTATCAGATTAGAGCCATAATGGAGAGTAGGTATCTTCCAGCCCACTACCACTATCAGATTAGAGCCATAATGGAGACTAGGTATCTACCACCCCACTACCACTACCAGATTAGAGCCATAATGGAGACTAGGTATCTACCACCCCACTACCACTATCAGATTAGAGCCATAAGGGCACTAGGCATCTACCACCCCACTACCACTATCAGATTAGAGCCATAATGGCACTAGGCATCTACCACCCCACTACCACTATCAGATTAGAGCCATAATGGAGACTAGGTATCTACCACCCCACTACCACTATCAGATTAGAGCCATAATGGAGACTAGGCATCTACCACCCCACTACCACTACCAGATTAGAGCCATAAATGAGACTAGGTATCTACCACACCACTACCACTACCAGATTAGAGCCATAATGGAGACTAGGTATCTTCCACCCCACTACCACTACCAGATTAGAGCCATAATGGAGACTAGGTATCTACCACCCCACTACCACTACCAAATTGGAGCCATAATGGGGACTAGGTATCTACCACCCCACTACCACTATCAGATTAGAGCCATAATGGAGACTAGGTATCTACCACCCCACTACCTCTATCAGATTAGAGCCATAATGGAGAGTAGGTATCTTCCAGCCCACTACCACTATCAGATTAGAGCCATAATGGAGACTAGGTATCTACCACCCCACTACCACTACCAGATTAGAGCCATAATGGAGACTAGGTATCTACCACCCCACTACCACTATCAGATTAGAGCCATAATGGAGACTAGGTATCTACCACACCACTACCACTACCAGATTAGAGCCATAATGGAGACTAGGTATCTACCACCCCACTACCACTATCAGATTAGAGGCATAATGGAGACTAGGTATCTACCACCCCACTACCACTATCAGATTAGAGCCATAATGGAGACTAGGTATCTACCACCCCACTACCTCTATCATATTAGAGCCATAATGGAGACTAGGTTTCTACCACCCCACTACCTCTATAAGATTAGAGCCATAAGGGCACTTGGCATCTACCACCCCACTACCACTATCAGATTAGAGCCATAAAGGCACTAGGCATCTACCACCCCACTACCACTATCAGATTAGAGCCATAATGGAGACTAGGTATCTACCACCCCACTACCACTATCAGATTAGAGCCATAAGGGCACTAGGTATCTATCACCCCACTACCACTATCAGATTAGAGCCATAAGGGCACTAGACGTCTATCACCCCACTACCACTATCAGATTAGAGCCATAAAGGCACTAGGCATCTACCACCCCACTACCACTATCAGATTAGAGCCATAATGGAGACTAGGTATCTACCACCCCACTACCACTATCAGATTAGAGCCATAATGGAGACTAGGTATCTACCACCCCACTACCACTACCAGATTAGAGCCATAATGGAGACTAGGTATCTACCACACCACTACCACTACCAGATTAGAGCCATAATGGAGACTAGGTATCTACCACCCCACTACCACTATCAGATTAGAGCCATAATGGAGACTAGGTATTTTCCACCCCACTACCACTATCAGATTAGAGCCATAATGGAGACTAGGTATCTACCACCCCACTACCACTACCATTTAGCCATAATGGAGACTAGGTATCTACCACCCCACTACCACTATCAGATTAGAGCCATAATGGAGACTAGGTATCTACCACCCCCACTACCTCTATCAGATTAGAGCCATAATGGAGAGTAGGTATCTTCCACCCCACTACCACTATCAGATTAGAGCCATAATGGAGACTAGGTATCTACCACCCCACTACCACTATCAGATTAGAGACATAATGGAAACTAGGTATCTACCACCCCACTACCACTATCAGATTAGAGCCATAAGGGCACTAGGCATCTACCACCACACTACCACTATCAGATTAGAGCCATAAGGGCACTAGGCATCTACCACCCCGCTACCAATATCAGATTAGAGCCATAAGGGCACTAGACATCTACCACCCCACTACCACTATCAGATTAGAGCCATAATGGAAACTCGGTATCTACCACCCCACTACCACTATCAGATTAGAGCCATAAGGGCACTAGGCATCTTTCACCCCACTACCACTATCAGATTAGAGCCATAAAGGCACTAGGCATCTACCACCCCACTACCACTATCAGATTAGAGCCATAAAGGCACGAGGCATCTACCACCCCACTACCACTATCAGATTAGAGCCATAATGGAGACTAGGTATCTGCCACCCCACTACCACTATCAGATTAGAGCCAAAAGGGCACTAGGCATCTTTCACCCCACTACCACTATCAGATTAGAGCCATAAAGGCACTAGGCATCTACCACCCCACTACCACTATCAGATTAGAGCCATAATGGAGACTAGGTATCTACCACCCCACTACCACTATCAGATTAGAGCCACAAGGGCACTAGGCATCTACTACCCCGCTACCACTATCAGATTAGAGCCATAAGGGCACTAGACATCTACCACCCCACTACCACTATCAGATTAGAGCCATAAGGGCACTAGGCATCTACCACCACACACCCACTATCAGATTAAAGCCATAAGGGCACTAGGCATCTACCACCCCGCTACCACTATCAGATTAGAGCCATAAGGGCACTAGACATCTACCACCCCACTACCACTATCAGATTAGAGCCATAATGGAAACTAGGTATCTACCACCCCACTACCACTATCAGATAAGAGCCATAAGGGCACTAGGCATCTACCACCCCGCTACCACTATCAGATTAGAGCCATAAGGGCACTAGACATCTACCACCCCACTACCACTATCAGATTAGAGCCATAATGGAAACTCGGTTTCTACCACCCCACTACCACTATCAGATTAGAGCCATAAGGGCACTAGGCATCTTTCACCCCACTACCACTATCAGATTAGAGCCATAAAGGCACTAGGCATCTACCACCCCACTAACACTATCAGATTAGAGCCATAAAGGCACATAATGGAGACTAGGTATCTACCACCCCACTACCACTATCAGATTAGAGCCATAAGGGCACTAGGCATCTACCACCCCACTACCACTATCAGATTAGAGCCATAAAGGCACTAGGCATCTACCACCCCACTACCACTATCAGATTAGAGCCATAATGGAGACTAGGTATCTACCACCCCACTACCACTATCAGATTAGAGCCATAATTGAGACTAGGTATCTACCACCCCTCTACCACTACCAGATTAGAGCCATAATGGAGACTAGGTATCTACCACCCCACTACCACTATCAGATTAGAGCCATAAGGGCACTAGGCATCTACCACCACACTACCACTATCAGATTAGAGCCATAAAGGCACATAATGGAGACTAGGTATCTACCACCCCACTACAACTATCAGATTAGAGCCATAAGGGCACTAGGCATCTACCACCCCACTACCACTATCAGATTAGAGCCATAAAGGCACTAGGCATCTACCACCCCACTACCACTATCAGATTAGAGCCATAATGGAGACTAGGTATCTACCACCCCACTACCACTATCAGATTAGAGCAATAATGGAGACTAGGTATCTACCACCCCTCTACCACTACCAGATTAGAGCCATAATGGAGACTAGGTATCTACCACCCCACTACCACTATCAGATTAGAGCCATAAGGGCACTAGGCATCTACCACCACACTACCACTATCAGATTAGAGCCATAAGGGCACTAGGCATCTACCACCCCACTACCACTATCAGATTAGAGCCATAAGGGCACTAGACATCTACCACCCCACTACCACTATCAGATTAGAGCCATAATGGAAACTAGGTAACTCCCACCCCACTACCACTATCAGATTAGAGCCATAAGGGCACTAGGCATCTACCACCACACTACCACTATCAGATTAGAGCCATAAGGGCACTAGGCATCTACCACCCCGCTACCACTATCAGATTAGAGCCATAAGGGCACTAGACATCTACAACCCCACTACCACTATCAGATTAGAGCCATAATGGAAACTAGGTATCTGCCACCCCACTACCACTATCAGATTAGAGCCAAAAGGGCACTAGGCATCTTTCACCCCACTACCACTATCAGATTAGAGCCATAAAGGCACTAGGCATCTACCACCCCACTACCACTATCAGATTAGAGCCATAATGGAGACTAGGTATCTACCACCCCACTACCACTATCAGATTAGAGCCACAAGGGCACTAGGCATCTACTACCCCACTACCACTATCAGATTAGAGCCATAAGGGCACTAGGCATCTACCACCACACAACCACTATCAGATTAAAGCCATAAGGGCACTAGGCATCTACCACCCCGCTACCACTATCAGATTAGAGCCATAAGGGCACTAGACATCTACCACCCCACTACCACTATCAGATTAGAGCCATAATGGAAACTAGGTATCTACCACCCCACTACCACTATCAGATAAGAGCCATAAGGGCACTAGGCATCTACCACCCCGCTACCACTATCAGATTAGAGCCATAAGGGCACTAGACATCTACCACCCCACTACCACTATCAGATTAGAGCCATAATGGAGACTAGGTATCTACCACCCCACTACCACTATCAGATTAGAGCCATAAGGGCACTAGGCATCTATCACCCCACTACCACTATCAGATTAGAGCCATAAAGGCACTAGGCATCTACCACCCCACTAACACTATCAGATTAGAGCCATAAGGGCCATAATGGAGACTAGGTATCTACCACCCCACTACCACTATCAGATTAGAGCCATAAGGGCACTAGGCATCTACCACCCCACTACCACTATCAGATTAGAGCCATAAAGGCACTAGGCATCTACCACCCCACTACCACTATCAGATTAGAGCCATAAGGGCACTAGACATCTACCACCCCACTACCACTATCAGATTAGAGCCATAATGGAAACTCGGTTTCTACCACCCCACTACCACTATCAGATTAGAGCCATAAGGGCACTAGGCATCTATCACCCCACTACCACTATCAGATTAGAGCCATAAAGGCACTAGGCATCTACCACCCCACTAACACTATCAGATTAGAGCCATAATGGAGACTAGGTATCTACCACCCCACTACCACTATCAGATTAGAGCCATAAGGGCACTAGGCATCTACCACCCCACTACCACTATCAGATTAGAGCCATAAAGGCACTAGGCATCTACCACCCCACTACCACTATCAGATTAGAGCCATAATGGAGACTAGGTATCTACCACCCCACTACCACTATCAGATTAGAGCCATAATTGAGACTAGGTATCTACCACCCCTCTACCACTACCAGATTAGAGCCATAATGGAGACTAGGTATCTACCACCCCACTACCACTATCAGATTAGAGCCATAAGGGCACTAGGCATCTACCACCACACTACCACTATCAGATTAGAGCCATAAAGGCACATAATGGAGACTAGGTATCTACCACCCCACTACAACTATCAGATTAGAGCCATAAGGGCACTAGGCATCTACCACCCCACTACCACTATCAGATTAGAGCCATAAAGGCACTAGGCATCTACCACCCCACTACCACTATCAGATTAGAGCCATAATGGAGACTAGGTATCTACCACCCCACTACCACTATCAGATTAGAGCAATAATGGAGACTAGGTATCTACCACCCCTCTACCACTACCAGATTAGAGCCATAATGGAGACTAGGTATCTACCACCCCACTACCACTATCAGATTAGAGCCATAAGGGCACTAGGCATCTACCACCACACTACCACTATCAGATTAGAGCCATAAGGGCACTAGGCATCTACCACCCCACTACCACTATCAGATTAGAGCCATAAGGGCACTAGACATCTACCACCCCACTACCACTATCAGATTAGAGCCATAATGGAAACTAGGTAACTCCCACCCCACTACCACTATCAGATTAGAGCCATAAGGGCACTAGGCATCTACCACCACACTACCACTATCAGATTAGAGCCATAAGGGCACTAGGCATCTACCACCCCGCTACCACTATCAGATTAGAGCCATAAGGGCACTAGACATCTACAACCCCACTACCACTATCAGATTAGAGCCATAATGGAAACTAGGTATCTGCCACCCCACTACCACTATCAGATTAGAGCCAAAAGGGCACTAGGCATCTTTCACCCCACTACCACTATCAGATTAGAGCCATAAAGGCACTAGGCATCTACCACCCCACTACCACTATCAGATTAGAGCCATAATGGAGACTAGGTATCTACCACCCCACTACCACTATCAGATTAGAGCCACAAGGGCACTAGGCGTCTACTACCCCGCTACCACTATCAGATTAGAGCCATAAGGGCACTAGACATCTACCACCCCACTACCACTATCAGATTAGAGCCATAAGGGCACTAGGCATCTACCACCACACAACCACTATCAGATTAAAGCCATAAGGGCACTAGGCATCTACCACCCCGCTACCACTATCAGATTAGAGCCATAAGGGCACTAGACATCTACCACCCCACTACCACTATCAGATTAGAGCCATAATGGAAACTAGGTATCTACCACCCCACTACCACTATCAGATAAGAGCCATAAGGGCACTAGGCATCTACCACCCCGCTACCACTATCAGATTAGAGCCATAAGGGCACTAGACATCTACCACCCCACTACCACTATCAGATTAGAGCCATAATGGAAACTCGGTATCTACCACCCCACTACCACTATCAGATTAGAGCCATAAGGGCACTAGGCATCTTTCACCCCACTACCACTATCAGATTAGAGCCATAAAGGCACTAGGCATCTACCACCCCACTAACACTATCAGATTAGAGCCATAAAGGCACATAATGGAGACTAGGTATCTACCACCCCACTACCACTATCAGATTAGAGCCATAAGGGCACTAGGCATCTACCACCCCACTACCACTATCAGATTAGAGCCATAAAGGCACTAGGCATCTACCACCCCACTACCACTATCAGATTAGAGCCATAATGGAGACTAGGTATCTACCACCCCACTACCACTATCAGATTAGAGCCATAATGGAGACTAGGTATCTACCACCCCTCTACCACTACCAGATTAGAGCCATAATGGAGACTAGGTATCTACCACCCCACTACCACTATCAGATTAGAGCCATAAGGGCACTAGGCATCTACCACCACACTACCACTATCAGATTAGAGCCATAAGGGCACTAGGCATCTACCACCCCACTACCACTATCAGATTAGAGCCATAAGGGCACTAGACATCTACCACCCCACTACCACTATCAGATTAGAGCCATAATGGAAACTAGGTATCTACCACCCCACTACCACTATCAGATTAGAGCCATAAGGGCACTAGGCATCTACCACCACACTACCACTATCAGATTAGAGCCATAAGGGCACTAGGCATCTACCACCCCGCTACCACTATCAGATTAGAGCCATAAGGGCACTAGACATCTACAACCCCACTACCACTATCAGATTAGAGCCATAATGGAAACTAGGTATCTGCCACCCCACTACCACTATCAGATTAGAGCCAAAAGGGCACTAGGCATCTTTCACCCCACTACCACTATCAGATTAGAGCCATAAAGGCACTAGGCATCTACCACCCCACTACCACTATCAGATTAGAGCCATAATGGAGACTAGGTATTTACCACCCCACTACCACTATCAGATTAGAGCCATAAGGGCACTAGGCATCTACCACCCCACTACCACTATCAGATTAGAGCCATAAAGGCACATAATGGAGACTAGGTATCTACCACCCCACTACCACTATCAGATTAGAGCCATAAGGGCACTAGGCATCTACCACCCCACTACCACTATCAGATTAGAGCCATAAAGGCACTAGGCATCTACCACCCCACTACCACTATCAGATTAGAGCCATAATGGAGACTAGGTATCTACCACCCCACTACCACTATCAGATTAGAGCCATAAGGGCACTAGGCATCTACCACCCCACTACCACTATCAGATTAGAGCCATAAAGGCAGTAGGTATCTACCACCCCACTACCACTATCAGATTAGAGCCATAATGGAGACTAGGTATCTACCACACCACTACCACTACCAGATTAGAGCCATAATGAAGACTAGGTATCTACCACCCCACTACCACTATCAGATTAGAGCCATAATGGAGACTAGGTATCTACCACCCCACTACCACTATCAGATTAGAGCCATAATGGAGACTAGGTATCTACCACCCCACTACCTCTATAAGATTAGAGCCATAAGGGCACTTGGCATCTACCACCCCACTACCACTATCAGATTAGAGCCATAAAGGCACTAGGCATCTACCACCCCACTACCACTATCAGATTAGAGCCATAATGGAAACTAGGTATCTACCACCCCACTACCACTATCAGATTAGAGCCATAAAGGCACTAGGCATCTACCACCCCACTACCACTATCAGATTAGAGCCATAAAGGCACTAGGCATCTACCACCGCACTACCACTATCAGATTAGAGCCATAATGGAGACTAGGTATCTACCACCCCACTACCACTATCAGATTAGAGCCATAATGGAGACTAGGTATCTACCACCCCACTACCACTATCAGATTAGAGCCATAATGGAGACTAGGTATCTACCACCCCACTACCACTATCAGATTAGAGCCATAATGGAGACTAGGTATCTACCACCCCACTACCTCTATAAGATTAGAGCCATAAGGGCACTTGGCATCTACCACCCCACTACCACTATCAGATTAGAGCCATAAAGGCACTAGGCATCTACCACCCCACTACCACTATCAGATTAGAGCCATAATGGAAACTAGGTATCTACCACCCCACTACCACTATCAGATTAGAGCCATAAGGGCACTAGGCATCTACCAGCCCACTACCACTATCAGATTAGAGCCATAAAGGCACTAGGCATCTACCACCGCACTACCACTATCAGATTAGAGCCATAATGGAGACTAGGTATCTACCACCCCACTACCACTATCAGATTAGAGCCATAATGGAGACTAGGTATCTACCACCCCACTACCACTACCAGATTAGAGCCATAATGGAGACTAGGTATCTACCACCCCACTACCACTACCATTTAGCCATAATGGAGACTAGGTATCTACCACCCCACTACCACTATCAGATTAGAGACATAATGGAAACTAGGTATCTACCACCCCACTACCACTATCAGATTAGAGCCATAAGGGCACTAGGCATCTACCACCACACTACCACTACCAGATTAGAGCCATAAGGGCACTAGGCATCTACCACCCCGCTACCACTATCAGATTAGAGCCATAAGGGCACTAGACATCTACCACCCCACTACCACTATCAGATTAGAGCCATAATGGAAACTAGGTATTTGCCACCCCACTACCACTATCAGATTAGAGCCATAAGGGCACTAGGCATCTACCACCCCACTACCACTATCAGATTAGAGCCATAAAGGCACTAGGCATCTACCACCCCACTACCACTATCAGATTAGAGCCATAATGGAGACTAGGTATCTACCACCCCACTACCACTATCAGATTAGAGCCATAAGGGCACTAGGCATCTACCACCCCACTACCACTATCAGATTAGAGCCATAAAGGCACTAGGTATCTACCACCCCACTACCACTATCAGATTAGAGCCATAATGGAGACTAGGTATCTCCCACCCCACTACCACTATCAGATTAGAGCCATAATGGCGACTAGGTATCTACCACCCCACTACCACTATCAGATTAGAGCCATAATGGAGACTAGGTATCTACCACCCCACTACCACTATCAGATTAGAGCCATAATGGAGACTAGGTATCTACCACCCCACTACCTCTATAAGATTAGAGCCATAAGGGCACTTGGCATCTACCACCCCACTACCACTATCAGATTAGAGCCATAAAGGCACTAGGCATCTACCACCCCACTACCACTATCAGATTAGAGCCATAATGGAAACTAGGTATCTACCACCCCACTACCACTATCAGATTAGAGCCATAAGGGCACTAGGCATCTACCAGCCCACTACCACTATCAGATTAGAGCCATAAAGGCACTAGGCATCTACCACCGCACTTCCACTATCAGATTAGAGCCATAATGGAGACTAGGTATCTACCACCCCACTACCACTATCAGATTAGAGCCATAAAGGCACTAGGCATCTACCACCCCACTACCACTATCAGATTAGAGCCATAATGGAGACTAGGTATCTACCACCCCACTACCACTATCAGATTAGAGCCACAAGGGCACTAGGCATCTACTACCCCGCTACCACTATCAGATTAGAGCCATAAGGGCACTAGACATCTACCACCCCACTACCACTATCAGATTAGAGCCATAAGGGCACTAGGCATCTACCACCACACACCCACTATCAGATTAAAGCCATAAGGGCACTAGGCATCTACCACCCCGCTACCACTATCAGATTAGAGCCATAAGGGCACTAGACATCTACCACCCCACTACCACTATCAGATTAGAGCCATAATGGAAACTAGGTATCTGCCACCCCACTACCACTATCAGATTAGAGCCAAAAGGGCACTAGGCATCTTTCACCCCACTACCACTATCAGATTAGAGCCATAAAGGCACTAGGCATCTACCACCCCACTACCACTATCAGATTAGAGCCATAATGGAGACTAGGTATCTACCACCCCACTACCACTATCAGATTAGAGCCACAAGGGCACTAGGCATCTACTACCCCGCTACCACTATCAGATTAGAGCCATAAGGGCACTAGACATCTACCACCCCACTACCACTATCAGATTAGAGCCATAAGGGCACTAGGCATCTACCACCACACACCCACTATCAGATTAAAGCCATAAGGGCACTAGGAATCTACCACCCCGCTACCACTATCAGATTAGAGCCATAAGGGCACTAGACATCTACCACCCCACTACCACTATCAGATTAGAGCCATAATGGAAACTAGGTATCTACCACCCCACTACCACTATCAGATAAGAGCCATAAGGGCACTAGGCATCTACCACCCCGCTACCACTATCAGATTAGAGCCATAAGGGCACTAGACATCTACCACCCCACTACCACTATCAGATTAGAGCCATAATGGAAACTCGGTTTCTACCACCCCACTACCACTATCAGATTAGAGCCATAAGGGCACTAGGCATCTTTCACCCCACTACCACTATCAGATTAGAGCCATAAAGGCACTAGGCATCTACCACCCCACTAACACTATCAGATTAGAGCCATAAAGGCACATAATGGAGACTAGGTATCTACCACCCCACTACCACTATCAGATTAGAGCCATAAGGGCACTAGGCATCTACCACCCCACTACCACTATCAGATTAGAGCCATAAAGGCACTAGGTATCTACCACCCCACTACCACTATCAGATTAGAGCCATAATGGAGACTAGGTATCTACCACCCCACTACCACTATCAGATTAGAGCCATAATTGAGACTAGGTATCTACCACCCCTCTACCACTACCAGATTAGAGCCATAATGGAGACTAGGTATCTACCACCCCACTACCACTATCAGATTAGAGCCATAAGGGCACTAGGCATCTACCACCCCACTACCACTATCAGATTAGAGCCATAAAGGCACATAATGGAGACTAGGTATCTACCACCCCACTACAACTATCAGATTAGAGCCATAAGGGCACTAGGCATCTACCACCCCACTACCACTATCAGATTAGAGCCATAAAGGCACTAGGCATCTACCACCCCACTACCACTATCAGATTAGAGCCATAATGGAGACTAGGTATCTACCACCCCACTACCACTATCAGATTAGAGCAATAATGGAGACTAGGTATCTACCACCCCTCTACCACTACCAGATTAGAGCCATAATGGAGACTAGGTATCTACCACCCCACTACCACTATCAGATTAGAGCCATAAGGGCACTAGGCATCTACCACCACACTACCACTATCAGATTAGAGCCATAAGGGCACTAGGCATCTACCACCCCACTACCACTATCAGATTAGAGCCATAAGGGCACTAGACATCTACCACCCCACTACCACTATCAGATTAGAGCCATAATGGAAACTAGGTAACTCCCACCCCACTACCACTATCAGATTAGAGCCATAAGGGCACTAGGCATCTACCACCACACTACCACTATCAGATTAGAGCCATAAGGGCACTAGGCATCTACCACCCCGCTACCACTATCAGATTAGAGCCATAAGGGCACTAGACATCTACAACCCCACTACCACTATCAGATTAGAGCCATAATGGAAACTAGGTATCTGCCACCCCACTACCACTATCAGATTAGAGCCAAAAGGGCACTAGGCATCTTTCACCCCACTACCACTATCAGATTAGAGCCATAAAGGCACTAGGCATCTACCACCCCACTACCACTATCAGATTAGAGCCATAATGGAGACTAGGTATCTACCACCCCACTACCACTATCAGATTAGAGCCACAAGGGCACTAGGCATCTACTACCCCGCTACCACTATCAGATTAGAGCCATAAGGGCACTAGACATCTACCACCCCACTACCACTATCAGATTAGAGCCATAAGGGCACTAGGCATCTACCACCACACAACCACTATCAGATTAAAGCCATAAGGGCACTAGGCATCTACCACCCCGCTACCACTATCAGATTAGAGCCATAAGGGCACTAGACATCTACCACCCCACTACCACTATCAGATTAGAGCCATAATGGAAACTAGGTATCTACCACCCCACTACCACTATCAGATAAGAGCCATAAGGGCACTAGGCATCTACCACCCCGCTACCACTATCAGATTAGAGCCATAAGGGCACTAGACATCTACCACCCCACTACCACTATCAGATTAGAGCCATAATGGAAACTCGGTATCTACCACCCCACTACCACTATCAGATTAGAGCCATAAGGGCACTAGGCATCTTTCACCCCACTACCACTATCAGATTAGAGCCATAAAGGCACTAGGCATCTACCACCCCACTAACACTATCAGATTAGAGCCATAAAGGCACATAATGGAGACTAGGTATCTACCACCCCACTACCACTATCAGATTAGAGCCATAAGGGCACTAGGCATCTACCACCCCACTACCACTATCAGATTAGAGCCATAAAGGCACTAGGCATCTACCACCCCACTACCACTATCAGATTAGAGCCATAATGGAGACTAGGTATCTACCACCCCACTACCACTATCAGATTAGAGCCATAATGGAGACTAGGTATCTACCACCCCTCTACCACTACCAGATTAGAGCCATAATGGAGACTAGGTATCTACCACCCCACTACCACTATCAGATTAGAGCCATAAGGGCACTAGGCATCTACCACCACACTACCACTATCAGATTAGAGCCATAAGGGCACTAGGCATCTACCACCCCACTACCACTATCAGATTAGAGCCATAAGGGCACTAGACATCTACCACCCCACTACCACTATCAGATTAGAGCCATAATGGAAACTAGGTATCTACCACCCCACTACCACTATCAGATTAGAGCCATAAGGGCACTAGGCATCTACCACCACACTACCACTATCAGATTAGAGCCATAAGGGCACTAGGCATCTACCACCCCGCTACCACTATCAGATTAGAGCCATAAGGGCACTAGACATCTACAACCCCACTACCACTATCAGATTAGAGCCATAATGGAAACTAGGTATCTGCCACCCCACTACCACTATCAGATTAGAGCCAAAAGGGCACTAGGCATCTTTCACCCCACTACCACTATCAGATTAGAGCCATAAAGGCACTAGGCATCTACCACCCCACTACCACTATCAGATTAGAGCCATAATGGAGACTAGGTATTTACCACCCCACTACCACTATCAGATTAGAGCCATAAGGGCACTAGGCATCTACCACCCCACTACCACTATCAGATTAGAGCCATAAAGGCACATAATGGAGACTAGGTATCTACCACCCCACTACCACTATCAGATTAGAGCCATAAGGGCACTAGGCATCTACCACCCCACTACCACTATCAGATTAGAGCCATAAAGGCAGTAGGTATCTACCACCCCACTACCACTATCAGATTAGAGCCATAATGGAGACTAGGTATCTACCACACCACTACCACTACCAGATTAGAGCCATAATGAAGACTAGGTATCTACCACCCCACTACCACTATCAGATTAGAGCCATAATGGAGACTAGGTATCTACCACCCCACTACCACTATCAGATTAGAGCCATAATGGAGACTAGGTATCTACCACCCCACTACCTCTATAAGATTAGAGCCATAAGGGCACTTGGCATCTACCACCCCACTACCACTATCAGATTAGAGCCATAAAGGCACTAGGCATCTACCACCCCACTACCACTATCAGATTAGAGCCATAATGGAAACTAGGTATCTACCACCCCACTACCACTATCAGATTAGAGCCATAAGGGCACTAGGCATCTACCAGCCCACTACCACTATCAGATTAGAGCCATAAAGGCACTAGGCATCTACCACCGCACTACCACTATCAGATTAGAGCCATAATGGAGACTAGGTATCTACCACCCCACTACCACTATCAGATTAGAGCCATAATGGAGACTAGGTATCTACCACCCCACTACCACTATCAGATTAGAGCCATAATGGAGACTAGGTATCTACCACCCCACTACCACTATCAGATTAGAGCCATAATGGAGACTAGGTATCTACCACCCCACTACCTCTATAAGATTAGAGCCATAAGGGCACTTGGCATCTACCACCCCACTACCACTATCAGATTAGAGCCATAAAGGCACTAGGCATCTACCACCCCACTACCACTATCAGATTAGAGCCATAATGGAAACTAGGTATCTACCACCCCACTACCACTATCAGATTAGAGCCATAAGGGCACTAGGCATCTACCAGCCCACTACCACTATCAGATTAGAGCCATAAAGGCACTAGGCATCTACCACCGCACTACCACTATCAGATTAGAGCCATAATGGAGACTAGGTATCTACCACCCCACTACCACTATCAGATTAGAGCCATAATGGAGACTAGGTATCTACCACCCCACTACCACTACCAGATTAGAGCCATAATGGAGACTAGGTATCTACCACCCCACTACCACTACCATTTAGCCATAATGGAGACTAGGTATCTACCACCCCACTACCACTATCAGATTAGAGACATAATGGAAACTAGGTATCTACCACCCCACTACCACTATCAGATTAGAGCCATAAGGGCACTAGGCATCTACCACCACACTACCACTACCAGATTAGAGCCATAAGGGCACTAGGCATCTACCACCCCGCTACCACTATCAGATTAGAGCCATAAGGGCACTAGACATCTACCACCCGACTACCACTATCAGATTAGAGCCATAATGGAAACTAGGTATTTGCCACCCCACTACCACTATCAGATTAGAGCCATAAGGGCACTAGGCATCTACCACCCCACTACCACTATCAGATTAGAGCCATAAAGGCACTAGGCATCTACCACCCCACTACCACTATCAGATTAGAGCCATAATGGAGACTAGGTATCTACCACCCCACTACCACTATCAGATTAGAGCCATAAGGGCACTAGGCATCTACCACCCCACTACCACTATCAGATTAGAGCCATAAAGGCACTAGGTATCTACCACCCCACTACCACTATCAGATTAGAGCCATAATGGAGACTAGGTATCTACCACCCCACTACCACTATCAGATTAGAGCCATAATGGCGACTAGGTATCTACCACCCCACTACCACTATCAGATTAGAGCCATAATGGAGACTAGGTATCTACCACCCCACTACCACTATCAGATTAGAGCCATAATGGAGACTAGGTATCTACCACCCCACTACCTCTATAAGATTAGAGCCATAAGGGCACTTGGCATCTACCACCCCACTACCACTATCAGATTAGAGCCATAAAGGCACTAGGCATCTACCACCCCACTACCACTATCAGATTAGAGCCATAATGGAAACTAGGTATCTACCACCCCACTACCACTATCAGATTAGAGCCATAAGGGCACTAGGCATCTACCAGCCCACTACCACTATCAGATTAGAGCCATAAAGGCACTAGGCATCTACCACCGCACTTCCACTATCAGATTAGAGCCATAATGGAGACTAGGTATCTACCACCCCACTACCACTATCAGATTAGAGCCATAATGGAGACTAGGTATCTACCACCCCACTACCACTACCAGATTAGAGCCATAATGGAGACTAGGTATCTACCACACCACTACCACTACCAGATTAGAGCCATAATGGAGACTAGGTACTACCACCCCACTACCACTATCAGATTAGAGCCATAATGGAGACTAGGTATTTTCCACCCCACTACCACTACAAGATTAGAGCCATAATGGAGACTAGGTATCTACCACCCCACTACCACTACCATTTAGCCATAATGGAGACTAGGTATCTACCACCCCACTACCACTATCAGATTAGAGCCATAATGGAGACTAGGTATCTACCACCCCCACTACCTCTATCAGATTAGAGCCATAATGGAGAGTAGGTATCTTCCACCCCACTACCACTATCAGATTAGAGCCATAATGGAGACTAGGTATCTACCACCCCACTACCACTATCAGATTAGAGACATAATGGAAACTAGGTATCTACCACCCCACTACCACTATCAGATTAGAGCCATAAGGGCACTAGGCATCTACCACCACACTACCACTATCAGATTAGAGCCATAAGGGCACTAGGCATCTACCACCCCGCTACCACTATCAGATTAGAGCCATAAGGGCACTAGACATCTACCACCCCACTACCACTATCAGATTAGAGCCATAATGGAAACTAGGTATTTGCCACCCCACTACCACTATCAGATTAGAGCCATAAGGGCACTAGGCATCTACCACCCCACTACCACTATCAGATTAGAGCCATAATGGCGACTAGGTATCTACCACCCCACTACCACTATCAGATTAGAGCCATAATGGAGACTAGGTATCTACCACCCCACTACCACTATCAGATTAGAGCCATAATGGAGACTAGGTATCTACCACCCCACTACCACTATCAGATTAGAGCCATAATGGCACTAGGCATCTACCACCCCACTACCACTATCAGATTAGAGCCATAAGGGCACTAGGCATCTTTCACCCCACTACCACTATCAGATTAGAGCCATAAAGGCACTAGGCATCTACCACCCCACTAACACTATCAGATTAGAGCCATAAAGGCACATAATGGAGACTAGGTATCTACCACCCCACTACCACTATCAGATTAGAGCCATAAGGGCACTAGGCATCTACCACCCCACTACCACTATCAGATTAGAGCCATAAAGGCACTAGGCATCTACCACCCCACTACCACTATCAGATTAGAGCCATAATGGAGACTAGGTATCTACCACCCCACTACCACTATCAGATTAGAGCCATAATGGAGACTAGGTATCTACCACCCCTCTACCACTACCAGATTAGAGCCATAATGGAGACTAGGTATCTACCACCCCACTACCACTATCAGATTAGAGCCATAAGGGCACTAGGCATCTACCACCACACTACCACTATCAGATTCGAGCCATAAGGGCACTAGGCATCTACCACCCCACTACCACTATCAGATTAGAGCCATAAGGGCACTAGACATCTACCACCCCACTACCACTATCAGATTAGAGCCATAATGGAAACTAGGTATCTACCACCCCACTACCACTATCAGATTAGAGCCATAAGGGCACTAGGCATCTACCACCACACTACCACTATCAGATTAGAGCCATAAGGGCACTAGGCATCTACCACCCCGCTACCACTATCAGATTAGAGCCATAAGGGCACTAGACATCTACAACCCCACTACAACTATCAGATTAGAGCCATAATGGAAACTAGGTATCTGCCACCCCACTACCACTATCAGATTAGAGCCAAAAGGGCACTAGGCATCTTTCACCCCACTACCACTATCAGATTAGAGCCATAAAGGCACTAGGCATCTACCACCCCACTACCACTATCAGATTAGAGCCATAATGGAGACTAGGTATCTACCACCCCACTACCACTATCAGATTAGAGCCATAAGGGCACTAGGCATCTACCACCCCACTACCACTATCAGATTAGAGCCATAAAGGCACATAATGGAGACTAGGTATCTACCACCCCACTACCACTATCAGATTAGAGCCATAAGGGCACTAGGCATCTACCACCCCACTACCACTATCAGATTAGAGCCATAAAGGCACTAGGCATCTACCACCCCACTACCACTATCAGATTAGAGCCATAATGGAGACTAGGTATCTACCACCCCACTACCACTATCAGATTAGAGCCATAAGGGCACTAGGCATCTACCACCCCACTACCACTATCAGATTAGAGCCATAAAGGCACTAGGTATCTACCACCCCACTACCACTATCAGATTAGAGCCATAATGGAGACTAGGTATCTACCACCCCACTACCACTACCAGATTAGAGCCATAATGGCGACTAGGTATCTACCACCCCACTACCACTATCAGATTAGAGCCATAATGGAGACTAGGTATCTACCACCCCACTACCACTATCAGATTAGAGCCATAATGGAGACTAGGTATCAGATTAGAGCCATAAAGGCACTAGGCATCTACCACCCCACTACCACTATCAGATTAGAGCCATAAAGGCACTAGGCATCTACCACCGCACTACCACTATCAGATTAGAGCCATAATGGAGACTAGGTATCTACCACCCCACTACCACTATCAGATTAGAGCCATAATGGAGACTAGGTATCTACCACCCCACTACCACTACCAGATTAGAGCCATAATGGAGACTAGGTATCTACCACACCACTACCACTACCAGATTAGAGCCATAATGGAGACTAGGTATCTACCACCCCACTACCACTATCAGATTAGAGCCATAATGGAGACTAGGTATCTACCACCCCACTACCACTATCAGATTAGAGACATAATGGAGACTAGGTATCTACCACCCCACTACCACTATCAGATTAGAGCCATAAGGGCACTAGGCATCTACCACCACACTACCACTATCAGATTAGAGCCATAAGGGCACTAGGCATCTACCACCCCGCTACCAATATCAGATTAGAGCCATAAGGGCACTAGACATCTACCACCCCACTACCACTACCAGATTAGAGCCATAATGGAAACTCGGTATCTACCACCCCACTACCACTATCAGATTAGAGCCATAAGGGCACTAGGCATCTTTCACCCCACTACCACTATCAGATTAGAGCCATAAAGGCACTAGGCATCTACCACCCCACTACCACTATCAGATTAGAGCCATAAAGGCACGAGGCATCTACCACCCCACTACCACTATCAGATTAGAGCCATAATGGAGACTAGGTATCTACCACCCCACTACCACTATCAGATTAGAGCAATAATGGAGACTAGGTATCTACCACCCCTCTACCACTACCAGATTAGAGCCATAATGGAGACTAGGTATCTACCACCCCACTACCACTATCAGATTAGAGCCATAAGGGCACTAGGCATCTACCACCACACTACCACTATCAGATTAGAGCCATAAGGGCACTAGGCATCTACCACCCCACTACCACTATCAGATTAGAGCCATAAGGGCACTAGACATCTACCACCCCACTACCACTATCAGATTAGAGCCATAATGGAAACTAGGTAACTCCCACCCCACTACCACTATCAGATTAGAGCCATAAGGGCACTAGGCATCTACCACCACACTACCACTATCAGATTAGAGCCATAAGGGCACTAGGCATCTACCACCCCGCTACCACTATCAGATTAGAGCCATAAGGGCACTAGACATCTACAACATTTACATTTACATTTAAGTCATTTAGCAGACGCTCTTATCCAGAGCGACTTACAAATTGGAAAGTTCATACATATTCATCCTGGTCCCCCCGTGGGAACCCCACTACCACTATCAGATTAGAGCCATAATGGAAACTAGGTATCTGCCACCCCACTACCACTATCAGATTAGAGCCAAAAGGGCACTAGGCATCTTTCACCCCACTACCACTATCAGATTAGAGCCATAAAGGCACTAGGCATCTACCACCCCACTACCACTATCAGATTAGAGCCATAATGGAGACTAGGTATCTACCACCCCACTACCACTATCAGATTAGAGCCACAAGGGCACTAGGCATCTACTACCCCGCTACCACTATCAGATTAGAGCCATAAGGGCACTAGACATCTACCACCCCACTACCACTATCAGATTAGAGCCATAAGGGCACTAGGCATCTACCACCACACACCCACTATCAGATTAAAGCCATAAGGGCACTAGGCATCTACCACCCCGCTACCACTATCAGATTAGAGCCATAAGGGCACTAGACATCTACCACCCCACTACCACTATCAGATTAGAGCCATAATGGAAACTAGGTATCTACCACCCCACTACCACTATCAGATAAGAGCCATAAGGGCACTAGGCATCTACCACCCCGCTACCACTATCAGATTAGAGCCATAAGGGCACTAGACATCTACCACCCCACTACCACTATCAGATAAGAGCCATAAGGGCACTAGGCATCTACCACCCCGCTACCACTATCAGATTAGAGCCATAAGGGCACTAGACATCTACAACATTTACATTTACATTTAAGTCATTTAGCAGACGCTCTTATCCAGAGCGACTTACAAATTGGAAAGTTCATACATATTCATCCTGGTCCCCCCGTGGGAACCCCACTACCACTATCAGATTAGAGCCATAATGGAAACTAGGTATCTGCCACCCCACTACCACTATCAGATTAGAGCCAAAAGGGCACTAGGCATCTTTCACCCCACTACCACTATCAGATTAGAGCCATAAAGGCACTAGGCATCTACCACCCCACTACCACTATCAGATTAGAGCCATAATGGAGACTAGGTATCTACCACCCCACTACCACTATCAGATTAGAGCCACAAGGGCACTAGGCATCTACTACCCCGCTACCACTATCAGATTAGAGCCATAAGGGCACTAGACATCTACCACCCCACTACCACTATCAGATTAGAGCCATAAGGGCACTAGGCATCTACCACCACACACCCACTATCAGATTAAAGCCATAAGGGCACTAGGCATCTACCACCCCGCTACCACTATCAGATTAGAGCCATAAGGGCACTAGACATCTACCACCCCACTACCACTATCAGATTAGAGCCATAATGGAAACTAGGTATCTACCACCCCACTACCACTATCAGATAAGAGCCATAAGGGCACTAGGCATCTACCACCCCGCTACCACTATCAGATTAGAGCCATAAGGGCACTAGACATCTACCACCCCACTACCACTATCAGATTAGAGCCATAATGGAAACTCGGTCTCTACCACCCCACTACCACTATCAGATTAGAGCCATAAGGGCACTAGGCATCTTTCACCCCACTACCACTATCAGATTAGAGCCATAAAGGCACTAGGCATCTACCACCCCACTAACACTATCAGATTAGAGCCATAAAGGCACATAATGGAGACTAGGTATCTACCACCCCACTACCACTATCAGATTAGAGCCATAAGGGCACTAGGCATCTACCACCCCACTACCACTATCAGATTAGAGCCATAAAGGCACTAGGCATCTACCACCCCACTACCACTATCAGATTAGAGCCATAATGGAGACTAGGTATCTACCACCCCACTACCACTATCAGATTAGAGCCATAATGGAGACTAGGTATCTACCACCCCTCTACCACTACCAGATTAGAGCCATAATGGAGACTAGGTATCTACCACCCCACTACCACTATCAGATTAGAGCCATAAGGGCACTAGGCATCTACCACCACACTACCACTATCAGATTAGAGCCATAAAGGCACATAATGGAGACTAGGTATCTACCACCCCACTACAACTATCAGATTAGAGCCATAAGGGCACTAGGCATCTACCACCCCACTACCACTATCAGATTAGAGCCATAAAGGCACTAGGCATCTACCACCCCACTACCACTATCAGATTAGAGCCATAATGGAGACTAGGTATCTACCACCCCACTACCACTATCAGATTAGAGCAATAATGGAGACTAGGTATCTACCACCCCTCTACCACTACCAGATTAGAGCCATAATGGAGACTAGGTATCTACCACCCCACTACCACTATCAGATTAGAGCCATAAGGGCACTAGGCATCTACCACCACACTACCACTATCAGATTAGAGCCATAAGGGCACTAGGCATCTACCACCCCACTACCACTATCAGATTAGAGCCATAAGGGCACTAGACATCTACCACCCCACTACCACTATCAGATTAGAGCCATAATGGAAACTAGGTAACTCCCACCCCACTACCACTATCAGATTAGAGCCATAAGGGCACTAGGCATCTACCACCACACTACCACTATCAGATTAGAGCCATAAGGGCACTAGGCATCTACCACCCCACTACCACTATCAGATTAGAGCCATAAGGGCACTAGGTATCTACCACCCCACTACCACTATCAGATTAGAGCCATAATGGAAATCAGATTAGAGCCATAAGGGCACTAGGCATCTATCACCCCACTACCACTATCAGATTAGAGCCATAAAGGCATCTACCACCCCACTACCATTATCAGATTAGAGCCATAATGGAGACTAGGTATCTACCACCCCACTACCACTATCAGATTAGAGCCATAAGGGCACTAGGCATCTACCACCCCACTACCACTATCAGATTAGAGCCATAATGGAGACTAGGCATCTACCACCCCACTACCACTACCAGATTAGAGCCATAATGGAGACTAGGTATCTACCACACCACTACCACTACCAGATTAGAGCCATAATGGAGACTAGGTATCTACCACCCCACTACCACTATCAGATTAGAGACATAATGGAGACTAGGTATCTTCCACCCCACTACCACTACCAAATTGGAGCCATAATGGGGACTAGGTATCTACCACCCCACTACCACTATCAGATTAGAGCCATAATGGAGACTAGGTATCTACCACCCCAATACCTCTATCAGATTAGAGCCTTTATGGAGAGTAGGTATCTTCCACCCCACTACCACTATCAGATTAGAGCCATAATGGAGACTAGGCATCTATGACCCCACTACCACTATCAGATTAGAGCCATAAAGGCACCTACCACCCCACTACCACTATCAGATTAGAGCCATAATGGAGACTAGGTATCTACCACCCCACTACCACTATCAGATTAGAGCCATAAGGGCACTAGGCATCTACCACCCCACTACCACTATCAGATTAGAGCCATAAAGGCACTAGGCATCTACCACCCCACTACCACTGTATGATTAGAGCCATAATGGAGACTAGGCATCTACAACCCCACTACCACTACCAGATTAGAGCCATAATGGAGACTAGGTATCTACCACACCACTACCACTACCAGATTAGAGCCATAATGGAGACTAGGTATCTACCACCCCACTACCACTATCAGATTAGAGCCATAATGGAGACTAGGTATCTTCCACCCCACTACCACTACCAGATTAGAGACATAATGGAGACTAGGTATCTACCACACCACTACCACTACCAGATTAGAGCCCTAATGGAGACTAGGTATCTACCACCCCACTACCACTATCAGATTAGAGCCATAATGGAGACTAGGTATCTTCCACCCCACTACCACTACCAGATTAGAGCCATAATGGAGACTAGGTATCTACCACCCCACTACCACTACCAAATTGGAGCCATAATGGGGACTATGTATCTACCATCCCACTACCACTATCAGATTAGAGCCATAATGGAGACTAGGTATCTACCACCCCACTACCTCTATCAGATTAGAGCCATAATGGAGAGTAGGTATCTTCCACCCCACTACCACTATCAGATTAGAGCCATAATGGAGACTAGGTATCTACCACCCCACTACCACTACCAAATTAGAGCCATAATGGAGACTAGGTATCTACCACCCCACTACCACTATCAGATTAGAGCCATAATGGAGACTGGGTATCTACCAACCCACTACCTCTATCAGATTAGAGCCATAATGGAGAGTAGGTATCTTCCACCCCACTACCACTATCAGATTAGAGCCATAATGGAGACTAGGTATCTACCACCCCACTACCACTATCAGATTAGAGCCATAAGGGCACTAGGCATCTACCACCCCACTACCACTATCAGATTAGAGCCATAAAGGCACTAGGCATCTACCACCCCACTACCACTGTCAGATTAGAGCCATAATGGAGACTAGGCATCTACCACCCCACTACCACTACCAGATTAGAGCCATAATGGAGACTAGGTATCTACCACACCACTACCACTACCAGATTAGAGCCATAATGGAGACTAGGTATCTACCACCCCACTACCACTATCAGATTAGAGCCATAATGGAGACTAGGTATCTTCCACCCCACTACCACTACCAGATTAGAGACATAATGGAGACTAGGTATCTACCACCCCACTACCACTACCAGATTAGAGCCCTAATGGAGACTAGGTATCTACCACCCCACTACCACTATCAGATTAGAGCCATAATGGAGACTAGGTATCTTCCACCCCACTACCACTACCAGATTAGAGCCATAATGGAGACTAGGTATCTACCACCCCACTACCACTACCAAATTGGAGCCATAATGGGGACTATGTATCTACCATCCCACTACCACTATCAGATTAGAGCCATAATGGAGACTAGGTATCTACCACCCCACTACCTCTATCAGATTAGAGCCATAATGGAGAGTAGGTATCTTCCACCCCACTACCACTATCAGATTAGAGCCATAATGGAGACTAGGTATCTACCACCCCACTACCACTACCAAATTAGAGCCATAATGGAGACTAGGTATCTACCACCCCACTACCACTATCAGATTAGAGCCATAATGGAGACTAGGTATCTACCAACCCACTACCTCTATCAGATTAGAGCCATAATGGAGAGTAGGTATCTTCCACCCCACTACCACTATCAGATTAGAGCCATAATGGACACTAGGTATCTACCACCCCACTACCACTACCAAATTAGAGCCATAATGGAGACTAGGTATCTACCACCCCACTACCACTATCAGATTAGAGCCATAATGGAGACTAGGTATCTACCACCCCACTACCACTATCAGATTAGGGCCATAAGGGCACTAGGCATCTACCACCCCACTACCACTATCAGATTAGAGCCATAATGGAGACTAGGTATCTACCACCCCACTACCACTATCAGATTAGAGCCATAAT
Organism: Salvelinus alpinus; assembly: GCF_045679555.1. Classification (NCBI taxonomy): domain Eukaryota; kingdom Metazoa; phylum Chordata; class Actinopteri; order Salmoniformes; family Salmonidae; genus Salvelinus; species Salvelinus alpinus. The sequence goes on from NC_092088.1 coordinate 107,260,145, forward strand.
GGAGACTAGGTATCTACCACCCCACTACCACTATCAGATTAGAGCCATAAGGGCACGAGGCATCTATCACCCCACTACCACTATCAGATTAGAGCCATAAAGGCACTAGGCATCTACCACCCCACTACCACTATCAGATTAGAGCCATAATGGAGACTAGGTATCTACCACCCCACTACCACTATCAGATTATAGCCATAAGGGCACTAGGCATCTATCACCCCACTACCACTATCAGATTAGAGCCATGAAGGCACTAGGCATCTACCACCCAACTACCACTATCAGATTAGAGCCATAATGGAGACTAGGTATCTACCACCCCACTACCACTATCAGATTAGAGCCATAAGGGCACTAGGCATCTACCACCCCACTACCACTATCAGATTAGAGCCATAAAGGCACTAGGCATCTACCACTCCACTACCACTATCAGATTAGAGCCATAATGGAGACTAGGTATCTACCACCCCACTACCTCTATCAGATTAGAGCCATAATGGAGAGTAGGTATCTTCCACCCCACTACCACTATCAGATTAGAGCCATAATGGTGACTAGGTATCTACCACCCCACTACCACTACCAGATTAGAGCCATAATGGAGACTAGGTATCTACCACCCCACTACCACTATCAGATTAGAGCCATAATGGAGACTAGGTATCTACCACCCCACTACCACTATCAGATTAGAGCCATAAGGGCACTAGGCATCTACCACCCAGCTACCACTATCAGATTAGAGCCATAAGGGCACTAGACATCTACCACCCCACTACCACTATCAGATTAGAGCCATAATGGAGACTAGGTATCTACCAACCCACTACCACTATCAGATTAGAGCCATAAGGGCACTAGGCATCTATCACCCAACTACCACTATCAGATTAGAGCCATAAAGGCACTAGGCATCTACCACCCCACTACCACTATTAGATTAGAGCCATAATGGAGACTAGGTATCTACCACCCCACTACCACTATCAGATTAGAGCCAAAATGGAGACTAGGTATCTACCACCCCACTACCACTATCAGATTAGAGCCATAAGGGCAATAGGCATCTATCACCCCACTACCACTATCATATTAGAGCCATAAAGGCACCTACCACCCCACTACCACTATCAGATTAGAGCCATAATGGAGACTAGGTATCTACCACCCCACTACCACTATCAGATTAGAACCATAATGGAGACTAGGTATCTACCACCCCACTACCACTATCAGATTAGAGCCATAATGGACACTAGGTATCTACCACCCCACTACCACTATCAGATTAGAGCCATAAAGGCACTAGGCATCTACCACCCCACTACCACTACCAGATTAGAGCCATAATGGAGACTAGGTATCTACCACACCACTACCACTACCAGATTAGAGCCATAATGGAGACTAGGTATCTACCACCCCACTACCACTATCAGATTAGAGCCATAATGGAAACTAGGTATCTTCCACCCCACTACCACTACCAGATTAGAGCCATAATTGAGACTAGGTATCTACCACCCCACTACCACTACCAAATTGGAGCCATAATGGGGACTAGGTATCTACCACCCCACTACCACTATCAGATTAGAGCCATAATGGAGACTAGGTATCTACCACCCCATTACCTCTATCAGATTAGAGCCATTATGGAGAGTAGGTATCTTCCACCCCACTACTACTACCAGATTAGAGCCGTAATGGAGACTAGGTATCTACCACCCCACTACCACTACCAAATTGGAGCCATAATGGGGACTAGGTATCTACCACCCCACTACCACTATCAGATTAGAGCCATAATGGGGACTAGGTATCTACCACCCCACTACCACTATCAGATTAGAGCCATAATGGAGACTAGGTATCTACCACCCCATTACCTCTATCAGATTAGAGCCATTATGGAGAGTAGGTATCTTCCACCCCACTACTACTACCAGATTAGAGCCATAATGGAGACTAGGTATCTACCACCCCACTACCACTATCAGATTAGAGCCATAATGGAGACTAGGTATCTTCCACCCCACTACCACTACCAGATTAGAGCCATAATGGAGACTAGGTATCTACCACCCCACTACCACTATCAGATTAGAGCCATAATGGAGACTAGGTATCTTCCACCCCACTACCACTACCAGATTAGAGCCATAATGGAGACTAGGTATCTACCACCCCACTACCACTACCAAATTGGAGCCATAATGGGGACTATGTATCTACCACCCCACTACCACTATCAGATTAGAACCATAATGGAGACTAGGTATCTACCACCCCACTACCTCTATCAGATTAGAGCCATAAATGAGAGTAGGTATCTTCCACCCCACTACCACTACCAGATTAGAGCCATAATGGAGACTAGGTATCTACCACCCCACTACCACTACCAAATTGGAGCCATAATGGGGACTATGTATCTACCACCCCACTACCACTATCAGATTAGAACCATAATGGAGACTAGGTATCTACCACCCCACTACCTCTATCAGATTAGAGCCATAATGGAGAGTAGGTATCTTCCACCCCACTACCACTATCAGATTAGAGCCATAATGGAGACTAGGTATCTACCACCCCACTACCACTACCAAATTAGAGCCATAATGGAGACTAGGTATCTACCACCCCACTACCACTATCAGATTAGAGCCATAATGGAGACTAGGTATCTACCACCCCACTACCTCTATCAGATTAGAGCCATAATGGAGAGTAGGTATCTTCCACCCCACTACCACTATCAGATTATAGCCATAATGGACACTAGGTATCTACCACCCCACTACCACAACCAAATTAGAGCCATAATGGAGACCAGGTATCTACCACCCCACTACCACTATCAGATTAGAGCCATAATGGAGACTAGGTATCTACCACCCCACTACCACTATCAGATTAGAGCCATAAGGGCACTAGGCATCTACCACCCCACTACCACTATCAGATTAGAGCCATAATGGAGACTAGGTATCTACCACCCCACTACCACTATCAGATTAGAGCCATAAGGGCACTAGGCATCTACCACCCCACTACCACTATCAGATTAGAGCCATAAAGGCACTAGGCATCTACCACCCCACTACCACTACCAAATTAGAGCCATAATGGAGACTAGGTATCTACCACCCCACTACCACTATCAGATTATAGCCATAATGGAGACTAGGTATCTACCACCCCACTACCACTATCAGATTAGAGCCATAATGGAGAGTAGGTATCTACCACCCCACTACCACTACCAAATTAGAGCCATAATGGAGACTAGGTATCTACCACCCCACTACCACTATCAGATTAGAGCCATAATGGAGACTAGGTATCTACCACCCCACTACCACTATCAGATTAGAGCCATAAGGGCACTAGGCATCTACCACCCCACTACCACTATCAGATTAGAGCCATAATGGAGACTAGGTATCTACCACCCCACTACCACTATCAGATTAGAGCCATAATGGAGACTAGGTATCTACCACCCCACTACCACTATCAGATTAGAGCCATAAGGGCACTAGGCATCTACCACCCCACTACCACTATCAGATTAAAGCCATAAAGGCACTAGGCATCTACCACCCCACTACCACTATCAGATTAGAGCCATAATGGAGACTAGGTATCTACCACCCCACTACCACTATCAGATTAGAGCCATAAGGGCACTAGGCATCTACCACCCCACTACCACTATCAGATTAGAGCCATAAAGGCACTAGGCATCTACCACCCAACTACCACTATCAGATTAGAACCATAATGGAGACTAGGTATCTACCACCCCACTACCACTATCAGATTAGAGCCATAAGGGCACTAGGCATCTACCACCCCACTACCACTATCAGATTAGAGCCATAAAGGCACCTAGACATCTACCACCCCACTACCACTATCAGATTAGAGCCATAATGGAGAGTAGGTATCTTCCACCCCACTACCACTATCAGATTAGAGCCATAAGGGCACTAGGCATCTACCACCCCGCTACCACTACCAGATTAGAGCCATAATGGAGACTAGGTATCTACCACCCCACTACCACTATCAGATTAGAGCCATGAAGGCACTAGGCATCTACCACCCAACTACCACTATCAGATTAGAGCCATAATGGAGACTAGGCATCTACCACCCCACTACCACTATCAGATTAGAGCCATAAAGGCACTAGGCATCTACCACCCCACTACCACTATCAGAATAGAGCCATAATGGAGACTAGGTATCTAACACCCCACTACCTCTATCAGATTAGAGCCATAATGGAGAGTAGGTATCTTCCACCCCACTACCACTATCAGATTAGAGCCATAATGGAGACTAGGTATCTACCACCCCACTACCACTATCAGATTAGAGCCATAAAGGCACTAGGCATCTACCACCCCACTACCACTACCAGATTAGAGCCATAAATGAGACTAGGTATCTACCACACCACTACCACTACCAGATTAGAGCCATAATGGAGACTAGGTATCTACCACCCCACTACCACTATCAGATTAGAGCCATAATGGAGACTAGGTATCTACCACCCCACTACCACTATCAGATTAGAGCCATAAGGGCACTAGGCATCTATCACCCCACTACCACTATCAGATTAGAGCCATAAAGGCACTAGGCATCTACCACCCCACTACCACTATCAGATTAGAGCCATAATGGAGACTAGGTATCTACCACCCCACTACCACTATCAGATTAGAGCCATGAAGCCACTAGGCATCTACCACCCCACTACCACTATCAGATTAGAGCCATAATGGAGACTAGGCATCTACCACCCCACTACCACTATCAGATTAGAGCCATAAAGGCACTAGGCATCTACCACCCCACTACCACTATCAGATTAGAGCCATAATGGAGACTAGGTATCTAACACCCCACTACCTCTATCAGATTAGAGCCATAATGGAGAGTAGGTATCTTCCACCCCACTACCACTATCAGATTAGAGCCATAATGGAGACTAGGTATCTACCACCCCACTACCACTATCAGATTAGAGCCATAAGGGCAATAGGCATCTATCACTCCACTACCACTATCAGATTAGAGCCATAAAGGCACTAGGCATCTACCACCCCACTACCACTACCAGATTTGAGCCATAAATGAGACTAGGTATCTACCACACCACTACCACTACCAGATTAGAGCCATAATGGAGACTAGGTATCTACCACCCCACTACCACTATCAGATTAGAGCCATAATGGAGACTAGGTATCTAACACCCCACTACCTCTATCAGATTAGAGCCATAATGGAGAGTAGGTATCTTCCACCCCACTACCACTATCAGATTAGAGCCATAATGGAGACTAGGTATCTACCACCCCACTACCACTACCAGATTAGAGCCATAATGGAGACTAGGTATCTACCACCCCACTACCACTATCAGATTAGAGCCATAATGGAGACTAGGTATCTACCACCCCACTACCACTATCAGATTAGAGCCATAAGGGCACTAGGCATCTACCACCACACTACCACTATCAGATTAGAGCCATAAGGCCACTAGGCATCTATCACCGAACTACCACTATCAGATTAGAGCCATAAAGGCACTAGGCATCTACCACCCCACTACCACTATCAGATTAGAGCCATAATGGAGACAAGATATCTACCACCCCACTACCACTATCAGATTAGAGCCATAATGGAGACTAGGTATCTACCACCCCACTACCTCTATCAGATTAGAGCCATAATGGAGAGTAGGTATCTTCCACCCCACTACCACTATCAGATTAGAGCCATAATGGACACTAGGTATCTACCACCCCACTACCACTACCAAATTAGAGCCATAATGCAGACTAGGTATCTACCACCCCACTACCACTATCAGATTAGAGCCATAATGGAGACTAGGTATCTACCACCCCACTACCACTATCAGATTAGAGCCATAAGGGCACTAGGCATCTACCACCCCACTACCACTATCAGATTAGAGCCATAATGGAGACTAGGTATCTACCACCCCACTACCACTATCAGATTAGAGCCATAATGGAGAGTAGGTATCTTCCACCCCACTACCACTATCAGATTAGAGCCATAAGGGCACTAGGCATCTACCACCCCACTACCACTACCAGATTAGAGCCATAATGGAGACTAGGTATCTACCACCCCACTACCACTATCAGATTAGAGCCATAATGGAGACTAGGTATCTACCACCCCACTACCACTATCAGATTAGAGCCATAAGGGCACTAGGCATCTATCACCCCACTACCACTATCAGATTAGCGCCATAAAGGCACTAGGCATCTACCACCCCACTACCACTATCAGATTAGAGCCATAATGGAGACTAGGTATCTACCACCCCACTACCACTATCAGATTAGAGCCATGAAGCCACTAGGCATCTACCACCCAACTACCACTATCAGATTAGAGCCATAATGGAGACTAGGCATCTACCACCCCACTACCACTATCAGATTAGAGCCATAAAGGCACTAGGCATCTACCACCCCACTACCACTATCAGAATAGAGCCATAATGGAGACTAGGTATCTAACACCCCACTACCTCTATCAGATTAGAGCCATAATGGAGAGTAGGTATCTTCCACCCCACTACCACTATCAGATTAGAGCCATAATGGAGACTAGGTATCTACCACCCCACTACCACTATCAGATTAGAGCCATAAAGGCACTAGGCATCTACCACCCCACTACCACTACCAGATTAGAGCCATAAATGAGACTAGGTATCTACCACACCACTACCACTACCAGATTAGAGCCATAATGGAGACTAGGTATCTACCACCCCACTACCACTATCAGATTAGAGCCATAATGGAGACTAGGTATCTACCACCCCACTACCACTATCAGATTAGAGCCATAAGGGCACTAGGCATCTATCACCCCACTACCACTATCAGATTAGAGCCATAAAGGCACTAGGCATCTACCACCCCACTACCACTATCAGATTAGAGCCATAATGGAGACTAGGTATCTACCACCCCACTACCACTATCAGATTAGAGCCATGAAGCCACTAGGCATCTACCACCCAACTACCACTATCAGATTAGAGCCATAATGGAGACTAGGCATCTACCACCCCACTACCACTATCAGATTAGAGCCATAAAGGCACTAGGCATCTACCACCCCACTACCACTATCAGATTAGAGCCATAATGGAGACTAGGTATCTAACACCCCACTACCTCTATCAGATTAGAGCCATAATGGAGAGTAGGTATCTTCCACCCCACTACCACTATCAGATTAGAGCCATAATGGAGACTAGGTATCTACCACCCCACTACCACTATCAGATTAGAGCCATAAGGGCACTAGGCATCTACCACCCCACTACCACTACCAGATTAGAGCCATAAATGAGACTAGGTATCTACCACACCACTACCACTACCAGATTAGAGCCATAATGGAGACTAGGTATCTACCACCCCACTACCACTATCAGATTAGAGCCATAATGGAGACTAGGTATCTAACACCCCACTACCTCTATCAGATTAGAGCCATAATGGAGAGTAGGTATCTTCCACCCCACTACCACTATCAGATTAGAGCCATAATGGAGACTAGGTATCTACCACCCCACTACCACTACCAGATTAGAGCCATAATGGAGACTAGGTATCTACCACCCCACTACCACTATCAGATTAGAGCCATAATGGAGACTAGGTATCTACCACCCCACTACCACTATCAGATTAGAGCCATAAGGGCACTAGGCATCTATCACCCCACTACCACTATCAGATTAGCGCCATAAGGCCACTAGGCATCTATCACCGAACTACCACTATCAGATTAGAGCCATAAAGGCACTAGGCATCTACCACCCCACTACCACTATCAGATTAGAGCCATAATGGAGACAAGATATCTACCACCCCACTACCACTATCAGATTAGAGCCATAATGGAGACTAGGTATCTACCACCCCACTACCTCTATCAGATTAGAGCCATAATGGAGAGTAGGTATCTTCCACCCCACTACCACTATCAGATTAGAGCCATAATGGACACTAGGTATCTACCACCCCACTACCACTACCAAATTAGAGCCATAATGCAGACTAGGTATCTACCACCCCACTACCACTATCAGATTAGAGCCATAATGGAGACTAGGTATCTACCACCCCACTACCACTATCAGATTAGAGCCATAAGGGCACTAGGCATCTACCACCCCACTACCACTATCAGATTAGAGCCATAATGGAGACTAGGTATCTACCACCCCACTACCACTATCAGATTAGAGCCATAATGGAGACTAGGTATTTACCACCCCACTACCACTATCAGATTAGAGCCATAAGGGCACTAGGCATCTATCACCCCACTACCACTATCAGATTAGAGCCATAAGGGCACTAGGCATCTATCACCCCACTACCACTATCAGATTAGAGCCATAATGGAGACTAGGTATCTAACACCCCACTACCACTATCAGATTAGAGCCATAATGGAGACTAGGTATCTACCACCCCACTACCACTATCAGATTAGAGCCATAAGGGCACTAGGCATCTACCACCACACTACCACTATCAGATTAGAGCCATAAGGCCACTAGGCATCTATCACCCAACTACCACTATCAGATTAGAGCCATAAAGGCACTAGGCATCTACCACCCCACTACCACTATCAGATTAGAGCCATAATGGAGACTAGATATCTACCACCCCACTACCACTATCAGATTAGAGCCATAATGGAGACTAGGTATCTACCACCCCACTACCTCTATCAGATTAGAGCCATAATGGAGAGTAGGTATCTTCCACCCCACTACCACTATCAGATTAGAGCCATAATGGACACTAGGTATCTACCACCCCACTATCACTACCAAATTAGAGCCATAATGGAGACTAGGTATCTACCACCCCACTACCACTATCAGATTAGAGCCATAATGGAGACTAGGTATCTACCACCCCACTACCACTATCAGATTAGAGCCATAAGGGCACTAGGCATCTACCACCCCACTACCACTACCAGATTAGAGCCATAATGGAGACTAGGTATCTACCACCCAACTACCACTATCAGATTAGAGCCATAAAGGCACTAGGCATCTACCACCCCACTACCACTATCAGATTAGAGCCATAATGGAGACAAGATATCTACCACCCCACTACCACTATCAGATTAGAGCCATAATGGAGACTAGGTATCTACCACCCCACTACCTCTATCAGATTAGAGCCATAATGGAGAGTAGGTATCTTCCACCCCACTACCACTATCAGATTAGAGCCATAATGGACACTAGGTATCTACCACCCCACTACCACTACCAAATTAGAGCCATAATGGAGACTAGGTATATACCACCCCACTACCACTATCAGATTAGAGCCATAATGGAGACTAGGTATCTACCACCCCACTACCACTATCAGATTAGAGCCATAAGGGCACTAGGCATCTACCACCCCACTACCACTATCAGATTAGAGCCATAATGGAGACTAGGTATCTACCACCCCACTACCACTATCAGATTAGAGCCATAATGGAGACTAGGTATCTACCAACCCACTACCACTATCAGATTAGAGCCATAAGGGCACTAGGCATCTATCACCCCACTACCACTATCAGATTAGAGCCATAAGGGCACTAGGCATCTATCACCCCACTACCACTATCAGATTAGAGCCATAAAGGCACTAGGGATCTACCACCCCACTACCACTATCAGATTAGAGCCATAATGGAGACTAGGCATCTACCACCCCACTACCACTATCAGATTAGAGCCATAATGGAGACTAGGTATCTACCACCCCACTACCACTATCAGATTAGAGCCATAAGGGCACTAGGCATCTACCACCCCACTACCACTATCAGATTAGAGCCATAAAGGCACTAGGCATCTACCACCCCACTACCACTACCAAATTAGAGCCATAATGGAGACTAGGTATCTACCACCCCACTACCACTATCAGATTAGAGCCATAATGGAGACTAGGTATCTACCACCCCACTACCTCTATCAGATTAGAGCCATAATGGAGAGTAGGTATCTTCCACCCCACTACCACTATCAGATTAGAGCCATAATGGACACTGGGTATCTACCACCCCACTACCACTACCAAATTAGAGCCATAATGGAGACTAGGTATCTACCACCCCACTACCACTATCAGATTAGAGCCATAATGGAGACTAGGTATCTACCACCCCACTACCACTATCAGATTAGAGCCATAAGGGCACTAGGCATCTACCACCCCACTACCACTATCAGATTAGAGCCATAATGGAGACTAGGTATCTACCACCCCACTACCACTATCAGATTAGAGCCATAATGGAGACTAGGTATCTACCACCCCACTACCACTATCAGATTAGAGCCATAAGGGCACTAGGCATCTATCACCCCACTACCACTATCAGATTAAAGCCATAAAGGCACTAGGCATCTACCACCCCACTACCACTATCAGATTAGAGCCATAATGGAGACTAGGTATCTACCACCCCACTACCACTATCAGATTAGAGCCATAAGGGCACTAGGCATCTATCACCACACTACCACTATCAGATTAGAGCCATGAAGGCACTAGGCATCTACCACCCAACTACCACTATCAGATTAGAACCATAATGGAGACTAGGTATCTACCACCCCACTACCACTATCAGATTAGAGCCATAAGGGCACTAGGCATCTACCACCCCACTACCACTATCAGATTAGAGCCATAAAGGCACCTAGACATCTACCACCCCACTACCACTATCAGATTAGAGCCATAATGGAGAGTAGGTATCTTCCACCCCACTACCACTATCAGATTAGAGCCATAAGGGCACTAGGCATCTACCACCCCACTACCACTATCAGATTAGAGCCATAATGGAGACTAGGTATCTACCACCCCACTACCACTATCAGATTAGAGCCATAATGGAGACTAGGTATCTACCACCCCACTACCACTATCAGATTAGCGCCATAAAGGCACTAGGCATCTACCACCCCACTACCACTATCAGATTAGAGCCATAATGGAGACTAGGTATCTACCACCCCACTACCACTATCAGATTAGAGCCATGAAGCCACTAGGCATCTACCACCCAACTACCACTATCAGATTAGAGCCATAATGGAGACTAGGCATCTACCACCCCACTACCACTATCAGATTAGAGCCATAAAGGCACTAGGCATCTACCACCCCACTACCACTATCAGATTAGAGCCATGAAGCCACTAGGCATCTACCACCCCACTACCACTATCAGATTAGAGCCATAAGGGCAATAGGCATCTATCACCCCACTACCACTATCAGATTAGAGCCATAAAGGCACTAGGCATCTACCACCCCACTACCACTATCAGATTAGAGCCATAATGGAGACTAGGTATCTACCACCCCACTACCACTATCAGATTAGAGCCATAAAGGCACTAGGCATCTACCACCCAACTACCACTATCAGATTAGAGCCATAATGGAGACTAGGCATCTACCACCCCACTACCGCTATCAGATTAGAGCCATAATGGAGACTAGGTATCTACCACCCCACTACCACTATCAGATTAGAGCCATAAGGGCACTAGGCATCTATCACCCCACTACCACTATCAGATTAAAGCCATAAAGGCACTAGGCATCTACCACCCCACTACCACTATCAGATTAGAGCCATAATGGAGACTAGGTATCTACCACCCCACTACCACTATCAGATTAGAGCCATAAGGGCACTAGGCATCTATCACCACACTACCACTATCAGATTAGAGCCATGAAGGCACTAGGCATCTACCACCCAACTACCACTATCAGATTAGAACCATAATGGAGACTAGGTATCTACCACCCCACTACCACTATCAGATTAGAGCCATAAGGGCACTAGGCATCTACCACCCCACTACCACTATCATATTAGAGCCATAAAGGCACCTAGACATCTACCACCCCACTACCACTATCAGATTAGAGCCATAATGGAGAGTAGGTATCTTCCACCCCACTACCACTATCAGATTAGAGCCATAAGGGCACTAGGCATCTACCACCCCACTACCACTATCAGATTAGAGCCATAATGGAGACTAGGTATCTACCACCCCACTACCACTATCAGATTAGAGCCATAATGGAGACTAGGTATCTACCACCCCACTACCACTATCAGATTAGAGCCATAAGGGCACTAGGCATCTATCACCCCACTACCACTATCAGATTAGCGCCATAAAGGCACTAGGCATCTACCACCCCACTACCACTATCAGATTAGAGCCATAATGGAGACTAGGTATCTACCACCCCACTACCACTATCAGATTAGAGCCATGAAGCCACTAGGCATCTACCACCCAACTACCACTATCAGATTAGAGCCATAATGGAGACTAGGCATCTACCACCCCACTACCACTATCAGATTAGAGCCATAAGGGCACTAGGCATCTACCACCCCACTACCACTATCAGATTAGAGCCATGAAGCCACTAGGCATCTACCACCCCACTACCACTATCAGATTAGAGCCATAAGGGCAATAGGCATCTATCACCCCACTACCACTATCAGATTAGAGCCATAAAGGCACTAGGCATCTACCACCCCACTACCACTATCAGATTAGAGCCATAATGGAGACTAGGTATCTACCACCCCACTACCACTATCAGATTAGAGCCATAAAGCCACTAGGCATCTACCACCCAACTACCACTATCAGATTAGAGCCATAATGGAGACTAGGCATCTACCACCCCACTACCGCTATCAGATTAGAGCCATAAAGGCACTAGGCATCTACCACCCCACTACCACTATCAGATTAGAGCCATAATGGAGACTAGGTATCTAACACCCCACTACCTCTATCAGATTAGAGCCATAATGGAGAGTAGGTATCTTCCACCCCACTACCACTATCAGATTAGAGCCATAATGGAGACTAGGTATCTACCACCCCACTACCACTATCAGATTAGAGCCATAAAGGCACTAGGCATCTACCACCCCACTACCACTACCAGATTAGAGCCATAAATGAGACTAGGTATCTACCACACCACTACCACTACCAGATTAGAGCCATAATGGAGACTAGGTATCTACCACCCCACTACCACTATCAGATTAGAGCCATAATGGAGACTAGGTATCTACCACCCCACTACCACTATCAGATTAGAGCCATAAGGGCACTAGGCATCTATCACCCCACTACCACTATCAGATTAGAGCCATAAAGGCACTAGGCATCTACCACCCCACTACCACTATCAGATTAGAGCCATACTGGAGACTAGGTATCTACCACCCCACTACCACTATCAGATTAGAGCCATGAAGCCACTAGGCATCTACCACCCAACTACCACTATCAGATTAGAGCCATAATGGAGACTAGGCATCTACCACCCCACTACCACTATCAGATTAGAGCCATAAAGGCACTAGGCATCTACCACCCCACTACCACTATCAGATTAGAGCCATAATGGAGACTAGGTATCTAACACCCCACTACCTCTATCAGATTAGAGCCATAATGGAGAGTAGGTATCTTCCACCCCACTACCACTATCAGATTAGAGCCATAATGGAGACTAGGTATCTACCACCCCACTACCACTACCAGATTAGAGCCATAATGGAGACTAGGTATCTACCACCCCACTACCACTATCAGATTAGAGCCATAATGGAGACTAGGTATCTACCACCCCACTACCACTATCAGATTAGAGCCATAAGGGCACTAGGCATCTACCACCACACTACCACTATCAGATTAGAGCCATAAGGCCACTAGGCATCTATCACCCAACTACCACTATCAGATTAGAGCCATAAAGGCACTAGGCATCTACCACCCCACTACCACTATCAGATTAGAGCCATAATGGAGACAAGATATCTACCACCCCACTACCACTATCAGATTAGAGCCATAATGGAGACTAGGTATCTACCACCCCACTACCTCTATCAGATTAGAGCCATAATGGAGAGTAGGTATCTTCCACCCCACTACCACTATCAGATTAGAGCCATAATGGACACTAGGTATCTACAACCCCACTACCACTACCAAATTAGAGCCATAATGCAGACTAGGTATCTACCACCCCACTACCACTATCAGATTAGAGCCATAATGGAGACTAGGTATCTACCACCCCACTACCACTATCAGATTAGAGCCATAAGGGCACTAGGCATCTACCACCCCACTACCACTATCAGATTAGAGCCATAATGGAGACTAGGTATCTACCACCCCACTACCACTATCAGATTAGAGCCATAATGGAGACTAGGTATCTACCACCCCACTACCACTATCAGATTAGAGCCATAAGGGCACTAGGCATCTATCACCCCACTACCACTATCAGATTAGAGCCATAAGGGCACTAGGCATCTATCACCCCACTACCACTATCAGATTAGAGCCATAAAGGCACTAGGCATCTACCACCCCACTACCACTATCAGATTAGAGCCATAATGGAGACTAGGTATCTACCACCCCACTACCACTATCAGATTAGAGCCATGAAGCCACTAGGCATCTACCACCCAACTACCACTATCAGATTAGAGCCATAATGGAGACTAGGCATCTACCACCCCACTACCACTATCAGATTAGAGCCATAAAGGCACTAGGCATCTACCACCCCACTACCACTATCAGATTAGAGCCATAATGGAGACTAGGTATCTAACACCCCACTACCACTATCAGATTAGAGCCATAATGGAGACTAGGTATCTACCACCCCACTACCACTATCAGATTAGAGCCATAAGGGCACTAGGCATCTACCACCACACTACCACTATCAGATTAGAGCCATAAGGCCACTAGGCATCTATCACCCAACTACCACTATCAGATTAGAGCCATAAAGGCACTAGGCATCTACCACCCCACTACCACTATCAGATTAGAGCCATAATGGAGACTAGATATCTACCACCCCACTACCACTATCAGATTAGAGCCATAATGGAGACTAGGTATCTACCACCCCACTACCTCTATCAGATTAGAGCCATAATGGAGAGTAGGTATCTTCCACCCCACTACCACTATCAGATTAGAGCCATAATGGACACTAGGTATCTACCACTCCACTATCACTACCGAATTAGAGCCATAATGGAGACTAGGTATCTACCACCCCACTACCACTATCAGATTAGAGCCATAATGGAGACTAGGTATCTACCACCCCACTACCACTATCAGATTAGAGCCATAAGGGCACTAGGCATCTACCACCCCACTACCACTACCAGATTAGAGCCATAATGGAGACTAGGTATCTACCACCCAACTACCACTATCAGATTAGAGCCATAAAGGCACTAGGCATCTACCACCCCACTACCACTATCAGATTAGAGCCATAATGGAGACTAGGTATCTACCACCCCACTACCTCTATCAGATTAGAGCCATAATGGAGAGTAGGTATCTTCCACCCCACTACCACTATCAGATTAGAGCCATAATGGACACTAGGTATCTACCACCCCACTACCACTACCAAATTAGAGCCATAATGGAGACTAGGTATATACCACCCCACTACCACTATCAGATTAGAGCCATAATGGAGACTAGGTATCTACCACCCCACTACCACTATCAGATTAGAGCCATAAGGGCACTAGGCATCTACCACCCCACTACCACTATCAGATTAGAGCCATAATGGAGACTAGGTATCTACCACCCCACTACCACTATCAGATTAGAGCCATAATGGAGAGTAGGTATCTACCACCCCACTACCACTATCAGATTAGAGCCATAAGGGCATTAGGCATCTATCACCCCACTACCACTATCAGATTAGAGCCATAAGGGCACTAGGCATCTATCACCCCACTACCACTATCAGATTAGAGCCATAAAGGCACTAGGCATCTACCACCCCACTACCACTATCAGATTAGAGCCATAATGGAGACTAGGTATCTACCACCCCACTACCACTATCAGATTAGAGCCATGAAGCCACTAGGCATCTACCACCCCACTACCACTATCAGATTAGAGCCATAATGGAGACTAGGTATCTACCACCCCACTACCTCTATCAGATTAGAGCCATAATGGAGAGTAGGTATCTTCCACCCCAATACCACTATCAGATTAGAGCCATAATGGACACTAGGTATCTACCACCCCACTACCACTACCAAATTAGAGCCATAATGGAGACTAGGTATCTACCACCCCACTACCACTATCAGATTAGAGCCATAATGGAGACTAGGTATCTACCACCCCACTACCACTATCAGATTAGAGCCATAAGGGCACTAGGCATCTACCACCCCACTACCACTACCAGATTAGAGCCATAATGGAGACTAGGTATCTACCACCCCACTACCACTATCAGATTAGAGCCATAATGGAGACTAGGTATCTACCACTCCACTACCTCTATCAGATTAGAGCCATAATGGAGAGTAGGTATCTTCCACCCCACTACCACTATCAGATTAGAGCCATAATGGACACTAGGTATCTACCACCCCACTACCACTACCAAATTAGAGCCATAATGGAGACTAGGTATCTACCACCCCACTACCACTATCAGATTAGAGCCATAATGGAGACTAGGTATGTACCACCCCACTACCACTATCAGATTAGAGCCATAAGGGCACTAGGCATCTACCACCCCACTACCACTACCAGATTAGAGCCATAATGGAGACTAGGTATCTACCACCCCACTACCACTATCAGATTAGAGCCATAATGGAGACTAGGTATCTACCACCCCACTACCACTATCAGATTAGAGCCATAAGGGCACTAGGCATCTATCACCCCACTACCACTATCAGATTAGAGCCATAAGGGCACTAGGCATCTACCACCCCGCTACCACTATCAGATTAGAGCCATAAGGGCACTAGACATCTACCACCCCACTACCACTGTCAGATTAGAGCCATAATGGAGACTAGGTATCTACCAACCCACTACCACTATCAGATTAGAGCCATAAGGGCACTAGGCATCTATCACCCAACTACCACTATCAGATTAAGAGCCATAAAGGCACTAGGCATCTACCACCCCACTACCACTATTAGATTAGAGCCATAATGGAGACTAGGTATCTACCACCCCACTACCACTATCAGATTAGAGCCATAATGGAGACTAGGTATCTACCACCCCACTACCACTATCAGATTAGAGCCATAAAGGCACTAGGCATCTACCACCCCACTACCACTACCAGATTAGAGCCATAAATGAGACTAGGTATCTACCACACCACTACCACTACCAGATTAGAGCCATAATGGAGACTAGGTATCTACCACCCCACTACCACTATCAGATTAGAGCCATAAGGGCACTAGGCATCTACCACCCCACTACCACTATCAGATTAGAGCCATAAAGGCACCTACCACCCCACTACCACTATCAGATTAGTGCCATAATGGAGACTAGGTATCTACCACCCCACTACCACTATCAGATTAGAGCCATAAGGGCACTAGGCATCTACCACCCCACTACCACTATCAGATTAGAGCCATAATGGAGACTAGGTATCTACCACCCCACTACCACTATCAGATTAGAGCCATAATGGAGACTAGGTATCTACCACACCACTACCACTACCAGATTAGAGCCATAATGGAGACTAGGTATCTACCACCCCACTACCACTATCAGATTAGAGCCATAATGGAGACTAGGTATCTTCCACCCCACTACCACTACCAGATTAGAGCCATAATGGAGACTAGGTATCTACCACCCCACTACCACTACCAAATTGTAGCCATAATGGGGACTATGTATCTACCACCCCACTACCACTATCAGATTAGAGCCATAATGGAGACTAGGTATCTACCACCCCACTACCTCTATCAGATTAGAGCCATAATGGAGAGTAGGTATCTTCCAGCCCACTACCACTATCAGATTAGAGCCATAATGGAGACTAGGTATCTACCACCCCACTACCACTACCAAATTAGAGCCATAATGGAGAATAGGTATCTACCACCCCACTACCACTATCAGATTAGAGCCATAAGGGCACTAGGCATCTATCACCCCACTACCACTATCAGATTAGAGCCATAAAGGCACCTACCACCCCACTACCACTATCAGATTAGAGCCATACTGGAGACTAGGTATCTACCACCCCACTACCACTATCAGATTAGAGCCATAAGGGCACTAGGCATCTACCACCCCACTACCACTATCAGATTAGAGCCATAAAGGCACTAGGCATCTACCACCCCACTACCACTACCAGATTAGAGCCATAATGGAGACTAGGTATCTACCACACCACTACCACTACCAGATTAGAGCCATAATGGAGACTAGGTATCTACCACCCCACTACCACTATCAGATTAGAGCCATAATGGAGACTAGGTATCTTGCACCCCACTACCACTACCAGATTAGAGCCATAATGGGGACTAGGTATCTACCACACCACTACCACTACCAGATTAGAGCCTTAATGGAGACTAGGTATCTACCACCCCACTACCACTATCAGATTAGAGCCATAATGGAGACTAGGTATCTTCCACCTCACTACCACTACCAGATTAGAGCCATAATGGAGACTAGGTATCTACCACCCCACTACCACTACCAAATTGGAGCCATAATGGGGACTAGGTATCTACCACCCCACTACCACTATCAGATTAGAGCCATAATGGAGACTAGGTATCTACCACCCCATTACCTCTATCAAATTAGAGCCATTATGGAGAGTAGGTATCTTCCACCCCACTACCACTACCAGATTAGAGCCATAATGGAGACTAGGTATCTACCACCCCACTACCACTATCAGATTAGAGCCATAATGGAGACTAGGTATCTTCCACCCCACTACCACTACCAGATTAGAGCCATAATGGAGACTAGGTATCTACCACACCACTACCACTACCAGATTAGAGCCATAATGGAGACTAGGTATCTACCACCCCACTACCACTATCAGATTAGAGCCATAATGGAGACTAGGTATCTACCACCCCACTACCACTACCAGATTAGAGCCATAATGGAGACTAGGTATCTACCACCCCACTACCACTACCAAATTGGAGCCATAATGGGGACTATGTATCTACCACCCCACTACCACTATCAGATTAGAACCATAATGGAGACTAGGTATCTACCACCCCACTACCTCTATCAGATTAGAGCCATAATGGAGAGTAGGTATCTTCCACCCCACTACCACTATCAGATTAGAGCCATAATGGAGACTAGGTATCTACCACCCCACTACCACTACCAAATTAGAGCCATAATGGAGACTAGGTATCTACCACCCCACTACCACTATCAGATTAGAGCCATAATGGAGAGTAGGTATCTTCCACCCCACTACCACTATCAGATTATAGCCATAATGGACACTAGGTATCTACCACCCCGCTACCACTATCAGATTAGAGCCATAAGGGCACTAGACATCTACCACCCCACTACCACTGTCAGATTAGAGCCATAATGGAGACTAGGTATCTACCAACCCACTACCACTATCAGATTAGAGCCATAAGGGCACTAGATATCTAATACCCAACTACCACTATCAGATTAGAGCCATAAAGGCACTAGGCATCTACCACCCCACTACCACTATTAGATTAGAGCCATAATGGAGACTAGGTATCTACCACCCCACTACCACTATCAGATTAGAGCCATAATGGAGACTAGGTATCTACCACCCCACTACCACTATCAGATTAGAGCCATAAGGGCACTAGGCATCTACCACCCCACTACCACTACCAGATTAGAGCCATAAATGAGACTAGGTATCTACCACACCACTACCACTACCAGATTAGAGCCATAATGGAGACTAGGTATCTACCACCCCACTACCTCTATCAGATTAGAGCCATAATGGAGAGTAGGTATCTTCCACCCCACTACCACTATCAGATTAGAGCCATAATGGAGACTAGGTATCTACCACCCCACTACCACTACCAAATTAGAGCCATAATGGAGACTAGGTATCTACCACCCCACTACCACTATCAGATTAGAGCCATAATGGAGACTAGGTATCTACCACCCCACTACCACTATCAGATTATAGCCATAATGGACACTAGGTATCTACCACCCCACTACCACTATCAGATTAGAGCCATAAGGGCACTAGGCATCTACCACCCCACTACCACTGTCAGATTAGAGCCATAATGGAGACTAGGTATCTACCAACCCACTACCACTATCAGATTAGAGCCATAAGGGCACTAGGCATCTACCACCCCACTACCACTGTCAGATTAGAGCCATAATGGAGACTAGGTATCTACCAACCCACTACCACTATCAGATTAGAGCCATAAGGGCACTAGGCATCTATCACCCCACTACCACTATCAGATTAGAGCCATAAAGGCACTAGGCATCTACCACCCCACTACCACTATTAGATTAGAGCCATAATGGAGACTAGGTATCTACCACCCCACTACCACTATCAGATTAGAGCCATAATGGAGACTAGGTATCTACCACCCCACTACCACTATCAGATTAGAGCCATAATGGAGACTAGGTATCTACCACCCCACTACCACTATCAGATTAGAGCCATAAGGGAAATAGGCATCTATCACCCCACTACCACTACCAGATTAGAGCCATAAATGAGACTAGGTATCTACCACACCACTACCACTACCAGATTAGAGCCATAATGGAGACTAGGTATCTACCACCCCACTACCTCTATCAGATTAGAGCCATAATGGAGAGTAGGTATCTTCCACCCCACTACCACTATCAGATTAGAGCCATAATGGAGACTAGGTATCTACCACCCCACTACCACTACCAAATTAGAGCCATAATGGAGACTAGGTATCTACCACCCCACTACCACTATCAGATTATAGCCATAATGGACACTAGGTATCTACCACCCCGCTACCACTATCAGATTAGAGCCATAAGGGCACTAGACATCTACCACCCCACTACCACTGTCAGATTAGAGCCATAATGGAGACTAGGTATCTACCAACCCACTACCACTATCAGATTAGAGCCATAAGGGCACTAGGCATCTATCACCCAACTACCACTATCAGATTAGAGCCATAAAGGCACTAGGCATCTACCACCCCACTACCACTATTAGATTAGAGCCATAATGGAGACTAGGTATCTACCACCCCACTACCACTATCAGATTAGAGCCATAATGGAGACTAGGTATCTACCACCCCACTACCACTATCAGATTAGAGCCATAAGGGAAATAGGCATCTATCACCCCACTACCACTATCAGATTAGAGCCATAAAGGCACTAGGCATCTACCACCCCACTACCACTACCAGATTAGAGCCATAAATGAGACTAGGTATCTACCACACCACTACCACTACCAGATTAGAGCCATAATGGAGACTAGGTATCTACCACCCCACTACCACTATCAGATTAGAGCCATAAGGGCACTAGGCATCTATCACCCCACTACCACTATCAGATTAGAGCCATAAAGGCACCTACCACCCCACTACCACTATCAGATTAGAGCCATAATGGAGACTAGGTATCTACCACCCCACTACCACTATCAGATTAGAGCCATAAGGGCACTAGGCATCTACCACCCCACTACCACTATCAGATTAGAGCCATAACGGAGACTAGGTATCTACCACCCCACTACCACTATCAGATTAGAGCCATAATGGAGACTAGGTATCTACCACACCACTACCACTACCAGATTAGAGCCATAATGGAGACTAGGTATCTACCACCCCACTACCACTATCAGATTAGAGCCATAATGGAGACTAGGTATCTTCCACCCCACTACCACTACCAGATTAGAGCCATAATGGAGACTAGGTATCTACCACCCCACTACCACTACCAAATTTTAGCCATAATGGGGACTATGTATCTACCACCCCACTACCACTATCAGATTAGAGCCATAATGGAGACTAGGTATCTACCACCCCACTACCTCTATCAGATTAGAGCCATAATAGAGAGTAGGTATCTTCCAGCCCACTACCACTATCAGATTAGAGCCAAAATGGAGACTAGGTATCTACCACCCCACTACCACTACCAAATTAGAGCCATAATGGAGACTAGGTATCTACCACCCCACTACCACTATCAGATTAGAGCCATAATGGAGAGTAGGTATCTACCACCCCACTACCACTACCAGATTAGAGCCATAATGGAGAATAGGTATCTACCACCCCACTACCACTATCAGATTAGAGCCATAAGGGCACTAGGCATCTATCACCCCACTACCACTATCAGATTAGAGCCATAAAGGCACCTACCACCCCACTTCCACTATCAGATTAGAGCCATAATGGAGACTAGGTATCTACCACCCCACTACCACTATCAGATTAGAGCCATAAGGGCACTAGGCATCTACCACCCCACTACCACTATCAGATTAGAGCCATAAAGGCACTAGGCATCTACCACCCCACTACCACTACCAGATTAGAGCCATAACGGAGACTAGGTATCTACCACACCACTACCACTACCAGATTAGAGCCATAATGGAGACTAGGTATCTACCACCCCACTACCACTATCAGATTAGAGCCATAATGGAGACTAGGTATCTCCCACCCCACTACCACTACCAGATTAGAGCCATAATGGAGACTAGGTATCTACCACACCACTACCACTACCAGATTAGAGCCATAATGGAGACTAGGTATCTACCACCCCACTACCACTATCAGATTAGAGCCATAATGGAGACTAGGTATCTTCCACCTCACTACTACTACCAGATTAGAGCCATAATGGAGACTAGGTATCTACCACCCCACTACCACTACCAAATTGGAGCCATAATGGGGACTAGGTATCTACCACCCCACTACCACTATCAGATTAGAGCCATAATGGAGACTAGGTATCTACCACCCCATTACCTCTATCAGATTAGAGCCATTATGGAGAGTAGGTATCTTCCACCCCACTACCACTACCAGATTAGAGCCATAATGGAGACTAGGTATCTACCACCCCACTACCACTATCAGATTAGAGCCATAATGGAGACTAGGTATCTTCCACCCCACTACCACTACCAGATTAGAGCCATAATGGAGACTAGGTATCTACCACACCACTACCACTACCAGATTAGAGCCATAATGGAGAATAGGTATCTACCACCCCACTACCACTATCAGATTGGAGCCATAATGGGGACTAGGTATCTACCACCCCACTACCACTATCAGATTAGAGCCATAATGGAGACTAGGTATCTACCACCCCATTACCTCTATCAGATTAGAGCCATTATGGAGAGTAGGTATCTTCCACCCCACTACCACTACCAGATTAGAGCCATAATGGAGACTAGGTATCTACCACCCCACTACCACTATCAGATTAGAGCCATAATGGAGACTAGGTATCTTCCACCCCACTACCACTACCAGATTAGAGCCATAATGGAGACTAGGTATCTACCCCACACCACTACCACTACCAGATTAGAGCCATAATGGAGATCCATGGCTGTCCACCACCCCACTACCACTATCAGATTAGAGCCATAATGGAGACTAGGTATCTTCCACCCCACTACCACTACCAGATTAGAGCCATAATGGAGACTAGGTATCTACCACCCCACTACCACTACCAAACTGGAGCCATAATGGAGACTAGGTATCTACCACCCCACTACCACTATCAGATTAGAGCCATAATGGAGACTAGGTATCTACCACCCCACTACCACTATCAGATTAGAGCCATAATGGAGACCAGGTATCTACCACCCCACTACCACTATCAGATTAGAGCCATAATGGAGACTCGGTATCTACCACCCCACTACCACTATCAGATTAGAGCCATAATGGAGACTAGGTATCTACCACCCCACTACCTCTATCAGATTAGAGCCATAATGGAGAGTAGGTATCTTCCACCCCACTACCACTATCAGATTAGAGCCATAATGGACACTAGGTATCTACCACCCCACTACCACTACCAAATTAGAGCCATAATGGAGACCTGGTATCTACCACCCCACTACCACTATCAGATTAGAGCCATAATGGAGACTAGGTATCTACCACCCCACTACCACTATCAGATTAGAGCCATAAGGGCACTAGGCATCTACCACCCCACTACCACTATCAGATTAGAGCCATAATGGAGACTAGGTATCTACCACCCCACTACCACTATCAGATTAGAGCCATAATGGAGACTAGGTATCTACCACACCACTACCACTACCAGATTAGAGCCATAATGGAGACTAGGTATCTACCACCCCACTACCACTATCAGATTAGAGCCATAATGGAGACTAGGTATCTTCCACCCCACTACCACTACCAGATTAGAGCCATAATGGAGACTAGGTATCTACCACCCCACTACCACTACCAAATTGTAGCCATAATGGGGACTATGTATCTACCACCCCACTACCACTATCAGATTAGAGCCATAATGGAGACTAGGTATCTAACCCCCCTCTACCTCTATCAGATTAGAGCCATAATGGAGAGTAGGTATCTTCCAGCCCACTACCACTATCAGATTAGAGCCATAATGGAGACTAGGTATCTACCACCCCACTACCACTACCAAATTAGAGCCATAATGGAGACTAGGTATCTACCACCCCACTACCACTATCAGATTAGAGACATAATGGAGACTAGGTATCTACCACCCCACTACCTCTATCAGATTAGAGCCATAATGGAGAGTAGGTATCTTCCACCCCACTACCACTATCAGATTAGAGCCATAATGGACACTAGGTATCTATCACCCCACTACCACTACCAAATTAGAGCCATAATGGAGACTAGGTATCTACCACCCCACTACCACTATCAGATTAGAGCCATAATGGAGACTAGGTATCTACCACCCCACTACCACTATCAGATTAGAGCCATAAGGGCACTAGGCATCTACCACCCCACTACCACTATCAGATTAGAGCCATAATGGAGACTAGGTATCTACCACCCCACTACCACTATCAGATTAGAGCCATAATGGAGACTAGGTATCTACCACCCCACTACCACTATCAGATTAGAGCCATAAGGGCACTAGGCATCTATCACCCCACTACCACTATCAGATTAGAGCCATAAAGGCACTAGGCATCTACCACCCCACTACCACTATCAGATTAGAGCCATAATGGAGACTAGGTATCTACCACCCCACTACCACTATCAGATTAGAGCCATGAAGCCACTAGGCATCTACCACCCAACTACCACTATCAGATTCGAGCCATAATGGAGACTAGGCATCTACCACCCCACTACCACTATCAGATTAGAGCCATAAAGGCACTAGGCATCTACCACCCCACTACCACTATCAGATTAGAGCCATAATGGAGACTAGTTATCTAACACCCCACTACCTCTATCAGATTAGAGCCATAATGGAGAGTAGGTATCTTCCACCCCACTACCACTATCAGATTAGAGCCATAATGGAGACTAGGTATCTACCACCCCACTACCACTACCAGATTAGAGCCATAATGGAGACTAGGTATCTACCACCCCACTACCACTATCAGATTAGAGCCATAATGGAGACTAGGTATCTACCACCCCACTACCACTATCAGATTAGAGCCATAAGGGCACTAGGCATCTACCACCACACTACCACTATCAGATTAGAGCCATAAGGCCACTAGGCATCTATCACCCAACTACCACTATCAGATTAGAGCCATAAAGGCACTAGGCATCTACCACCCCACTACCACTATCAGATTAGAGCCATAATGGAGACTAGATATCTACCACCCCACTACCACTATCAGATTAGAGCCATAATGGAGACTAGGTATCTACCACCCCACTACCTCTATCTGATTAGAGCCATAATGGAGAGTAGGTATCTTCCACCCCACTACCACTATCAGATTAGAGCCATAATGGACACTAGGTATCTACCACCCCACTACCACTACCAAATTAGAGCCATAATGGAGACTAGGTATCTACCACCCCACTACCACTATCAGATTAGAGCCATAATGGAGACTAGGTATCTACCACCCCACTACCACTATCAGATTAGAGCCATAAGGGCACTAGGCATCTACCACCCCACTACCACTATCAGATTAGAGCCATAATGGAGACTAGGTATATACCACCCCACTACCACTATCAGATTAGAGCCATAATGGAGACTAGGTATCTACCACCCCACTACCACTATCAGATTAGAGCCATGAAGCCACTAGGCATCTACCACCCAACTACCACTATCGGATTAGAGCCATAATGGAGACTAGGCATCTACCACCCCACTACCACTATCAGATTAGAGCCATAAAGGCACTAGGCATCTACCACCCCACTACCACTATCAAATTAGAGCCATAATGGAGACTAGATATATAACACCCCACTACCTCTATCAGATTAGAGCCATAATGGAGAGTAGGTATCTTCCACCCCACTACCACTATCAGATTAGAGCCATAATGGAGACTAGGTATCTACCACCCCACTACCACTACCAGATTAGAGCCATAATGGAGACTAGGTATCTACCACCCCACTACCACTATCAGATTAGAGCCATAAGGGCACTAGGCATCTACCACCACACTACCACTATCAGATTAGAGCCATAAGGTCACTAGGCATCTATCACCCCACTACCACTATCAGATTAGAGCCATAAAGGCACTAGGCATCTACCACCCCACTACCACTATCAGATTAGAGCCATAATGGAGACTAGATATCTACCACCCTACTACCACTATCAGATTAGAGCCATAATGGAGACTAGGTATCTTCCACCCCACTACCACTACCAGATTAGAGCCATAATGGAGACTAGGTATCTACCACACCACTACCACTACCAGATTAGAGCCATAATGGAGACTAGGTATCTACCACCCCACTACCACTATCAGATTAGAGCCATAATGGAGACTAGGTATCTTCCACCCCACTACCACTACCAGATTAGAGCCATAATGGAGACTAGGTATCTACCACCCCACTACCACTACCAAATTGGAGCCATAATGAGGACTATGTATCTACCACCCCACTACCACTATCAGATTAGAACCATAATGGAGACTAGGTATCTACCACCCCACTACCTCTATCAGATTAGAGCCATAATGGAGACTAGGTATCTACCACCCCACTACCACTATCAGATTAGAGCCATAATGGAGACTAGGTATCTACCACCCCACTACCAATATCAGATTAGAGCCATAATGGAGACTAGGTATCTACCACCCCACTACCTCTATCAGATTAGAGCCATAATGGAGAGTAGGTATCTTCCACCCCACTACCACTATCAGATTATAGCCATAATGGACACTAGGTATCTACCACCCCACTACCACTACCAAATTAGAGCCATAATGGAGACCAGGTATCTACCACCCCACTACCACTATCAGATTAGAGCCATAATGGAGACTAGGTATCTACCACCCCACTACCACTATCAGATTAGAGCCATAAGGGCACTAGGCATCTACCACCCCACTACCACTATCAGATTAGAGCCATAATGGAGACTAGGTATCTACCACCCCACTACCACTATCAGATTAGAGCCATAATGGAGACTAGGTATCTACCACACCACTACCACTACCAGATTAGAGCCATAATGGAGACTAGGTATCTACCACCCCACTACCACTATCAGATTAGAGCCATAATGGAGACTAGGTATCTTCCACACCACTACCACTACCAGATTAGAGCCATAATGGAGACTAGGTATCTACCACCCCACTACCACTACCAAATTGTAGGCATAATGGGGACTATGTATCTACCACCCCACTACCACTATCAGATTAGAGCCATAATGGAGACTAGGTATCTACCACCCCACTACCTCTATCAGATTAGAGCCATAATGGAGAGTAGGCATCTTCCAGCCCACTACCACTATCAGATTAGAGCCATAATGGAGACTAGGTATCTACCACCCCACTACCACTACCAAATTAGAGCCATAATGGAGACTAGGTATCTACCACCCCACTACCACTATCAGATTAGAGCCATAATGGAGACTAGGTATCTACCACCCCACTACCTCTATCAGATTAGAGCCATAATGGAGAGTAGGTATCTTCCACCCCACTACCACTATCAGATTAGAGCCATAATGGACACTAGGTATCTACCACCCCACTACCACTACCAAATTAGAGCCATAATGGAGACTAGGTATCTACCACCCCACTACCACTATCAGATTAGAGCCATAATGGAGACTAGGTATCTACCACCCCACTACCACTATCAGATTAGAGCCATAAGGGCACTAGGCATCTACCACCCCACTACCACTATCAGATTAGAGCCATAATGGAGACTAGGTATCTACCACCCCACTACCACTATCAGATTAGAGCCATAATGGAGACTAGGTATCTACCACCCCACTACCACTATCAGATTAGAGCCATAAGGGCACTAGGCATCTATCACCCCACTACCACTATCAGATTAGAGCCATAAAGGCACTAGGCATCTACCACCCCACTACCACTATCAGATTAGAGCCATAATGGAGACTAGGTATCTACCACCCCACTACCACTATCAGATTAGAGCCATGAAGCCACTAGGCATCTACCACCCAACTACCACTATCAGATTCGAGCCATAATGGAGACTAGGCATCTACCACCCCACTACCACTATCAGATTAGAGCCATAAAGGCACTAGGCATCTACCACCCCACTACCACTATCAGATTAGAGCCATAATGGAGACTAGTTATCTAACACCCCACTACCTCTATCAGATTAGAGCCATAATGGAGAGTAGGTATCTTCCACCCCACTACCACTATCAGATTAGAGCCATAATGGAGACTAGGTATCTACCACCCCACTACCACTACCAGATTAGAGCCATAATGGAGACTAGGTATCTACCACCCCACTACCACTATCAGATTAGAGCCATAATGGAGACTAGGTATCTACCACCCCACTACCACTATCAGATTAGAGCCATAAGGGCACTAGGCATCTACCACCACACTACCACTATCAGATTAGAGCCATAAGGCCACTAGGCATCTATCACCCAACTACCACTATCAGATTAGAGCCATAAAGGCACTAGGCATCTACCACCCCACTACCACTATCAGATTAGAGCCATAATGGAGACTAGATATCTACCACCCCACTACCACTATCAGATTAGAGCCATAATGGAGACTAGGTATCTACCACCCCACTACCTCTATCAGATTAGAGCCATAATGGAGAGTAGGTATCTTCCACCCCACTACCACTATCAGATTAGAGCCATAATGGACACTAGGTATCTACCACCCCACTACCACTACCAAATTAGAGCCATAATGGAGACTAGGTATCTACCACCCCACTACCACTATCAGATTAGAGCCATAATGGAGACTAGGTATCTACCACCCCACTACCACTATCAGATTAGAGCCATAAGGGCACTAGGCATCTACCACCCCACTACCACTATCAGATTAGAGCCATAATGGAGACTAGGTATCTACCACCCCACTACCACTATCAGATTAGAGCCATAATGGAGACTAGGTATCTACCACCCCACTACCACTATCAGATTAGAGCCATAAGGGCACTAGGCATCTATCACCCCACTACCACTATCAGATTAGAGCCATAAGGGCACTAGGCATCTATCACCCCACTACCACTATCAGATTAGAGCCATAAAGGCACTAGGCATCTACCACCCCACTACCACTATCAGATTAGAGCCATAATGGAGACTAGGTATCTACCACCCCACTACCACTATCAGATTAGAGCCATGAAGCCACTAGGCATCTACCACCCAACTACCACTATCGGATTAGAGCCATAATGGAGACTAGGCATCTACCACCCCACTACCACTATCAGATTAGAGCCATAAAGGCACTAGGCATCTACCACCCCACTACCACTATCAAATTAGAGCCATAATGGAGACTAGATATCTAACACCCCACTACCTCTATCAGATTAGAGCCATAATGGAGAGTAGGTATCTTCCACCCCACTACCACTATCAGATTAGAGCCATAATGGAGACTAGGTATCTACCACCCCACTACCACTACCAGATTAGAGCCATAATGGAGACTAGGTATCCTACCACCCCACTACCACTATCAGATTAGAGCCATAATGGAGACTAGGTATCTACCACCCCACTACCACTATCAGATTAGAGCCATAAGGGCACTAGGCATCTACCACCACACTACCACTATCAGATTAGAGCCATAAGGCCACTAGGCATCTATCACCCAACTACCACTATCAGATTAGAGCCATAAAGGCACTAGGCATCTACCACCCCACTACCACTATCAGATTAGAGCCATAATGGAGACTAGATATCTACCACCCTACTACCACTATCAGATTAGAGCCATAATGGAGACTAGGTATCTACCACCCCACTACCTCTATCAGATTAGAGCCATAATGGAGAGTAGGTATCTTCCACCCCACTACCACTATCAGATTAGAGCCATAATGGACACTAGGTATCTACCACCCCACTACCACTACCAAATTAGAGCCATAATGGAGACTAGGTATCTACCACCCCACTACCACTATCAGATTAGAGCCATAATGGAGACTAGGCATCTACCACCCCACTACCACTATCAGATTAGAGCCATAAAGGCACTAGGCATCTACCACCCCACTACCACTATTAGATTAGAGCCATAATGGAGACTAGGTATCTAACACCCCACTACCTCTATCAGATTAGAGCCATAATGGAGAGTAGGTATCTTCCACCCCACTACCACTATCAGATTAGAGCCATAATGGAGACTAGGTATCTACCACCCCACTACCACTACCAGATTAGAGCCATAATGGAGACTAGGTATCTACCACCCCACTACCACTATCAGATTAGAGCCATAATGGAGACTAGGTATCTACCACCCCACTACCACTATCAGATTAGAGCCATAAGGGCACTAGGCATCTACCACCACACTACCACTATCAGATTAGAGCCATAAGGCCACTAGGCATCTATCACCCAACTACCACTATCAGATTAGAGCCATAAAGGCACTAGGCATCTACCACCCCACTACCACTATCAGATTAGAGCCATAATGGAGACTAGATATCTACCACCCTACTACCACTATCAGATTAGAGCCATAATGGAGACTAGGTATCTACCACCCCACTACCTCTATCAGATTAGAGCCATAATGGAGAGTAGGTATCTTCCACCCCACTACCACTATCAGATTAGAGCCATAATGGACACTAGGTATCTACCACCCCACTACCACTACCAAATTAGAGCCATAATGGAGACTAGGTATCTACCACCCCACTACCACTATCAGATTAGAGCCATAATGGAGACTAGGTATCTACCACCCCACTACCACTATCAGATTAGAGCCATAAGGGCACTAGGCATCTACCACCCCACTACCACTATCAGATTAGAGCCATAATGGAAACTAGGTATCTACCACCCCACTACCACTATCAGATTAGAGCCATAATGGAGACTAGGTATCTACCACCCCACTACCACTATCAGATTAGAGCCATAAGGGCACTAGGCATCTATCACCCCACTACCACTATCAGATTAGAGCCATAAAGGCACTAGGCATCTACCACCCCACTACCACTATCAGATTAGAGCCATAATGGAGACTAGGTATCTACCACCCCACTACCACTATCAGATTAGAGCCATGAAGCCACTAGGCATCTACCACCCAACTACCACTATCAGATTAGAGCCATAATGGAGACTAGGCATCTACCACCCCACTACCACTATCAGATTAGAGCCATAAAGGCACTAGGCATCTACCACCCCACTACCACTATTAGATTAGAGCCATAATGGAGACTAGGTATCTAACACCCCACTACCTCTATCAGATTAGAGCCATAATGGAGAGTAGGTATCTTCCACCCCACTACCACTATCAGATTAGAGCCATAATGGAGACTAGGTATCTACCACCCCACTACCACTACCAGATTAGAGCCATAATGGAGACTAGGTATCTACCACCCCACTACCACTATCAGATTAGAGCCATAATGGAGACTAGGTATCTACCACCCCACTACCACTATCAGATTAGAGCCATAAGGGCACTAGGCATCTACCACCACACTACCACTATCAGCTTAGAGCCATAAGGGCACTAGGCATCTATCACCCAACTACCACTATCAGATTAGAGCCATAAAGGCACTAGGCATCTACCACCCCACTACCACTATCAGATTAGAGCCATAATGGAGACTAGATATCTACCACCCCACTACCACTATCAGATTAGAGCCATAATGGAGACTAGGTATCTACCACCCCACTACCACTATCAGATTAGAGCCATAAGGGCACTAGGCATCTATCACCCCACTACCACTATCAGATTAGAGCCATAAGGGCACTAGGCATCTACCACCCCGCTACCACTATCAGATTAGAGCCATAAGGGCACTAGACATCTACCACCCCACTACCACTGTCAGATTAGAGCCATAATGGAGACTAGGTATTTACCAACCCACTACCACTATCAGATTAGAGCCATAAGGGCACTAGGCATCTATCACCCAACTCCCACTATCAGATTAGAGCCATAAAGGCACTAGGCATCTACCACCCCACTACCACTATTAGATTAGAGCCATAATGGAGACTAGGTATCTACCACCCCACTACCACTATCAGATTAGAGCCATATTGGAGACTAGGTATCTACCACCCCACTACCACTATCAGATTAGAGCCATAAGGGCAATAGGCATCTATCACCCCACTATCACTATCAGATTAGAGCCATAAAGGCACTAGGCATCTACCACCCCACTACCACTACCAGATTAGAGCCATAAATGAGACTAGGTATCTACCACACCACTACCACTACCAGATTAGAGCCATAATGGAGACTAGGTATCTACCACCCCACTACCACTATCAGATTAGAGCCATAAGGGCACTAGGCATCTATCACCCCACTACCACTATCAGATTAGAGCCATAAAGGCACCTACCACCCCACTACCACTATCAGATTAGAGCCATAATGGAGACTAGGTATCTACCACCCCACTACCACTATCAGATTAGAGCCATAAGGGCACTAGGCATCTACCACCCCACTACCACTATCAGATTAGAGCCATAATGGAGACTAGGTATCTACCACCCCACTACCACTATCAGATTAGAGCCATAATGGAGACTAGGTATCTACCACCCCACTACCACTACCAGATTAGAGCCATAATGGAGACTAGGTATCTACCACACCACTACCACTACCAGATTAGAGCCATAATGGAGACTAGGTATCTACCACCCCACTACCACTATCAGATTAGAGCCATAATGGAGACTAGGTATCTTCCACCTCACTACCACTACCAGATTAGAGCCATAATGGAGACTAGGTATCTACCACACCACTACCACTACCAAATTGGAGCCATAATGGGGACTAGGTATCTACCACCCCACTACCACTATCAGATTAGAGCCATAATGGAGACTAGGTATCTACCACCCCATTACCTCTATCAGATTAGAGCCATTATGGAGAGTAGGTATCTTCCACCCCACTACCACTACCAGATTAGAGCCATAATGGAGACTAGGTATCTACCACCCCACTACCACTATCAGATTAGAGCCATAATGGAGACTAGGTATCTTCCACCCCACTACCACTACCAGATTAGAGCCATAATGGAGACTAGGTATCTACCACACCACTACCACTACCAGATTAGAGCCATAATGGAGACTAGGTATCTACCACCCCACTACCACTATCAGATTAGAGCCATAATGGAGACTAGGTATCTTCCACCCCACTACCACTACCAGATTAGAGCCATAATGGAGACTAGGTATCTCCCAACCCACTACCACTACCAAATTGGAGCCATAATGGGGACTATGTATCTACCACCCCACTACCACTATCAGATTAGAACCATAATGGAGACTAGGTATCTACCACCCCACTACCTCTATCAGATTAGAGCCATAATGGAGAGTAGGTATCTTCCACCCCACTACCACTATCAGATTAGAGCCATAATGGAGACTAGGTATCTACCACCCCACTACCACTACCAAATTAGAGCCATAATGGAGACTAGGTATCTACCACCCCACTACCACTATCAGATTAGAGCCATAATGGAGACTAGGTATCTACCACCCCACTACTTCTATCAGATTAGAGCCATAATGGAGAGTAGGTATCTTCCACCCCACTACCACTATCAGATTATAGCCATAATGGACACTAGGTATCTACCACCCCACTACCACTACCAAATTAGAGCCATAATGGAGACCAGGTATCTACCACCCCACTACCACTATCAGATTAGAGCCATAATGGAGACCAGGTATCTACCACCCCACTACCACTATCAGATTAGAGCCATAATGGAGACTAGGTATCTACCACCCCACTACCACTATCAGATTAGAGCCATAAGGGCACTAGGCATCTACCACCCCACTACCACTATCAGATTAGAGCCATAATGGAGACTGAGGTATCTACCACCCCACTACCACTATCAGATTAGAGCCATAATGGAGACTAGGTATCTACCACACCACTACCACTACCAGATTAGAGCCATAATGGAGACTAGGTATCTACCACCCCACTACCACTATCAGATTAGAGCCATAATGGAGACTAGGTATCTTCCACCCCACTACCACTACCAGATTAGAGCCATAATGGAGACTAGGTATCTACCACCCCACTACCACTACCAAATTGTAGCCATAATGGGGACTATGTATCTACCACCCCACTACCACTATCAGATTAGAGCCATAATGGAGACTAGGTTTCTACCACCCCACTACCTCTATCAGATTAGAGCCATAATGGAGAGTAGGTATCTTCCAGCCCACTACCACTATCAGATTAGAGCCATAATGGAGACTAGGTATCTACCACCCCACTACCACTACCAAATTAGAGCCATAATGGAGACTAGGTATCTACCACCCCACTACCACTATCAGATTAGAGCCATAATGGAGACTAGGTATCTACCACCCCACTACCTCTATCAGATTAGAGCCATAATGGAGAGTAGGTATCTTCCACCCCACTACCACTATCAGATTAGAGCCATAATGGACACTAGGTATCTACCACCCCACTACCACTACCAAATTAGAGCCATAATGGAGACTAGGTATCTACCACCCCACTACCACTATCAGATTAGAGCCATAATGGAGACTAGGTATCTACCACCCCACTACCACTATCAGATTAGAGCCATAAGGGCACTAGGCATCTACCACCCCACTACCACTATCAGATTAGAGCCATAATGGAGACTAGGTATCTACCACCCCACTACCACTATCAGATTAGAGCCATAATGGAGACTAGGTATCTACCACCCCACTACCACTATCAGATTAGAGCCATAAGGGCACTAGGCATCTATCACCCCACTACCACTATCAGATTAGAGCCATAAAGGCACTAGGCATCTACCACCCCACTACCACTATCAGATTAGAGCCATAATGGAGACTAGGTATCTACCACCCCACTACCACTATCAGATTAGAGCCATGAAGCCACTAGGCATCTACCACCCAACTACCACTATCAGATTAGAGCCATAATGGAGACTAGGCATCTACCACCCCACTACCACTATAAGATTAGAGCCATAAAGGCACTAGGCATCTACCACCCCACTACCACTATCAGATTAGAGCCATAATGGAGACTAGGTATCTAACACCCCACTACCTCTATCAGATTAGAGCCATAATGGAGAGTAGGTATCTTCCACCCCACTACCACTATCAGATTAGAGCCATAATGGAGACTAGGTATCTACCACCCCACTACCACTATCAGATTAGAGCCATAATGGAGACTAGGTATCTACCACCCCACTACCACTATCAGATTAGAGCCATAAGGGCACTAGGCATCTACCACCACACTACCACTATCAGATTAGAGCCATAAGGCCACTAGGCATCTATCACCCAACTTCCACTATCAGATTAGAGCCATAAAGGCACTAGGCATCTACCACCCCACTACCACTATCAGATTAGAGCCATAAAGGCACTAGGCATCTACCACCCCACTACCACTATCAGATTAGAGCCATAATGGAGACTAGATATCTACCACCCCACTACCACTATCAGATTAGAGCCATAATGGAGACTAGGTATCTACCACCCCACTACCACTACCAAATTAGAGCCGTAATGGAGACTAGGTATCTACCACCCCACTACCACTATCAGATTAGAGCCATAATGGAGACTAGGTATCTACCACCCCACTACCACTATCAGATTAGAGCCATAAGGGCACTAGGCATCTACCACCCCACTACCACTATCAGATTAGAGCCATAATGGAGACTAGGTATCTACCACCCCACTACCACTATCAGATTAGAGCCATAATGGAGACTAGGTATCTACCACCCCACTACCACTATCAGATTAGAGCCATAAGGGCACTAGGCATCTATCACCCCACTACCACTATCAGATTAGAGCCATAAGGGCACTAGGCATCTATCACCCCACTACCACTATCAGATTAGAGCCATAAAGGCACTAGGCATCTACCACCCCACTACCACTATCAGATTAGAGCCATAATGGAGACTAGGTATCTACCACCCCACTACCACTATCAGATTAGAGCCATGAAGCCACTAGGCATCTACCACCCAACTACCACTATCAGATTAGAGCCATAATGGAGACTAGGCATCTACCACCCCACTACCACTATCAGATTAGAGCCATAAAGGCACTAGGCATCTACCACCCCACTACCACTATCAGATTAGAGCCATAATGGAGAGTAGGTATCTTCCACCCCGCTACCACTATCAGATTAGAGCCATAATGGAGACTAGGTATCTACCACCCCACTACCACTACCAGATTAGAGCCATAATGGAGACTAGGTATCTACCACCCCACTACCACTACCAAATTAGAGCCATAATGGAGACTAGGTATCTACCACCCCACTACCACTATCAGATTAGAGCCATAATGGAGACTAGGTATCTACCACCCCACTACCTCTATCAGATTAGAGCCATAATGGAGAGTAGGTATCTTCCACCCCACTACCACTATCAGATTAGAGCCATAATGGACACTAGCTATCTACCACCCCACTACCACTACCAAATTAGAGCCATAATGGAGACTAGGTATCTACCACCCCACTACCACTATCAGATTAGAGCCATAATGGAGACTAGGTATCTACCACCCCACTACCACTATCAGATTAGAGCCATAAGGGCACTAGGCATCTACCACCCCACTACCACTATCAGATTAGAGCCATAATGGAGACTAGGTATCTACCACCCCACTACCACTATCAGATTAGAGCCATAATGGAGACTAGGTATCTACCACCCCACTACCACTATCAGATTAGAGCCATATGGGCACTAGGCATCTATCACCCCACTACCACTATCAGATTAGAGCCATAAAGGCACTAGGCATCTACCACCCCACTACCACTATCAGATTAGAGCCATAATGGAGACTAGGTATCTACCACCCCACTACCACTATCAGATTAGAGCCATGAAGCCACTAGGCATCTACCACCCAACTACCACTATCAGATTAGAGCCATAATGGAGACTAGGCATCTACCACCCCACTACCACTATAAGATTAGAGCCATAAAGGCACTAGGCATCTACCACCCCACTACCACTATCAGATTAGAGCCATAATGGAGACTAGGTATCTAACACCCCACTACCTCTATCAGATTAGAGCCATAATGGAGAGTAGGTATCTTCCACCCCACTACCACTATCAGATTAGAGCCATAATGGAGACTAGGTATCTACCACCCCACTACCACTATCAGATTAGAGCCATAATGGAGACTAGGTATCTACCACCCCACTACCACTATCAGATTAGAGCCATAATGGAGACTAGGTATCTACCACCCCACTACCACTATCAGATTAGAGCCATAAGGGCACTAGGCATCTATCACCCCACTACCACTATCAGATTAGAGCCATAAGGGCACTAGGCATCTATCACCCCACTACCACTATCAGATTAGAGCCATAAAGGCACTAGGCATCTACCACCCCACTACCACTATCAGATTAGAGCAATAATGGAGACTAGGTATCTACCACCCCACTACCACTATCAGATTAGAGCCATGAAGCCACTAGGCATCTACCACCCAACTACCACTATCAGATTAGAGCCATAATGGAGACCTGGCATCTACCACCCCACTACCACTATCAGATTAGAGCCATAAAGGCACTAGGCATCTACCACCCCACTACCACTATCAGATTAGAGCCATAATGGAGACTAGGTATCTAACACCCCACTACCTCTATCAGATTAGAGCCATAATGGAGAGTAGGTATCTTCCACCCCGCTACCACTATCAGATTAGAGCCATAATGGAGACTAGGTATCTACCACCCCACTACCACTACCAGATTAGAGCCATAATGGAGACTAGGTATCTACCACCCCACTACCACTATCAGATTAGAGCCATAATGGAGACTAGGTATCTACCACCCCACTACCACTATCAGATTAGAGCCATAAGGGCACTAGGCATCTACCACCACACTACCACTATCAGATTAGAGCCATAAGGCCACTAGGCATCTATCACCCCACTACCACTATCAGATTAGAGCCATAAAGGCACTAGGCATCTACCACCCCACTACCACTATCAGATTAGAGCCATAATGGAGACTAGATATCTACCACCCCACTACCACTATCAGATTAGAGCCATAATGGGCACTAGGTATCTACCACCCCACTACCTCTATCAGATTAGAGCCATAATGGAGAGTAGGTATCTTCCACCCCACTACCACTATCAGATTAGAGCCATAATGGACACTAGGTATCTACCACCCCACTACCACTACCAAATTAGAGCCATAATGGAGACTAGGTATCTACCACCCCACTACCACTATCAGATTAGAGCCATAATGGAGACTAGGTATCTCCCACCCCACTACCACTATCAGATTAGAGCCATAAGGGCACTAGGCATCTACCACCCCACTACCACTATCAGATTAGAGCCATAATGGAGACTAGGTATCTACCACCCCACTACCACTATCAGATTAGAGCCATAATGGACACTAGGTATCTACCACCCCACTACCACTACCAAATTAGAGCCATAATGGAGACTAGGTATCTACCACCCCACTACCACCATCAGATTAGAGCCATAATGGAGACTAGGTATCTACCACCCCACTACCACAATCAGATTAGAGCCATAAGGGCACTAGGCATCTACCACCCCACTACCACTATCAGATTAGAGCCATAATGGAGACTAGGTATCTACCACCCCACTACCACTATCAGATTAGAGCCATAATGGAGACTAGGTATCTACCACCCCACTACCACTATCAGATTAGAGCCATAAGGGCACTAGGCATCTATCACCCCACTACCACTATCAGATTAGAGCCATAAAGGCACTAGGCATCTACCACCCCACTACCACTATCAGATTAGAGCCATAATGGAGACTAGGTATCTCCCACCCCACTACCACTATCAGATTAGAGCCATGAAGCCACTAGGCATCTACCACCCAACTACCACTATCAGATTAGAGCCATAATGGAGACTAGGCATCTACCACCCCACTACCACTATCAGATTAGAGCCATAAAGGCACTAGGCATCTACCACCCCACTACCACTATCAGATTAGAGCCATAATGGAGACTAGGTATCTACCACCCCACTACCTCTATCAGATTAGAGCCATAA
Organism: Salvelinus alpinus; assembly: GCF_045679555.1. Taxonomy (NCBI): domain Eukaryota; kingdom Metazoa; phylum Chordata; class Actinopteri; order Salmoniformes; family Salmonidae; genus Salvelinus; species Salvelinus alpinus. The sequence goes on from NC_092088.1 coordinate 107,300,310, forward strand.
TGGAGAGTAGGTCTCTTCCACCCCACTACCACTATCAGATTAGAGCCATAATGGAGACTAGGTATCTACCACCCCACTACCACTACCAGATTAGAGCCATAATGGAGACTAGGTATCTACCACCCCACTACCACTATCAGATTAGAGCCATAATGGAGACTAGGTATCTACCACCCCACTACCACTATCAGATTAGAGCCATAAGGGCACTAGGCATCTACCACCACACTACCACTATCAGATTAGAGCCATAAGGGCACTAGGCATCTATCACCCAACTACCACTATCAGATTAGAGCCATAAAGGCACTAGGCATCTACCACCCCACTACCACTATCAGATTAGAGCCATAATGGAGACTAGGTATCTACCACCCCACTACCACTATCAGATTAGAGCCATGAAGCCACTAGGCATCTACCACCCAACTACCACTATCAGATTAGAGCCATAATGGAGACCTGGCATCTACCACCCCACTACCACTATCAGATTAGAGCCATAAAGGCACTAGGCATCTACCACCCCACTACCACTATCAGATTAGAGCCATAATGGAGACTAGGTATCTAACACCCCACTACCTCTATCAGATTAGAGCCATAATGGAGAGTAGGTATCTTCCACCCCGCTACCACTATCAGATTAGAGCCATAATGGAGACTAGGTATCTACCACCCCACTACCACTACCAGATTAGAGCCATAATGGAGACTAGGTATCTACCACCCCACTACCACTATCAGATTAGAGCCATAATGGAGACTAGGTATCTACCACCCCACTACCACTATCAGATTAGAGCCATAAGGGCACTAGGCATCTACCACCACACTACCACTATCAGATTAGAGCCATAAGGCCACTAGGCATCTATCACCCAACTACCACTATCAGATTAGAGCCATAAAGGCACTAGGCATCTACCACCCCACTACCACTATCAGATTAGAGCCATAATGGAGACTAGATATCTACCACCCCACTACCACTATCAGATTAGAGCCATAATGGAGACTAGGTATCTACCACCCCACTACCTCTATCAGATTAGAGCCATAATGGAGAGTAGGTATCTTCCACCCCACTACCACTATCAGATTAGAGCCATAATGGACACTAGGTATCTACCACCCCACTACCACTACCAGATTAGAGCCATAATGGAGACTAGGTATCTACCACCCCACTACCACTATCAGATTAGAGCCATAATGGAGACTAGGTATCTACCACCCCACTACCACTATCAGATTAGAGCCATAAGGGCACTAGGCATCTACCACCCCACTACCACTATCAGATTAGAGCCATAATGGAGACTAGGTATCTACCACCCCACTACCACTATCAGATTAGAGCCATAATGGACACTAGGTATCTACCACCCCACTACCACTACCAGATTAGAGCCATAATGGAGACTAGGTATCTACCACCCCACTACCACCATCAGATTAGAGCCATAATGGAGACTAGGTATCTACCACCCCACTACCACAATCAGATTAGAGCCATAAGGGCACTAGGCATCTACCACCCCACTACCACTATCAGATTAGAGCCATAATGGAGACTAGGTATCTACCACCCCACTACCACTATCAGATTAGAGCCATAATGGAGACTAGGTATCTACCACCCCACTACCACTATCAGATTAGAGCCATAAGGGCACTAGGCATCTATCACCCCACTACCACTATCAGATTAGAGCCATAAAGGCACTAGGCATCTACCACCCCACTACCACTATCAGATTAGAGCCATAATGGAGACTAGGTATCTACCACCCCACTACCACTATCAGATTAGAGCCATGAAGCCACTAGGCATCTACCACCCAACTACCACTATCAGATTAGAGCCATAATGGAGACTAGGCATCTACCACCCCACTACCACTATCAGATTAGAGCCATAAAGGCACTAGGCATCTACCACCCCACTACCACTATCAGATTAGAGCCATAATGGAGACTAGGTATCTAACACCCCACTACCTCTATCAGATTAGAGCCATAATGGAGAGTAGGTATCTTCCACCCCACTACCACTATCAGATTAGAGCCATAATGGAGACTAGGTATCTACCACCCCACTACCACTACCAGATTAGAGCCATAATGGAGACTAGGTATCTACCACCCCACTACCACTATCAGATTAGAGCCATAATGGAGACTAGGTATCTACCACCCCACTACCACTATCAGATTAGAGCCATAAGGGCACTAGGCATCTACCACCACACTACCACTATCAGATTAGAGCCATAAGGGCACTAGGCATCTATCACCCAACTACCACTATCAGATTAGAGCCATAAAGGCACTAGGCATCTACCACCCCACTACCACTATCAGATTAGAGCCATAATGGAGACTAGATATCTACCACCCCACTACCACTATCAGATTAGAGCCATAATGGAGACTAGGTATCTACCACCCCACTACCACTATCAGATTAGAGCCATAAGGGCACTAGGCATCTATCACCCCACTACCACTATCAGATTAGAGCCATAAAGGCACTAGGCATCTACCACCCCACTACCACTACCAGATTAGAGCCATAAATGAGACTAGGTATCTACCACACCACTACCACTACCAGATTAGAGCCATAATGGAGACTAGGTATCTACCACCCCACTACCACTATCAGATTAGAGCCATAATGGAGACTAGGTATCTTCCACCCCACTACCACTACCAGATTAGAGCCATAATGGAGACTAGGTATCTACCACCACCAAATTGGAGCCATAATGGGGACTAGGTATCTACCACCCCACTACCACTATCAGATTAGAGCCATAATGGAGACTAGGTATCTACCACCCCACTACCTCTATCAGATTAGAGCCATAATGGAGAGTAGGTATCTTCCAGCCCACTACCACTATCAGATTAGAGCCATAATGGAGACTAGGTATCTACCACCCCACTACCACTACCAGATTAGAGCCATAATGGAGACTAGGAATCTACCACCCCACTACCACTATCAGATTAGAGCCATAATGGAGACTAGGTATCTACCACCCCACTACCTCTATCAGATTAGAGCCATAATGGAGAGTAGGTATCTTCCAGCCCACTACCACTATCAGATTAGAGCCATAATGGAGACTAGGTATCTACCACCCCACTACCACTACCAAATTAGAGCCATAATGGAGACTAGGTATCTACCACCCCACTACCACCATCAGATTAGAGCCATAATGGAGACTAGGTATCTACCACCCCACTACCACAATCAGATTAGAGCCATAAGGGCACTAGGCATCTACCACCCCACTACCACTATCAGATTAGAGCCATAATGGAGACTAGGTATCTACCACCCCACTACCACTATCAGATTAGAGCCATAATGGAGACTAGGTATCTACCACCCCACTACCACTATCAGATTAGAGCCATAAGGGCACTAGGCATCTATCACCCCACTACCACTATCAGATTAGAGCCATAAAGGCACAAGGCATCTACCACCCCACTACCACTATCAGATTAGAGCCATAATGGAGACTAGGTATCTACCACCCCACTACCACTATCAGATTAGAGCCATGAAGCCACTAGGCATCTACCACCCAACTACCACTATCAGATTAGAGCCATAATGGAGACTAGGCATCTACCACCCCACTACCACTATCAGATTAGAGCCATAAAGGCACTAGGCATCTACCACCCCACTACCACTATCAGATTAGAGCCATAATGGAGACTAGGTATCTAACACCCCACTACCTCTATCAGATTAGAGCCATAATGGAGAGTAGGTATCTTCCACCCCACTACCACTATCAGATTAGAGCCATAATGGAGACTAGGTATCTACCACCCCACTACCACTACCAGATTAGAGCCATAATGGAGACTAGGTATCTACCACCCCACTACCACTATCAGATTAGAGCCATAATGGAGACTAGGTATCTACCACCCCACTACCACTATCAGATTAGAGCCATAAGGGCACTAGGCATCTACCACCACACTACCACTATCAGATTAGAGCCATAAGGGCACTAGGCATCTATCACCCAACTACCACTATCAGATTAGAGCCATAAAGGCACTAGGCATCTACCACCCCACTACCACTATCAGATTAGAGCCATAATGGAGACTAGGTATCTACCACCCCACTACCACTATCAGATTAGAGCCATGAAGCCACTAGGCATCTACCACCCAACTACCACTATCAGATTAGAGCCATAATGGAGACCTGGCATCTACCACCCCACTACCACTATCAGATTAGAGCCATAAAGGCACTAGGCATCTACCACCCCACTACCACTATCAGATTAGAGCCATAATGGAGACTAGGTATCTAACACCCCACTACCTCTATCAGATTAGAGCCATAATGGAGAGTAGGTATCTTCCACCCCGCTACCACTATCAGATTAGAGCCATAATGGAGACTAGGTATCTACCACCCCACTACCACTACCAGATTAGAGCCATAATGGAGACTAGGTATCTACCACCCCACTACCACTATCAGATTAGAGCCATAATGGAGACTAGGTATCTACCACCCCACTACCACTATCAGATTAGAGCCATAAGGGCACTAGGCATCTACCACCACACTACCACTATCAGATTAGAGCCATAAGGCCACTAGGCATCTATCACCCAACTACCACTATCAGATTAGAGCCATAAAGGCACTAGGCATCTACCACCCCACTACCACTATCAGATTAGAGCCATAATGGAGACTAGATATCTACCACCCCACTACCACTATCAGATTAGAGCCATAATGGAGACTAGGTATCTACCACCCCACTACCTCTATCAGATTAGAGCCATAATGGAGAGTAGGTATCTTCCACCCCACTACCACTATCAGATTAGAGCCATAATGGACACTAGGTATCTACCACCCCACTACCACTACCAAATTAGAGCCATAATGGAGACTAGGTATCTACCACCCCACTACCACTATCAGATTAGAGCCATAATGGAGACTAGGTATCTACCACCCCACTACCACTATCAGATTAGAGCCATAAGGGCACTAGGCATCTACCACCCCACTACCACTATCAGATTAGAGCCATAATGGAGACTAGGTATCTACCACCCCACTACCACTATCAGATTAGAGCCATAATGGACACTAGGTATCTACCACCCCACTACCACTACCAAATTAGAGCCATAATGGAGACTAGGTATCTACCACCCCACTACCACCATCAGATTAGAGCCATAATGGAGACTAGGTATCTACCACCCCACTACCACAATCAGATTAGAGCCATAAGGGCACTAGGCATCTACCACCCCACTACCACTATCAGATTAGAGCCATAATGGAGACTAGGTATCTACCACCCCACTACCACTATCAGATTAGAGCCATAATGGAGACTAGGTATCTACCACCCCACTACCACTATCAGATTAGAGCCATAAGGGCACTAGGCATCTATCACCCCACTACCACTATCAGATTAGAGCCATAAAGGCACTAGGCATCTACCACCCCACTACCACTATCAGATTAGAGCCATAATGGAGACTAGGTATCTACCACCCCACTACCACTATCAGATTAGAGCCATGAAGCCACTAGGCATCTACCACCCAACTACCACTATCAGATTAGAGCCATAATGGAGACTAGGCATCTACCACCCCACTACCACTATCAGATTAGAGCCATAAAGGCACTAGGCATCTACCACCCCACTACCACTATCAGATTAGAGCCATAATGGAGACTAGGTATCTAACACCCCACTACCTCTATCAGATTAGAGCCATAATGGAGAGTAGGTATCTTCCACCCCACTACCACTATCAGATTAGAGCCATAATGGAGACTAGGTATCTACCACCCCACTACCACTACCAGATTAGAGCCATAATGGAGACTAGGTATCTACCACCCCACTACCACTATCAGATTAGAGCCATAATGGAGACTAGGTATCTACCACCCCACTACCACTATCAGATTAGAGCCATAAGGGCACTAGGCATCTACCACCACACTACCACTATCAGATTAGAGCCATAAGGGCACTAGGCATCTATCACCCAACTACCACTATCAGATTAGAGCCATAAAGGCACTAGGCATCTACCACCCCACTACCACTATCAGATTAGAGCCATAATGGAGACTAGATATCTACCACCCCACTACCACTATCAGATTAGAGCCATAATGGAGACTAGGTATCTACCACCCCACTACCACTATCAGATTAGAGCCATAAGGGCACTAGGCATCTATCACCCCACTACCACTATCAGATTAGAGCCATAAAGGCACTAGGCATCTACCACCCCACTACCACTACCAGATTAGAGCCATAAATGAGACTAGGTATCTACCACACCACTACCACTACCAGATTAGAGCCATAATGGAGACTAGGTATCTACCACCCCACTACCACTATCAGATTAGAGCCATAATGGAGACTAGGTATCTTCCACCCCACTACCACTACCAGATTAGAGCCATAATGGAGACTAGGTATCTACCACCACCAAATTGGAGCCATAATGGGGACTAGGTATCTACCACCCCACTACCACTATCAGATTAGAGCCATAATGGAGACTAGGTATCTACCACCCCACTACCTCTATCAGATTAGAGCCATAATGGAGAGTAGGTATCTTCCAGCCCACTACCACTATCAGATTAGAGCCATAATGGAGACTAGGTATCTACCACCCCACTACCACTACCAGATTAGA